>NC_091979.1:286504574-287104574 GCF_044704955.1 Pristiophorus japonicus
GAGGGAGGGGGGAGGGAGGGGAGGGAGGGGGTGGAGGAGGGAGGGAGGGGGAGGGAGGGAGGGAAGGAGAGAGGAGAGAGGGGAGGGAAGGAAGGAGAGAGGAGGGAAGGAGAGAGGGAGGAAGGGAGGGAGGGAAGGAGGGAAGGAAGGAAGGAGAGAGGAGGGAGGGAGGGAGGGAGGGAAGGAGAGAGGACAGAGGGAGGGAAGGAGAGAGGGACAGAGGGAGGGAGGGAGGGAGGGAAGGAGAGAGGACAGAGGGAGGGAGGGAGGGAAGGAGAGAGGACAGAGGGAGCGAGGGAGGAAAGGAGGGAGAGAAGGAGGCTGAAGAGCCGGGCCCAAGACCTCGGGCTGGATTTACAGGTAGGTGGCGTCGGGTCTCGGGGGGGGGATCGCGGAGGTCCGGGAGGAGGGGGGAAAAGAGAGAGAGCCGCGGAGGTCCGGGGGGGGGGGGGGGGGGGGGGAGGGGGAGAGCGGGGATCGGGTCAGGTGGGAGGAGCCTTATTCACACAGCCCCAGTGAGGCCATTCGGCCAGGGCTTGGGACTGCGTGCTTCAGGCCCCTCCCACAGTTTTGGACACCTGGAGCTACTGCACATGCGCGTCCACTGTAGCGCGCATATGCAGAGGTCAGCACTGTTTTCAGCACAGGGACCTGGCTCCGCCCCCAACAGCTCATGCTGCGCTGCACCGAGCTGCAGAAGACCTGCAGGGAGCCGGAGAATAGGTAAGTTTTTTTTAAGGCGCACTTTCTGGCGCGAAAAATGGGCGTCCAGGTCCGGGCTGCGCCGTTTTAGGCGCGGCCCGAAACTTGGCCCCAATATCTTCAAATAAACCATGGTAATAACTTCTTCATCTAATGGAAGACCCCAATTGGTGTTCAAACCCTTAATTGGCACAAATTAATAATTGGCACTAAAATAATGTCACAACACTATTCACACAGGGTGAAGTACCATAATCAGCAACAGATGCTGCTATCCTTTTTTCTCACTTTTCTTCCACCTTTAACACCTATCTCCATGAGTGCTGGCAAAAGAAAAGCGTACCCAAATGTAACTTATTAAGTTGGGCTATGAAAGCAGGGTACTTGTCATGTCCCAGTGTCAGCGGTAATTTATGCAGATCCACACCAAAAGCTCGAGCAGTTATAACAAGAGAAAAAATAAACATCCATTCCCAGAAAGCATAATCAGAGAATCATAGAAATTTACAGTCTGGAAGGAGGCCATTTCGACTCATCGTGTCTGCGCCAGTCGACTAAGAGCTAAAAGACAAAGGTCCTCCATCAGCCTGTCCTCGCCGCACAGGACTGTGCCCCAGACATCAAGATCCATGGCGTGGCTCTGGACAATGTGGACCAATTCCCCTATCTCAGGGGAATAACAAGAGCAGGCATCAACGACAAGATCCAAAACCGCCTCCAGTGCAGCCTTCGGCTGCCTGAGGAAAAGAGTGTTTGAAGACTTGTCCCTCAAAACTGTCACCAAGCTCATGGTCGACAGGGCTGTAGTAATACCCGCCCTCCTGTATGGCTCAGAGACGTGGACTATGTACAGTAGACACCTCAAGTCGCTGGAGAAATACCACCAGCGATGTCACCACAAGATCCTGCAAATCCCCTGGGACGACAGATGCACAAACGTTAGCGTCCTCATCCAGGCCAATATCCCCAGCATTGAGGCACAGACCACACTCAATCAGCTCCGCTGGGCAGGCCACGTAGTTCGCATGCCAGACACGAGACTCCCAAAAGGAAGCGCTCTACTCGGAACTCGTCCACGGCAAATGAGCCAAAGGCGGGCAGAGGAAATGTTACAAAGACACCCTCAAAGCCTCCCTGATAAAGTGCAACATCCCCACTGACACCTGGGAGTCCCTGGCCATAGACCGTCCTAATTGGAGGAAGAGCATTCAGGAGGGCGCTGAGCTCCTCGAGTATCATCGCTGAGAGCAGGCAGCGGAAGGAGCGTGCGGCAAACCAGGCTCCCGGCCCACCCTTTCCCTCAACTACTATCTGTCCCACCTGTGACAGAGACTGTGGTTCTCGTAATGGACTGTACAGCCACCGAAGAACTCATGATAAGAGTGGAAGCAAGTCTTCATCGATTCTGAGGGACTGCCTATATGATGATGATCCAGCCTAATCCCAGTTTCCAGCTCTTGGTCCGTTGCCATGTAGGTTACGGCACATTGGACCCAAATTTGGCCAGGAGTTGCTCCATTTTTTTTTGGAGCAACTTGATTTTTCTGGAGTATCTTAAAAATCCCCACTCTGCACATTTAATTTGCACAAGTCTAAGTGAGTTTGTAAGGATTTTTTTTAGTTTAGTTTTTTTTCCCAAAAAGGAGCGTTACCAGCCATTTAAGCCAGTTTGGACAGCTAATAATTGCTCCAAACTAACTTAGGCCAGCATATGGAAGGAGGCCATTTTGGCTCATCGTGTCCGTGCCAGTTGACCAACAGCTATCCAGCCTAATCCCACTTTCCGGCCACTTGTGGCCGCACAGAAAACCCTTGGAGTTAAGAAATCAGCGCAGGTAAGTACACTCTAAAGCACCAAGCACTAAACAAAGCACAAAAATAAGCATTAATAACAAATAAAAAATACAAGGAAGCTGAGAGGACCTGCACCTAGCACCAAGACTTACAAAGCATTAAACAAAGCACCAAAAGTAATAAGCAATTAATTAATAAAAAATAGAAAGAACCCTACACCTAAAGCACCAAGACCAAAGTAATAAGCAATCAATAAATCAATAACAAATAAAAACAAAGTAACCGTGTCCAAACTATTCCTACACAGTCCCTTCAATAGCATTCTTTTGCTGGCTCCGACTTTATTCTAACCAGTGGCATATAAATACTCAGCACAATGTATAGACCAAGTGCAGTGCACTTACTCCATCCATTGTGTGGCCTTGTGAACATTGCCAGCATGATTTGTCTCAATGCTTCCCTTTTGTTTCAGACATTGGACACCTAACCTAACCCAATCTACTTCTTCTAAACTGATTATTTGTGGAAAACATGAGCATACTCACCAGTTGCAGGATTTCACTGACAGCCTGCTGGGGTTCTGGTTCTCTCCGACCTCCTTTTACTGGTGGGGCTGGATAAGGCAGCGGGCCACTGCCGAGAGAGCCCATTCGGCCAGGGATAGGGGCGGCGCACTTTGGCCCCTCCCACACAGCCTGCAGAGCACACTCTCAGATTCTGGGGGCGAGGAGCTACTGCGCATGAGCGCACACTGAAAACAGTGCCGGGACCTGGCTCTGCCCCCGAATCCAGTTGCCACGCTACGCCACTATGGAGGAGAGGCTGTGGACCGGCCAAACTCGGCCCAAAGATTTTTGGTGCCTTTAGGAGTTCTACAAAAGCGCCGCATCTCTGGTGAGTGTGCCAGAAATCTGTACTGGTCAAATTTGGGCCCTTTAAGTGCACATCAAAGTACCTTTTAAATGTGATGAGGGTTTTTGCCTCTACCACCCTTTCAGGCAGTGAGTTCCAGACCTCCACCTCCCTCTGGGTGAAGAAATTTCCTCTCGAATCTCTTCTAGACCTCCCCCCAATTACTTCAAATCGATGTCCCCTGGTTGTCGACCCCTCTGCCGAGGGAAACAGGTCCTTCCTATCCACTCTATCCAGGCCCCTCATAATTTTATACACCTCAATCAGGTCTCCCCTTAGCTTCCTCTGTTCCAAAGAAAACAGACCCAGCATCTCCAATCTTTCCTCAGCCAAAATTATCCAGTCCAGGCAACATTCTTGTAAATCTCCTCTGCACCCTTTCCAGAGCAATCACAGCTTTCCTGTAATGTGGTGACCAGAACTGCGCACAGTACTCCAGCTGCGATCTAACCAGTGTTTTATACAGTTCAAGCATAACCACCTTGCGCTTATATTCCATGCCTCGACTAATAAAGGCAAATATTCCATATGCCTTATTAACCACCTTATCCACCTGGCCTGCTACCTTCAGGGATCTGTGGACCTGCACTCCAAGGTCCCTTTGTTTCCTCTACACTTTTCAGTGTCGTACCATTTAATGTGTATTCCCTTGCCTTGTTTGACCTCCCCAATTGCATTACCTCACACTTATCCGGATTGAATTCCATTTGCCACTGTTCTGCCCACCTGACCAATACATTGATATCTTCCTGCAGTCCGCAGCTTTCTTCTTCATCATCAACCACACAGCCTATGTTATAGTGTCATCTGCAAACAACTTAATCATACCCCAACATTTAAGTCCAAGTCATTGATATATACCACAAAAAGCAAGGGACCTAGTACTGAGCCCTGCAGAACCCCACTGGATACAGCCTTCCAGTCACAAAAAACACCCATCAACCATTACCCTTTGCTTCCTGCCTCTGAGCCAATTTTGGATCCAACTTGCCACTTTGCCCTGGATCTGATGGGCTTTTACTTTGGTGGCCAGTCTGCCTTCTCAAAAGCTTTGCTAAAATCGATATACACTATATCATACGTACTGATCTCATCAACCCTCCTGATTTTGTTCCTCGAAGAACAAAAGGAAAATTTCCCAATTAATGCATAATATAATCAGTAACTTTGTCCAACCCTCAAGAAAATATTCCACTGATTCAGTAACTAAAATCCATAACCATCGAATTCACACATTCTGGCAACAGGATCAAACTCAAAATGTTTACAAATCTGAAAAGACAACCCAGTAACAAAACAGGGATGTTAAAATTATAGGTGGAAAGAATCAGGACACGTAATGCCAGAATCAGTCTTCTTAGTTGAGTCCAATTAGTCTGAAGTTGATATATATTCTGCACACTGATAACATGTATCACTAAAATAAAACAGATGATCTGGTCATTATCTCATTGCTGTTTGTGGGAACTTGCTGTGTGCAACTTGGCAGCTGTATTTCCTACATTACAACAGTGACTACACTTCAAACGTCCTTCATTGGCTGTAAAGCGCTTTGGGACATCCCGAGATCATGAAAGGTGCTGTATGAATGCAAGTCTTTCTTTCTTTTTAACTGAGACAGATCTGCTTGGAAGAAATTTCAGTCAATGTCTCTCCATTTCAGCTGACAAGGAAATTTCAACAAGGGCCAAATTTCCCATAAATTGTTTTTAGGTCAGAACATGATTCCACAGAGAACAGGCCAGACAGATATCTCATTCAAACAATGATCAAAGTCACTTAATAATCCAACTGTTTATGCCTAAGTACTTGGCGAACTCCCATGGTGTTGCTCACATGGTGCTTGGCCAAGCATTATAATCATAGAATAGTACAGCACAGAAGAAAAGAACATAAAAAATAGCAGGAGTAGGCCATTTGGCCCCTCGAGCCCGCTCCGCCATTTAATAAGATCATGGCTGATCTGATCATGGACTCAAGCTCGACTTTCCTGCCCACTCTCCATAACCCCTTATTCCCTTATCAATCTCCACCTTAAATATATTCAATGACCCAGCCTCCACAGCAGAGAATTCCACAGATTTACAACCCTCAGAAGAAATTCCTCCTCATCTCAATTTTAAATGGGCTGCCCCTTATTCTGAGACTAAGCCCCCTAGTTTTAGTTTCCCCTATGAGTGGAAATATCCCCTCTGCATCCACCTTGTTGAGCCACCTCATTATCTTATAAGTTTCAATAAGATCACCTCTCATTCTTCTGAACTCCAACGGGTATAGGCCCAACCTAATCAACCTATCTTCATAAGTCAATCCCCCTCATCTCCGGAATCAACCTAGTGAACCTTCTCTGAACTGCCTCCAATGCAAGTATATCTTTTCTTAAAAACGGAGACCAAAACTGTACGCAGTACTCTAGGTGTGACCTCACCAATATCCTGTACAGTTGGAGCAGCACTTCACTGCTTTTATACTCCATCTCTCTTGCAATAAAGGCCAACATTCCATTTGCCTTCCTGATTACTTGCTGTACCTGCATACTAACTTTTTGTGTTTCATGCACAAGGACCCCCAGGCCCCTTGTACTGCAGCACTTTGCACTTTTTCTCCACTTAAATTATAATTTGCTGTTCTATTTTTTCTGCCAAAGTGGATAACCTCATATTTTCCCACATTATACTCCATCTGCCAAATTTTTGACCACTCACTTCGCCTGTCTATATCCCTTTGCAGATTTCTTGGGTCTTCCCCCGCCCCAGCATCTTTGTATCATCAGCAAACTTGGCTACATTACACTTGGTCCCTTCTTCCAAGTCATTAATAGTTGAGGCCCCAGCACCAATCCTTGCGGCACCCCACTAGTTACTGTTTGCCAACCGGAAAATGACCCATTATCCCGACTCTCTGTTTTCTGTTAGTTAGCCAATCCTCTATCCATGCTAATATGTTACCCCCAACTCCGTGAACTTTTATCTTGTGCAGTAACCTTTTATGTGGCACCTTATCGAATGCCTTCTGGAAATCCATTTGGCCCATCGAGTCTATGCGGCTGTTTTGAAGAACAATCCAGTTAGTCCCACTCCCACGCTGTTTTCCCTGCAATTTTTTCTCCTTCAAGTATTCCATTTTGAAGGCTACTATTTAGTCTGTGTCCACCACCCTATCAGTGAGTACATTTCAAATCCTAACGTTGCATAAAAAAGATTTTCCTCATGTCACCTCTGGTTCTTTTGCCAGTCACCTTAAATCTGTGCTCTCTGGTTATCAATCTTCAGCCATTGGAAACAGTTTCTCTTTATTTACTCTATCTAAACCCTTCATGCTTAGCCTTTTATGTCCCAAGGAGAACACCAGCAGCTTCTCTCGGCTATCCATGCAACTTTACTCCCTTATAAATGCCGGCATGGACTGGTTGGGCCGAATGGCCTGCTTCTGTGTCGTATATCCTATGTAATCCTCATCCCTGGAACCATCAGATTCAGGTGAAGCAGGATTAGAGGATGGAGGATAATTGGTCTAGGGAGCACAGGTGTAATGGTTTAATAAGATATAGAAGAAGCATGGCCAGTTCAGTAAAAAAGTAAAAAAATAAACAGCAGGTACAATATCTTGAAGTAGTAAACAATTCTCGCTTTGCCACTTCTCTCTGGGGAGCAGTGACTGCAGAGAGTGCTGAGGAAGTAGTCCATCACCAATCAGGTATGTGGAAGTTGATTCCACTGTTGTAAAACTCTGGCGCTGTCAGTCTGTTTGAACGGATACAACATTGAATGTTTTAAGGCAAGATTCTTCACTCTCATGTTGGAGTGGGGGAGAATGAAATACTTCTGAAGTCTAGTCACTGTTGCAATGTAGGAAATGCGGCAGCCAAATTGCGCACAACAATGTCTCTCAAACAGCAATGAGATGCTGATCAGTAATTTTTTTTTTTAAATGTTGTTTGAAGGATAAATATTGGCCAGGACACCAGGGAGTGCTCCCCTGCTCTGCTTTAGGAAACCAGAAATTTAACCTCTTCGCACTATTTACTTAATTTCTTTTCAGACTGATTTTTAAAAAAACACAGAATAAACAATGACACTGATCCAAACATTCATGAACTAGTTATTCACAAGCAAACCCACTTTTGAGACACAATTGATATTTCATGGACCGTCAAAATGTATCCTTATGTAATTAACTTCTGATTCTGGATTAGTAAAACAATTCCTTCTGCATCCAAGTCTAGCTATATACTCTTCTCCATTCTGACATGTTACACATAGAAAAAAGATATGATGCTATTCCTTATCCTTTGTTGACACAATCTTCTTCTGCGAAGCTGTTTATTCAGGGTGAGGTTTAAAATGAGTAACTTTACATACCATGAATAACAGAATCAAGGCAGGTTTTATAACCCTCAATATTGAGTACCCTGATAAAAGTAGATCTCCACAAAGAGAGTAGGAAGATGAAGATCTGATTTCTTTAATTGTATAGAATCTGGGTCATAATGTGGGTGTTAAAAGCCTCAAGGAAGCAAAACTAATATATCTTAACTGGGAAAAAAATTGTATGCCTCTCAAAGCAATTTTTTGACCATATCAGTTAACTATCAAAGCTTTCATAAAATAGATGAAAAACTAAACTTGCCTAAAACTGGTATTTTATTCTGTGTATACTTTTCACAATGTTAGAATTAAGTTCATTAATCCTGTGCAATAGTTGCTCCTCCTGAAGCTGGAAAAATTTTGTAAATTTTCTGAAGAGCCCGTTGTTTTACAGATTTTGGATTGATCTGACAGTTTTTAAATGCCGACAAAAAAAATTGTAGTATAACTACAGTTGAGTGTGAATAAACCTGTCAGAAGCAGGATGATCCACCTCAGAGATATTACAACAAATGCAAAAAAGAATTTTCCAATTTTAATTTTAAAGGCTAGAATACTCACTGGTGATTCCCTGGAGCACTTTTAAATGTTTTTAATTTGAGTGAAGAGCCTGCAGGACAGTTAGATGTAACATTACAAAGTGTACAGGTATTTAGCTTGCAGCAAGCAGAGCTCTCCATGAACTGACTTTCCTGACCTTTGCCCCCGAGCAATGTCTATTCCCTGGGCACAAAGGAAGAAGGGAACAGAAACCTAGGACGCTGTGTCTCCTCTCCACTCACTTTACATAGGCCTGGGATACTGGGGATTCTCCAAAAGGGTGTATAGCAGGGCCTTCACCTGCGCAAATTGGTTGCTGCCTTTCCTACATTACAACAGTGACTATACTTCAAAAAGTACTTAATTTGTTGTAAAGCGATTTAAGACGTGCTGAGGTTGCGAAAGGCGATATATAAATGCAAGTCTTTTTTTAATTAGGTGGGAATCCAAAGTTCTCACTTAAATGAGGCAAGAGGAGGCATTACGAGCCCTCCTGCCTCATTAACACATGACTTGGCCAATGAGTTGCCCAGAGAACATGGCAGTGGGGCTTGCACCTGGGGCCCCCTCAGATCACAGGGTCTGAGGGAGCAAGGCAGTGGAAAAGAGGAAGGGAAGGAAAGGGAAGAAGGAAGGGAGGGAGGGAAGGGAGGGGAGGG
Source organism: Pristiophorus japonicus (assembly GCF_044704955.1). NCBI lineage: Eukaryota > Metazoa > Chordata > Chondrichthyes > Pristiophoridae > Pristiophorus > Pristiophorus japonicus. Next base: position 286,513,549 of record NC_091979.1, read on the forward strand.
AGGGTCAGTTTCCTGCTATCTGGCAACTAGGGCCAGCAAATTCCAGGATTTAGTTCACAGGTAATCCTGGGATTGAGACCAGGAGGAGACACGTCTCCATGATGATCTCCATCCTCAGCTGTGGTGGAGCCCAGCATGTCAGTGCACAATATAAGGCTGAAATGTTTGCACGCATCTTCAGCCAACAATGTCAGATGGATGATCCTACTTAGCCTCCTCCTGATGTCCCCAACATCATAGATACCAATGTCCAGCCAAATTGATTCACTCCACGCGACATTAAGAAGCAGCCGAGTGCGCTGGACACAGACCCTGTGAGCTCTGACAACACAACATCCCGGCGGTAGGGTGAAAGATTTCTGCTAGCCGCTAAAATAGTGGGCCGGATTGTGCTGTAAATCCATTCCCAGTGGGAACTTGGTTAACACTGGCCAAACTCAGGACATTTAGTTGGTAGGGAACTCTGGAATTCCAGTTACCATCCAATGCTCCCCCTTCTTGGGTTTACCTCGAATTAATTACCTCCCTAGCTACAGTGCAAACTGTATGTAGTCTACAAGTTGTCAGGTATATCCATTATTTTAAAGCACATTATAATTTGTTTTACCATAAATTGTACCTCTTAGTTGAAATATAGCAAAAAATTAAATTAATAATTGGCCCTCCTGACTCAAAGTTAAGTATGTTCTCTAAACTTGACCAACTTCTGGACATACATATTTCATAAGGAGGTTATAAATCTTTTAAAGCAGCTTGACAGTTTTTTAAAACCATAATAGATACTGTGAGACAGATGGATTGAGCTGAGCAGATGGTTAAATTCCAGCGGGAGAAAAAGTGTCCTACTGTATTTGAATATACAGGAAAATAGAATTAAAAAAAATCAATATATCTCTATTTATCTCTCTAACCATTTAGTTGTACTGAAGACATTTTTCAGATGTGATTGACAGATATGAATGAAAACTCAAGTTAAATTATTCAGCTAAAGCACTTGGAATGTGGACCTTGTTTACTGGATTAATAACCCCTTTTCTTTATGGTTATCGAGGCTCAGTCTGGTAAAATATGTTGGTAAGTTAAGATTGCATTTCTAAAATATTACTGGTGGCTGCACTAAAAAAGATTCATGTTGGCATGAATCGAAGCTTTCTCTCGACATTCTAGTGTTACTATAAACTCAAGTTACGATTTTTATTTGTTAGGAATTTGGCAAAAATATGTCAGTATAATGGATAGCAGTTTTGCCAAGGTCATATATGCTGCTGCTGTATTAAGCATTCTGATCCCAAGTCTATGCTATAGTTAGAACCCATATCAATTTCTGTCAAGGTACTGCCTCTTGGGAGAAGTACAGTGAAGGAAAGGATACACTGTCTTCAAATTTACTGGAACCAAAAAAACTGCTTTCTAGGTTATGTACAATAGAGCACCATATACTGCAGTTGCAGTAGTTCACTTATATAAGAAGAATTTTGAACTACAAGATGTTACCTTTCTTGCAACAATGTGTAAATGACCTTACCTTACACCACAGATAAAAGGGGCCCAATTTTGGCCATGACTTGCATCAATTTTTTTGGAGTAAGTTGTTTTTTCTGACGTGTTAAGGTAAGTGCACCGAAAAAAGGGGTTGGGCAAAATTGAGCCCAAGATGATTAGTCTACCTCTACTTTCAAGGTAGTTGATAATGTGGCCAGTTGTTTACATTTTACAAGTACATTGTGATCATTAGATTTTCAATGACCCGTGTGTAGCTCATGAATCAAGACACCTCATATTATTTATCAACAGCTGGTTGGTAAGTTTCTACAATGGTAAGTCGATCAGCTTTGGTTAATTGGCCTTTATGCCCTAATGGAGAGTGACTGAATCTAAACAGATACACTTTCTAGGCACCCCCAAATTACATTCTCTGTCACCCATACATTGAAAAGCAAGATAAACTAAAAATCCAAAGAAATATAAGCATCTATCAAAACACATTGCAAGGAAAACGTGCTTATTTTAAAATTTCATTTAATAATAACTGTAGCCTGGAAATTACTATTCAAGATGTTATCGTACGAAGACTTAATGCATTTATTTGCAATTCCTCTCTCCACTATTCTAATGGAGATGTTAAAACATTTTTAATTACGTTAAAACAGCAAAGAGGAATTTGAGATGAGCAAATTAACCATTCATATGATAACATTAATATCATTGACCTTATTTCTAGACTAATATGCTGTATACTAGATGAAATGTTGTTCCACAGTATGGTATGCATGTATGCTGTTTGGCAGTTTGCATAAAGAGAAGACACTCTCGGAGTCTACCATTGGGTTTCCAGAGAACCATTCAACCAGAAAAGGTTGCTGCTGAGGTGGCTAGTCGGCAACATAAGTTCTCATCTGAGTCTCGAGTGATATTCAAACTTGCCTACCCTCACTGAGCAAGCTTATACTTGGCTCGGGCGCTGGATGCAGAATTTGACAACAGTGGCACATCCATCCCCAGAGGTGGGGGAACTCTGAAGATGAATCTTGCCCCGTAGGTGTACACTTCCAACATCCAGTTACACAGCCATATTGAGACCAGCTTTGGGGAAGTACATGGTTAAGCTAAAGAAGGAAGCACAACAGTAGTGAGAAGCATAAAGAGAAAGCAAAGTTGTTGAGTAGTGCTGGCTGCTATGTATTGGGCATGATTTTCGGCTTTGCCGTTTTCGGGGGCGGAAACGGAGCCGATGCGGAAGATTTACCGCCCGGTTAACGTTTGTGCTGTGTGGAGTATTTTTTGCCATTTGGACCCTGCGGCAGGCGTAGCGCAAAGGGAGGCATTGTACGACTTTCACGGCGCAAAAACGGAGACCTCGCCAACTAAAGTGCGGTGCCGGGAGCGCTCAGAGAGGCGCCTTGGGAGGGGGAAGAAAATTTACAAATATATTCAAAAACCATTGCCCATACCACCACAATACATATCGCTACAAAAAAATAACACTGGAACTTACCTTTTTGGAGTCTGTCCACATCACCACCACCGGCAGGGCTGCACCGCTGTGTTTTCCCTGGCGGTCATCGTGAGGCGTACGGATCGGGTGAGAATCCAAACTACTGCCGGTGTTACAATCAGAGCCGTTGCACACCTGGCGCAGCTCTCCCCGGTGGTCCCACCGCAAAACACGACCAGGGGATCGCGACCGGCCACAAAAGACATCACCGCCCCATTTTGCGTCAAAACCCGACGAAACACGGAGCGCAAACGACCCGAAAATCCAGCCCAATCATTATGTGTCGACTAGCAAAATAGATTGTTATATCGGGCAGATACAGCAGGAGCGGCGAGGTCGGGGCACAGGAGTGGCGAGAGATTGTAGAGGGACATGATCGGGGCCCAGGAGAGGCGCGAGTTCGGGGCCCAGCAGAGGCGCGAGTTCGGGCCCAGCAAAGGTGAGGGTCCAGGGGCAGCACGGGCCAGCCCACACTGCGATATGTGTGCGCACTGGGTCCGTGCAGCAGAGCAGGTCTTCAGTTGTCTTGGTTAATCCTTGCCACTGGACCAAGACCGAGCTCGGTCAAGCCCGTGTGGTGGCTGGTGTGCAACGGCCACCACACGTTAAAAAAATCCATGCACAGGCATCTTCAACCCTTCAGGATGTAGTTCAGGACCTGGAATATTAGATCCTTCATTGAAACACCTGTGAACTCATCCATTTTTTGATGTGGAAGCAAGTCATCCTCGTTTCGAAGGACTGACTATGATGATGATGATGATGATGGAGATTGCGAGAGATGATGAAATAATTTCCGACTGATATAAACTAGTTATATATGCAGGCCCACAACTATATAATTCTGCTTCAACATTTCACTACAACCTCCCCCCCACCCCTTAAATCATAAAGATGAACAGCGCTTATGGTCTGGTGTTCATTTGCCAAATAAAATAGACTGGAGTGTAAACCTAAAATCCCAACTTCGAAGAAAAGCTAATATAAACAATATTTGGTGTTGATTCAATCATTCTTTTTGTAAATGAATTGCTCAATGAACGTTGGGATGGATTTTAGGTTTTCTACCACCCCTATTAGCTTCCCAGAGGGGCGGCAATAAGCACTTCCGGGCGGGCGACCAGCTTCCAGTGCCCCGCGAGAAATTCGGTGACGGTTTGGAAGGGGAGCGGAGCATTACCACCCGGAAGTGCCAAGCTGGTGCGCAACAACCCTGTTTGCAACACCGGCTTGATTTTTGGCTGCCGGCCGACCCGTAGCACTCTGTAGAGCGTCCTGCTGGGACCGTCTATGGAAGCAGGCATTCCAAGCTGGAGCGGCCGCAATGAGGGAAGTAATGTCGACCTCGGGTAATTGTGATGTTTTTTCTTTTTTTTTGTGATTTATGTTGTGGTGGCGTGAGTTATGTATTGGGAATGTTTTTGGTGGAGATTTTTCAGTTTTTTTTCCCCCACACCTCTCTGAGAGAGCTCCGAGGCCGGCTGTTTAGCTCGGGATTTTTGCTCGTCATCTGGCCTAGTGCCCTACCCTTAGCGCTCCACTCCAAACTCAGGGCTGAGCTGATGAATTTTGTGGCTGAGGACGTAAACCATTTCTGGTGCAAACATTACTGCCCTGCCGCCATTACCGCCCCAAAATGACCAGAACCGAAAATTCAGCCCTATACATCTTATAAATAAAAAATCTAACCCATGAACATAATGTTTTCCCTAAAGTACAAAAATAATTGGAAAGATGTAAAGCAAACAAAATTTGGACTGCAAATCAATGGTTGCTTTGTCATTTTTATTTATCCAAATATGTAGCCAGGCTTAAGAATTATTAATCAATGAGCAATCAATCACTGTTTTGCAGTAACACGTGTTGATATTGAATTATAATAATGGCTACAGTGTGACTTGGTTATGTAGTTTTATCTTCCAAACATTGATCACTGAGTTATGTGCATTTCTGCCCTACTATTTCAGTCACCTTATCCAATGCAGACCGATTACACCCCCTGTGGATCTGGCAATTATTAGAATAAAAATGTTCAGTTCTCATACCAGCTTCATTCCAGACAAGACAGTTTGGTCAGTGATTTGAAGGTGGACACAACTGTGCTGATATCCCTTTGCATGCATGTTACAGCAGCAATATTGCATTGATGCCCTCTCCTGAAACTGTAAAGACAATTATCTTTTGGTTTACCTCATCCAACAAACTGTTTTTTATTTATATATTGAGTCACACAGCTGCAATTTCATACTCATATTTGCCCGTAATTTGCGGTCAGCAGTGAAACGAGGTCGATCGCTGCTGACCTCTAAGAAAGCTGCCCACAAAAATCTCCCAATCTCTATAGCGGGAACTTCACCTCTCTCGATGTGCAATTGATTGTAGAGCTGTGAAAGGGGATTCCTAGCATAGAGCAACAGTGACATTATCAGCAGCCAATCACATTGAAGAATTATCAGACAGCAAACCAGGGAATAAAAAGCAATTATCTGCACTTTAAAAAAAATATGAGAGAGCAAAATAAAGAATAGGACATACACATGGAGTTATGGTAGAAGCTGAAATATCATTTACAAACTTTAATAACAAATTCTTATTATTTTTAAAATCTAGCAATTTTTATCATAATGGAGAAATTTGACATTCTACCAATATAAAATTAGTTTTTCAGGGCCAGAACGGTTGTTTATCAGTCAATTCATGGATAAAACCCAAGTTACACCTATTCCATCAATGCTAAACATTTCTTCAGTGAATGATTGACTGCACCTTCAGGATTTCCACGCTTAGCGGCGCATGCACGAAATACTAAAGTTATGGTCAGCTTCAGAGGGGTAATAACCGCAAATGCTGCCAGCTCGCTGTCAAAAACCCCTGCAAAATGCGGAGCATTTTATTTAATGTGGTCACAGATAAAGCATGCTCTCTGTGAACTTGCAATCTCTCTTCATCTGCACATATTCTGAATGCCTTCCATCTTCGCTCCTCTAACTCCTCTTCAATACCACACATTCTCACAGCACAAGCATGCCCACTGTTAGAAGCTCCCGAGCTTTAGGATGGGAACTCAATATCCAAGGGTATTCAATATTCAGGAAGAATATAGACACAAAGAAAAAGGACGTGGTGTAGTGTTGCTGGTTAAAGAGGAGATTACCGCAATAGTAAGGAAGGACATTAGCTTGGATGATATGGAATCTGTATGGGTAGAACTGTGGAACACCAAAGGGCAGAAAACTCTAGTGGGAGTTGTGTACAGACCACCAAACTGCAGTAGAGAGGTTGGGGATGCGTGCAAAAAAGGCACAGCAGTTATCATGGGTGACTTTAATCTACATATAGTTTGGGCTAACCAAACTGGTAGCAATACAGGGGAGGAGGATTTCCTGGAGTGTACAAGGGATGGTTTTCTAGACCAATATGTCAAGGAACCAACTAGAGAGCTGGCCATCCTAGACTGGGTGTTGTGTAATGAAAGAGGATTCATTAGCAATCTTGTTGCGCGAGGCCCCTTGGGGAAGAGTGACCATAATATGGTAGAATTCTTCATTAAGATGGAGAGTGACACAGTTATGTCAGAGACTAGGGTCCTCAACTTAAAGAAAGGTAACTTCGATGGTATGAGACGTGAATTGGCTAGGATAGAATGGCGAATGATACTTAAAGGGTTGACGGTGGATAGGCAATGGCAGACATTTTAAGATCACATGGATGAACGTCAACAATTGTACATCCCTGTTTGGCGTAAAAATAAAACTGGGAAGGTGGCTCAACCGTGGCTAACAAGGGAAATTAGGGATAGTGTTAAATCCAAGGAAGAGGCATATAAGAGGCAAGAAAAAGCAGCAAACCTGAGGACTGGGAGAAATTTAGAATTCAGCAGAGGAGGACAAAGGGTTTAATTAGGAGGAGGAAAATAGAGTATGAGAGTAAGCTTGCAGGGAACATAAAAACTGACTGCAAAAGCTTCTATAGATATGTAAAGAGAAAAAGATTAGTGAAGACAAATGTAGGTCCCTTGCAGTCAGAATCAGTGAATTTATAATAGGGAACAAAGAAATGGCAGACCAATTGAACAAATACTTTGGTTCTGTCTTCACTAAGGAAGACACAAATAACTTTCTGGAAACCGAGGGTTTAGCGAGAAGGAGGAACTGAAGGAAATCCTTATTAGTCAGGAAATTGTGCTAGGGAAATTGATGGGATTGAAGGCCGATAAATCTCCAGGGCCTGACAGTCTGCATCCCAGAGTACTTAAGGAAGTGGCCCTAGAAATAGTGGATGCATTGGTGGTCATTTTCCAACATTCTATCGAATCTGGATCAGTTCCTATGGATTGGAGGGTAGCGAATGTAACCCCACTTTTAAAAAAAAAAAAGAGGGAGAGAAAACAGGGAATTATAGACCGGTTAGCCAGACATCAGTAGTGGGGAAAATGTTGGAATCAATTATTAAAGATGTAATAGCAGCAGCAGCAAAGATGTAAAAGCAATGACAGGATTGGTCCAAGTCAGCATGGATTTATGAAAGTGAAATCATGCTTGACAAATCGTCTAGAATTTTTTGAGGATGTAACTTGTAGAGTGAACAAGGGAGAACCAGTGGATGTGGTGTATTTGAACTTTCAAAAGGCTTTTGACAAGGTCCCACACAAGAGATTGGTGTGCAAAATTAAAGCACATGGTATTGGGGGTAATGTATTGATGTGGATAGAGAACTGGTTGGCAAACAGAAAGCAAAGAGTAGGAATAAATGGGTCCTTTTCAGAATGGCAGGCAGTGACAAGTGGGGTAACGCAAGGTGCAGTGCTGGGACACCAGCTATTTACAATATACATTAATGATTTAAACAAAGGAATTTAATGTAATATCTCCAAGTTTGCAGACAACTCGAAGCTGGGTGGCAGTGTGAGTTGTGAGGAGGATGCCAGGAGGCTACAGGGTGACTTGGGCAGGTTAGATGAGTGGGCAAATGCATGACAAATGCAGTATAATGTGGATAAGTGTGAGGTTATCCAATTTGGTGGCAAAAACAGGAACACAGATTCTCTGAATGGTGACAGATTAGGAAAAGGGGAGGTGCAACGAGACCTGGGTGTCATGGTACATCAGTCATTGAAAGTTGGTATGCAGGTGAAGCAGGCAAATGGCATGTTGGCCTTCATAGCTAGAGAATTTGAGTATAGGAGCAGGGAGGACTTACTACAGTTGTACAGGCCTTGGTGAGGACACACCTTGAATATTTGTCTACAGTTTTGATCTCCTAATCTGGGGAAGGACATTCTTGCTATTGAGGGAGTGCAGCGAAGGTTCACCAGACTGATTCCTGGGATGGCAGGAATGACATATGAAGACAGACTGGATCGACTAGGCTTATGTTCACTAGATTTCGAAGAATGAGAGGGGGATCTCAGAAACATATAAAATTATGACGGGATTGGACAGGTTAGATGCAGGAAGAATTTTTCCGATGTTGGGGAAGTCCAGAACCATTGGTCAACGTCTAAGGATAAGGCGTAAGCCATTTAGGAGCGAAACCTATTCAATCAGAGAATTTGAACCAGTGGAATTCTCTACCACAGAAAGTTGTTGATGCCAGTTCGTTAGATATATTCAAAAGGAAGTTAGTTGTGGCCCTTACGGCTAAAGGGATCAAGGGGTATGGAGAGAAAGCAGGAATGGGCTACTGATGTTGCATGATCAGCCATGATCATATTGAATGGTGGTGCAGGCTCGAAGGGCAGAATGGCCTACTCCTGCACCTATTTTCTATGTTTCTATATTTGATCTGCAAGAAACACACTTTTCTCTCTGTCCCCTTTTGATATTGGCTTTTTCAATGCCACTTCTCAATCTGCTAGAACTTTAATTTGTATCATTTCTTACAGGAGAAAGTAGGTTACTGCAGACGGGAAGCCCCGGAAGGACCAGAATTCCGATGATTGCAGGAGATGGGAAAAACAGGATGGCAAGTTTCAACAAAGGGTTAGTATCCCAAAATCATTCCAGAGTACTGCAATATACCAGCCTCACCAAGGCCTACAATCTTTCCAGAAACACTAATGGTTTGCCTATGCTACATTTGTATGATTATTCGAAGTTCCTTGCAGTCACTGCCTTTTGGCGGCTTGGCAGGATTTCCTCAGGCTTGCAGAATCAGCCTCTCCAAGGATTTGCTTGACATCAGCCCTTGTAGAAGTAGCTGGACACCCAGCACCCTGTCACTGCACTACCCAGCCGCCCGCCAGCTCAGAAACATCCACCCCACTAGACTTGATAGATATATTGGAAGTTTATTTGCAGTGCAGCTCCTCCCCTCACCCTCCTCCAGTCAGAGAGGCCACGACAACAGTTCAAACAGTTGCTATCTCGGCTTTAGGCTGCACTATTGCCACATCACTGGGCATGATTATTGATGAACTTCCAAATAAAGCTCAAGATGGGTACGGGTTTCTGTGCTTTAACTGAAGCCATCAGATCTGTGCACCCATCGATCAGGCGGCACGGTGAAATGAAGGCTCCAAGTTGGGTCAGGACAGATGTGGGCATAGAAAATGAAGCATTCTTGAAATGTTGGCCTTCATTGCAAGGGGGATAGTATATAAAAGCAGAGAAGTCCTGCTACAACTGTACAGGGTATTGGTGAAGCCACACCTGGAGTACTGCATGCAGTTTTGGTCTCCGTATTTAAGGAAGGATATGCTTGCATTGGAGACTGTTCAGAGAAGGTTCACGAGGTTGATTCCGGAGATGAGAGAGTTGACTTATGAAGATGGGCTGAGCAGGTTGGGCCTTTACACATTGCAGTTCAGAAGAATGAGGGTGATCTAATTGATAATGAGGGGGCTCGACAAGATGGATGCAGAGGATATTTTCACCTATAGGGGAAACTAAAACTAGGGGACATAGGGCTAGAACTTCCACTTTTTTTGCATACTTAACATCCACCCAACACCCATTTTACCACTGAAATGACGTATAACACCCATTTTGGCACAAAATGGAAACTAACAGGCATTTTTAGGAGACTTATTGTCTAGCATTATTTTCCCCCATGGGCTTAACGCCGGGAAAAAATATTACCGCCCGGCCACTTTTTTCCGGCGGAATCAGCAGAATGGGCAAAATTAACGCCCATAATATCGCCCAGCGTTACTTTCCGCACGGAATTAACGCCGAGATTCAATATGAACGCCCGCCCACTGTTTTTTGTCGTAAAGAGCATATTTACCCAAACTAGTATTCATGGAGATCGCCCATCGTCAATTTCACCACCTCGCACACATATCGCCCACAATATCGCTTGCGCAAAAAATGGAACTAACCGGAACCAACGCCAGCAGCGTGGCTGGCATTTGTTCAATCCCACTCTTACATGAGGAGCTGATATCGGAAAGATTGCTGATGTGAGTGACAACGCTGACACGCTGCTGTGTGTGTGCAGCTCTGACATCAATGGCGCCCATCATCTTGGTGCCAGTTAAAATTTATGTTCATTGATGTTAAGTTGTATTTAACCCTTTCATGGTAAGGAATCACCAGTGTGTAACAGTCCAGCTATCTGAGACAATGCGCAACAAGGTTATGTTCAATAACAAAAGTTTAATACCAACATTGGTCTGAAATCTTAATTATCACAGCCAATAACATCCAACCTCCGTCCACACACAACTTTTTCCACCATTGACATAAATCACATGTTCCACATGTCCACCAACACAGAATACAAAGGCAAAGCAGGAGCATGGTCCCCAGCCCACATACATTGCAACAAATTGCATACATCCAGATGGAGATATAACACAGCCATCACATGCGTACATGCACCTCACTTTCCTTCCCCCCCTTCCCTTCTTCTCCCCACCTCTACACATTCCCCCCCTTACTCCACGGTGCCTGGCCAAGGAGCTCCTCAGGCAGTGCCTCATTGCGGGGGATGAAGGCAGATGCAGTGGTTGCATGGGTACAGGAGCAGGAGGGTGCCGAGGGGGCGCCATTCTCTGATGCAGAAGCAGGATCTTGGTCCTTGCTCTCATTTGGCGTTCGCAGTGGTCGTGCGGAACTTGGGGTGGAGTGCCGCGCTCTGGGACCGCTGGGAGGCCTGTGGCAGCCGTATTCCTGGCTATCACATCCAGAGACTCGGCCATGCACGGAATGTACTCTGTCATGGTGGCCACGTTGTTGGGATATGCCCCCCAATGCTTCGATGACCTGGTCACTAATATCTACAGTCCTCCTGGACAACTGTACCATCTCTCCACTGTCATGTCGCGCACGTGGAACAGACCTGCCGTGTCCACGAGGTCTCCACAGGGTCGGCACCGTCCTGGGGACAAATGGAGTGCCCTGTGGTGAGGTGCTTGGGCCGGTACCCCCAGAGTGGAGGCGAGATTGACTGGAGGACTACTAGATGGCCTTCTGGAGCATGGCGATGCAGGTTCTTCGAAGTCCGCGCTCTCATCTGTCGAGAACAAACCCAGCAGATTGACGGGCGACAATCGGAACTCCTCAGCACCAGATGTAGGATTGTCCGTCGACTCCTGCCCCGCGCCCTCACCTTCTGGCCTCACCTGGGACCACACTGCTGGTTGAGCTGCAAAACACAAATGAAGTTATTAGAGGAGAAGGGGGTGCTAGGGTCACAAGGTAGTCCAGCGCTACACACCGCATATGCACGACAAAAGCACCACCGCTCTGAACGTCATCGCAGACATCACATTTCCTGACCATCAACATTGTGCATTGCAATTATTTTCATTAAGCCAGCATTATTTCTATGACACTTTTAGAAATCATCTATCACATATGATTATTCGTATATGAGTTGGTGTGGCATCTATTGACTTTACATCACGCAATGGTGTAAGCTTTACTCACGTGGCATCACTTCAGGGTTTGCAGATACATCTGTGGCTGTCCGGGGGCGCTTCCCCATGAGTGCGAGCAGTTGCTCCTCCATCTCAGATGTCGCTGGGGACTGGTGGCCCCCCCCACCTGCTCGCCTCTGCACAGACCTCATCGTTGCTAGCTTCTCCTGTAAAAGGTGACAGGATGACATGGCATGAGATCATTGCATGATATCCTTGCTAGGTACTGTCACAGAGACTGATACAACACATAACTAACAGATGTAATCATGATGATGATGATAATTATCATTCTTTACCTTAGGACGTGCACCGTGACTGCAGGTTTTGAGTAAAATATTCCCGGTAAAAGTGAAAGACCTCACATCTGCTGATAGTCACTCATGATTGTTACAAATCAAATTATATAAATATATAAGTGCATGTAAATCAATGTAATACTTACTCTTGCGGATCCCACAAGGTCATTCCATCATTTGCGGCATTGGTTGCCCTCACGCACCTCGTTGGTCGCCGACGAGACCACCTCTGCTATTTCGGTCCATATCTTCTGGTAGGCCTTTGGGGTGGGCTTCCCACGCCCTCCCTGTGTCAAATCACCCCAGCATAACTCAACCTCCAGAAGGAGGTAGGCATTTGCCTTGACCGAGAACCTCCTGGCTCTTTTGTGGCCTCCAATGTGCTCCTCTTCCACCTCACTGCTCTCTCCAGCGTCAGTCTCCACAGCATGCTGTGTTGCCTCCTCCTCTCCCTCTATTGTAGGCCAAATATGTGGCTGGTAACAGCTAATTTTTGTTTGCCTACTTGCTGTGAAGCTCTGAAGTCTCCTTCCTTCCTCCCAAAGCAGCCACACCACATCCAGACACGCCTCAGTCCCTCTGAGCTCCCTCTCTCTGTCTCCTCTTCTGCGCATGTCAAGGTGACCCTTGACCTTCAGAATCGTGGGAATTGAGCGTTGCCATACTGTTGCTAAGGACAGCCACACTTTACGGCAGAAGGTCAAAAAAATGTAATGTTACCGCCCATTTGATATCGCTCGTGGGAGTGCTCATTTTCAAAAATGTAAGCTTGGTGTTTTGGGAATAGGTGAGAAGCCAGCGATCTGAAAACCCTTTAACACCCATGCTGGAAATAATGCCCATTTTTGGGCGAGTAGCATAAAAGTGGAGATTCTAGCCCACAGTCTTAGAATAAGGTGCTGCCCATTTAAAACTGAGATAAGTGCTGTGGTATTGAATATATTTAAGGTGGAGATAGACAGATTTTGCGAGCAATAAGGGAGTAAAGGGTTATGGGGAGTGGGCAGGGAGCTGATTCCATGATCAGATCAGCCATGATCTTATTGAATGGCAGAGCAGGTTCGAGGGGCCGAATAGCCTACTCCTGCTCCTATTTCTTATGTTCTTATTCTCTCTGATTAGCAGCAGCTCCTTACTACTCCTCTGCCCACCAAAGATGCCTGTCCAAGAGCCAAAAAGCCAGGCTGTCACTAGCTCTGCAGAGAGTCCACAGCCTGCAGTTGGGCCATGTGGGAAGGGATCCAGGGTCACATCGTTCCCATCGTATATTGCAGAAACACAGCTTGGCCTGTCTCTCAGCCTCCTGTCAGTGGGAGTTCACTTAGAAGTAGTGCTTGGATAGGTGGCCATGCGCAATCACCACCGTGGGAAATGTGAGTAAGAGGGAAGCACTGTGATGAAAAAGAATAGACACACACATCCACTGTTTATTAATACATCACTGTTGGAATGCAATCACTGTTCTACTTGTGCCGGTTTACTGTTGATGAACAGGGAAAACAAGTGCGAGTGTGTACACTGAAGAACTGGCTAGGAGAGTGAAGGTTTTTTTTTGTATATTTTGTGGGATGGAACTACTGCATGAAAAGGAAGATGGAGGATTCCTACCCTTTGCTCATGAACCAACTGATGGTGGCTCTAAAGAGGGCCAAACTTATATTTTCAGCGACTTACCTGGGAGCTTGCAGTTGTTGGCTTTTGCCTCCAAATAAGCAATTGTGTAAAAATGGGATGGGAGTAATCTTACCAAACATGGCCTCCATCAGTGAGAGTAAGATAGTTATGGCATCCTGCAACAATTTTCAAAACTGAAGTCTCATTTTTTATTCAAAAGGCCAAAAATAAAGACCATTCTTGAGAAATGCAGCCTGTCCCTTTAAGACAGATAGCAACTCATTGGAAGCTCTGGAAGCAACAGTGCCAGTTTGTTTTGGCAGCAGTTTGTCCCCAAACTGCACCTGGTGCTAGAGCAAGGAATCCGAGTGCTCAGGTCTCTAAAACACATTTGCATGGAAATTACATTGGTACACCCTCTTCAGGTGCAGCTACCTGTAAAGCTATGTGGGAAATTCAGAGTCACAAAATGGGAGGGAAGGATTAGCACCTGTTTTTCACATGCTTTTTGGGTGCTGAACATCTTATTTCCACAGGTCCACTTTTTTTTCTTTTAATCAACAATTAATGTCTGAATGTATTCATCATGATGCCTACAAATAGTTGGAAGAAACAATGTACCAGCAGTTGGAATGTTGTCAATCAACTCCAACCAGGAGTACAATATAATAAATATCCCCACAGATGGCACTGGCTGGCCAGCTGCTAAGCATCAAAGTCACAGATGAGTTATGCTCAGTCTAAAGTGAAAGTATTCATCAGTTCCCACTGCTGGTCGTGCCAAATTTTTTGTACCATTTAAAATGTCTTTTTAAGCAAACTTATGTTTTCATTGTATCAGAAATGAGTGGAGTGTTTTAACACCTGCTCATAGACTTGTGAGCGATAGTCCTCCAACTATCTGCCAGTTTAGATCGGAGACAGGTGGGCATGAAACATTTTGGTGGGGACCCATTCCACCAAATCTTCACTCCTTCTTGTCTTTACCGATAGTTGTTTTTCAGTGTCACTTCCGGCAGATGCCAGAAGCAACACAAAGGGTCGCGTGTAACCAAATAACGCTATAATGATGGAGTGATGCTGCACATCATATTTTCCATCATTACCACCATAGCAATGCTAGTCATAAGGAATGCCTGTAATAACAGGTGTCCAACATTCTTTGGGTCAGTGGTGACCTTCCAAAAATGGAAAGTCCACTCCAGAGAATCAAAGTGCAATCGATTCTCATTCCCATATCGGTACTTAGCACTAAATCTGGTCGATCTGGAGGAGGACAGCCTTTTTAAGGTGCTAGTATTAGTATATTATTAGGCAGTCCCTCATGTCGAGAATGACCCACTTCCACACCAAAGAAAAATGAGTTCACAGGTGTTTCAATGAGGGACTTTCACAGGTTTTCATTCAGGGACCTGACATTCCAGGTCCCGAAATACATCCTGAAAGTTGGAAGATGCCTGTGCGTGAATTCTTTTAACGTGGAGAGGCCATTGCACATCACAACACGGGCTTGACAGAGCAAGGCCTTGGTCCAGTGGCAAGGGTTAACCAAGACAACTGGAAACCAAGCTCTGCTGCGCCATCCCTGCTGCTGTTATATGTGTCGCCGCTCCTGGGCCACGACCCTTTCGCTCCTCAATTCCGACACCACCGCTCCTGAGCCACGACCCCTTCGCTAAACTCCGACCCCGCCGCTCCTGGGCCACGAGCCCGCCGCTCCTCAACTCCGATCCCGCCGTTCTTGGACCACGACCCCTTCGCTCCTCAACTCCGACCCCGCCACTCCTGGGCCACAAGCTCGCCACTCCTGGGACACGAGCTCGCCACTCCTCACACTCTGAAGGTGCAAGAGTCCTACAGTAGCAGCAGGGATTTTGTTTGGACATGTACCTTTACATGACACTAGCTTAACTTGCATTGGAAAAAAAACATGACCGATCCCCAAAATGCCCTTCACTCATTAGCAGTGCTGTATCAAACAACTGTGACAGGCTAAAGATGGCATCTATCAGGACCCCAGGTACTGATAAAACTTAACAATTGAACCGAGATCCCTGCATCTTCCAATCAATATCTTTAATGTGCCTTCTTGAGCTGTGCAAAGCACACACCATTATATCCAAGTGGTTAGACCACTGTGCAAGGTGGTAAGTACACTGTACTAAGCCCCCAGGAGCCAATGTATGATCTGTGAATAGGGATGCTGTAAATCTTTCAGAGATGTCTGAAACAAACACTCCTTTATGATGACAGCAAATACGTCATTTTTGAAGATGTTTAATAAGATGGGTGAAACCAGACACGCTTTCCTTAATCCACTTGGAGGAATGGATTAATTGAGTCTCTCATCGACTTTTACATGGACAAAAGTACACATCCTAGATAAGATCCAAGATTTAGCCATTTATTCCCACTAAATTTATAGAGTTTGTTAAGTTTCAAGGCTATACTTCAAATCAAGAGGTTCTAAAGTCACATTGTGGGAATGCAGTACAAGGAGGTACTGTCCCCCTCCCTTTCAAAACCATCACCCCTCCCTTCAAAACCTCACCCTTGACTTTTCTATCCTTGCAAACTATCACCCCGTCTCCAATCCTTTCCGCTCCAAAGCACTTGCTTTCCTCCCAAATCCAATCTTTCCTGCAACTGCACATTTAAAACTCACCAGTCAGATTTAAACCTCTACCACAGTTCCAAAACAGCACCAACCAAAGTCACAAATGACATCCTCAGTGACTGATCATGGTACGTCATCCCCCTAGACAGGGCCAATCACACCATCCTCCTCCAATGGCTCTCCTTCATTGTCCAACTCAACGGGACGGCTTTGTTTGGTTCCAGTCCGATCTATCTGATCATAACAAGAGCATCTCCAGCCATGGCTTATCTTCCACCACTCCATCATATTCAAAATCCTCAAGGATCTCTGCCTTTCGGTGACATCATCCACATGTACGTTAACGACACCCAGATCTATCTCCCCACCACCTCTCTCAATCTCTCCATGTTAGTGGTGTCAGACAGATTGACGATAAGCCACACTTTCCACCATTTAAACATTTGGAAGACCGAAGCCATCATCTGTGACCCCCTGGCAGAAACTCCATACCCTGCCACCATTCCATCTCCCTCTCGAGTTGAGCCAGACTGTTGCCAAACTCGATGTCCTACGCAACCTTCCAACTCTTCACCCACTCTCCTTTTTAGAACCCACCTCCATAACCAAACCCCTCCTAATGTCTCCTTCTCTGACTTGGTCTCCATTTTTTTGATTATGCCTCTAAAGCAGCACGAGACATTTTTCTACATTAACAGCACAATAAGTTGTTGTTGTCTCCATTGACGACTTTCATTATTCTACCCACTGCTATTCTAATTATATTCAAGTTTACAATTAACTTTATTGCATCTTCCACTCAACTGAAACTAACTACAATTCTTTCTTTTAAAAAAACACTTCCAGAAGGCATTTGACAAGGTGCCACATAAAAGGTTACTGCACAAGATAAAAGTTCATGGGGTTGGGGGTAATATATTAGCATAGATAGAAGATTGGCTAATGAACAGAAAAGAGAGAGTCGGGTTGGCAATCAGTAACTAGTGGGGTGCCGCAGTGATCAGTGCTGGGACCCCAACTATTTATGACTTGGAAGAAGGGACTGAGTGTAATGTAGCCAAATTTGCTGATGATACAAAGATGGGAGGAAAAGCAATGTGTGAGGAGGACACAAAAAATCTGCAAAAGGACATAGACAGGCTAAGTGAATGGGCAAAAATTTGGCAGATGGAGTATAATGTCGGAAAGTGTGAGGTCATGCACTTCGGTAGAAAAAAAATCAAAGAGCAAGTTATTATTTAAATGGGGAAAGATTGCAAAGTGCCGCAGTACAGCAGGACCTGGGGGGTACTTGTGCATGAAACATAAAAGGTTAGTATACAGGTACAGCAAGTGATCAGGAAGGCCAATAGAATCATGGCCTTTATTGCAAAGGGATGGATTATAAAAGCAGGGAAGTCTTGCTACAGCTATAAAAGGTATTGGTGAGGCCAAACCTGGAATACTATGTGCAGTTTTGGTATCCATATTTACGAAAGGATATACTTTCTTTGGAGGCAGTTCAGAACGTTCACTAGGTTGATTCTGGGGATGAGGGGGTTGACTTATGAGGAAAGGTTGAGTAGGTTGGGCCTCTACTCATTGGAATTCAGAAGAATGAGAGGTGATCTTATCGAAATGTATAAGATTATGAGGGGGCTTTTCAAGTTGAATGCAGAGAGGATGTTTCCACTGATGGGGGAGACTAGAACTAGAGGGCATGATCTTAGAATAAGGGGCCACCCATTTAAAACAGAGATGAGGAGAAATTTCTTCTGAGGGTTGTAAATCTGTGGAAATCACTGCCACAGAGAGCTGTGGAAGCTGGAACATTGAATAAATTTAAGACAGAAATAGAAAGTATCTTAAACGATGAGGGGATAAGGGGCTATGGGAAGCGGGCGGGAAAATGGAGCTGTGTCCATGATCAGATCAGCCATGATCTTATTGAATGGCGGAGCAGGCTCGAGGGGCCGTATGGCCTACTCCTGTTCCTATTTCTTATGTGCTTGTGAACAAGGTGAAAGATAAATCTCAGTGCTGCGAATGGAATACTTTTGCATTTTATTCAGTGTCAAGCACTTACATTTTTAATCTCAAAACTTAGGACACGGTAGTTACTTATGCCAAAAGACAACAGAAACATAGACCAGAAGTGGAAAAGCTATCAAAATAAGATGTTGAGATAAAAATAAGTATAAAATGCATATGCTTGAAAGATGTGCTATGGGAAAGCAGAAGAAAAAACAAAAATAAATACGAAATGATAAAGCAGCTCTGATGAAAGGTCATCGACCTGAAACATTAACTCTTGTTTCTCTCTCCACAGAAGCTGCCTGACCTGCTGAGTATTTCCAGCGTTTTCTGTTATTTCAGATTTCCAGCAGCCGCAGTATTTTGCTTTTACATTAGTGTTTAATTCACTGCAAGGAATACCCATCTTGAAGAAGTTCTGCTCTTCTCTCCGGCGGAATTTCTCTTTTGCCTTGTCCCAATTCTGATGAAAGATCATCAACCTCAAACATTGACTCAGTTTGTCTCCACAGAGATGCTACCTGACCTGAGTATTTCCAGCATTTTCTGTTTTTATTTTATAAAAAGAAATACCAATTATTTATTCCTTGTGATTTATATTTAAAAGAGTCCACTTGTTTTGTCCATTCCGTGTCTGACAGTCCAGTGCATTATGCTGTTATACTATAGTCTTAGCATAGTGTAAACTGGAATATTACCACTGTGGCCAAATATAACTGATGGGACAAATGATATTCAAATAATTTTTCCTCCAGCAGTTAATGTAAATGAAAATGTTGGTGCTATGTAAAATGCAAAATCTATTTTATACACTGATCTTTTTTCACTTGGATTAGCGACTGGCGAAAAAATTAAACCAATGGTGTTGTCCAATACTTCTCATTTGTGCCAAATTAAATCAAATCAGAAAAGAATCTAATGTACTATTTAAATACCAACTCAAAAGATCAAGTAACACTACTTCCCCCACAACTTTGATACTGTGTAGTATGCATTTTCAGCAGATCTTTACTTAGGATAACTTATCCTCGTGGGAAGAAATTAAAAGTCTGCTTAAAAGACAGCAAAGTAGGTCATAATTAACAAAATGAAGGGAACTCTACTTCAATGGCTGAAAGAATCCAAGTGATAATACAAATTGCCCTGCCATTCTCACTGAATTGATGTACTGTTCGTGGATTAGGGTGCATTTTATTTTATGCTTGACTATCCAGAAATATTTACTAGCAGTATTCCTGTGGCATTGCTCACTATGGGTCTGAGATTCCACAGCTGCGATGGGGTGGGGGGTGTGGAATTGGCAATCGGGTGTACCTCTTCCATTAAATAATTTAGAACAAAGATTGTAAGATCTCCCCAGAGATGTGTTTCTTGATTGGTTCTTGGAAAATAAATAACATTTTCCTTACCAGCTGCTGATAAATAAATTTGTTCCCTCACATACTGCATTGATATTAAAAGATAATCTGTGCACGAAATGTGTGGGAGCAGCTTCATTGTTTTCTTTCAATCTACACCAACTATCTCTGCAACAATACTTCATGAATTTAAGCACAGCATTGATCTAAGAGATAGGTTTTTTTGAAGATTTTTAAAGGATGAGAGGGAGGTAGAGAGGTGAAGAAATTTAGAGAGAGCATTCCAGAGAGTAGGATCCAGGCAAGTGGAAACTCTGCCTCCAATGGTGGAACAAAGAGAGGGGCGTGGGAACATTAATAACAGGAGTAGGCCATTCAGCCTCTCGAGCTTGCTCCACCATTGAATTATATCATGGCTGATCTACAACTCAACTCCATTTGCCCATTTTTGCTCCATAGCCCTTGATATCCTCATATAAAAAGAATCTATCTCCAATTGTCTAGAATCCACAGTCTTTAGAGACAGTTCCAGATTTCTACTATCTTTTGTGTGAAAAAATGCTTCCTGATCTTACCCCTGAATTTTATGTCCCCTTGTTCTTGATTCCTCCACCAGAGAAAATAGTTTCTCCATATCTACCCCATCAAATCCTTTCAACATTTTAAACACCATGATCAGATCACCTCTCGACCTTCTATACTCAAGGGAATACTAGCCAAGTTTCTGCAACTTGTGTTAATTCAATCCTGTGCACACAGAGCCAGACACAAAGGAACGGAATATTCAGAAGGGTTATAAGGCTGGAAAAGATTGCAGGGATAGGACAAGGCGAGACCATGAAGAGTTTTCATGACAAATACAAATATTTAAAATTCTGTGTATTGGGGAATAGGGAGCCTGCAAGGACCATTTGATGGGCAAACAGAACTCAGTGCAGAATAGGATGAGGCCAGTAAAGTGCTGCATGGAAATTATGGAGCATACTGAGAGGGAGGCCAGCAAATCGAGAGCTGGAGTAGTCAAGTCTAATGGTGACAAAGTGGCCTCTGGCCTCAGAGGGGGATCCGCTGGGAGAGAAAGAGAAGTGGATGGACACTTAAGGGTGAGGTCAGTGACAGTAGAACAAAGAGGAGGACAAACAGTAGGAAGGTGAAGGAGTAGGGGACACGATGGGAGTCAGAGGGTGGAGGGGAACATGGGCAATTGTGGGAGGATATGGGAAAGGGGCTACTCAAGGCCACATTGGGTTAGCCTCCACCCCAAATGCAGCATGCAGTGGCTCCTGTCTCTGCCACACATACCATGCCACCATGAGAAGAGAAAGAGAACAAATGCAGAAGAGGAGAGACAGGGAACAAATAGTAACAAGACGACACTAGAGACAGATGAATAAAAAGTACAGATTTTTCACCCACCAGCAAATTCAAATGCATGCAGTCCTGGAGAAACAGTTCTCCATTTAAATCAGATTTGCACTGAGCAGACTCCATGGAAAGAGGATACAAGGCTGAAAAGACCAGGGAAAATTGGGAAGGGCTGTTAAGTAATACTGAGGGAAACTGGGAGACAGTGAGGCCAATAGGAAATTTAGATTATCTACCTAGACACAGCTGGAGAGGTGCAGAGATTTCACTTTATGAGGATACTATACTCTGTAACTTCCAAGAAAACTTTCTGTTTGTCGAATTTTTATTTAGCACACATCTGACCTACCTAGCAATCATGTCCTTTCAGAACAACAGGAGAACCAGACGCGATAGCCAGCCCATCACATCAGGCAGCCTGTGAAACTGGGTCAGGCTGCAAACTTCCAACCTTTTTATTTTTACTTTCTTCTAGGACTTTTGTCCTTGACTCACTGCATGCTTTCACAAAGCAGTTGCACGTAACTTAATGGAATTTTCAAAAAACTGGTTGTGAATAACTTCAGATAATACGTATTATTTAGTCAAATACAACAATTGTAATGTTTCTACACCTTTTGGCTATGTGATTATGTACAATGAAATGGCTACATTAAAGATCTAACAATGTGTTTTAATTACTGAAAAGTGATAAAACCTAATACTAGTCAGATTCAAAAGATAGAACTAAAATATCTTCAGTAATTTCAGTTCTAGTGCTATTTGTGAAAGCACTAGAAATGATACCTTAATACATAACAGTAATGCATTCATCCAAGGATCTCTCAAGTAGATTATGTTATATATTTGATTCAGAACAACCGGTTTCTGGTTTTGTGAGGACGTTTTGTGTAAATATCAAATCCACTGTTAATGAGCTCACCGTGAAAAACATGTCATCATAATATCGAAACTGTACAGAGTTAAGCATTGTGGTTAAATGTTGTGATTTGGTTTGCGCACAGTTAACATTACACAGTGGTAAATCAATGCAAAAATACCAGTTTGGTCCCACCATTTTCAGCAAAAAAATGTTAAGGCATGAACTTGCATTCATATAGCAAACATGACACCTTAAAAAAAAAAACAGGTAAAGAATCCGTTCAATTATTCTCCAGTTATGAAAGAATGGTAGTATGGGGGAGGAGAGAAAGGGAAATAGCACAAAGAGGCTTGACTGTACAAATGAACAGATCTGCCTTTTTAATATATATTAAATAGATCCTCGATTAAATTGCATCAGTGCTGTTCAAATGGAAATTAATTGCAGTTCTGTTTAGCTTGCGTTCTGTTCAGTTGCCAGCAGCTAAGGTCTGTGAAATGTTCAATAATTAAGTACTTTCCTGGCTACAATTCGTTCACTCAGCAAAAGGGAAAACTTCAAGTGACGGACTCCAGCTCCACATTACTTTTAGATGTAAGTAGGGCATTATCTGTGTTATTATTGAAACTTTGCAGCTGAAGGGCTTGAGCACTGCAGTAAAATTTTCATTTCTAACTTTTCAACCTGCCATAATGCTGCAGTAATCTGTATGAAGTGAAGCTCATTAAGCTTTAGCAGAATATCACTTTTTATTGGCTTTGCAGGAGACAGCAACCAGGAAAATAAATGCCATTATAATTGTACTGTGTATTTTAAATATACAACACTGGGAGCAAGGCCATTCCAAAATTCTTCATGAGAAACCTACAAAGATGCAAGATAAACAACAAGAAAAGGCTATTTGGGCTATTGGGCCATTCCTTCCAGCCAGACCATGTACAATTGAAACTATCATGGACTCTACTCATTAATTAAGAGGAGAAATTCCTGAACATGCACAATTCAGGCAGGAATGGCACAATGCAACTGATGCCATGGAATGAAACAGCGTGGCCATTTGGGTCAGACGTTCATGATTTACATAAACCATCCAATCTATGCGACTTCCTGCTTGTACATTGGACCACCTGAAGAAGCACTCACACAACTTATAGACAATTAGAGGGTTGCAAAAGCCATTTAAGGTGCTGCAGTCTTGCTTTCAAGACAAGGGGTGAGGGGTTTAGAATTGCCGTATTCCTTGCCCACACCACAGATGCTACTCTTGAAGTAATGCTGGATAAAATGAGGCAAAGGAGGGCTGCCATCTTTGGCAATGAAGCGCAACCTCACCAATAGACCTGATCGGAGATCCAACACCCAAAGGGAATGGGAGGAGAGGAGAAGGAAAGTTTAAGAGCCTCAAGAAGTATGCCAAAATAAATCTAGTCAGTCTTTCCTTTCAACAATCAAAAGGACAAAGGAAGCAAGCCACAAAGAGTCTTCTCAATCTGTTACATCATGACTAGGGCTGCAAACTGAACCTTGAGAAAGCACAATTCTTTCAAAGCTTCTCATATGTGTCTGTATTGCAGCAGAGCACTTGTTATTAGTGGCACATATAACAAATTATTGCCACATTAGTGTTTGGAAACGTGAGCCCACAAAGCAAATTTACAACAAAAATATTTACATTTTTCATGTTAATTTACTGACACAAGCTGGGATACAGTGTAAACTGGAGTGTCAACAACTTGCATTTATATAGTGTTTTAATCATAATAAAACGTGCAAGGGGCTTCACAGGAGAGCAATCAGAAAAAAATCAACACCAAGCCAAAGGAGACATTAGGACAGGTGACAAAAAGCTTAGTAATTTTTAAGGAGCATCTTAAAGGAGGAGAGAGGTGTAGAGCTTTAGGAAGGGAATTCCAGAACTTGGGACCAAGAGATCCGAAGGCACGGCCACCAATGAAGAGGCAAAGGAAGTGGGTGAAGCACAAGAAGCCAGAGTTGGATGAATGCAGAGTTCTTGAATGGCTAGAGTGCTGGAGGAGGTTACAGAGATAGGGAAGGGTAAGACCATGGAGGGATTTGAAAACAAAGAATTTTAAATTGGGGATTGGTGAACCAGGAACTAATGTAGGCCAGCCAAAACAGGGGTGATGGGTAAACGGGACTTGGTGCAAGTTAGGAAAGGGGCGGCAGAGTTTTGGACAAGCTTAAATTTATGGAGTGTGAAGATGGGAGCTTTGGAATATTCGAGTCTGGAGGTAACAAAAGCATGGATTAGGATATCAGCAGCAGATGGGCTGAGGTAGGGGCGATATTACGGAGTCCTTGGAGATGGAGAAGATATGGAATCGGAAGCTGATCTCAGGGTCACTCTTCAAATTTACAACATCTCAACACTGGAGTCTACTAGCAGCTATCCGTACAATTTACATTCTCCCTTAGAATGAACGCATCATGATTGACCCTTGGGAAACAGACTTTGACATGCATGATCTGTGTTGTTGGTCTTTGACTTCAAGCACACTGATGGAACAGTACACTTTGTAATTCAGGAAGGTTATGGAATTTAGGGATTATAGGCCATCAATAATGCTCTGCACTATGTGGAAAATTCACTACCAGGTTTCCAAGTCGAAAGTAATGAAGGTGTTTTCCCCAGTGTGCAACATATCAGTGACCTGCTTGATGCACCAGTGCACTGCAGTTTGACTGCTGTTGCTGATGTCCCTTGTGGTACTTTGGAATGAGCCGACGGAATAAAATTGCAGAGCTGTGCTGATCTTGGCTGCCATTAGTGATACTGTCCCTGTACTGCAGTACATCTGCAGGTCTGGTTGTAGCAGACTGCACCCTCCATCACTGTCTCCCTGTTGAAATGGAGCTTATAAAGGCCATTTTGCCTCAGACATTTCCAAACAGATGTTCATGCGTAAGCAAGTCTGATGCAATGAAACCTGCCTCGGGTTACTTTTTTAAAATCCTTTTTCCAACTGCAAATAATGCAAAAGGAGGTGTATCCCAAAAAATCCCCATTTTCCAATTTTGAATTCGAGCAATCAGAAATGGCACGACCAGAAATCCAGGCCACAAGGTGCAAACTGAACACACACATTTAAAAACCCAACTCTCAGAAATCCATTGTTAAAAGTTCATGAGATGAATCCAGCTTGGCTGCTTTAAAGTGTCTCTTGATATATGCCTGGAACTCCCCCGATTCTTAATACCTGTTCCATGTTTTATATGGTGAACTCAGGCACAGTGCATTCCGAAGAAAAGCAAGGAATCGCACTTGTGCTCACGATAGTTTCAATACCCTTCATTCTCGGCCAATTAAAAGGAAGCGGGTCTGATGACATCATTTCAAGATGCGTCATCAGCCAGTTTCCTTAAAGAGACCATGGCCAACTTTATTTTGACAGTTGTGCCATCAGTGTTCCGCAGCATTGCTGCACAGGGATGCATGGCTACACCCAGGCTCTCCCATGACTCCCTCTATATACACAGCATGCAGGGAGGTTCTTTGCTCTTCTAATAGGCGGAAGAGCCCTCCTCAGGAGATCACGCACCCTCGTTGCATATTGCACAGGAGGGCACAAGCAGCGATATCATCAGGAGCAGCTGGCTGCAGTGGCGCAAACCTTTCAATGATCTCAGGAGATCACAAAATATTATCGCAAGGCCACACTCAACCTCATCCTGCTGTGCCACTGATCACATCCCCATCACGCTTCCTTCCCTACACTACTCCTGCACATCTTCACTCACACCAACTTACCTTGCACCTCCACCCATCCCTACCTCTATCTACATTATAAGAACATAAGAAATAGGAGCAGGAGTAGGCCATACAGCCCCTCGAGCCTGCTCCACCATTTAAGACGATCATGGCTGATCCGATCATGGACTCAGGTCCACTTCCCTGCCCGCTCTCCATAAGCCCTTATTTCTTTATCATTTAAGAAACTGTCTATTTCTGTCTTAAATTTATTTAATGTCCCAGCTTCCACAGCTCTCTGAGGCAGCAAATTCCACAGATCCACAACCCTCAGAAGAAATTTCTCCTCATCTCAGTTTTAAATCGGCGGCCCTTATTCTAAGATTATGCTGTCTAGTTCTCATCTCCCCTAGCAGCGGAAACATCCTCTCTGCTTCCACCTTGTCAAGCCCCCTCATAATCTTAGAAGTTTCGATAACATCACCTCTCATTCTTCTGAATTCCAATGAGTAGAGGCCCAACCTACTCAACCTTTCCTCATAAGTCAACCCCCACATCTCTGGAATCAACCTTGTGACCCTTCTCTGAACTGTCTCCAAAGCAAGTATATTCTTTCGTAAATATGGAAACCAAAACTACACACAGTATTCCAGGTGTGGCCTGAAGCAAGACTTCCCTGTTTTTATACTCCATCCCCTTTGCAATAAAGGCCAAGATTCCATTGGCCTTCCTGATCACTTGCTGTACCTGCAGACTAACCTTTTGTGTTTCATGCACATGTACCCCCAGGTCCCACTGTACTGCAGCACTTTGCAATCTTTCTCCATTTAAATAATAACTTGCTCTTTGATTTTTTTCTGCCAAAGTGCATGACCTCATACTTTCCAACATTATATTCCATCTGCCAAATTTGTGTCTACTCACTTAGCCTGTCTATGTCCTTTTGCAGATTTTGTGTGTCCTCCTCACACATTGCTTTTCCTCCCATCTTTGTATCATCAGCAAAATTGACTACGTTACACTCAGTCCCTTCCTCCAAGTCATTAATATAGTTTGTAAATAGTTGGGGTCCCAGCACTGATCCCTGATTGACAACCAGAGAATGAACCATTTATCCCTACTCTCTGTTTTCTGTTCGTTAGCTAATCCTCTATCCATGCTAATATATTACCCCCAACCCAGTGATTTCTTATCTTGTGCAGTAACCTTTTATGTGACACCTTGTCAAATGCCTTCTGGAAGTCCAAATACACTACATCCATTGGTTCCCCTTTATCCACCCTGTTCATTACATCCTCAAAGAATTCTAGCAAATTTGTCAAACATGACTTCCCCTTCATAAATCCAGGCTGACTCTGCCTGACCGAATTTTACTTTTCCAAATGTCCTGCTACTGCTTCTTTAATAATGGACTCCAACATCTTCCCAACCACAGATGTTAGGCGAACTGGTCTATAGTTTCCTGCTCTTTGTCTGCCTCCTTTTTTAAATAGGGGTGTTACATTTGCAGTTTTTGGTCTCCAAATCTGAGGAAGGACGTTCTTGCTATTGAGGGAGTGCAGCGAAGGTTCACCAGACTGATTCCCGGGATGGCCGGACTGACATATGAGGAGAGACTGGATCAACTGGGCCTTATACATTGGAGTTTAGAAGGATGAGAGGGGATCGCATAGAAACATACAAGATTCTGACGGAACGGGACAGGTTAGATACGGGTAGATTGTTCCCGATGTTGGGGAAGTCCAGAACCAGGGGACACAGTCTAAGGATAAGGAATGGCATTTAGGACTGAGATGAGGAGAAACTTCTTCACTCAGAGTTGTTAACCTGTGGAATTCCCTGCCGCAGAGAGTTGTTGATGCCAGTTCATTGGATATATTCAAGAGGGAGTTAGATATGGCCCTTACGGCTAAGGGGATCAAGGGGTATGGAGAGAAAGCAGGAAAGGGGTACCGAGGGAATGATCAGCCATGATCTTATTGAATGGTGGTGCAGGCTCGAAGGGCTGAATGACCTATTCCTGCACCTGTTTTTATGTTTCGATGTTTTCCAATCTGCTGGGACCTCCCCAGAATCCAAGGAGTCTTGGTAAATTACAACCAATGCATCCACTATCCCTGGCACTATTTCTCTTAGGATGCAAGCCATCAGGTCCAGGGGATTTATTCGCCTTTAGTCCCATTAGCTTACTGAGTACCACCTTCTTAGTGATTGTGATTGTTTTAAGTTCCTCCCCGCCTATAGCCCCTTACTATCCACTGCTGGAATATTGTTAGTATCCTCTACCGTAAAGACTGATACAAAATATTTGTTCAGAGTTTCTGCCATCTCCATGTTTCCCATTACGAATTCCCCGGTCTCGTCCTCCAAGGAACCAACATTTACTCTAGCCACGCTTTTCCTTTTTATATACCTATAGAAACTCTTGCTATCTGTTTTTATATTTTGTGCTAGTTTACTTTCATAGTCTGTCTTCCCTTTCTTAATCATTTTTTTTACTAATTCTTTGTTGGCTTTTAAACACTTCCCAATCTTCTGTCCTCCCACCAGTTTTGGCCACATTGTATGCCCTTGTTTTTTTTAATTGGATACTGTCCTTTATCTCTTTAATTAGCCACGGATGCCTAACTTTTTTCTTATATCCTTTCCTCCTCACTGGAATATATTTTTCTTGAGAGTTCTGAAATATCTCCTTAAATGTACACCACTGTTCATCAACTGTCATACACTTTAATCTATTTTCCCCATCCACTTTAGCCAACTCTGCCTTCATACCTTCATAGTCTCTTTTATTTAAGCTTAGGACGCTGGTTAGAAATCCAACTTTCTCACCCTCCATCTGAATTTGAAATTCAATTATGCTATGATCACTCATTCCAAGGGGATCCTTTACTAGGAGATTGTTTATTAATCCTGTCTCATAACACAGGACCAGATCGAAGATAGCCTGCCCCCTGGTTGTTTCCGTTACATACTGCTCAAGGAACCCATCCCTTATGCACTCTACAAACTCCTCCTCAAGGCTACCCTGACCAATTTGATTGGTCTAATCAATATGGAGATTAAAATCACCCATGATTATTGCTGATCCATTTTTACAAGCCCCCACTATTTCCTCATTTAAGCTCCGACCAACAGAGTTGCTACTGTTAGGGGGCATATAGACTACACCCACCACAGACTTTTTCCCTTTATTATTCCTCATCTCCACCCAAACTGTTTCAACATCCTGATCATTTGAGCCAATATCATTTCTTACTATTGCAGTGATTCCATCCTTTATCAATAGAGCTACTACACTCCCTTTTCCTTTTTGTCTGTCCTTCCGGATTGTCAAGTATGCCTGAATATTTAATTCCCAGTCCTGGTCACCTTGCAAGCACATCTCTGTAATGGCTATCAGATCATAAGCATTCATCTTAATTTGTGCCGTCAACTCATCTATTTAGTTACAAATGCTACGTGCATTTAGACAAAGTGCCTTTAAATTTGTTTTTTTACGCTTTTTTCCTACTTGTTTCCTTTCTCCTTCAAACTCACTTTATTTTGGCTTTCTAGTTCCAGCTTTACTCCCCTCCCTACTGAATCTATTTTCAGTTTTCCATCCCCCTGCCGAGATAGTTTAAACCCTCCCCAACAGCACTAGCAAACTCACTCCACAAGGATATTGGTCCCGGCTCTGTTGAGGTGCAACCCGCCCGGCTTGTACAGGTCCCACCTCTCCCAGAAGCGGTCCCAATGCCTCAGAAAATTAAAGCTCTTCCCGCCTGCATCATCTCTCCAGCCACGTATTCATCTGCTCTATTTTATTTCTGTACTCACTAGCTTGTGGCACTGGGAGTAATCTGGAGATTACTACCTTTGAAGTCCTGCTTTTTAAATCTCTCTCCTAGCTCCCTAAACTCTGCCAGCAGGACCTCATCCCTCTTCCTACCTAGGTCATTGGTACGGATGTGGACCACGACCTCTGGCTGTTCATCTTCTCCCCCAGAATGCCCTGCAGCAGCTCAGTGACATCCTTGACCCTGGCACCAGGGAGGCAACATACCATCCGTCTGCTCACCGGAGTATCGAATCCCCTACCACTATAGCTCCTCCATTCTTCTTCCTCACCCCATGTTCAGCTGAGCCACCCGTGATGCCATGGACTTGGCTGTGGCTGCACTCCCCAGAGCCACCATCGCCCCACCGGTACTCAGATCAGAGTAGCGGTTGGAGAGCGAGGTGGACTCAGGGGACTCCTGCACTACCTGCCTAGTCCTCCTCTTCTGTCCGACGGTCACCCACCCCCTCTCTGCCTGCATACTCTTAAACTGTGGGGTGACCGCCTCTAGAAATTGTAATGTCTAAGCTTGTAATGTTTGTAGCTCCACACTGTGGATGTGGACGTATTGTGTACTGCAACTGCAGAGTTAATAATAAACAGAACCAGGCAGTTCCGAAGGCTTCCAACAGAGCTGTGTGTGCTGTGCTCTGCGAATATTTCACATTTGACGATGAGATGGGATTTTTCGGATGATTTATAGCTTAAATTTTGTTGAAGGATTCAGCCAGCCGATAGAGACTTTGGAAGTTTCTGTCTTTGGAAAATGCTACAAAAATCCGAGGTAAAATGCAGCGCACGGTGCAAACAGCTAGAGATGAAAATTGCAGCACCCGCAGGTGTAATGGGACATTTTGGTGAATATGCACACGACCGGGAACATTATTGACGATGGATGACTTGACTTTTGAGTTTGCTCGTCAGACAGCGAGGTCGATGGGCATGGCCGAACAATATTCCCGAGAATTAAATAATAATTACGGTTGTCAGTCAACCAAGACAAATCACCTGCAGGTTCAAAGTAAAAGACAGTGTGGGCCCAAAGTCTCAGAAACTGGAAATTCTAACAGAGCGTCGAAGTCATGCTATAGGTGCTTGGGACAACACATTGCTCAAAGTTGTCCATATGTGAAGGCAGAGTGTTTCTTCTGCAGAAAGACTAGGCATCTTGCGAAGGCATGCAGACTGAAGGGTAAACCAGCGTTCAAAGCTTTGAGTAGTAATCCAAAGAGGCTACATAGCATGGAAGAACAACAACAGGATGAGGAGATGTTCGAGTTACACGTCATCAGGAGCACGAGGTTAACGGACAGCGATTGGGAAAGCATCAAAATCCTCATAGATGTTGCGGGATTCAAGATACCAATGCAAATCGACACGGGTGCATCCGTGAGTGTAGTACCTGAGTCACTATACCTAGACAATTTGCGTGATTTCCAACTGGAGAAATCCAAGACAGAGCTGCGAGGCTACTCGGGAGAGAAAATTCCTGTGGTAGGTCATATCACCGTACCGGTGAAATATAAAGATCAATTTCAGAACGTGCCTCAAAATAGTGGTGAAAGGAGACAAGCCTGCATTACAAGGAAGAAATTAGTTGAGCTCAATGAAGCTGGATTGGAGTGAGATTTTCCGTGTGGAAACGAGATTTTCATCAATGGAGGATGTTATCAAGAAGTATCCGATGGTGTTCTGAGAAACGGGCAGTCCGATCCAAGGCTTCAAGGCAAGTGTCAGGGTACAGAAGGACGCTAGATCAGTTTACTACAAGCCACGTTTCGTACCATATGTACTCAAGGAGAAAGTTGAGCAAGAACTCAAAAGACTAGAGACTCAGAACATTATTTGTAAGATAGATCGATGCAATTGGGCTGCACCCATTGTTTGTTGTACCTAAGTCTGATGGTAAGGTAAGATTGTGTGGTTATAAAGTAACCGCAAACCAGGTTCTAGAGGGTAATGTCCCCAATACATTGCCGAATATACAAGACAAGGTGGTCAGAACTTCTCAAAACTGGATCTTACGTATGCCTATTTACAGCTTGAACTAGATGAGGCGTCCAAGTCATGTTTGACTATAAATACTCATCTAGGCCTATCAATTTAATAGACTACTGTTTGGAGTGTCTTCTGCCCCTGCCATATTCCAAGAGGTGATGAACCAGATTTTGCAAGGTATTGAAGGGGTAGTATGTTATTTGGATGACATGCTAATTTCAGCACCAAATAGGCAAATTCATAATAACATTGAATGAAGTCCTTAAACGGCTAGAGAAGCACAAAGCACGAGTGTCTGCTCATAAGTGTGAATTATTTAAAAACTCAGTGGAGTACTTAGGGTACAGAGTAGACAAAGATGGTTTACATCCGACCAAGGAAAAACTGGATGCAATCAGAAATGCACCCACTTCCACGAATGTCACTGAACTTCGTTCATTCTTGGGTCTTTTGAACTATTATGGGAAGTTCCTACCAAATTTGGCTACAGTATTACATCCACTGAATGAACTTTTGTAAAAATAGGTCCATTGGAAGTGATCAAAAGAATGCGAAACAGCATTCAAAGAGTGTAAAAGCAAATTGGTAGAGAGCATCATGTTAGTTCACTATGACATATCTAAGAAGATTAAGCTAGCATGTGATGCCTCTCCATATGGAGTTGGGGCAGTAATCTCTCATGCATTAAGTAGTGGGGAGGAGAGACCAATTGCTTTTGCTTCACGCACTCTCAGTGCCAGAGAGAGTAATTATGCGCAAATTGAAAGGGAAGTTTTGGCATTAAGTTTTGGGGTCAAGAAGTTTCCCAAATACTTGTATGGTCGTAAGTTTACCATCGTTACGGACCATAAGCCCCTAACAGCAATCCTCCATCCAAAGTCCCCAGTTCCAACATTAGCTGCAGCCCGAATGCAGAGATGGGCTTTGATTTTGTCAGCATATACATATGATATTGAATACAGACGATCAGCTGATCACAGTAATGCTGATGCAATGTCTAGATTGCCTGCCCCTTCACAAATTACACCCGATAGGGAAGAAGTGTTATATTTTTCATTGATGAACTGCCAGTCACAGCTGAAGAGATTGGTAGAGCAACCAAACGTGACCCAGTGATGTCAAAGGTTTATGATTATATTGCAAGTGGAAGGCCAAACCATGTAACAGACAAAGATATTCATCCATTCTTCATTCGAAGAAATGAATCATCAGTCGATAAAGATTGCATCATGTCGGGTGCAAGAATGGTTATAGCAAATAAATTCAGGTCCAAATTATTAGGAGACCTCCATCACTTGCACCTGGGAATGTGCTTGACCAAGAGTTTTGCACGCAGTTATTTATGGTGGCCAGGTCTTGATAAAGATATAGAATACATCGTAAGTCAGTGTATGACATGTCAATCGGTAAGCAAGTAACCAACATCAGTACCATTATAGCCATGGAAATGGCCTCCCAGGGTGTGGCAAAGGCTACATATTGATTTTGCTGAGTTAGAAGGACAACAATTGTTCATTGTGATTGATAGCCATTCGAAGTGGGTTGAGGTGTTACCAATGTGGAAAATAACAAGTAAAACATTGGACATTTTACGAAGATTATTTTCTTCATTTGGCCTCCCTGAAGAAATTGTTTCGGATAATGGACTACAATTTCGTTCAGAAGAATTTGCACAATTCACGAGCAAAAATGGTGTGAAACATATCAAGGTTCCACCATACCATCCTGCTTCGAATGGTGCAGCAGAGCGCACTGTACAAATTGTAAAACGTGCCCTCATAAAACAAATGTTAGATCCAAATCCAAGGAAACAAGAGTTATCATTGGATCACAAATTGGTTAATTTTTTGATTACATATCGAAATACTCCTCATACAACTACTGGTAAAACAGCCACAAACCAGATTCTCATTGTTAAAACCAAATTTGGTATAGTCAAATTAAGACAGAAAGAGAATCATGATAAAGATAGAGTAAAAGAGAGAATTGTGAAATTAAACCAGAAGGTGAGAGTGAAGAACCATTACCATAAATGGTTAAAGTGGTTACTCGGAAGAGTGGTGAAGATATGTGGTCCTCGCACATATTTGGTCAAGATGTTTGATAATGGACAGGTTAGGTTTGTTCATATTAATCATATTTTACTTGCAGACATGGAAGGAGTTGAAGGTGGGAATGATTCAATTATTTCTGACTCATCAGATAGTTTTGATACACCAGTAGCAAATCCTAAATCCAATGTACTGGAAACAAATCCAAGAGAAAATCAGAATTTAAGTCCCGAGTCCAAGTCAGGAAAACAAAGAGCCTGAAGTTAGATTGAGTTCAAATGAAAATCAAGGAAATTCCATGGAAGAAAACATTCCTCAGGATGAGCCTCGAATGAGTGTGAAATCGACACCATGTTTGGAAGGTTCTGCTCGAGAGCGAAGGTATCCTCTTCGAAACAGAAAACAAGTGGTAAAGTTAAATTTGTAAATTTGGGAAAAAAAAGTCTATATCCTTTGTTACGTATAAAAATGAATTATGTATGATGTTTGTTATAATAACTTCTTCATTAAGGAGGGAGAAGTGTAATGTCTGTAAGCTTGTAATGTTTGTAGCTCCACACTGTGGATGTGGACGTATTGTGTACTGCAACTGCAGAGTTAATAATAAACAGACCCAGGCTGTTCCGGAGCCTTCTGAGAGAGCTGCCTGCCATGTTAGGAAGCTATGCGTGCTGTGCTCTGTGAATATATCACAGAAATATGCTATCCATGTTGCTCTCAGTCGCGCGGATGCACCACGGTGACACCAGCCGCTGCTCAAGCTCCAAAACACGGAGCTCGAGTTGGTGCAGCTGGAGACACCTCCCGCACACATGGTCGTCCCGGCTGCATGAAGCATCCAGGATTTCCCACATGCCACAGGATGTGCAATCCACAGGACTGAGTTGCCCTGTCATCCCTCTAGTTACACGCGCAACTATCAAGTAGAATCTTGAAGTTCTAAACCTTAGCAAAACACAACCAACTGTTACTCAGCAAACAGCAAATTTAATTAACTGGTTCGCCTCAGATAATAAAGATCACATATTTAATTGCAGTTCCTAACCTACAACAATGCTAAAGGTTTCTTGAAGAAAAGAAAAAATACTCACCAATCCATCAGCCAATTACTTAGCTGCTTGGCTGTGATGTCACACTTCCGTTTCGATTTTTTTAAAACTTTCTGTCCCTACTGCAGCTGGTGGCCGCCCTTTATACTCCCACGCCCGCTCCGCTCTCGCGATACTGGACTCCTCCCGTCTGTTGCCGCCCTTTATACTCCCACGCCCGCTCCGCTCTCGCGATACTGCACTCCTCCCGACTGTCGCCGCCCTTTATACTCCCACGCCCGCTCCGCTCTCGCGATACTGCACTCCTCCCGTCTGTTGCCGCCCTTTATACTCCCACGCCCGCTCCGCTCTCGCGATACTGCACTCCTCCCGACTGTCACCACCCTTTATACTCCCACGCCTGCATAACAGTACACCCTGCAATGGTGAAGAGTCTGAAAAGAATGGCTTGTGTATTGCAGGGATGCTTTATGGTGCTGGTGTGGGGTTGTGCCAACCTGACACTGTCACTATTCACTTGATAGCCAATAAACCTGTTAACAATCCGTACATCTATGGGGGGGCGGGACAGGGGAAAGAGGTGAGGATGCACTTGCGTTGGGGTAAGGCACTTCGGCTGAGGGAGGCATACATTTGGACTGGGGCAAGGCACTTCGGCTGGAGCAGGCATGCACTTCCGCTGGGGTGCAGGACTTTGGCTGGGGGAGGCAAACACTTGGACTGGGGTAAGGCACTACGACTGGGGGAGGGATGTACTTGGACTGGGGTACAGTACTTTGGCTGGCCCTTGATGACTTCTGAGGGCTCTGTCCTCTGTCGCTTCAGGAAGTCAAAGTGAATCGAGTTATATTTGCAAAACCAGTGAGACTTTGGGATGGGTGGTTCCTGTGACACATGCCTGTGGAACTTCAGGGTGTGGCTTATCCTCCAAGGGGACCAATCAGAAACAAAGGGTGGAGCAAGTTGGCCATTTTGACATTACAAATAAACGTGTCCATTTTGAAATCAATGAAACATTAAACCACAATACAACTCATCTCATCACTTCGAACATGATGACTGATTGGACTTGAATGCATGCCTTATGGTCCACGCAATCTTGTGTTACATGAAATGTGGATGTTTTTCCATTTTGGTCACTTGTAATAATTCTTCTGTCTTTCACTGTGTTATAGAAAGGTTTTATGTATGCATTCTCCAAGGAGATATTTAAATTAACAACTTGGCACTTCTAATGAAATAATTGAGTACCGTTGCCTAAATGGCAGCAAACATAAATCCATCTCTGTCTTCATCAGAAGAAAAGCATTTAACTTTGGCAAGCAAGTGAGAATAAATGTACTTTGCCACATAAAATTCATTGCTGGTTGCTGCCTGTGTCTAATGTTCTCAATAAGGTGAACATTAACAGAATAGATGAAAAATATTGAATATTGAATTAATTGATTTATTTAATGATAAAAATAGATTGAAATTTTGTTAAAATGATTCCCCTGATCAGGCAATTATTTAGCTGACCCTACTGAAGTGCTTCTATTAATCCACTGCGCTGTGAAAATTGTACTACATTAGGAAGAAAGTTTTTAGCCTGTTTAACAATTCAATCACATTAGTACATTTTTATAATTTGTTCTCGGGATGTGGGCAATGCTGTCAAGACCTCATTTAGTATTGATCTCTAGTTTCCCCTGGCTGGGGAGTCCAGAACCAGGGATCATAGTCTCAGAATAAGGGGTCGGTCATTTACGACTGAGATGAGGAGAAATTTCTTCACTCAGCGGGTGACGAATCTTTGGAATTCTCTACCCCGGAATGCTGTGGAGGTTAAGTATTTAAATATATTCAAGACAGATCAATAGATTTTTGAATATTAAAGCAATCAAGGAATATGGGGCTAGTGCAGGAAAGCAGAGTTGAGGTAGAAGATCAGCCATGAACTTCTTGAATGGGATCAGGTTCGAGGGGCCGAATGGTCTACTCCTGCTCCTAATTCCTATGTTTATTATGTTCTATGCTCTTATGCTCCCTGAAAAGATGGTGCTGTATCTTCTCTTTGAACCCAATGCAGGTTTTGTGCTGTTGGTGTTATTACAATGGTGTCAAGATGAAATTCTAGCAAACTGACCCAACAGCAATGAAAGAATGGCAATACATATTCAAGTCAGGATGGTGTATGACTTGGCGGGAAACTTGCAAGTCATGGTGTTCCCATGAAATTGTTGCTCTTCACTTTGACAAAAGTCATGTGGTTGTGAGGTGCTTGACGGGTTGCTGCAGTGCTCCCCATAGATTGTACAAACTGTAGCCAGAGTGCACCAGTGGTGGAGGGGTGGATATTGAGTTCAGTGGAAGGTGTTCCAATCAAGTAGATTGCTGTGTCTTGGATGAACATAAATACTGTGGCAACAAGAGCGGGTTAGAGGCTGGACATTCTGAGGCAAATGGCGCACCTCCTGGCTCCTCAAAGCCTTTCCACCATCTACAAGGCAGAAGTCAGGAGTGTGATAGAATTCTCTCCACTTGCCTGGATGAGTGCAGCTCCAACAGCACTCAAGAAGCTCGACACCATCCAGGACAAAGCAGCCTGCTTGATTGGCAGCCCATCCACCACCTTAAACATTCACTCTCTCCATCACCGACGTACCATGGTTGCAGTTTGTACCATCTACAAACTGCACTACAGAAACTTGCCAAGGTTTCTTCGGCAGCATCTCCTAAACCCGCGACCTCTACCACCTAGGAGGACAAGGGCAGTAGATGCATGGAAGCACCATCACCTGCAAGATCCTCTCCAAGTTGCACACCATCCTGACTTGGAAATATATTGCCAAAATCGCTGGGTCAAAATCTTGGAACACCCTCGCTAACAGCACTATTGCAAGTACTTTCACTATAAGGACTGCAGCAGTTCAAGAAAGTGGCTCACCACCACCACCTCACGGGCAATTCAAGATGGGCAATAAATGCTGGTCTTGTCAGCGACGCCCACGTCCTGAAACAAATTTTAAAAATGTGCATTCTAAATTATAACAACTTGCTGTGTAAAAAAAATTCTCCTCATCTCTTCCCCCACTGCCTGTTTTTTTGTAACTGTCATTACATCCTAGAAAGTGCCTACCACACAGGTGAATAAGACCCAATATGTTCTTCCAAGGATTGTGCATGTGTTCAGGCTTAAGTTATTTAGTGAAGCAGTTCCCCTGCTCTGACTATGAAGGAGTCGGGAACACTTCACCCTTTTGTCTCAGAGCTGGAAGTGCTGTAAGAGGCATTCTTTTGAAATCCCATCAGTACAGACCTCCTCGTTTCTTTAAGGCTCTCTTGAATCAAGGCAGTGACACAAATATTTTACTTTTTGTGTTTACACTGAATCATGGAAGTAAACACTCATACTAGCCAACTATTAACCTACTGTTGAAGGAATGAGCAAAACAAAACAGTATTTGGGCTAAGACAGGGCTCAATCCCATTTGGAGAATTGGAAGGTGTTTGTCACTCACATCAAGAATTGGGTCACAGGGCATAATAGCTTTACCAGAATATTCTCCATAATTGTAACAATCGTCTTTCAAATAAAATTTAACACTTGGCACGATTCACCCTTCCTCACCCCCCCAAACTACCTCTTGAGGACAGTACAGACCAGCAACTTATCAGGAGAAAGGCAAAGATAGTAACAGTAACCAATATAGCAACTGGCAAGCAAGATTCCCACTGCCACCAAATCTCATTGTTCTGCTTGTGGGCATAACCATGCCAAGAAATCTAATGTGTCAATGTACTCCTCCCACAAACACTCAGCAAAATGGATTCATAATGTACATGTGTGAATGTAAACTCTTAAAAATCTATTAAAATTATACTTCTCATTATACAGTATCTAAACAGAATGAACACTGAAGAAAAAGTGGAATACCTACTTTATACTCCATTGGGGTTCTTTCCTTTATATGGCACGGCATCATTTCGTTAAATATGACCCAATCTTCAGAAAATCAATACCCTCTATGTTTGCATATCTAATGCTATGTAAATGGTTTACAACTAGCCACAGTGAGGAGAATGAAAATGGCAGACAAAATTTACATAAATTTAAATACTTC
The DNA here is from genome assembly GCF_044704955.1 of Pristiophorus japonicus. Lineage (NCBI taxonomy): Eukaryota > Metazoa > Chordata > Chondrichthyes > Pristiophoridae > Pristiophorus > Pristiophorus japonicus. Next base: position 286,552,268 of record NC_091979.1, read on the forward strand.
ACATATTCGACTAGAGACCTTGCCATACAAAATTAATTATCTGAACGTGAAAGAAATTTAATAGAATTTTTTATTCATAATGAACTTCCCTACCTTTTTTCTGTGACCTAAATCAGTGCTTTCGTACACTACAAAAGTGACTACATTTCAAAAGTACTTAATTGGCTGTATAGTGCTTTAGAATGTCCTGAGATTGCGAAAGGCGCTATATAAATGCAAATTTTTTTTGTGGCTTATTTTTCCACCGCTGTCTCATAGAATATCCAATGAATGGCACCCCTGTTGTTGAATTTACCCAGTCATTTTCTTGCAACAAACATCATTCAATATGTTTATATCTATTTTTACTAACAGTAATAGTGCCTTGAAAGCAAAGATTGAAGTCATAACCCATCCCCAACAGAAAACTTGAAAACTGAAAGTCTGTTCAATTCTTTGGGATTAGGTGCAGTGTATGGTAGTACAGCAGGAGATATGTGAACCATCTTCAAGTAATTGCAGCAGCTACACCATCTATTTCTCAAAATCCTAATCGTAAAAAGTATACTTAGTTAACTATGCATAAATAAGACTCTCACTGCTGAACTAGTTGAGAGTTTTTATTCCTACCAACCTTGCAATGGAAATGCTGCAGTCCATGTAAGAACCATACCTTTCATACAGCAATCATGGTCTAAATTGAATTAAATTGAATCTTCTCATTAACTGGAATGTATTTGTCTTTGAACTTTTTCACTTCCCGTACTCTAAAGTGCAGTCTGTTAAATACTGAAACATTTCTGAATATAGATTTTTGCTACATCATGTCTGGGGAATTAATGTCTCATGTTTGATAGGATAAAATAATCATAAGCACTAGCAACCTGGTACAGTTTCTTCTTCCTCTCCGATGGCTGTCTGCCAGTTTTAACATCAATATATACCGTGCATAATTTCCTGTACATTCAAATCTGAAGAGTGCTCAATATTCATCACACTTATCAACACAACCAATCTTACAATTAGAAACTGTTGCTTAAAATTATGACATATACATAATTAAACAAACATGTAGCTTGCAGCATAAATACCTTCCCAAAGCTCCCTTTTCCAATGGCACGTAGTATTTGAAAATGGTCAAAATTCACTGCAAAAGAAGAGATAAAACATTTGAGTGTTAACAGTCATACAGTATTTATTATCATGCTTGATCAACTAGATACAGATTTCCTTAAATGCAGATCTGTGCCACTGGAGACAGTTGGAATGAGAAATTTATATATTTCCACATATATATTTTCCAACCATATCATGTGTGCCCTAATTAGCTGTATTATCAATATTCCATGACCTTTATATCTGCATGTTGAGCTGGTGCCAGTGAGGCACTCAGTATTCGGTAGAATTAGTATTTACTGTAACAGATAGATTGATGGTATTAGTTTCTTCAACCACCTCATTTTACATTTCCTGAACATGTGCATTGTGTTCGCTGGCATCATTTATTCAATAAAATAATTAGATGACAACCACAGGAAACATGAGACTGAGGTTGTTTCCATGAGATGAAGCAGTCCAAGGGATTTTAGAGATGTTATAATACTGTTGTGGTACAATAGAAAATAAGTGAAACTTAAATGACGATTTTAAGGCAATCAAACTTAACCCAATGTTGATTACGATTAGACAGAGTTACTAAAATTGGATGAAAGAATAGTTTTAGCCTTTTGAACGTGTATCCTATTCAGGGCACTTCTGAGGATTTCATCTGTTACTCTTCAATGCACAAATCTAAGTAAATCTCACACTTGGTCATGTTCTGCGACTGGATTACCAAAACATTATTTTAACAATCAAGTGGGAAAACTATTCTACAAGTTGTGATTGGTATGGTGATGATCAGTACTAAAACATTAAGAAAATATCAAGATTTTGTCAGAGATGTTGGGCTCAATTTTACCCAATGCCTTTCTTTGGCCAGAGTTACGCTCGTTTTTTTCTGGCCCCAACTACGCCAAAAAACTAAGTAGCAATTTTCCCCATTCTATTTTTGGAAATTGGCGCCATGCAGCCTGCCCTGTAGTTTCAGGGGGCGGAGCCTAATGTGTGCACCGAAAAAATGAACCACCTGCTTTTGACGTGATTACTATGGGCGCGCATATCGAATACAGCTCCAGGACTGCATTAGGCCATTTTTAAAGAGCCAGTTGTGTGTGAGAACTTTAATTCTCATTGGAAAAATCAGAGCTGCAATACAAGATGCAACGCGGCTCAAGTATCAAGAATTTCTTACAGGATGAAGTGGAGGCACTAGTTACTGTAATTGAGGCCAGATGGCACGATCTGGACACCAGCAGAGGTCATACAAAAGTTTCGCCAAAATAAATGAACGCATGCTGGAACCAACTTGCAGAAGATTACTGTGCAATGGTGACCGCCCAGAGTTCTGAGGCCAGTGCAAAAAGAAGTGGCAGGACCTTGGTCAAGTAGTTAAGTGTAAGTAATATTTTCATTTATTCAATGGAATTGCAATTTTAAATGTGACAAGCTGTATATGTACCACCCAGCAGAAAAACACCCTCCCTAAAGAGTTATTTTTTCATCTTTGCAGAGGAAGGTGGCACACAAATGGGACAGAACTTGAACAGGAGGGGGCCCGGCAAATCTGCAGCCACCGACACCCTTGGAAGAGAAGGTCGCTGCTTTGATGGGTCTTGTCTGGAGAAAAGCAACCACCACTGCACAAGCTGGGCCCACACTTGAGGGAGAGGGTAAGCCCTGCTAATTCGACAGTCTGGCTTTGCTAAATGTTAAGTACTGCGTGGGCTAGCCATGCTTCGGTTCATGGAGATGTCTCCATCAGCTACGCTTCGGTTGATGCAATGTGCTATCATTCATTGTGGTCCTTCAAATGAGCCTGCTGCCTGTGCTGTGTGAGCCTACTCATGCCACCCACCCTGCCCCTCCTCTGCTGCTAACCATTTGTTTGTTCTGTTATATTTTGCAGAACTTGAAGCCAACCCTGACGATACAGAAGATGATTCAGATGTGGACGAGCCTGAAGAGGAGAACATCTTCCAATGCCACCTTCCAGACCAAGAGCATGGGGGTGAGGGAGAGCAGTAGGGGATGGATGAAGCCCCCACTGTTATACTCACTTTTGGAGGAGGTGCAGATGCTGCCTATTGAGGTGCCAGCCCCTTTCCTGAGTGGTACAAGTGTTGCTGGGACATTCCATGGTTTCCCACAATCCGAGGCTGCTGGTTCCAGTGGGATTCAGCGTGTCACACCCAGGGTGAGGAGGGGAAGGAGAGCTCGACAGCGCTCCCCTGAGGTGCAGGATCAAACAGATGTGATTCAGATGATGGTAATGAGTGCGGAGAGCATTGACCTTACCCGATCACTCCTGGACACTATCAGTCGGGTGGGTAATGAGGTATCGGGATTGTCGGGAGAAGTAACATCACTCTCTCGAGAAATGGGAACACTATCCGGGAACATGAGAGAGGGAATGTCTCAGGTAGCTGATGCGCTGTCAGTGAACATGAGGGAGGGAATGTCAGAGTTAGCTACCGCAATAAGGGAACACGTCCAGACCCCGCGCCCATTGACAGAATTAACTGCCACTCCCACTCTAATCCCCAGACCAGCTTCTGATGAGGCCCAAGCTAGGCCTTCCACATTATCGGCTGCCCCCACCCCATCAAGAAATGCGCATTACCCGAGATGTTCAAAAGAATAAGCTTCAAACCAACCTGAGAAACACGCTCCACCGCCTGCGGGCAGGGGTGGAGTCAACAAGACCAAGCGCAGCAGGCAATCTTAGAATAAGGTGGAAGAAAAATGGGTGCAGCCTTTCTTTGCTGCTGTTATTATTATTGTTACTGTTGTAACTGTTCTCAAATTAAAAGTTTTTTGTAAGTTATGTAAATTTATAAATTTAAAATTTTGTAAGTGACCCTTAAGTTTTTTTAAGTGATCTTGGAGTCAGTTTTTAAGTGATCTTCGAGTCTGTCAGCGATCTTAACTGAAAACTTTAAAGTTTGATACAAGAATATTTTTATTAAAGTTAAGTCCAAACAAATGATTGTTAAACTTTTGAATAAAATGTATTTTAAATTACAACTGAATCATTTCCATTATTTGTTTCATTAACACAACACAACATTATGAAACAGGTCCAAACAGTAAACATGGTCCATTTGGAATAGTTGCTGCTGAGCCTTCAGGCAGCAAAGCGTTTCATGGATGAGCTGCTGCGCAAGGCTCCAGCAATCGTTAAAGGGGCACAATGGCCCGCCCTCCTCCGCCATTGTGCTCCGGGTTCAGGTAGTTGCATGACTTCCTCATTCTCGTCATCCTCCTCCTCCTCTTCATCTGCACCTTCCTTCTCATCATCAGCCACTCTCACCTGAGGTGGGTCTTTTACTACCAGCTGCTGCTGCCTCATGATGGCTAAGTTATGCAGCATGCAGCACACAACAGTGAACAGACAATCTCAGGGGAGTTGCTGTTTCAAGATGCCAATGGTCCTCTCTATTATGCTGTGCATTGCAATGTGTAACATCATGTATTCCCGGTCAGCTTCCGTCCGGGTTATACATAGGGGCGTCATGAGCTAGATGGCGAGGCATTACCCTTTGTCTCTCAATAGCCAGCTCTGCCCTTCTGGCTGCTGCTGAAACATGGCAGATACAGCGCCCTCGCGTAGGATGAACGCATCATGGGAGCTCCCAGGGTATCTTGCATCAACTGACATGATGCGATGCATACAGTCACACACGAGCTGCACATCAATGGAGTGGAAGCCTTTGTTCCTGTACATCTCAGAATCCTCCAAAGGTGCTCACAAGGTGATGTGGGTACAATCAATGCAGCCCTGTACCTTTGGGAAGCCAGCAATCCTGGAGAAGCCCACAGCCCTTTCACACATTGCCTGGGCGGTCATGGGGAACTTTATATAGTAATTCCTCCAGGCATATAGTGCAGCAGTCACCTGCCAAATGCAGATGTATTGCATGTTGAGAAATGGCGCACATATCCCCAGTTGTGGCCTGGAACAATCCAGATGCATAGAATGAAAGTGCAGCTGTAACCTTCACTTCAACTGACAAAGCCGTCCTCCCGACGCTTCTAGGTTGCAGGTCTGCTTTTACTGACTCACAGATCTCAGTTACAACTTCTTTGCAGAAACGGAGCCTTCTGACACAGTCTGCATCACTCAGGTGCAGGTATGAACACCTGTCTCGATATACCCGACATGGGTAAGGCCTCCTGCCCTGCACTCTACGAGCTCTCTGAGGTTCCTCGTGCGATGACGTCAATCAATTCTCTCCTATGTAGCACCATTATGCAGAAGGCTTGCACGAGATATGGCATGGTCAGTATTGCCCCCAGGATTAAATTGTACCTTTGCACGAAGCTCAAAATGGCAGGCAGGACAAGCTCGTCACTTCTTTGTTGTCACTCTCCCCAAGTTTGACGTCCTAGTATGGACCCACCCAGGTCTGAGCATGCGCAATGGGCTTGCTTAGATTGAGAAACACCCCACCCCCTGGGATCATTTGATGCTGCTTGCTGTATAGAGGTGCATTTGTAAGGGTTCTCATCCCTTCAGTTCAACTTCCACACCCTCCCCTCACCACCCCCCAGGCTTCATTTGATGCTGCTGGCATAGTGTAAGGCTTCTCATGCCTTCAGTTCAGCTTCCACCCCACCCCCAGTCCCCCGGGCTTTTTTTAATGCATAGCGTAAAGGTTCTCATCCCTTCAGTTCGGCTTCCACACCCCCCCAGGCCTCTTTTCAAGCCGAGCCGAGCCTGTGGGTGGGCAAGGGACCGATTCTGCCTGCCGACATTCCGACCACGGTTTGGAGACGTTCAGTGGTGGCGTGGCACTTTACAAAAAAAAAAATCCAAAACGTAAAGAATTGCAGGAAACTTCCATTTTCTGCGTTTTCAGTTGGAAAAATTTAAGCTTGATGATGCATATTTATATGTTCTGAACTCCCTCCAAAAATTCGCACAAAAACAATGACGTCTTTCTGTGCAGAGTTTTTGATGTGAGCTGGTTTTTCTTAAGTGCCCAGAAGGTTTTTTGGGAGTGATCACATACGTCGTCGTCGGAGAGTTGTAAGTTGGCCAAACTTGCATAATTGTGAAAAACTGGCGCAGACATCAGGTTACGCCCCGTGACGCAAAAAAAAACCTAAAAAAATGGTAACTAATTGAGTTAAGCTGGCGCATGTCGAAATCTCGACCTCCGAAAAGAATGACTCCGACACTTACAGCTCCGGCAGAAGTTTCTTTAATTTACTTGCTAGCAAGGGGCAGGTCACACTCAGTCAAGGGCTAAGTGAACACTTCCGAAATGGTACAGTTTCACAAGATATTTATACAGTAAAACCCAAGTTATGGCCTCTCCCTGTGTATTGGCTCTGTCTCGCAGTCAGTGAATACAGATAGAGAGTTAATTACTATATCCTTGTCCTGACATGGTTTCCAGATATTTCCTTTTGTCAGGGTTATTAGTTGGCCAGCCGGCCATTACTCCATGAGAGTGTGGTAATGAGCTATTACCTGTCTTGCATTGCGTCAGGATTGTTCCGTTTCCTAGTCAGTTTATCTGTTTGCATCAAATGGATGAGGTCTCTACAAGAGATAGTGGCTGGTGGTTTGAGTACAAAGAAAAGGGTGGGGTGGCATGGAACTGGTGTCGTGTAGACAATAGGAGAGCACCATGGGGGGTGGTACTTGTCTCAGCATGACTTGTCTCCTAGCTGTCTGATGGCCATCAGCCATCTCAAACCAGGTTTAGCTGTTTATGCAAGCTGACTGATTTTATGCAGAAAGTTCTGGAAGGACCAGGACTCCATTTTGATATATATATTGCAAAGGGCACACAGATACCGTATGGTATCAGCTGAGATAAAAATACATTTCCACACGCACAATCTTTGAGGAAATTTGGATTTTTAAATTTAGGTAAAAAAAAACAGCGCAAATCGCTGAGGGAAATTGAGCCCGTTAAAAGTATTCTGAGCAACATATCCTGTCATGAGTGGAGTAATTTTCATATATTGTAGCCAGTAAAGTGTAATATTCAATACCATTTTACTATTAGAAGACTAAACAATTTACAAAAAATGATTGTTTTTTTTTTAAAAAGTGTAAGTATTGCAATTGTATGGGTGATGCAGTCAGATATTGCTTTGATAAATTCATTTCATTCTAAGTTACTGGCAGGTAGATAGTTTTGCAGCAGAAGCTATACATGACTAAACAAGATCCTCAGGTTTCAAACCATTAAAAACAATTCAAAGAACAGAATTTGCTGAAAATAGACAACATGTCAGAGAGGTTAACGTTTCAGGAGGAATACGTAATTCGAACTTAAAATGCTTTCAGATGCTGAGTGACCTGTTCGGCCTTTTCAGGATTTTCTGCCGCACCCCCCACCCCCACTCCACCCCGCCCCAGAGTTCTAACTATTGTGTTCTTCACTGTTAATCTCTACATTTTGTTGTTAATGCCTATTAACAGCGATATCACTAACAACAAGTGCGCAAGAAGCAGCTCAGAGTCTGAAGAAAAAAAGAGCAAGCTGTTGATAACTAGCAATGGGAAGCAGAATGTTATGATAAATAGAACAAGCTGCATCTGGGAGCAGCAAATAGTGGAGATAAGTCAATATCCGTTCTGGGTCCTCTGTGCATATTCACAGAGTTAAATGAATATCTGGTATGAAAAAAGGGATTGAATGATCCAAGTATAATTTTAGGTAGAAACAATTCCATTTTGATAGATGACTTTCTGTATTCTACGAAATGAAACTGTTCAAGGTTGAATAGTCTCAACTCTAATGCTAGGCTTCTGTTCACTGCGGTTACTGGACTAGGAATTTTCACAGAGCATCATTATAACAGAGGTTTTACCTGCGGTTATAAATGTTTCCATCTGACTAAATACATGAGTGGGCTTCATTTAAGTGCAATGTATACATTCTTGAAAGCAACAATATTGATTGACCAAGTAGCTTTAACTCACGCTATATTTTCTTATGTTGCACTGTTAAAGCCCGGGCGAAATCCAATTATTTTGTGTGTTGTCTATATTAACTCAACCAGCAATCCAGGATCATGATATAATTACTATCGTGCACTATGTCCACATACCATGTTCCTTACAGCATCTGCATAAATTTTCAACTGGTCAATGTCCTCCCACCAGTTGCTCAACCATATTTGCGGTTGGAGGCGAATTTCCAGAGTATGCCTCCGACCTGAAAACAATACAAACCTGTCTGCTACTCCCGGGAATGCAGGCGTAGGCCTGCATAAAGGCCCACGGATCCCAGGGATGCAGGTGGTTCGGAAGCGTCCCTGGGATCATGTGGGCCAGGTCAACCATTCAGAAAGGTGGATTCCTCACAAGCACATGGGATTCCATTTACGAACGGAATCCCCATAAGCTTATGAGAAATTGCCCAATAAATAATATTCCCATGTCCAAAAGTAATTAAAAGTTCCCTTTAATTAAGTATTTAAAATAAAAATTTAATTTTTGTAAAATAATTTTAAACATTTTAATCGAAGCCAAAGTTTACAAAGTTATTTAAAACATATTTGTATGTTTTAATCATTTTTCAAATTTGAATTTAACCTTTATTTTAACCCTTATGCTGGTTAAAAACAGGTCCTCCGCCTGCTTTTACCGGGTGCAAGGGTTTTGTGGGCATTTACTGGGCAGTTTTTGGGGCACAATGGAGATGATCTGTCGAGGTGAACCTCGACAGATCCCAAGTTCCAGGGTTTAACGCATGTGCAGTGCATGCGGGACCTTTGAGGGCTTACGAAGCTGTGTGAATGCCGTAATCGGCCCTGCAACATCCAGGCCATTGTCTTTCATACCATGTGACATCCCAATAAAATAAAAGTGCTGTGCTTTGGGCATGGTTAATGGCAATTACCAAGTCTAATAACCTCACCTTGTTCAGTTACCCTGTAGGCAAAATCAATGTGGCCAAAAAATTATTTGAAGCACTTTGGAAAAGTAATCTTGCTTCAAGTTTACTTCAAGAATTTTTTGACTTTGAAATGGTCTGAATCTAGTAATCTGCACAACAAACCTTGCCACCCAGTTAATTTGCTGAGCTGATAAATTTGGTTCGCATGCCTTCCATTTGCCGCCATTTCAAGAAAGTCTCAAAGCAGTTTTTGTGATGGCCAGAAACTAAAAGTCATCCTAATAGTAAAGAATAGTTTGCCTTGCTTTTGTTCGCCTGATTAGTTCCTAACATAATGTTAAACTTTTTATAGCTTATAGGCAGCACAATGCTTTATTTATTAGTTCATGGGATGTGGGCGTTGCTGGCAAGGCCAGCATTTTTTGCCCACCCCTAATTGCCCTCAAGAGGAGGTGGTGAACTGCTATCTTTATCTGATGCAATCCATATCACAGCATGGACACGATGGGCCGAAATGGCCTCCTTCCGTGCTGTAAATTTCTATGATTCTATATGCTGAAGCTACTCCCACAGTGCTGTTAGGTAGGGAGTTTCACGATTTTGACCCAGGGATGATGAAGGAACAGCAATATATTTCGAAGTCAGAATGGTGTGTGACTTGGAGGGGACCTTGGAGCTGATTATGTTCCATGCGCCTGCTTATAGGTGGTAAAGGTCGCGGGTTTGGGAGGTGCTGTTGAAGAAGTCTTGGCGAGTTGCTGCAGTGTATTTTGTAGATGGTACACACTGCAGCCATGGTGCGCCGGTGGTGGAGGGAGTGAATGTTGAAGGTGGTGGATGGGGTGCCAATCAAGCGGACTGCTTTGTTGTGGATGGCGTCATGCTTCTGGAGTGTTTTTGGAGCTGCACTCATCCAGGCAAGTGGAGATTATTAAGTCACCCTCCTGATTTGTGCCTTGCAGATGGTGGAAAGACTTTGGGGAGTCAAGAGGTGAGACACTCGCCACAGAATACCCAGCCTTGGACCTGCTCTTATAGCCACAGTATTTCTGTGGCTGCTCCTGTTAAGTTTCTGGTCAATGGTGACCCCCACCACCACATCTCAGGATGTTGATGGCAAGGGATCTGGTGAGAGATGGTGATTAGACTTTCTCTTGTTGGAGATAGTCATTGCCTGGCACTTGTGTGGCATGAACGTTAGTTGTCACTTATCAGACCAAGCTTGAATGTTGCATGTAGCCACTGACTGCTTCATTATCTGAGGAGTTGCGAATGAAACTGAACACTGTGGCTGAGATGATTAACCTCCAACAACCACTACCATCTTCTTCTGTGCTAGGTATTGAATCCAGCCAGTGGAGTTTTCCTCTTGATTCCCATTGCCTTCAGTTTTACTGGGGCTCCTTAATGCCACACTTGGTCAAATGCTGCCTTGATCTCAAGGACAGTCACTCTCACCTCACCTCTGGAATTCAGCTCTTTTGTCTATGTTTGGACCAAGGCTGTAATGCACGACAGCCGGGATGCTGTCGGGACCCACAGCCTTTGCTGTTTTCGGTGCACTCAGCCCTTTCTTGATATCACAAGGAGTGAATCAAATTGGCTAAAGACTGGCTTCTGTGATGGTGCAGACCTCAGGAGGAGGCCGCGATAGTCATCCACACGGCCATTCTGGCTGAAGATGGTTGCAAATGCTGCAGCCTTGTCTTTTGCACTTGCGTGCTGGGCTGTGCCATGATTGAGGATGGGGGTGTTAATGGAGCCGCCTCCTCTCATTAGTTGTTTAATTGTCAACCACCATTCACGACTGCAGAGCTTTGATGTGATCCGTTGGTTTTGTGATCGCTTACTGCTGTCTATAGCATGCTGCTTCCACACATGTGGACCACTGTATTCAAGTGCAGTATCATAGAGATTAAAACGCATATAATATATAAAATATAATATGAAATACACTAGTATATTACAGCCCCATTTTGTGAGAAGGGCACTTGTCCATAGCACAGCACAGCCATGCTGGCAGCAGAGGTGGCTGGTCTTGTCAATTTCTGTGAGGCGAGCCCCCGCCCCACCCCCCCTAATTTGAATGCATGCAAAACAGTAATTAATTTACAGTAGAGCACTTTGCGACATCCTGAAGATGTGAAAGTCTCAATAGGAATACAAAACCTTTCTTAGCTCCTGCAATGAATGTTGTATCCAACTACTGAAGAACATTGGACGCAAGTTCTTGTCAACCTGCACTAATATTGTGGTTTCACCAGCTATCACATAACAAATAGCATTTATTTGTCAACTGACAATTCTGCACCAATCTCATTTTAAGCTGCTGCCCTTTACTTCCATGCACTGGAGAGATATTATTGTTTGGCAACAATCACAATTCCTTCTCAAATAAAAATAGAATATGCTGGAAATACTCAGCAGGTCAAGCCACACCTGTGGAGAGAAACAGTGTTAACGTTTCAGGTCGATGAGCCTTCATCAGAACTGGAAAACGTTAGAGATAAGTGCAGAGGCAGGGAAAGGAAGGAGGGGAGGAAAGAACAAGGGAAGGGATGTGATAGGATGGAAGGCAGGAGAGATTAAATGACAAAAGGGATGAGGGTGCAAGGCAAATGGAGATGGTAATGAGACAGGTAAAGGAACAAAAGATGGGTCGAGAAGAGGTGTAAATGGGAATGGCAGAAACATCAACAGCTGCTGTGAGAAAAATGGGGCAGAAGTTATGATTTGAAATTGTTGAACTCAATGTTGAGTCCGGCAGGTTACAAAGTACCCAAGATGAAGATGAAGTGCTGTTCCCTGAGCTTATGTTGAGCTTCAGTGGAACAGTGTAGGAGACCGAGGTGTCAGAGTGGGGCGGAGAACTAAATTGACAGGTGAGTGGAAGCTCGGAGTCACGCTTGTAGATTGAACAGAGGTGCTCCGCAAAGCGGTCACCCAATCTGTGTTTAGTCTCCCCAATGTAGAGACCACCGTATCGCGAGTAGCGATTCTTTCTATATTTCTTTCTCACGTCTCGGACATGTATCAGCTCCCGATTCTGCAAGGACCTTTTTTTAACCTAAAAAAGTTATGCATCACTTTGAAATCTGGTGTGCAATAAGCCAGGATGATAAACAAGTGTTAAAAAAAACCATACACCTTGTAACCAGTCATTTGTTCAATGCATCTTCAACATACTTGGAGTGGCAGTTTCTCTAGAAGATCTGAGCCAGGAATAGCTATCAGTTGGTAAAAAAAAAATCACTTACCACATGAGTACAAAGGAGGACAAACTTCATTTCGAAAAGCTTCAACAGCTGATCTAGTTGGACCAGAGTGTAACATCCTCCTCTCCATCCCTACATTCCCCCATTGACCCCTGGCTCACATCCCATCTCATGCTGCAACCTTCTGTCAGCTCATCTTCCATCTGCCGCTGCCTGCCCTGTTTCACCACCTCCTTTTCCCACCTGCCTGACTGTGCTACACATATCTAAAACTGACAATCAATTAGGTTGCTGCCCTTCGAAAAACTTGGTTAGGATATGTACTGTGTCACAGGCCTTTTGTACTGACTGGAGTTACATCCTATGGAAATACTATTTGAAATCGAAATCATTCTTCTCTTTGATCTGGTTTCCCCGGATAATGTTATTGTACCTTTTCCTTGCTTTGAACTGTGCTGTGATAGCAGACCAGCATCATTAACTGCAGGGAGAGCATGGTGTGCCTCAGGTGCAGCTTGGCCTGCCTAGAAACCAGCCAGCACACCCAGAACCAGGGCGGTTTAGAGTGCAGAAAAAGGCCTATTAAATGGGGAGAAATTGTTTACAGGTATGCACTCAGATCTGCTTAATCTTCCAAGTGTCGCTGCGCCAGCCACAATGGATCCAGTAAAATCTCCCCAAAATAAGTTTCCTATTGGCCTCCTTAAAAACACTTCCATGCACAACACAGCACTGGGTGCCCACTTCAGGCAATTGTGTGGACATCTAAATAACACCATCAAGGTCTCATTCAAATGTTGTAACTGAAAAACGGCCTGGCATTTGGGTAACACCAATGAGATCATTCAGTAAGGCGCAACATATGCAGATATTTGCTGCAAGAGGTCACCACCTACATTTCCAATTAATTGCGTGCACTTTCCACCTATTTATCGTGGGTAATTGATTGGATAATCTACCCTAATATGTCTAGAAGGCCCTCCATTAGTTCGTGACTGTAACAGCAACCATGCCGTTTTATCATTGATAAAAGTTTAGGTTCTGTGGTTAAATAATTCTTTACGGGAGCGCTGCTTGCTAGCTTTTGCATATAGGCATCAATGACAAAATACATAGCTGCCAATGCATGGAAAAAAAAAAAAAAAATCGGGAAATTTTCAAAACTGAGGATGAACTCATGGGTTAGTGTGTAAAGTTTTACATCAATGTGCACAGGAAAAAAGCACTAATTAAATAGTGCCTGTCATATTTGTTTTAAATATATTCTTGGGTCATCTAATGCCATTACCAAAATAAACCAAAACCAATGTTTTTTTTTGATTTAGAGAACACCAAAAAAAATCTGCATATAAAAAAGTGACATTATATTCTACATGTAATTCTTACACTGTTCGTACTGTAGTTCACCATGTCTTATCAGCTTAGATATGGAATCATAATATTTGAAAACTTGTTATTGTGAGGGGATACAGACCTTATAACCCAAAGAACATTTTACGACAATGAACACTCACGACATGAGATGCAGCCCAATTTGTTTTAACTTTGGGGAAGCTTTTGGTTATTCTGTTTGTTCTAAAATATATCTCAGTACTAAGTGAGCTTTGTTCACTTTATTTTGAAAAATGCAGATCATCTTTTAGAAATGAGGGCGACACCTCACAAATGAGGGTTAATTTTAAAGGCCATGCAAGTATTCCTGAACCAGCTGCAGTAGTAAGCATAGCTGAAAGAGAGAAATTTGGGCACACCACAACTTATGTATATATTTAATGTACACACATCTTTGTCGCTTCTCCTGTTTGAATGCTTGAATCAAGTAAAATTTAAACATGCAATGTTAACAATAGGCTGAATGTCAGCAGGCATAGCAAGTATCAGTAGTCCTTTTCAATGTAATGTGTACACAATCATTCACAATACAATCTTAACATGTTTATGCTTTACCTATTCATGGTATGCAATATTACAGAAACACAGCTAATAGGAAAGAAATAAAACTTTTACCCTGAGAAACCTGCATCTCTTGTGCATCTCATGTTAACGTTGTGGTAACCCAAGATGGGTTTCCAAGTACTTCACTGGAAAGAATGAACTGCTCCTTTGCAACAGTTTGGGCTGGATTTTCGGCTTTTTGTGATTTTGCTCGTTTCCGAATGCAAATCGCGACAAAAATCAAAATTTTGGCGCTGGGTTAGCATTGGCACCAGAGTGCGCAACTTTCGCCAAATGAAAGTTCACAATAAGCGTTAGTGCTAACTCCAGCGTTGCACCACAGAATTTGTACGCCAGAGCTGAAAGTTCCAGCCCTAAAAAAAAACGTTCTGCGCATGCGCAAATTTTTCCCCCCACATTTCTGCTCTGCTGTCCGATCGCAAACGCTAATGCAGGGTGCAGCTACGCGCATGTGCAGTACACCCGGGGCTGAGTCAGCCATTTTATTATTCGATTTTGATGAATAATAAAATGGAGGAGGACAGCAGGCAATGTGCCAGATGATTTTCACAAGAGGCTAACGAAGCTCTTGTGGGGGCGGTGGAGAAGAGATGGCAGGAATTACACAGGAAGGGTGGATCGAGACTCATGCCATCCGTTTTTAAACAGAATCGGGAGGGAAATCGCTGAGGAGGTCTCTGCCTCAGGCACAGTGGCCAGGAGTGGGAAGCAATGCCGGAAAAAGTTTAATGATCGTTGGAGGGTCATTAGAGTGAGTACAATTTTTATTGATGCACTCTTTATATTACTTCAATTATAATTCTTATGCTGTTGCTGTCTCTCAGCACTCTGTGGGTTGCCTCCTAAAATGCATGACATAGGTAGGCTTCATTTGGCACCCTTTTAGAAACATAGAAAATAGGTGCAGGAGTAGGCCATTCAGCCTATCGAGCATGCACCACCATTCAATAAGATCATGGCTGATCATATGAACATAAGAACATAAGAATTAGAACCAGGAGTAGGCTATCTAGCCCCTCAAGCCTGCTCCGCCATTCAACAAGATCATGGCTGACCTGGCCGTGGACTCAGCTCCACTTATCAGCCCGCTCCCCATAACCCTTAATTCCCTTATTGGTTAAAAATCTATCTATCTGTGACTTGAATACATTCAATGAGCTAGCCTCAACTGCTTCCTTGGGCAGAGAATTCCACAGATTCACAACCTTCTGGGAGAAGAAATTCCTTCTCAACTCGGTTTTAAATTGGCTCCCCCGTATTTTGAGGCTGTGCCCCCTAGTTCTAGTCTCCCCGACCAGTGGAAACAACCTCTCTGCCTCTATCTTGTCTATCCCTTTCATTATTTTAAATGTTTCTATAAGATCACCCCTCATCCTTCTGAACTCCAACGAGTAAAGACCCAGTCTACTCAATCTATCATCATAAGGTAACCCCCTCATCTCCGGAATCAGCCTCGTGAATTCGTCTCTGTACCCAGTCCAAAGCTAGTATATCCTTCCTTAAGTAAGGTGAACAAAACTGCACGCAGTACTCCAGGTGCGGCCTCACCAATACCCTGTACAGTTGCAGCAGGACCTCCCTGCTTTTGTACTCCAACCCTCTCGCAATGAAGGCCAACATTCCATTCGCCTTCCTGATTACCTGCTGCACCTGCAAACTAATGTTTTGGGATTCATGCACAAGGACCCCCAGGTCCCTCTGCACCACAGCATGTTGTAATTTCTCCCCATTCAAATAATATTCCCTTTTACTGTTTTTTTTCCCCAAGGTGGATGACCTCACATTTTCTGACATTGTATTCCATCTGCCAAACCTTAGCCCATTCGCTTAACCTATCTAAATCTCTTTGCAGCCTCTGTGTCCTCTACACAACGCGCTTTCCCACTAATCTTTGTGTCATCTGCAAATTTTGTTACACTACACTCTGTTCCCCTTTTCCGGGTCATCTATGTATATTGTAAACAGTTGTGGTCCCAGCACCGATCCCTGTGGCACACCACTAACCACCGATTTTCAACCCGAAAAGGACCCATTTATCCCGACTCTCTGCTCTCTGTTCGCCAACCAATTCTCGATCCATGCTAATACATTTCCTCTGACTCCGCGTACCTTTATCTTCTGCAGTAACCTTTTATGTGGCACCTTATCGAATGCCTTTTGGAAATCTAAATACACCACATCCATCGGTACTCTATCCACCATGCTCATTATATCCTCAAAGAATTCTAGTAAATTAGTTAAACATGATTTTCCCTTCATGAATCCATGTTGAGTCTGCTTGATTGCACTATTCCTATCTAGATGTCCCGCTATTTCTTCCTTAATGATAGCTTCAAGCATTTTCCCCATTACAGATGTTAAACTAACCGGCCTATAGTTACCTGCCTTTTGTCTGGCCCCTTTTTTTAAAAAAAAAAACAGGGGCGTTACATTAGCTGCTTTCCAATCCGCTGGTACCTCCCCAGAGTCCAGAGAATTTTGGTAGATTATAATGAATGCATCTGCTATAACTTCCACATCTCTTAATACCCTGGGATGCATTTCATCAGGACCAGGGGACTTGTCTACCTTGAGAACCAGCACTACCCCCCCTAGTGATAGTGATTATATCAAGGTGCTCCCCTTCCCACATTCCTGTGACCAGCAATTTTTGGCATGGTTTTTGTGTCTTCCACTGTGAAGACCGAAGCAAAATAATTGTTTAAGGTCTCAGCCATTTCCACATTTCCCATTACTAAATCCCCCTTCTCATCTTCTGAGGGACCAACATTTACTTTAGTCACTCTTTTCCGTTTTATATATCGGTAAAAGCTTTTACTATCTGTTTTTATGTTTGGCGCAAGTTTACTTTCGTAATCTATCTTTCCTTTCTTTATTGCTTTCTTAGTCATTCTTTGCTGTCGTTTAAAATTTTCCCAATCTTCTAGTTTCCCACTAACCTTGGCCACCTTATACGCATTGGTTTTTAATTTGATACTCTCCTTTATTTCCTTGGTTATCTACGGCTGGTTGTCCCTTCTCTTACCGCCCTTCTTTTTCACTGGAATATATTTTCGTTGAGCACTATGAAAGAGCTGCTTAAAAGTCCTCCACTGTTCCTCAATTGTGTCACCATTTAGTCTGTGTTCCCAGTCTACTTTAGCCAACTTTGCCCTCATCCCACTTTAGTCCCCTTTGTTGAAGCATAGTACGCTTGTTTGAGACACTACTTCCTCACCCTCAATCTGTATTATAAATTCAACCATACTGTGATCACTCATTCTGAGAGGATCTTTTACTCGGAGATCGTTTATTATTCCTGTGTCATTACACAGGATCATGAAACTTCAGTACCCCATTCCTGCTTTCTCTCCATACACCTTGATCCCTTTAGCTGTAAGGGCCACATCTAACTCCCTTTTGAATATATCTAACGAACTGGCCTCAACAACTTTCTGTGGTAGAGGATTCCACAGGTTCACAATTCTCTGACTGAAGAAGTTTCTCCTCATCTCGGTCCTAAATGGCTTACCCCCTGATCCTTAGATTGTGACCCCTGGTTTTGGACTTCCCCAGCATTGGGAACATTCTTCCTGCATCTAACCTGTCTAATCCCATCAGAATTTTAGGAGATCCCCTCTCATTCTTCTAAATTCCAGTAAATATAAGCCAAGTCGATCCAGTCGTTCTTCATAAATCAGTCCTACTATCCCGGGAATCAGTCTGGTGAATCTTCGCTGCACTCCCTCAATAGCAAGAATGTCCTTCCTCAAGTTAGGAGACCAAAACTCACCAAGGCCCTGTACAACTGCAGTAAGACCTCCCTGCTCCTATACTCAAATCCCCTCACTACGAAGGCCAACATGCCATTTGCCTTCTTCACCGCCTGCTGTACCTGCATGGCAACTTTCAATGACTGATGTACCATGACACCCAGGTCTCGCTGCACCTCCCCTTTTCCTAATCTGTCACCATTCAAATAATATTCTGCCTTCATGTTTTTGCCACCAAAGTGGATAACTTCACATTTATCCACATTATACTGAATCTGCCATTCTTTTGCTCACTCACCTAACCTGTCCAAGTCACCCTGCAGCCTCTTAGCATCCTCCTCACAGCTCACACTGCCACCCAGCTTCGAGTTGTCTGCAAACTTGGAGATATTACATTCAATGCCTTGTCTAAATCATTAATGTATATTGTAAATAGCTGGGGTCCCAGCACTGAACCTTGCGGTACCCCACTCGTCATTGCCTGCCATTCTAAAAAGGACCCGTTTATTCCTACCCTTTGCTTCCTGTCTGCCAACCAGTTCTCTAGTCACGTCAATACATTACCCCAAATATCATGTGCTTTAATTTTGCACACCAATCTCTTGTATGGGACCTTGTCAAAAGCCTTTTGAAAGTCCAAATACACCACATCCACTTGTTCTCCCTTGTCCACTCTACTAGTTACATCTTCAAAAAATTCTAGAAGATTTGTCAAGCATGATTTCCCTTTCATAAATCCATGCTGACTTGGACCAATCCTGTCACTGCTTTCCAAATGCACTGCTATTACATCTTTAATAATTGATTCCTACATTTTCCCCACTATCGAGGTCAGGCTAACCGGTCTATAATTCCCTGTTTTCTTTCTCCCTTCTTTTTTAAAAAGTGGTGTTACATTAGCTACTCTCCAGTCCACAGGAACTGATCCAGAGTCTATAGAATGTTGGAAAATGATCATCAATGCATCTACTATTTCTCGGGCCACTTCCTTGAGTATTCTGTGATGCAAACTATCAGGCCCTGGGGACTTATCGTCCTTCAATCCCATCAATTTCCCTAACAGAATTTCCTGACTAATAAGGATTTCCTTCAGTTCCTCCATCTCGCTAGACCCTCGGTCCCTTAGTATTTCTGGAAGGTTATTTGTGTGTTCCTTCGTGAAGACAGAACCAAAGTATTTGTTCAATTGGTCTGCCATTTCTTTGTTCCCCATTATAAATTCACCTGATTCTGATTGCTAGGGATCGACATTTGTCTTCACTAATGTTTTTCTCTTCACATATCTATAGAAGCTTTTGCAGTCAGTTTTATGTTCCCTGCAAGCTTACTCTCATACTCTATTTTCCCCCTCCTAATTAAACCCTTTGTCCTCTGCTGAATTATAAATTTCTCCCAGTCCTCAGGTTTGCTGCTTCTTCTGCCCAATTTATATGCCTCTTCCTTGGATTTAACACTATCCCTAATTTCCCTTGTTAGTCACGGTTAAGCCACCTTTCTCATTTTATTTTTACACCAGACAGGGATGTACAATTGTTGAAGTTCATCCATGTGATCTTTAAATGTCTGCCATTGCCTATCCACCGTCAACCCTTTGAGTATCATTCGCCAGTCTATCCTAGCCAATTCAAGTGTCATACCATCGAAGTTACCGTTCTTTATGTTCTTAACTGAGTCACTTCATCTTAATGAAGAATTCGACCATATTATGGTCACTCTTCCCCAAGGAGCCTCGCACAAGATTGCTAATTAATCCTCTCTCATTACACAACACCCAGTCTACGAAGGTCAGCTCTCCAGCTGGTTCCTCGACATATTGGTCTCGAAAACCATCCCTTCTCCACTCCAGGAAATCCTCCTCCACAGTATTTCTATCAGTTTGGTATATGTCGATTAAAGTCACCCATGATAAATACTGTACCTTTATTGCACGCATCCTGAATTTCCTGTTTGATGCCATCCCCAACTTCACTACTACTGTTTGGTGATCTGTACACAACTCCCACCAGCGTTTTCTACCCTTTGGTGTTCCGCAGCTCTACCCATACAGATTTCACATCATCCACACTAATGTCCTTCTTCAATATTGCGTTAATCTCCTCTTTAACCAGTAACGCTACCCCACATCCTTTTCCATTCTGTCTACCCTTCCTGAATATTGAATACCTCTGGATGTTGAGTTCCCACCTTGGTCACCCTGGAGCCATAATCCCAATTACATCATATCTGTTTAGAGCTATCTGTGCAGTTAATTCATCCACCATATTACAAATGCTCCTCACATTGACACACAAAGCTTTCAGGCTTGTTTTTTTAACACTTGCCATGAATGATTACTTATTAAGATTACTTTGAGATCTCACAAGATGTTTCCACATTTTGATGCCCTCCTGATCAACCACGTGCAACTTCCAAAAGGGCTGTATTACAATATACATAATAAGTGCTTTGGTGGCTATCTGTGTGTGCCACAAGAGCAGATGGACCCTCTGGTAACCATTCCCATCTTTGCAGGCAAAGAAGTCCCATAACCACCGCGACAGGCGGGAGTCTGCCTCAGATCCTGCCATTTACTGACCTGCGAGTGGCAGGCCTCTTCGGCATCTCAGGTCGGGCAACTGGTACTGGGGGTGCTGACCCCCGCTTGAATACTGAGGGTAAGTCCTGCACATTGCCTAGGCTGGGTTAGGGCAATGTGATGCAATGTCTGTGGACTAGGGTTGGGGCAATGTGATGCAGTGTATCTGGACTACATATAATGGAGTAGCGGCGGTCTTTCAAATGAGCCTGTGCTATGTGACCTCTCTCATATCACGTTGCCACATCCCCTGCTGTTAACCACTTGTCTGTTGCTTTCTACTTCCAGATGAGCAGTCACAGGTGCCGCATGCATTGGATCAACCTTCCACATCAGACCATCATGTGGAGGAGGAAGAGGAGGAAGGGGAAGAGGAGTTCACAGATCAGCCGACTCCGGGGTGGGGGGCAGATGCACTCTACACTTTTTCACTTCTGTCTGAGGATTCCAGAGGGGGGTTCATGAGCCAGGTGGTGAGACCGTAACCTTTCTCCCCGAGCATCCAGCTCTGGCCTTGTGGTTGACGCTCAAACAGTTATGAGACACTGCTCTCACACAAGATGAAAGCATCATGGATGCTCCCTGGATATTGGGCATTGATTGCCATGATGTGCTGAGTATGGTCGCAGACGATCTGTACGTTCATGGAGTGGAATCCCTTTTGGTTTTGGTAAACCTCTTGATTGTGTAAAGTGCTCACAGGATGATGTGCGTACAGTCAAGGGCACCCTGAATCTTGGGGAAGCCAACAAATCGTCCAAAACCTACGGCCCTGTCATTCTGGGTCTCCTTGGTCATTGGGAAGTTTATGAAGTCCATCCTGCATGCGTAGTGCAGTAGTCACCTGGCGAATGCAGCAATGTGTAGCATGCTGCAAGATGGAGCATATGTCCCCTGTTGATGCCTGAAAGGAGCCGGAGGCATAGAAGGCAAGTGCCACAGTCACCTTCACCTCGACGGGCAGTGCAGTCCTGTTGCCACTGGTAGGCTGTAGGTCTACCCTTATGAGTTGGCATATCTCTGTCAGCACTTCTTTTTGGAAGCGCAGCCTTCTAACGCTCTGTGCCTCAAAGAGCTGAAGGTATGAGTGGTGTTCCCTGTAAACTCGTTGGGAGTAAGGCCTCCTCCTCATACGTCTGCAATCTCTTCAATTATGTTCAAAATAATCTTCAATAAGCCTTCTAGTAGCTCGATGCCATATAAATATAGCAGCCAGGAATAATGGCCGACATAGCATAGCCCCCATCTTTTAAAATGTGCTTTAAAACAAAACTATAAGCTCACATAAACTACACAAAGAGTATGCTGCAACGCAGCTCCTTCTTCCAATGCTTTTAATCACTCAGAACTCAGACTTTCTCCTCAGTTTCCAAGATGGCGCCCTTAGTGCCTGGTGCGTGACTGCTTTTTGCTGGCAGGTTCCCGGGCAGACACGAAATCGGACAATATGCTCGAAAGTTCCACCTGGGGCGCTATCACAGTGTACGATGTACGTCTTCCAAACGGTGAAAACAGCGGGCGGACGCTAAATTTTAGTGTCGCCACAAAACCATTGCCGAAAGTTCTGCCCGGGCGCAAAATCTTGTGTGCCTCATTTTACAACAAAAACATTTTTTTTGCGCCTTGCCCAGACACTAAGGGCCCAAGTTTCCACATGATAAAAAACGGGCGCCCCTCCGAGCTGGACGCCCGTTTTTCGCGCCTAAAACGGCGCCGGAAAAAAAACAAGCGATTCTGGAGCGTTCTGCAGCTCCTTGTCTGCTTGGCGCGGTGCCCAGGGGGGCGGAGCCTACACTCACGCCGATTTTGTAAGTGGGAGGGGGCGGATACTATTTAAATTAGTTTTTTTCCTGCCGGCAACGCTGCACGTGCGCGTTGGAGCGTTCGCGCACGCGCAGTGTGAAAAAAACATTGGCACTCGGCCATTTTTGTAGTTCTTTGTAGCTGTTTAGTTTTTGAACATTTGTTAATAAAAGTACATTGCCATCAGCACAGAGGCTTCTTGTAGCAGTGAGAAGGGTGCAGGAAGCCTCAGAAAGTTGAGGCAGCCGTTTCCCGACGACCTCCCCCTTTTGCCGTCGGGAAATGGCTCCTCAATTTCTGAGGCTTCCTGCAGCCTTCTCTCTTTCCCGCCAGCCGTCTGGAACGGCTCCATTCCCTTTCCGCCCCCCCCCGCGTTCGGTCGGCTCCCTCCCTCGCGTTCAGTCGGCTCTCTCCCTCCCGCGTTCGTCGGCTCCCTTCCCTCCCCCCCCCGCGTTCGGTCGGCTCCCTCCCTCGCGTTCAGTCGGCTCTCTCCCTCCCGCGTTCATCGGCTCCCTTCCCCTCCCCCTCCCCCGCGTTCGTCGGCTCCCTTCCCTTCCCCCCCCCCACCCGCGTTTATCGGCTCCCTTCCCCTCCCCCTCCCCCTCCCCCGCGTTCGTCGGCTCCCTTCCCTTCCCCCCCCCCACCCGCGTTCATCGGCTCCCTTCCCCTCCCCCTCCCCCTCCCCCGCGTTCGTCGGCTCCCTTCCCCTCCCCCTCCCCCGCGTTCGTCGGCTCCCTTCCCTTCCCTCCCCCCCCCGCGTTCGGTTGGCTCCCTCCCCCCACCCCCCCCCCCGCGTTCGGTAGGCTCCCTCCCCCGCGTTCAGTCGGCTCTCTCCCTCCCGCGTTCGTCGGCTCCCTTCCCTTCCCTCCCCCCCCCCGCGTTCGGTTGGCTCCCTCCCCCCACCCCCCCCCCGCGTTCGGTAGGCTCCCTCCCCCGCGTTCAGTCGGCTCTCTCCCTCCCGCGTTCGTCGGCTCCCTTCCCTTCCCTCCCCCCCCCCGCGTTCGGTTGGCTCCCTCCCCCCACCCCCCCCCCACGTTCGGTAGGCTCCCTCCCCCGCGTTCAGTCGGCTCTCTCCCTCCCGCGTTCGTCGGCTCCCTTCCCCTCCCCCTCCCCCTCCCCCGCGTTCGTCGGCTCCCTTCCCTTCCCTCCCCCCCCCCCGCGTTCGGTCGGCTCCCTCCCCCCACCCCCCGCCCGCTTTCGGTCGGCTCCCTCCTCCCCCACCCCGCCCGCGTTCGGTCGGCCCCCCCCGACCCGCGTTCGGTCGGCTCCCCCCTCCCCCGCCCCGCCCGCGTTCGGTCGGCTCCCCCCTCCCCGCCCGCGTTCGGTCGGCTCCCTCGTTTTGAGGCTTGCTGCACCATTCTTCCTGGCTGAAGCACTTTCACACAGGTAGGAAGATGGTTTATTTAATCTTTTCTTTGCTTATAAATGTTTATTCAGGTTGGATTTATTTGTATAATATTTGTAGAAGTATAAATAAGGATTTATTGTAGAATTTAATGAGTTCCCTCCCCCCCCCTCCCCTCCCACCTCGTTCAGGACGCCTGATTTGTAACCTGCGCCTGATTTTTTAATGTGTAGAACAAGTTTTTTCAGTTCTACAAAAATCTTCACTTACTCCATTCTACTTTAGTTTGGCGTACATTTTCACTGTGGAAACTTTCAAATCAGGCGTCAGTGGCTGGACACGCCCCCTTTTGAAGAAAAAATTCTGTTCCAGAGTAGAACTGTTCTACCTGACTAGAACTGCAGAAAAAAAAATGTGGAGAATTGCAAATTCTAAGATAGTCCGTTCTCCAGCAGTTGCTCCTAAAAATCAGGCGCAAATCATGTGGAAACTTAGGCCCTATATGGGGTGCAAATTAGTCGAAAATCCAGTCCCCAATCTGCACTCAAAGCCTCAGAAAGCTTTGATCAAGATTCAATTTAAAGTTATTTTTGAAGGAGAAAATCTATTTAAAAGCAAATTCTGCAATTGGCCTGTCAGACGAGAGTTTTGTTTGCAACTGGGATGTCAATGTTGCCATGGTGGGTGTTCTGACATCTGTGAATTTACTGCTGGATGCGTGTGGCCCTTTGTTCCAATAATTGCTATGCAAATGGGGATCCACTGCAAATTATAGTTGAGCATTAGTGTTATTATCAGAGGGACACTGCGCTGCTTTGGTGCTTAAGTATAGAATTTACAAAGTTGCATTCCTGGCTTGGAGCATAGCATTCCAGAGCTGAATATTGGGAAGGTTGGAGGCTATATTGGATTTTCTGTCAAACAGTCAGAAAATCCGAACAGACCTGTTAACCTCCCTGCTCTGTGCCAGGGCACTAATTTTAATGTAAACCGAGCTTATGTCCTATAAATTTGTTGAGTGTATTGTGTAGTATTTTGGCCATGTCGTTTGATTCCAAGTTTCACTAAATTCAGAATAGTGGTCTAGCCTTCACGAAGCTGGTATAAGGTGATATTTTCCACGATCTGGAGTGACAGGAGATGTGATGGCCATCCCACATATTCTCCAGAAAATAATTTCTTGCATTCAGGTTAATTTGTTAGATCTGGCTCGACTGATACAAATACAGCAAAGACTATAAATGCAGGTTTCAGTTCATAGGAGGGAATGGCTGAATTATGGAAACGCAACCCTGCAGATACAAGAAAAGCTGGTGGGAAAATGTACAGCTGATGGCCTTAACATCAATGGTAACACATGCCCCAGACACCAGAAGAGTGTTTGCAGCATGCCGACTGCTTTTCCATAAGGAAAGCCTGATATTTTCTACACACTTCTTGCTACTCAAGAGAAAGAATGGACTTTTTACCACACCCACACCCAGTTACCATTACCACTGCTGGAGGCTTCTCAGGCTTTCAGCAAGGGTTGAAATTCAGCCCTCAATTCAGGGACCAGGCCCATGCCAAGAGGTGCATTCACACTTGCTGCATGTGGGCCAATAGTTTGACCTGAAGTTGAAAATACAGACAGGTTTAGATCATATCATTTTGGGTGCACTCCATTGATGTGATCCTATCCATTTCAGGTCACTATGCATCTTCCCTTTTCTGCCACTCTAACAACAGTCATGAGCACTCATCACTGACATCTTGTTCATTTGGAGTCGAGTTGGAGTAATTTTGCCAGAAGCACTTCAATTGCTGCTTAAACAAGTCCTTAACAAGCCAGAAAAGTGGTTAACATCCGCTTTGTTCATTAACACAGATCATGGCGTCGAAATTGCTCCCCACCCCAAACAGGACGCAACTACCGTTTTCAAAAGGTTCCGTCGGGCGAAAGTGGTCTCATCATCGGGGTAGAAGTGAGGTCGGGTCGGAGTAGACACCACTAGCCGGGCGGATGTGGGGGCGGGTCAGAGTGGCCGACGATACATCAGCGGCACGCTGATGATGTCATCGCACTGGCGCGTCATAACGTCCCTCCCTTCAGTTAAAGGGGAGTGTCATGTATGTAACCTCTATGTAACACCACTGCAATACTGTATATACTTAAGCAATGCACACCTTGACTACAGGGGGTAAACTTGTGGGAGACGCTCCTTACCTGGTCATCCAGTATATAAAGGGAGGTCCCACACAGGGTCATCACTTCTTGGTCCTGTGAATAAAGGTTCAGGTCATAGTGACCTTGTCCATAGAATGTGCCTCGTGTGGGTTTTGTGCCATTGAGTAAGGACATTACATTGGCGACGAGAAACGGGAATCAATGACCCCCGAGAATGGCCACCGGTAAGCAGAGAGGAACAGTACTGTGTTGGTGAGGATTGGGACGATTTCATTGAGAGGCTCCAGCAAAGCTTTGTCACGAAAGAATGGCTGGGAGATGCAGCGGCCGACAAGCGAAGGGCCCATCTGCTGACCAGCTGCGGACCTATGACTTACGTGCTCATGAAGGACCTACTAGCAACCAAAAAGCCGGCGGACAAAACCTTTGAAGAGCTCAGCAAACTAATCGGTGAGCACCTCAAACTGGCGAGCAGCATACACATGGCCCGACAGATTCTATACCCACCGACGTCGTGAAGGACAGAGCATACCGGACTTCGTTGCGGACCTCCAGCGTTTGACCAGTCTCTAAGTTCACAGACGCCTGCACGGGGGGAGATGTTAAGGGACTTTTTTTATTGAGGGCATCGGTCATGCGGGGATTTTCCGAAAGTTAATTGAGACCAAGGACTTGACTTTGGAAGCGGCGGCGATGGCTCAGACTTTCATGGCGGGGAGGAGGAAACCAAAATAATATACGCGCGCAATTCTGCCTTCAACACGGCAGGGAGTCAATATTATAAACGTGACTCAGAGCCCCGCAGGCAGGCACGGGCAGTTCGACACACCCCAGGCAGCAATAGAACCTAGTGTAGGTTTTCAATAGAGACAATAGCAGGCTGAACGGACATTTATGTCATCACAGTGCACAATGTGGTCTGGGATGGGGCCATTGACACCCATTAACAGGGTACTCAAGAGCAGTCAAAGGGACAATCAGCAAGGAATGCCAGGTCATAGCTCCTTTGTTCACAACAATGGGAATTTCAGTTCATGCTGGAGGTGTGGGGGCAAACACTCTGCCAGGACTTGCAGGTTTCAACAATTTGTCTGCAGAAATTGCAATCTCAGTGGCCATTTAGCTCGAATGTGCAGGAAGCCTGTAACCAGGCTAATATCCGAGGCGGATGAACCAGATGAGGGGTCTGCGAGGCAGGATGACTCTTGGGGCAAATCAATGGACGCTGAAGTTCAGCGGGTTCATGTGGCAAACATTCACAGCTCATATACCAGAACGCCACCAATGATGAAAGTTTTATTAAACGGCATCCCTGTACACGGAGGCCAGCGAGTCACTCATGAGCGTTCAACAATTCGAAAAGCTATGGCCACTCAAAGCCAGTAGACCCAAACTAGAACGCATTGAGACACAACTACGGACGTATACCAAAGAAATCATTCCAGTACTAGGCAGTGCAATGTTGGCGGTCACACACAATGGATCAGTGAACCAGCTGCCGCTCTGGATTGTCCCGGGCAATGGTCCCGCACTGTTAGGGAGGAGCTGGTTAGCTGAGATGAACAGGAAATGGGGGGATGTGTACGCAATGTCATCTGTGGAGCAAAGTTTGTGCTCACAAGTCCTACAACAATTTGAGTCACTATTCCAACCTGGCGTCGGGATGTTCAAAGTTACCAAAGTAGTGATATGCATCACCCCGGATGCCAGACCAGTGCACCACAAAGCCAGAGCAGTGGCGTATGTGATGCAGGAAAAAATTGAGAGCGAATTGGACCGTTTGCTGAGAGAGGGCATCATCTCGCCCATTGAATTCAGCGACTGGGCGAACCCCATCGTTCCCGTCCTAAAAGCGGACGGTTCTGTCAGGATCTGTGGCGACTACAAGGCCACTATCAACCGGGTGTCTCTACAAAACCAATACCTGCTCCCGAGAGCGGAGGATCTTTTCGCCATGCTGGCAGGCGGCAAGCTGTTTACCAAGTTGGATCTCACTTCAGCCTACATGACCCAAGAACTGGCCGACGAATCTAAACTACTGCCCACCATCACCACACACAAGGAACTGTTCGTTTACAACTGGTGTCTGTTTCGCATTTGATCAGCGGCCGCGATTTTTCAAAGGAACATGGAAAGCCTGCTTAAATCCATTCCTGGAACAATCGTATTTCAGGACGACATCCTCATCAGGGGTCGTGACACCGAGGAACCCCTCCACAACCTGGAGGAGGTGCTACGCCGACTGGACCAGGTAGGCCTGCGACTCAAGTCGTCTAAATGTGTGTTTTTGGCTCCTGAGGTTGAGTTCCTGGGCAGGAGGGTTGCTGCAGATGGGATTCGGCCCACCGAATCCAAAACAGAGGTTATTCGACGAGCGCCCTGGCCCGGCAACACATCGGAGTTGCAGTCATTTCTGGGACTCTTGAACTATTTCGGCAACTTTCCGCCGAACTTAAGCATGTTGTTGGAGCCGCTTCATGTGCTCCTGCATAAAGGTTGTGATTGGATTTGGGGGGACTGTCAAGAACATGCTTTCAATCGGGTGTGGCACCTACTTTGTTCAAGTAAGCTATTGACCCTGTACGACCCCTGTAAGAAATTGGTTCTAACATGTGATGCATCGTTCTATGGGGTTGGGTGCGTGTTGCAGCAGAGTAATGCTGAGGGCCAACTACAACTCGTGGCTTATGCTTCCAGGTCACTCTCTCAAGCAGAACGGGGATATGGGATGGTTGAGAAGGAGGCACTCGTGTGTGTCTATGGTGTTAAAAAAATGCATCAGTACCTTTTTGGCAGGAGGTTTGAATTAGAAACGGACCACAAGCCGTTAACATCCCTGTTGTCAGACAGCAAGGCTGTCAATGCCAACGCGTCAGCCTGCATACAGCGATGGGCTCTCACGCTGGCTACTTATGACTACTCCATCCGGCACCTGCCTGGCACCGAAAATTGCGCTGACACGCTCAGCAGGCTTCCACTGGCCACCACCGAGGGGGAAGCGAAACAAAGCGCTGAGATGGTCATGGCCGTTGATGCCTTTGACAGCGCAGGCTCCCCCATCACAGCCCGCCAGATCAAAATCTGGACAAACAGAGATCCCCTCCTATCTCTGATTAAGAAATGTGTCCTGACTGAGGATTGGGCGCCCGCACACTGAGCTTGCGCTGAGGAGGTCAGACCATTTCACAGGCGGATGAATGAGCTCTCCATCCAAGCTGACTATGGGGCAGCCGGGTAGTCATGCCCCAGAGGGGCAGGGAGGCATTCATCAGGGAACTCCGCAGCGAGCATCCAGGCATCATGCTGATGAAGGCCATTGCCCGGTCACACGTTTGGTGGTCGGGAATTGATTCAGACCTGGAATACTGCGTTCGCAGGTGCACGACATGTGCCCAGCTGGGTAATGCCCCCAGGGAGGCCCCGCTCAGCCCGTGGCCCTGGCCCACCAGGCCATGGTCACGTATTCATGTAGACTACGCGGGCCCATTCATGGGAAAAATGTTTCTCATTGTGGTAGATGCGTACTCGAAATGGATCGAGTGCATCATTTTGAATTTGGGCACGACATCCACCACTGTGCAGAGTCTACATGCCGTCTTTGCAACCCACGGCTTGCCAGACATCCTTGTTAACGATAATGGCTCATGTTTCACGAGCTACGAATTCCAAGAGTTCATGTCGGGCAATGGCAACCACCATGTCAGGACAGCACTGTTCAAGCCGGCCTCCAATGGCCAGGCGGAACGTGCGGTCCAAATCATTAAACAAGACATGCTCAGGATTCAAGGACCCTCCCTTCAATGCCACCTATCGCGTCTCCTGCTGGCCTATAGGTCCCGACCGCACTCGCTCACGGGGGTCCTGCCCGCTGAGTTACTTATGAAACGCTCAAAACTCGGTTGTCCCTCATTCACCCAGTCTTGACCGACATAGTTGAGGGCAAGCGCCAGTCCCAAAACGAGTACCATGACCGAAATTCAAGGGGGAGATGTATAGAGATAAATAGAGATAAATGACCCCGTATTTGTCCTCAATCATGCCGTGGGGCCCAAAGGGCTCTAGGGTACTGTAATAGACAAAGAGGGGAACAGGGTCATCGTGGTTAAACTTAACAACGGACAGATATGCCATAAGCATCTGGAACAAGTAAAAAAAAAGGTTCAGCATGGACACTGAGGAACCCGAGGAAGATCATGAGATGGTATTCACACCACCGCCAGTGAACGAGCAACAAGAACATTCAGCAGCATGCACAGTCCCGGCGGTCAGCCCGGAATCACCACAGGGGACAGACACTCACGCCAAGGCTCAACAACCAGAGCCCCAACTGCGGCGCTCCACGAGGAAGCATAGACCACCTGAAAGACTTAACCTATGATCTCAATAAGACTTTGGGGGGGGGGGGGGGGGGGGAGGTGATGCCATGTATGTAACCTGTATGTAACACCACAGCAATACTGTTATATACTTAAGCAATGCACACCTTGACCACAGGGGGTGAATTTGTGGGAGACACTCCTTACCTGGTCATCCAAGTATATAAAGGGAGGTCCCACGCAGGGTCATCACTTCTTGGTCATGTCAATAAAGGTTCAGGTCACAGAGTGACCTTGCCCATAGAATGTGCCTCGTATCGGTTTTGTGCCATTGAGTAAGGACTTTACAGGGAGGGCCGCTGCAAACTCTGCACCCACTTCAATGGCAAACACTGGGCCACCGGGGAGGATTTTGGCTGGGCCAGCGGCCTGACACCCAAGAGGGGGTGCCAGGCTGCCTGTTGGCGGCTTGGCCGAATCTGCAGGCATAATTCTCGGTCCTACCAGGCAGTTGGCCCACAATAAAAAAATAAAATGGAGTAGGCAGCAATGCTACCTCCTTTTAAAGAGTGGCCGCAATGCCCAACCACGGAAAGGGTACTGACAGCAAAATCGGTCAGTTGCACTGACCAGCAGTGCCGCCACTCCCACAGGGCAATTTTGGAAAGGGATATTTCCCGCAGGGCAATTTCTGGAAGGGGTCGTCGCCGGTCGGTAAGGGGTTGGCGCGTGTATGATGTAGCGGGAAAACGGGCGGGGCGGTCCCCGACATCGCTCCAATGCTGAAGGAGGGCAATATCTAAAATGGTGGCCCCCCCGCGGAGTCTCAGCGGCCAGTCCGCACCGACCTCATAGAAAAGGGCAATTTCAGTCCCACATCTTTTACTCCCGGGAGCAATTTCAAAAGTCTGGGCAAAGTTGGCAACTACTCCATTACTGTTGATGCACAAATTACTGCAGCTTAACTCACACAAAAGTATGACCATTCAAACACACAGAATAATCTCACTCCCTCAAAGTTTCAATCTTTGCTGAAATCTGTTACTAATGAGAGTTCACTTTCTCCCACATATTACATATACCAATGAATCAGAGAAACGAGGGTAATAAAAGCATAACACATTTTAAGCTAAGAAACAGTTCAGAATTAATTGAATAATTGTTAATCAACAAGCTTGACATATTATATACTAATTTGATCTTTATTTGAAATCCGAGGCCTGATTTTAACCCGGTGGGAGGCAGGATCATGGCAATAGGCTCAATTAAGGTTTAATTGATTTTTTATTTTTGAAGGTTTCCTCATGGGCCCAGAGGAGCAGGAGCGCTTCTCCAGGCCTTACAAGGTAACCTTGGGCCTCCTCTGCTCCAAGCTTCTCTCCCCTTCCGCAATTGCCTCAGGACACTTATATTATACCAGGGGCCATTGCCTTGGGTCTGAGGTGGTGGCCTCCTGTTGCCTGAAATCTCGCTCCTGCTCACCTACTGATTCCTGCCAGATTTGCTGGCAGTCCAATTTAAATTAGTTGGTGGTCTCTTGCTGGTGCTATCATGGGGCTTTTCCTTCCATCTCAGCCACTGCATTCCTGCCCAGAGTTAAAATCATGCCACTCAACATCATCATCATAGGCAGTCCCTTGAAATCGAGGAAGACTTGCTTCCACTCCGAGTTCTCAGGTGACTGAACAGTCCAATACGGGAATTACAGTCTCTGTCACAGGTGGGACAGTCATTGAAGGAAAGGGTGGGTGGGGAGTCTGGTTTGCCGCATGCTCTTTCCACTGTCTGTGCCACGGCAACGAGACTCGAGGTGCTTGGCACCCTCCCTGATGCTATTCCTCCACTTAACAGCAGTTTTGGGCTAGGGATTCCAGGTGTCAGTAGAGATGTTGCACTTAATCAAGGAGGCTTTGAGGGTGTCCTTGAAACGTTTCTTCCACCCACCTGGGACTCGCTTGCCATGTCGGAGTTCCAAGTAGAGGGCTTGCTTTGGGAGTCTCGTGTCGGGCAGACAATGTGGCCCACCCAACGGAGCTGGTCAAGTGTGGTCAGTGCTTTGATGCTGGGGATGTTGGCCTGATCGAGAACACGGACATTGGTGTGTCTATCCTCCCAGTGGATTTGCAGGATCTTGCGGAGGCAGCGCTGGTGGTATTTCTCCAGTACTTTGAGGTGTCTACTGTATATGGTCCACGTCTCTGAGTCATATAGGAAGGCGGTCATTACTGCCCTGTAGACCATAAGCTTCGTGCTAGATTTGAGGTCCTGGTCATCAAAGACTCTCTTCCTCAGACGACCAAAGGCTGCACTGGCGCACTGGAGGCGGTGTTGGACCTCGTCGTTGATGTCTGCCCTTGCTGATAGAAGACTCCCCGAGGTATGGAAAATGGTCCACCTCCACTGCTGTGGAGTTTGATGACCGGAAGGCAGTGCTGTGTGACGGGATCAGGTTGGTGGAGGATTTTTGTTTTACGGATGTTTAGTGTAAGGCCCACGCTTTCGTACGCCTCGGTGAAGATGTTGACGATGGTTTGGAGTTCAGCCTCTGAATGTGCACAGATGCAAGGGTCATCCACGTACTGTAGTTCAGTGAGAGGGTGGGACGGTCTTGGATCTAGCCTGGAGGTAACGACAGTTGAACAGGTTCCCATTGGTTCTATAATTTAGTTCCACTCCAGCGAGGAGCTTGTTAAGAGTGAGATGGAGCATTGCAGCGAGGAAGATCAAGAAGTGGGTTGACGCGATAACACAGCATTGCTTGACCCCGGTCCGAACATGGATTGAGTCTGTGGTGGATCCGTTGGTCAGGATTACGGCTTACATGTCGTCGTGGAGCAGGCGAAGATGGTGACAACCTTTCGGGGGCAGCCGAAACGGAGGAGGATGCTCCGTAGTCCCTCACGGTTGAGTGTCAAAGGCCTTTGTAAGGTCAAAGGCGGCCATGTACAAGGGTTGGTGCTGTTCCCTGCATTTCTCTTGCAGTTGTTGCGCCATGAAGATCATGTCCGTTGTACCCCGTAGTGGACGAAATCCGCACTGTGACTCCGGGAGGAGCCCCTCAGCCACAGGGAGATGATGATGAGGATTCTAGCAATGACTTTCCCAGTGGCCGACAGCAGGGAGATTCCTCTAGTTGCCGCAGTTGAACTTGTCCCCTTTTTTGAAGATGGTCCTGAGTACGGTATCGCCGAGATCTCCTGGCATGATCTTCTCCTTCCAGATAAGAAAGATGAGGTCATGCATTCGTGCCAATAGTGCTTCTCCGCCATACTTTAGTGCCTCGGCGGGGTTCCATCTGCTCCTGATGCCTTTTTGTTCTTGAGCTGACGGATGGCCTTTTCTACATCATGTAGGGCTGGGGTTTTGCTGAGATGGTGGCGGGTAGCATGCTGTAGAATAGAGTCGAGGAAACTTGTGTCAAAGGCAGAGTTTCGATTAGAGAGATCTTTGAAGTGCTCCTTCCAGCGGGCCCTGATTCATTAAGGACACCTAGGCAGTGTCTCCCTATTCTTGGCCAGCAGTAGGGTGGGGCCTTGGGTGCTTGGCCCGTAGGTGGACTTGACTGCGGTGAAGAATCCTCGCACGTCATGGTTGTCGGCCAGCTGCTGAATTTCATGTGCTTTCTCCACCCACCAGCTATTCTTTAGGTCACAGGTTTTTTTTTATTGGACCTCGGCCTTAAGCCGTCTGTAGAGCTGCTCTGCTGCTCACGAATTGGGTTGCTGCTTTAAGTTCAGAAATGCACTGCACTTGTGGTTTATCAGCTCCTGGATATCCTGGTCGTTCTTGTCAAACCAGTCTTGGTGTTTCCTGGTTGATTGAGCGTCTCTTCGCAGGCGCAGATTATGGTGGCATTGATTGCAGACTAAGCGCTGTGGACACTGCGTCTCAGGGTCATCGAGGGTCGCCAGGTTGGTGGTGAGATGCTGGCCGTATAGGGCCGTCGCCGCTTTGGGGCTATATTAATGTTGATGACGGAACGAATTAGGCGGTGATCCATCCAGCAGTCATCGGCTCCAGTCATGGCGTGGGTGATCCCTCGCTCGGACAATGACGTAGTCGAGCAGGTGCCAGTGTTTGGAGCAAGGGTGTTGCCACGATGCCTTGTATTTGTCCCTCTGGCGGAACAAGGTGTTGACAATGACAAGGTCGTTTTCTCGGCATTTTGTCAGGAGCAGGGTACCGCTGGAGTTGGTTTTCCCTACTCCCTCTCTGCCAATCACACCTCCCCAGAGGTCTGTGTCCTTACCAACTCTGACGTTGAAGTCGCCAAGGAGGATCAGTTTGTCGTCCGTCGGGATTCGGGACAGGGATTGTTCGAGGCTGGAGTAGAATTCCTCTTTGACCTCATCGTGCCACTACCAGGATGGAAGACGACCAACTATAGGGATATTTGTCTAGCAATTCCTATGTTCTTGTATGCTACATAAAAGAATATACTGATACAAAGTGCTGCAGAATGGCAAAATATTAAATAAAATCTTGAAAGCCACTGTTGAAATCTGCAAGTCAAATCAACAATAAACTATTTTATAGAATATATCAGATAGCTTTGAGCAATCACACTGCAGAAATCCCATTAAACAGCTAGCCAAAAGCTTGAGCAGTGTACGGCAGCCACGTGAATCCCAAGATAAGACTTCTCCCTTGTAATAACTCCAAGCTATCCATATTCATATCTATAGTATGCACTGAGGTTCACACAGTGGACTGATTCAGCTCTGCGTTTTTTTTTATGCTGACTACAATGCCAGTGAATACTGACAGTCAATGTTCGCTTTGAATTATTGACAAATGGGGGTGGCAATTTTAACCCCCAAAACCGAGTGGGTTGAGGTCAGGTGGGAGGTTAAAATATTCAAAATGTGAATCCCGACCCCAGCCTGTCCACTTCCGGGTTAACAGAAATAAACGGGTGCGAGCAGCCAACCTTCTCCCAGGAGGCAGGTTGGCATTTTAAATATTATAATGAGGCTCGAAGCCTCTGATTTAACCTGCTGTGAAGATTTAACTGCGGCCACCCGGGATCCCCGACAGAAGTGAATGCTTCCCCCAGTCCCCCAAAGATCCCCGACCATACAAACTGATATGTCCTGACTATACAGTATAAGTGCACAAGAGGCCATACTTCAGAGAAGGTCACTCTGTGACCAGTTACCTTTATTATCAAGACCTCAAGTGATGAAGGTGGGTGGAGCTTCCCCTTTTATACCCGTGAGTCCAGGTTAGGAGTGTCTCCCACAAGTTCACCCCCTTGTGGTCAATGTTCTCAAGGTGTACAAGTTAGGTCAGCTTATACATGGGTTACAATGATAGTTGAATACATGACATCACCTCCCCCCCAAAGTCTTATTGGGATCACAGGTTAAGTCTCTCTAGTGGTTTACGCTCCCTTGTAGAGCACCTGAGTTGGGGCTCTGGTTGTTGGGCGCTGGCCAAAGTGTCTGCTGTTTGCAGTGCCTCAGGCCTGTCCGGACTGCCCACAGTTTCGACTTGAGGAGGCTTTCCATATTTCGCTGAAAGATCACGACAGCCGAACGAATCCCAAACGGACATCTGTTGTACTTAAACAACCCCTTGTGTGTCATGATGGTGGTCAGCTTCTTCGACTCACTTGCCAGCTCCTGGGTCATGGAAGCGGAGGTCAGGTCCAATTTTGAAAAAGGGGTCCTCCGCTCTCGGTAGCGGGTACTGGTCTTGGATTGACACCCGATTGATGGTGGCCTTGTAATCGCCACATATCCTGACCGACCCATCCGCCTTGAGCACCGGCACAATCAGGCTCGTCCAGTCACTGAATTCGACTGGCGAGAGGATGCCTTCTCTCAGCAGGCGGTCCAATTCGCCTTCTATCTTTTCCCGCATCGTGTACGGCACCGCTCTGGCCTGTGGTGTACTGGCCTGGCGTCCGGGTTTATGTGAATCACTACCTTGGCCCCCATGAAATCATTAGTCAAATT
Source organism: Pristiophorus japonicus (assembly GCF_044704955.1). NCBI lineage: Eukaryota > Metazoa > Chordata > Chondrichthyes > Pristiophoridae > Pristiophorus > Pristiophorus japonicus. The sequence goes on from NC_091979.1 coordinate 286,588,299, forward strand.
TGTCCAGGACCTGTGAGCATGATATTCGTTCCAGAGAGGAAATTGTATTGACATCACCCCATTTCCAGTTCATGACAGCAAGCCAACTCCTCCCCTGTAGTGTGGGACCATTCCCCGGGACAACCCAGAGTGGCAACCTGTTCTCCGAATCTTTGTAGGTCACGACTACCGTGGCACTGCCTAGCACCGGAATGATCTCCTTTGTATATGTCTGTAGCTGTGCATCAAATCGGCAATAATTTTGGCCTCCTGGCCTTGGACACCCACAACCTTTCGAACTGTTTGATACTCATCAGGGACTGCTGGGATGCCATTGAGGAGCACTTTCACCATTATCGGTGGTGTCCTGGTATATGAACTGTACATGTGCTCCACATGAACTCGCTGAACTTCAGCTTCCACCGATTTCCCCCCGTATTCATTTGGCCTCGTAGGGCTTACATCGGGCCCGTCCTCCTCGTACATCAACCTGGCTGCAGGCTTCCTGCACATACGTGCGAAGTGACTGCTGACATTGCAGTTTCTGCAGGTATATTGCCGATACCTGCAAGCTCTGGCTGGGCGTTAGCCTCCACACCTCCAGCATGAGTCGTTGTTGGAAACAAAAGGTCCATTACCAGTTGATCGTCTCTGACGGTCTCTAATTGTCCTTAAGCGCACCATTAACAGGTGCCGATGGCCCCATTACTGGCCGCATTGTCCATTGCGATAGCATGAATCGCCGTTCAGCTAGCCATTGTCTCTGTTGAATTCCCCCTTTGGGTTCGACTACATGCTGGGGAATGTCCGATTGCCCTTGTCTGCCTAGAGAACTGTGTGCCGCATTAACAATGTTGACTCCCTGGTCGTTTGCCGCATTTGAGCCAAGATTTTTGTCATACATCATTCTGGTCTCTTCCTCCCCTGAAATAAATATCTGGGCTATCAGAGCCGCCGCTTCCAAGGTCAAGTCTTTGGTCTCAATCAGTTTCCTGAAAACCCCAGCGTGCCCGATGCCCTCAATAAAAAAGTCTCGCAGCATCTCCGCTCTGCATGCATCTGGGAACTTCCATAGGCTCGCCAGTCGCCGGAGATCTGCCACGAAGTCTGGAATGCTTTGCCCTTCTCGCTGCCGGTGCATGTAAAACAGGTGTCTCGCCATGTGCATGCTGCTCGCTGGTTTAACGTGTTCCCCGATCAACTTACTGTGCTCTTTGAACACCTTGTCCGCCGGCTTCTCTGGCGCTAGAAGGTCCTTCATCAGGGTTAACGTTCTGGATCCACAAACCGTCAGATGAGCCCTGCGTTTGTCGGCCGAATCCTGTCCCAACCATTCCTTAGTGACAAAATTTTGCTGTAGTCTCTCAATAAAGTCGTCCCAATCATCACCAACACAGTACCTCTCTTCTGTGCTGCAAGTGGCTATGCTCGCGTGGTTTAAATCCCAGTTTCTCGCCGCTGATATGTCCTTACTAGGCAGTATAAATGCACACGAGGCCCATACTTGACAGAAGGTCACTCTGTGACCAGTTACCTTTATTACCAAGGCCTCAAGTGATGAAGGTGGGTGGAGCGTCCCCTTTTATACCCGAGAGTCCAGGTTAGGAGTGTCTCCCACAAGTTCACCCCCTTGTGGTCAATGTTGTCAAGGTGTACAACTTAGGTCAGTTTTCCATGGGTTACAATGATAGTTGAATACATGACACAAACCTCCCCCTGGGATCGGGGATTTATGATTTTCTCCCCTGTCCTTCACATTTTCCAACAGGGTTAACAGATTGCAATCAGGACCAGGAATCCTGAAGAAAAAGTAAGTAAGTTCAAAAATATAGTGCCGATCTTTCTCTCCCGACAAGCAATTAATGCAGAGCACACTTCTTGTGCGCTCCACTGCCCCGATATCTTCAGTGCTCTGATCGTCTGATCATCTCATTATAAGAAGCAGGCAGAGACTGGGTGCAGAACAACAATGCAGAGGCAGTCCAAGCACTGTCTGGACCTTAAAGATAGCAGCAACCTGAAAACAGGCAGGGACAATGGAAGCCCAAGGAGAAAACTTTCAAAGCAGCAGATTATTCGAGCAGAATTTTGATCTTGAAAATCTTTGAGGATGAGTGATAAGTTCTTTTTAATGCTGCCGGTCAATCAGCTTCGTATTTATTTAAAGATGCTGTCCCCTGTGAATGAGTTCATAATGTTGTGCCATAACTTGGATGGCAACAGCACCCCAAGCGTAAGTCCAGGCACTCCATGCAGTCTGTCTTGCCAGGAGGTGGTCAGAGGGCAGCTCCATGTTGCTAAGCAATAGGTGCAGGAGCGGGGAATACAAGTGCAGGCATGAAGAATAAGAGTGTAGGAATATGAGGAAGTTTCAAAGTGGAATGCAGGTCAACGGGTTGTGGAGGTTGGGGGAGGGGAGAGGTGAGGGGGAGGTCTTGCTGTGTGATAGTGAAACAGGTATTTGTGGCTCGAGAGAGGGGGGACCAGCTATCAATGGGGAGTGTACTTATTTCACTTTGTTTGCCTCCAAGTCAGCAAGAGATAGGGGCACAGTACTGAACTCAGTCTCCATCGCTAATTGTAAAAGACTTCAAGCTGGATATTCCGGTCCTTTGCGCTCCGGGTTTCGCCCCGAAGTGGCGCGAAAGGTGACGTTAAAGGTCTCCTGCGCCCATCACGACCTTCCGGTCCGGTTTTGCGGCAGCACTGAGCAGCACCGCCGGAAAGAGCTGCACCGGGTGTGCAACACCTCTGGTTGCACCACCAGCAGTAGTTTGGACTTTCCCCAATCCTTCCGCCCGGAAGTGCATCCACAATGATCACCTGGGAAATCAGAGCGGTCCAGCATAGCCTGTGGCGCAGAGGAAAGTCAAGTACTCGAAAAGGTAAGTGCGAGTGTTTATTCTTTTAATTTTTTTTTTTAAGTGATGTGTGTGTGGTGACGTGAGCAATGTTTTGGGATGTTTGTGTGTTTTTTTTTTAAAGATTTCCTCTTCCCCTCCCCCTCCACCCCAGGCCCCTCAGAGCGCACATGGCCCAGCAGTTTAATTCGCGAGTTTCCCATACTTGTGCCACGAGAGGTGTATAACACCTCTTTGAACTCTTCGAATCGCAACGTCGCGAACATGAAGAGGTCAGGCACAAGCAGCAGGCAGGAGCGTGTGACAAATCAGTCTCACTGCCCCCTTCCCCCGATGAATGTCTGTCCACCTGTGACAGGGTCTGTGGCTCTCGTATTGGACTGTTCAGCCACCAAAGGACTCACTTTAGGAGTGGAAGCAAGTCTTCCTCGATTCCGAGGAACTGCCTATGATGATGATGACCAATACCTCCCTCAGCGCTGCGCCCCCTGACACAGGGCCCAGATGCCCAAAGCTACATACCAAAGCACAAGCTATTCCCGGCCGGTAACTTTCCCGCCTTGCGTCCGTTTCCACCCCAAAAACAGAAAAGCTTAAAATCTAGCCCCCATAGTACTCTGCAACAAGTACTGAATGAACAAAACCACTTATTTAAAAAATCAAAAATAAAGACATTTCTTGGCAACGTCAGACTGCCCCTTAAGACTGATAGCACTGTAACAGCAACTGAGGAACTGAGGAAGCAGCAGTACTTGGATTTTATGGGGGTAGTTCGCCCCTCAAGCACGCACAGCAAAACCCTCTGGCATTCACTTACATTGCTGAACCCACTTCAGGAAAAGTCAGCTGCAGACACCAGAAAAAGCACAGAAGGATAGTGAGTTTGGCTGCAGTGACCGTGGGATCTGTGGCCAATTTTTCCTCTGATTTTGAGCGTTATTTGGGAGTCGGACTGAGGATAATCAACGCCTTAAAGTACTTTCACCAAAAACATCTCCACTTTCCCAGATCTGCTTTGAATATGTGGTAATTATTTCACTGGTTCTGATGCCTGAACAAATATATTATATACACACATTTGTAAAGTTATAGAACTCTGGGTTCACAATACTGATTCTTGACTTAACAGCTACATACGGATAGAAAATACCTGTATTTATAAATAAACGTTAAAACCAATCATTTACTAACCAATCAGATTTGAAGATTGTGTGACGGAAAGTATTTTTTTTTTCTTTCTCACACAACAATTTTATAATCAGTTCCCAAGACCAAATCATTTTCACTCATTTGGCACATTCCTAATATAGCAGATGGTTAGATATTATGACACTTAGTTGGGGCGCTCTCATATTTAAATGTTCGGTTCTGCCATTTGTCATGGCATTCCAGTTTTGGTAATGTCAAAATCAGAGCAGAATTGTGAACAACAGAAATAGAAAGAGATCGTTAGCAAGCAAACAGTACCATGTCATGGATCATCAAAAAAAAACATAAAATAGCCAGACTCTGTCTAAAGCTTTAAGGCACTGTTCCATTAGAATAGCTAGCCTGAATCGATATCGCTGATTTTGTTACTGAAAGCTATAACTGTGCTACAAAAGGTGCTCACAGAACTGCTGTGTCCGTTTGAGACTGAAAAAAATGCCATCCAATCGTAACATGGCAGGTACAGGCTGACTTACTGTGGGAATTGTGGAAGAATTGTTTGCCAAATTCTAATATTTAAAGCATGCAACTGTTTTTTTAAGTCTGCTTTCACACCTTTAATACTCCTCATGCTCCTCACCAAAGACTGAAAATAGCATGACTGGGCATGCAATCTCATTACCTGCTGATGAGCTTATTTAATGTTGGCCCGACTATTGTTGCTTTGAATTACTGGCTGCAAAAAGCTGTGAATGGAAACCAGACTGGGCAGCATGAGGTGGAGGATGGAGCTTGACTTAGCAATAATATAAACATTCAACAAGAGGTAGGTGGGACATTTTCTCAAAAATAAATACCCTACATTTTGTCAGTTAGACAAAATTAACCAAAGGAAACTGAAGTAGTTCAAGATCTGTTGATTATTTTGCATTTATTTTTCATTGATTGCTAGTTATTTTCTGCATTGCTATTGCGAGAGTATGCATTTTAACCTTTTCCCTTGACCACGATTCTCACATTTATGAAATCGCTTGAGCTGGATTTTCAGTTCTGCGCATTTCGGGGCGGTAAAGTTTGCGCCCAGTCAGCAAATTCACCAGCTGATCACTGAGTGCAGGGTAGAGCACCAAGGGAGGCATTACACATCTCTTTGAGAATGCTAGGCCAGCTGAGCAAGTGAAAATCCCAAGCTAAATAGCCAGTCTCGGAGCGCTCAGAGAGGCCCAGGGGGAAAAAAAAAAACAGGAAAAAAAATATCAAAAACATTCCCAATAAATAGCTCATCACCACCACAACGTAAATCTCAAAAAAACTAAAATAAAAAAACAACACAGTTGTCTGAGGTCGACATGACTTACTTCACTGCCAGCTTTCACAGGCGTTCCCAGCAGGGCGCTCTACTGAGCGCGGCGGATCAGGCAGCAGCCAAAAAATCGAGCCGGTGTCACAACCAGGAGCGTTGCAGACTGCCTCGCCTCTTCTGGGCGGTGTGGGGGGGGGGGGGGGGGCGGTGTGGCTGAGTGCGGGGGGGGGGGGGGCGGTGGGGGAGGGTGTGGGGGGCTGAACGCTGTGGGGGGGGAGGCTGGACGGAGGCACCCCTGCTCTATCCTCCGGCCCATCGATCATTTCGAGTGCCCCCCCCAAACCACACTCCTCCATCCCTGGCCTCGCTCCTCCCCCACCGATCACCTCCCCAGTGCCCTCTTTCTACGCTCCTCCATCCCTCCCCGATACCCACACCATTCTGAAACAGACTGGAGAAAAATGCCCTGCTGAGCCATTGCGCAGGCGCGCACGTTGCAACGCGCAACGAAGCCGGCAGTCTTCAGACACGCAGGGGCTTAGCCCCGCCCATCTGCAGCTTGCTCCGCCCCAGGAAGACTGCGCCGCGCCACGGTCCAGCAAAATATTCCGGCGCACCTTCGAGCCCAGGCAGGTCACGTAAGTCTCGGAGGTGCGCCGTTTTCACCTGATGCCGAAACTTGGGCCCCATATGTTTCTGAACCGTGGATTTCTCCAAATTAAATAACAAGGTGATGAATTTCAGTGAAAAACTGATGTTTCCATATTTCTGCAACAGAGGAAAAAATATCTTTCAGCCCAATGTTCAAAAGTTTATAAATACAATACACAATTTCAATCTCGTGTGTCAAGAGAAACTGGATTTTTCACAAGTGCAGCATTTTTAAATGAATTGCAAACATGAGAGACTTGTGCTGCATGAATCAGAATCAAAATATCTGCAAAGCTACCACATTGGTAAGGATTGCGACGAATTTGGAATGAATAGCAAACATCAGAGAAACCTCCCCACAATGAGGAATAAGCCAATATCTTAGAAGAACCAAATTCTGCTGCTAAAAACACTAAGTAATGAATTAGCTATTTCACTGAAATATGTATACCCTGGGGCTGTATTTCTATTTACTTTGACCACCAGGTTAGTGTAATGTCAAGAGCATACATTGGGCCCAAGTTTCCACATGATTCGCGCCTGATTTTTTAGGAGCAACTGGTGGAGAACGGACTATTTTAGAAATCGCAATTCTCCACATTTTTTTTTCTGCAGTTCTAGTCAGGTAGAACAGTTCTAGTTTAGAACAGAATTTTTTCTTCAAAAGGGGGCGTGTCCGGCCACTGACGCCTGATTTGAAAGTTTCCACAGTGAAAATGTACTCCAAACTAAAGTAGAATGGAGCCAGTGAAGATTTTTGTAGAACTGAAAAAACCTGTTCTACACATTAAAAAATCAGGCGCAGGTTACAAATTAGGCGTCCAGAACGAGGTGGGGGGGAAGGGAACTCATTAAATTCTACAATAAATCCTTATTTATACTTCTACAAATAAATCCAACCTGAATAAACATTTATAAGCCAAGAAAAGATTAAATAAACCATCTTCCTACCTGTGTGAAAGTGCTTCAGCCAGGGAGAATTCTGCAGCTGTTCGTGCCGCTGAGGGAGGGAGGGAGGGAGGGAGGGAGAGAGAGAGAGAGAGAGAGAGAGAAATTGAGAGAGAGAGAGAGATTGAGAGAGGGAGGGGAGAGAGAGAGGGAGGGAGGGTCGGGAAGAGAGGGGGGGGTCGGGGAAGAGAGGGGGGGTCGGGGAAGAGAGGGGGGGGTCGGGGAAGAGAGGGGGGGGTCGGGGAAGAGAGGGGGGGGTCGGGGAAGAGAGGGGGGGGTCGGGGAAGAGAGGGGGGGGTCGGGGAAGAGAGGGGGGGTCGGGGAAGAGAGGGGGGGGTCGGGGAAGAGAGGGGGGGGTCGGGGAAGAGAGGGGGGGGTCGGGGAAGAGAGGGGGGGTCGGGGAAGAGAGGGGGGGGTCGGGGAAGAGAGGGGGGGGTCGGGGAAGAGAGGGGGGGGTCGGGGAAGAGAGGGGGGGGTCGGGGAAGAGAGGGGGGGGTCGGGGAAGAGAGGGGGGGGTCGGGGAAGAGAGGGGGGGGTCGGGGAAGAGAGGGGGGGGTCGGGGAAGAGAGGGGGGGGTCGGGGAAGAGAGGGGGGGGTCGGGGAAGAGAGGGGGGGGTCGGGGAAGAGAGGAGGGGGGTCGGGGAAGAGAGGAGGGGGGTCGGGGAAGAGAGGAGGGGGGTCGGGGAAGAGAGGGGGGGGTCGGGGAAGAGAGGAGGGGGGTCGGGGAAGAGAGGAGGGGGGTCGGGGAAGAGAGGAGGGGGGTCGGGGAAGAGGGGGGGGTCGGGGAAGAGAGGGGGGGGTCGGGGAAGAGAGGAGGGGGGTCGGGGAAGAGAGGAGGGGGGTCGGGGAAGAGAGGAGGGGGGTCGGGGAAGAGGGGGGGGGGTCGGGGAAGAGAGGGGGGGGTCGGGGAAGAGGGGGGGGGGTCGGGGAAGAGAGGGGGGGGTCGGGGAAGAGAGGGGGGGGTCGGGGAAGAGAGGGGGGGGTCGGGGAAGAGAGGGGGGGGTCGGGGAAGAGAGGGGGGGGTCGGGGAAGAGAGGGGGGGGTCGGGGAAGAGAGGGGGGGGTCGGGGAAGAGAGGGGGGGGTCGGGGAAGAGAGGGGGGGGTCGGGGAAAAGGGGGGGGGTCGGGGAAGGGGGGGGGTCGGGGAAGAGGGGGGGGTCGGGGAAGAGGGGGGGGGTCGGGTAAGAGGGGGGGGTCGGGTAAGAGGGGGGGGTCGGGTAAGAGGGGGGGGGGTCGGGGAAGAGAGGGGGGGTCGGGGAAGAGAGGGGGGGGTGTCGGGTCGGGGGGGGGGGGAAGCAGATGTCGGGTCGGGTGGGGGGGAGCGGGCCTCGGGTCAGGGGGGGAGCGGGCCTCGGGTCGGGGGGGAGAGCGGGTCTCGGGTCTCGGTCGGGGCAGGGGAGAGCGGGTGTCGAGTCGGGGCGGGGGAGTGGGGGTCGGGTCTGGTCGGCGGGGGGGGAGGGGGGGGAGCGAGTGTCGGGTCTGGTCGGGCAGGGAGCAGGAGCTGGCCGTGGGAGCAGCCTCATTCACGCAGCCCCAGTGAGGCCATTGGGCCAGGGCTAGGGGTTGCGTGCTTCGGGCCCCTCCCACACAGTTCAGCGCCTGGAGCCACTGCACTGTAGCGCGCATGTGCAGAGGTCCCGGCACTGTTTTCAGCGAAGGGACCTGGCTCCACCCCCCCCCACAGCTCGTGCCGGCTGCGCCGAGTGCCACAGGACCTGTAAGTAGGTGGAGAATACCGAGGATTTTTTTAGGCGCTGTTTTAGGCGCGAAAAACGGGCGTCCAGCTCGGAGGGGCGCCCGTTTTTTTTCTTGTGGAAACTTGGGCCCATAGAAACTACTTTTTTTGCAGCAAAAAATAATTCGTATTTTCAGTTTTCTAATTCTGATACTAATTGCACCATTGCAGGGATCACCATATAACTGCATAATTTTTTTCAAAACTATTTATCAAGAAAAGTTTCTACCAGGAATTCAGTGTACAACACCATGCCCATCAAGTTACTTCCCAAATCTACTAAGTCTCCCTGCCAACGGTTACTTGACTTCTTTCCTTTGTTCAAAGCAAACAAGGATATGCTGTGATAAACCACATATTTCATATTTAAACAATCAGTGGTCTGAGTTGTCACAAACGTATGAGAAATGATGGGCAGGAAAAGACCAACTGGTCTAGCCAGTCTGTCCCACAATATTGTAATCTCTTGCGCATCACAATACATACACTCCCCACCCACCTGGCACCATGTAATCTCCTGGGAGAGGCGAAGAAAACAGATTAAAAACACAGGCTAATTAGGAAAAAATTTGGAGCATTTCTTTTCAAATTCCTTAGGCGATCGATGCGAAAAGCTTTTGAGTGGTGTTCCAATGTTCCCATAATTAACTGGAAAAAGAATTTCAGTGATGTATTTACTACTGAAATGTTGCTACTCCAAGAGTTTGAAATGCCTTTGTACAATCATAACTATTGGAAATTGACCTCATTATGTTGACTAATGGCTCTTTCAGGAATGAAATCCACTATCTATGCATCCTCATATAAAATAATGGCATATAGAATGAATATTTGCTCTAAATCACAATTACTTAGAGAATTAATGTTTCATAATTCAAACCTTTGGCTCTTGAACCAGCAATAATTGTATAATGGCACTCTATATTTATTAACTAGTCAATAATATTATCACAATTGCATGATTTAGTATTACTGCCAAGCTATATAACGACGTTATTTATTTTGGTCTCAACATTTTACAAATGGAAAATTCCTGCTTCCGAGAAACCATTCAAAATTAAAAACCAAGTGCTTCATTTTGTAACGCACTTCCACCAGGAAAAACTCAAATTATCATGACATAATTCAATAAAACCATCACCATAAGTAACAAGTCTTCAATACCTTAAACTTTCATTTCAGGATATATTTGTGTAATATAAACCCCCCACTGGACAGTGAATAAAGATCAATTTAATGTCACGTAGTACAGTTCAGAAATACGGGCTCGGATTCACATCAATTGGAAAGCAAATAAAACCAGGATGAGAAAAGTGACCATGCATTGCTTTCACAGACATTCTGGTATAACGTCATAGCCTGCTGGCCAATTGTATCTTAGCAATTTTAGAAGTGTGTATATCATGTACTGTGCATGGGATTTTTGACACTTCATTTGGTACATTTTCTAGCATTGTGGTGTGGACTCCAGTGTGTACATTATATAATTAGTTTACATATATAATATATAATTATACAGTTAATTATTTCATAGGAGAGCCATATGGTGAGTCATGTTTTCTATGTTAATTAAATAATATATTTGGCTTTTTGCTATACAACCAATTGAGCCTTGTTACTTCTCATGATATGAGCTGTTTAGTGCATGTATATGATATTCACCTCTCCATTATTTAAACAGCCATTAATCCATTTATTTAAACTCAATTATTTATTCAAAAGACCTTCGATAAAGCACCACATAGTAGGAGACGACAAATAGCTGAATGGATAGGAAATTGACATGATAAAATAGAAAGCAGATAATGGAGGTACAGGGTAATTATTTAGATTGGAGGAAGTTAGAAAGCGGTGTTCTGCAAGGATCAGTGCCGGGATCACTGCTATTCATAATTTACATGAATGATTCAGATTTAGAAACAAGTAACTCAATATCAAAATTTGCAGATGATACTAAACTGGGTGTTATAGGCAACACTGAGGAAGAATGCAACATCATACAAGAAGATATTAGAAAACTTTTAGACTGGGTTGTTAAGTGGCAAATGAACTTTAACATAGATAAATGTGAGGTGATGCACTTTGGTAGGAAAAACAGAAACCTCACCTCCACCTTGGAAAATAAGAAACTGACTGGAGTAAAAGAGCAAAGGGATCTCGGAGTACAGGTGAACAAATAAGCAGCATCGCAGGTCAGCAAAACAATTACAAATGCTAACAAAACACTATGGGCTGGATTTTCGCCAACTTTACGACCAAGTTTTCGCCGCGATTTGAGCCTCCACAGCGAAAACACGGTCGGCGGGATCTGCGGGCACCTTTTTGAGGTGGCACTTCTACGTACCGCCGGGGAGAGGAGTGCTGACGTGAAACGACGTGCAACGCCTTGGATTGCGTTATCGTCGTATTTTGGGCTCTCTCCGGATCCGTACTCTGCACCCAGAATACTGGCAGGGTCAAACCGATCGGTGCAGCCCTGCCAGCAGCGGTAAGTATGAAGGCCTGCAAAAAAAGGTGCAAGTTAAAGTTTTTATTTTGTAATTTTTTTTCAGCAATTTAGTAGGTAAGTGTTTTGTGAATTTTTTTAACATTTGGTTTTCCCCCTCCAAAGGCCTCTCTGGCAGTGCTACCGGCCCCAGACTAATGGTGACGGTACACGCAGTTTGCGCTGCGAATCCTCGTGCAATACCGACTTTACCGACGTAAAGGACGAAAGTTCAGCCTAAAAACGGTAGCACAGCAAAAACGGTCATTTTCGCCAAAAACTACCGTTTTTGCCGGGAACCGAAAATCTACCCTGTAACTTATTTCTAGGGAATTCAAAAATAGTGCAGTTGTATTAACTTGTATAGGTCCCTGGTCAGATCGCACTCGAGTACTGTGCACAGTTTTGGTGTCCGAAAGCACCGGGAAAAAGTGCAAAAAGGATTCCCAGGATGGTATCAAAACTGAGCGATTACAGCTCTCGGGAAACATTGGATAGTTTGGGGCTTTTTTCTTTCGAAAAGAGAAGACTTAGAGATGACTTAATAAACGTCTTTAAAATGATGACTGGTTTGGACAGGTTAGATGTGGAGGGAATGTTTCCACTTGTGAAAGAATCCAAAACTAGGGGCCATAAAGACAAGATAGTTATTAATATATCCAATAGAGAAATAAAGAGCAATGTCTTTAATCAGAGATGGAAAAATGTGGAACTCAGTACCACAGGAAGTGATTGAGGAAATAGCTTTTATGCTTTGAAAAGGAAACTAGACAAGTACGAGAGAAAAGGGAATAGCTGGGAGGTTGAAATGAGGTAAATGGAATGAGGGGAGATCGGTGTGTAGTATAAACACCAGCACAGACTAGTTGGGCTGAATGGCCTGTTTCTGTGCTGTATTTTCAGTTAATTCTATGGGCTCAATTTTCCCCAATGCCGTTTTTTGGTGTAGTTGAAGAGCTACGCCCGTTTTTTTTTGAGCACGACGAAGCCAAAAAAAACTTGCAACTTTCCCCATTTTAATTTTTGAATTTGGCGCCGCGCAGCCGGTCCTTTAGTTTTGGGGGTGGAGCCTAAGGTCTGCGCCGAAAAATGGAGGCCACATTCTGCGCAAGCGGGGGGGAAAAAAAAAATGCCGTTTTCTACGTGCCTGGTATGGGCGTACATGCCCAGTACACATCTTGGTCAGCATTCAGCCATTTTTAAAGAGCCAGTTGTGTGTGAGAACTTTAATTCTCAGCGGAAAAATCAGAGATGCAAGATGCAACGTGACTCAAGGACCAAGAATTTCTCTAAGGACAAAGTGGAGGCACTAGTTACTGTAATTGAGGCCAGATGGCACGAGCTGGGCACCAGCAGAGGTCAGATAAAAGTTAAACCAAAAGAAATGAATAAAACACTGCAACCAAGTTTCACAAGATTACTGTGCAATGGTGAACACCCGGAGGTCCGGAGGCCAGTGCAAAAAGTGGCAGGACCTTGGTCAAGCAGTTGGTGTAAGTAATATTTTCATTTATTCACTGGAATTGCAATTGTAAATGTGACCATCTGTATGTCACACCCAGCAGAAAGACACCCTCTCTAAAAAGTTATATTTTCATCTTTGCAGAGGAAGGTGGGCCACAAGAGAGAGAACTCAAACAGGAGGTGGTCTGGCAAACCTGCACCCATTGACATCCTTGGAAGACAGGGTCGCTGCTTTGATCGGTCCTGCCTGGAGAAAAGCAACACCACAAGCTGGGCCCACACTCGAGGGAGAGGGCAAGTCCTGAAAATTCCAAAGTCTGGCTTTGCTCAATGTTAAGTACTGCATGGGCTAGCCATGCTTTGGTTCCTGGCGATGTCTCCGTCAGCTACGCTTCGGTTAATGCAATGTGCTATCATCAAATGAGCCTACTGCCTGCACTGTGTGAGCCTACTCATGCCACCCTGCCCCCTCCTCTAACCATTTATCTGTTCTGTTATATTTTGCAGAACTTGATGCCAACCCTGACGAGGCTGGAGCAGATTATTATTCAGACACGGGCGAGCCTGAAGAGGAGAACATCTTCCAATCCCACCTTCCAGACCAAGAGCATGGGGGTGAAGGGGAGGGGGAGAATGACCCCCACTGTTTTACTCATTCTGGAGGAGTTGCTGATGCCACCCACTGAGTGGCAGCCCCTTTCCTGAGTGGTGCGAGTGATGGGACATTTTGTGGTTTCACACTGTCCAAGGCTGCGGGTTCCAGTGGGGTGCAGCGAGCCACACCCAGTGTAAGGAGGGGAAGGAAAGCCTGAAATGCAGGATGTAACAGATGTGGTTCAGATGATGGCAATGAGCGGGGAGAGCATTGACCTTACGCGATCACTTCTGGACACCATCAGTGGGGTGATGAGGTATCAGGACTGTCAGGAGAAGTAACAACACTCTCGCGAGAAATGGGAACACTGTCCGGGCACATTAGGGATGGAATGTTGGAGGTAGCTGATACACTGTCGGTGAACATTAGGGAGGGAATGTCGCAAGTAGCTGAAATACTGTTGGGGCACATGAGGGAGGGAATGTCGGAGGTAGCTGCTGCAATAAAGGGCCCAGACCGTGTGGCGGTTGACAGAATCAACTGCCACTTCCACTCCAATCCCCAGACCAACCTCAGGTACAGTGCCGCCAGTTCCTCCACAGGCCGAGGAAGAGGCTGAAGAGGTCCAAGCCGGGCTTTCCACATTACCGTCTGCCCATGCCCCCCAACAAGGATTACGCATTACCCGAGATGCTCGAAAGAATAAGCTTGGTCCCAACTGGAGTCTGAGCCACTACCAGCGGGCAGGAGTGGAGTCACCAAAGCCAAGTGCAGCAGGCAGTCTTAGAATAAGATGTAGGTCTTTCTTTGCTGCTGCTGTTGTTATTATTGTTCTTATATTATTGTTATTTAACTGTTCTCAAATTAAAAGTTTTTTGTAAGTGATGTTAATTTACACATTTAAAAGTTTGTAAGTGATCTTAACTGAATAGTTTAAAGTTTGATACAAGAATATTTTTATTAAAGTTAAGTACAAACAAGTGTTAAAATTCTGAATAAACCAAATTACATATTTTAAATTATAACTAAATCAGTTACATTATTTGTTCCATTATAAACACAACAAAACATTACGGAACAGGTCCAAACAATAAACGTGATCCATTTGGAATAGTTGCTGCTGAGCCTTCAGGCAGCAAAGCGTTCACAGATGGGCTGCTGGCGCAAGGCTCAAGTAATCGTTAAAGGGGCACGAGGGCCCGCCCTCCTCCGCCATCGTACTCAGTGTTGAGGTAGTTGCATGGCTTCCTCGTCGTCCTCATCATCAGCCACTTTCGCCTCACATAGGTCTACGACCAGCTGCTGCTGCCTCATGATGGCCAAATTGTACAGCATGCAGCACACAACAGTGAACTGACTGATGGTCTCAGGGGGGTATTGCAAGTGGCCTCCGGAATCGTCCAGGCATCGGAAATGCTGCTTCAAGATGCCAATGATCCTCTCTATTATGCTGCGCGTCACATTGTGTGACATGTTGTAGTCCCGGTCAGCTTCCGTCTGGGTTACACATAGCTGATGCATAAAATGAAAGTGCAGCTGCAACCTTTACTTCAACTGACAAAGCAGTCCTTCTGACGCTTCGAGGCTGCAGGTCTGCTTTTATTAACTCAGAGATCTCGGTTACAACTTCTTTGCGGAAACGCACAGCCTGCCTCACAGGTGCAGGTATGAACGCCTGCCTCGTTATATCCAATGTGGGTAAGGCCTCCTGCCCATCATTCTATGTGCTCTGAGGTTCCTCAGGTGATGCTGTCTCATCAATCTTCTTCTCGACAGCACCATCATGCAGAAGGCTTGCACGAGGTATGGCATTGTCAATATTGCCCCCATAATTAAATTGTAGCTTTGCAACCTGAAAATACTAGGATAAAGCACTGACACCTCTTCTTTACTCTCTCTCTCTCCAATGTGGATGCCCTAGTATGGACCACACCATGGTCTGCACATGTGCAATAGGCTTCCTTACCACAAGAAGCTAGGCATTCATTGAGGACATTTGGGGCAACAAGCACGCATTGCAATTATTACTGGGTGCGATATTTATTAGTTTTACATTGCGTTTGAGTAAGGAAATGTTTGTGACATCTCCGCTGCTTACCGGGCACGAGGTATACAGGGACGGAGCACCAGCTGCAGCAGCGTCGCTCCCTCGGCGGGACACAGGGCCTCGGCTTCCACGCTGCCCCCCCCCCCCACCCCCGCACTCTCCTCCCACCCACCCCGGCCCCTGGGCTCCTTTTGAAGCCGAGCTCAGAGGTCCTGTGTTTGGACGAGGGAGCGATTCTGCCGGCTGGCGCTCTGACCATTGAGCCCGGTGAGGAGGTGTTTAATGGTGGGGTGGTACTTTTTAAAAAATTAAAAATTCAAGAATTCCCCATTACATTCCCAAGAAGATATAATTTCTTCCTTTGACTTTCAAAAAAATGAAGATTTATGATACGTATTCTCTGTCGAAATAATACCTTCTTCACTCCCTCCAAAACTTCAGCTAAAAACAATAGCGTCTTTCAACGGTGATTTTGTAATGTGCGCTGATTTCTGCTAAGTACCCAGCAGTTTTTTTGGGAGAGGTCACACATGCTGTCGCAGAAAAAAATCTAAAAATTGGCCAAACTTGCTTAAATGTCAAAAACTGGCACAGACATCAGGTTACAAAAAAGACAAAAAAAATTGTAGCCTAAAAAAAATTGTATCTAAGTGAATTACGTTGGCGCAGAAACTTTGGGGAAATTTGGAGATTTTAAGTTACTCCCGAAAAAAACGGCGCAGATAATTGGGGAAAATTGAGCCCCACATAACTATAGAAACATAGAAAATAGGTGCAGGAGCAGGCCATTCAGCCCTTCGAGCCTGCACCGCCATTCAATAAGATCATGGCTGATCATTCACCTCAGTACCCCTTTCCTGCTTTCTCTCCATACCCTTGATCTCTTTAGCCGTAAGGACCATATCTAACTCACTCTTGAATATATCCAATGAACTCTCATCAACAACTCTCTGCGGTAGGGAATTCCACAGGTTTAACAACTCTGAGTGAAGAAGTTTCACCTCATCTCAGTCCTAAATGACTTACCCCTTATCCTTAGACTATGTCCCCTGGTTCTGGATTTTCCCAACATTGGGAACATTCTTGCTGCATCTAACCTGTCCAGTCCCATCAGAATTTAATATGTTTCTATGAGATCCCCTCTCATTCTTCTAAATTCCAATGAATACAGGCCCAGTCGATCCAGTCTCTCCTCATATGTCAGTCCTGCCATCCCGGGAATCAGTGTGGTGAACCTTTGCTGCACTCCCTCAATAGCAAGAACGTCCTTCCTCAGATTAGGAGACCAAAACTGAACACAATATTCCAGGTGAGGCCTCACTAAGGCCCTGTACAACTGCAGTAAGACCTCCCTGCTCCGATACTCAAATCCCCTAGCTATGAAGGCCAACATACCATTTGCTTTCTTCACCGCCTGCTGTACCTGCATGCCAACTTTCAATGACTGATGTACCATGACACCCAGGTCTCATTGCACCTCCCCTTTTCCTGGTCTGCCGCCATTCAGATAATATTCTGCCTTCGTGTTTTTGCCACCAAAGTGGATAACCTCTCATTTATCCACATTATACTGCATCTGCCATGCATTTGCACACTCACCTAACCTGTCCAAGTCACCCTGCAGCCTCTTAGCGTCCTCCTCACAGCTCACACCGCCACCCAGCTCACACCGTCATCTGCAAACTTGGAGATTCAATTCCTTCATCTAAATCATTAATGTATATTGTAAATAGCTGGGGTCCCAGCACTGAGCCTTGCTGCACCCCACTAGTCACTGCCTGCCATCCTGAAAAGGACCCATTTATCCCGTCTCTCTGCTTCCTGTCTGCCAACCAGTTCTCTATCCAGATCAGTACATTATCCCCAATACCATGTGTTTTAATTTTGCACACCAATCTCTTATGTGGGACCTTGTCAAAATCCTTTTGAAAGTCCAAATGCACCACATCTACTGGTTCTCCCTTGTCCACTCTGCTAGTTACATCCTCAAAAAATTCTAGAAGATTTGTCAAGCATGATTTCCCTTTCAGAAATCCATGCTGACTTGGACCAATCCTGTCACTGCTTTCCAAATGCGCTGCTATTTCATCTTTAATAATTGATTCCAACATTTTCCCCACGACTGATGTCAGGCTAACTGGTCTATAATTACCTGTTTTCTCTCTCCCTCCTTTTTTAAAAACTAGTGTTACATTAGCTACCCTCCAGTCCATAGGAACTGACCTAGAGTCGATAGACTGTTGGAAAATGATCACTTATGCATCCACTATTTCTAGGGCCATTTCCTTAAGGACTCTGGGATGCAGACTATCAAGCCCCGGGGATTTATCGGCTTTCAATCCCATTAATTTCCCTAACACAATTTCCCACCGAAAGGATTTCCTTCAGTTCCTCCTTCTCATTAGTATTTCCGGAAAATTATTTGTGTCTTCCTTCATGAAGACAGAAACAAAGTATTTGTTTAACTGGTCTGCCATTTCTTTGTTCCCCATTATAAATTCACCTGAATCTGACTGCAAGGGACCTACATTTGTCTTCACTAATCTTTTTCTTTTCACATATCTATAGAAGCTTTTGCAGTCAGTTTTTATATTCCCAGCAAGCTTCCTCTCATACTCTATTTTCCCCCTCCTAATTAAACCCTTTGTCCTCCTCTGCTGAATTATAAAATTCTCCCAGTCCTCAGGTTTGTTGCTTTTTCTGGTCAATTTATATGCCTCTTCCTTGGATTTAACACGATCCTTAATTTCCCTTGTTAGCCACGGTTGAGCCACCTTCCCAGTTTTATTTTTACTCCAGACAGGGATGTACAATTGTTGAAGTTCATGCATGCGATTTTTAAATGTTTGCCATTGCCTATCCACCGTCAACCCTTTAAGTATCATTCGTCAGTCTAGACTAGCCAATTCACCTCTCATACCATCGAAGTTACCTTTCCTTAAGTTCAGAACCCTAGTCTCCATCTTAATAAAGAATTCTACCATATTATGGCCACTCTTCCCCAAGGAGCCTCGCACAACAAGATTGCTAATTAGTCCTTTCTCATTACACATCACCCAGTCTAGGATGGCCAGCCCTCGACATATTGGTCTAGAAAACCATCCCGAATACACTCCAGGAAAGCCTCCTCCACTGCATTGCTACCAGTTTGGTGAGCCCAATCTATATGTAGATTAAAGTCGGCCATGATAACTGCTGTACCTTTATTGCACGCATCCCTAATTTCTTGTTTGATGCTGTCCCCAACTTCACTACTACTGTTTGGTGGTCTGTACACAACTCCCACTAGCGTTTTCTGCCCTTTGGTATTCCGTAGCTCTACCCATACAGATTCCACATCATCCAAGCTAATGTCCTTCCTTACCATTGCATTAATTTCCTCTTTAACCAGCAACGCCGCCCCACCTTCTTTTCCTTTCTGTCTAACCTTCTTGAATGTTGAATACCCCTGGATGTTGAGTTCCCAGCCTTGGTTACCCTGGAGCCATGTCTCCGTGATGCCAATTACATCATATCCGTTAACAGCTATCTGCGCAGTTAAACTATTAAACACCTCCATTAAAATATTGGACAAAGGAATATCATACTAATGTGTTTTGCATTCAGCTGGTAATATCTCTAACAGTAATTTTTATTTCAAAGTGATCTTATAGTGCAGTATAAAATAGCTCTTGGTTGCAGCCACTGCAGCAAAGCCTATATTCGTCATCAGATAATGGCTGGCAGTATTGCCTTAATCTGGTTTGGTCTGCCAACCTGTGCTTTTGAAGCTGGAATCTTAGCCTCTTAAAATAATAAAAAAAGAACTCTCAATTAGATGCTGCCAAAAACTGGGCGTCTGCTTGCCTCCAAAAATAAAAACGATGTATATTTAGTATACCATTATAAACCCTCCACTATAAATGTCTTGTGTCCTACCCTTTTGATAACTGACATGGGGAGACATAGAAAGTAGACGAAGGAAAAAATAAGGGGTCTTTGTCTACAAAAGACAGAGAAATGGTGGCAACGTTACGTTACAAATAAAAAATATTGACTCAAATTATAGAAAAAAAATATTTCAGAGCAGTCAAAATTTGATGCTTCATTGGTCAGAGAAGGATGTAGGTCAGACGAAAAGAAGCTATGTTGACTCCAACTGTTGTCATACCTCATTAATCTTACTGATTTGATGGATATTTTATGATGATCGGACTGCTGATTAAGTAACACAGCATACTTTGATTCAGAAGTACAATAGTATTGAGAAGAATGTAGTTCTTTGTTATGTAGACTGCACCATGCCATTGGACTAACTAAAATTAAAAAAACAATTATAACCAGAGATGCCTAAAGGCAAAATATTCAACATGAAACTATTCTGTAAAGCAGTGATTCTACAGTTTAAATCGGAACATTGCACCCAATGAAGTGTATTGAGTGATATGCATATGGATAATTAGCGTTATTATTAGAAATTTATCGTGGCCATTTTGCTGATCAGGGGCAATTAAATGTGATATTATTCAGATTTGTTTTGCAATTGATTTCGGTCAGAGACCAGGCTTATTGTTTATTAAATGAATACACAGGAATAATATGGATTGTTAGATACAAAAATTACTAGATTAATAAAAGGCATCTTTCTATAAAGATCTAACCCTCATCTTCATTAATATAGTAGGCTAGAAAATACCATTAGCAATATTAGATGAACAATTAATGTGTTTCTATGATAGTCTTCTGTACATTATTTTTATTGGAACATTAGCATTTACTTTGATGCCTCCATTAAAACAGCAAACAGACGACCATTATAAAAATACGTTCATCCAATACATTTCTGACCTTTTAACTGTAAAATAACTCATTGGTACTGTAGATTGTCCAGTCTAAACAAATTCCTATTTAATTAAACCTTAACTCCAATTCAAGTTCAAAACGCAATGCACTAGCTTCCTATTGGTCCTTGTTAGGTGCAAAAATGCAGAACTGGTATTGAAAATAACTTACATAATCTCATATACCATGGGGCAGAATGCTGGCCAAGTATGCTGTTGCTCCAATGCAGTGTTCTACCAAGTTATGGACTCAATTGTGCCCTTGATCCTCCATTTGTAGAGTTTCTGATCTTAATCATGAATAGTGGAAGGCACCAACCAGCAGCCAGGCTGTTCTCTACATAATTAACACTGAAGAGTGGGAGAGACGGAGAATCATACAAAACACTTGAGGGTGAGGAAGTCTTGTCTTGACTGAGAAGGAAAAAAAATATTCTCCACTACTAGTCACTCAGAGTTAAACATATTTCACATCTCCACGACTAGTTGGAATGTAAAGTCATATATTTGGATCTGCGCAAGCTCAAACTGTTTTACTTAATATTATTCATGGTGCATATGGTGCAATAGGACGACTCCAAAAATCAGAAAATTACTTAATAATTTTTTTAACTCTGGTATGTGAAACCTTTACCACAGTGAATCATTTAACTGGATCATTTTCTTTTAGTTCCCTTGTTAATCTTGAAAACTTAAATTTGATCACGTCAAGACCTCCTTGTTTCCAAAGAAAACAAACTCAGCTTTTCATTATCATGTTAAGAATAAGAAGGTAAATTAGACAGAACCTTTTCCACCCAAAGAGTAATAGACTTGTGAAATAAGTTACTGTGAAATGGGCATGATAACTGGGTTCAAGAGGCAATCAGATGCATTCTGGATAGTGAAGAAATGGAAGGATTTAGTATGATGGCAGGTACTTAGGTTTGAGATCTATTGAAAAGGGATGGCCTTGTTTAACCTTTTCCTAATCCTAAACATTCTAGGCTTTTAAATTGTGCTTTGTGAATATTAACATGAATAGATAATGCATTTGTATACACGATTCGCACACCATTTCTAGGCCATTTTGTTCTCATACTTGCACTTTCAGTGTAGTAGCAAAGAGCTAATTATGACTAGTGAGGTGTTTAGGATAAGAGGACATCGATACAAGATTAAATAGCAGAGATTTACGTCTTTTTTTTTTAAACATAGAGGGTTGTGAGGTTGTGGAATGCACTACTGGAGTTAGTGACTGAAGCAGAAACCTTGCCAGCATTTAAGAATAGGTTGAACAGGTGGTGGAAGGAAAGGAGGATACAGGGATATGGAAAAGGGTAAGACACATGGGATTAGGATGTTTTCTTGTGGAGGATAAGCGGCAACACGTGTTGGTTGGGCTAAACAGCAGGTTTGTGCATTATTTTTTTATGTCATTTGATATATGGCAGAAGACAGGATAGCAGGAAAGGATGAATTTCACAAATTTACAAAAAAATAAATGATTCCATTCACCAGCAATACAAATAGAGGGCCCAAATTTGATGAAGGCCTCCACCCGTCCAAAGGACCACCGAGATACCCAACGGTACTTTGGGTGGGGTTTTCATCAAAAAGCTCCTCCAAAGGGCGGGGGGGCTGCAAATGAGGGACTTACACTGCCAATCTGGGCAGCAGCCAGCGGGAGCTCCCAATCTCGGCAGCAAAGGCGTTTGCCACCCAAGTGCCACCGAGGATCAAGTCGGGCCCACAGAAGATCTGCAAAGAAAAGGCATCAGGGGACCCCATACAGATAAGTTCCTGTAAAGAAAAAAAAATGTTGACTCACCTTTTTTTTCAGCTCTGCATACCTACCGTCAGGGACAGACCAGCCTCCTCACAGCGGTCCACCCCCGTTCTGGCGCCGACTCCTGCCCGCACCACTTACATCACTCGGCTGTCCACTGATATTAGCGGGTAGTTCCCAGCAGCTCGCCCTTCCCACCCGCTCCAGACCAGATCAAAACTGGCACGAGGTGGAACCCGAGGAATGTCAGCGGCAGTGGGCGGTGAATGCATCAATTTTGGGCCCTCTAAGCAACTTTTATCATTCAGTTTTTAAAATAGGCACAATTTTCCATAGTGCAGAATACTGGAAAGTATAATCTTAACATTCACTAATTTACAGTAATCGGAATACAACAAAAGTTAAATTCTTCAGACAATAATATTCATGGAATTCAAATTTTTTTATCCTCTCGTATCAAATTGAGCAAGGTTGGGGTAGAAATTGGTCTGATGTTCGCCCGCTTGGCTGCTGCCATATTGGTCAATCGCTGAGATTGGGGAGGGGGGGGGGGGGGGAGTGAGGGGGCACCACTGGGAATCAGCACTGGATCAATTTAAATATGCAAAGAAGGGCCCTGTGCCTATCTCAGGTCTTGTCCTTCTGCAAAATTTGTAGAAAAACTAGGCAAAACGTACACCATGCAAGCTTCAGCTAGTTTTTAAATAGTGCTCAGAGAGACCATTGAAGAAATGGTAGAGGACACTTTTGTTTTAATTCCCTTCTGTGGAGCCAGGAGGTTCACGCCTGCCCCTCCTGGCTGCACGTTACTGCGGTTGTTGCTGGCCAACCCTCAACTCCCCCATTTGCATTTATCCTCCACCTACACTTCCAGAGCTTACCCGTGGGCTGCTGTCAACAAGGCAGAAGGCCCAAAATAGATCTTCACTGTTGGGCAAGCTGACTCTGGAGGTGTGACAAGTGTTGGCAGCTCACCTCGATCATTAAAATAAGAAAGAAGGAAAGACTTGCATTTATATCACGTCTTTCATGACCTTAGGACATTCCAAAGTGCTTTACAGTCAAAGAAGTACTTCTGAAGCCTAGGAAACACGGCAGCCAATTTGTACACAGGAAGCTCCTACAAACAGCAATGTGATAATGACCAGATAATCTGTTTTTATTATGGTGATTGAGGGATAAATACTGGTGAGAATACCGGGAATAACTCCCCTGCTCTTCTTCGAAATAGTGCCATAGGATCTTTTACGTCCACCCGAGAGAGCGGACGGGGCCTTAATTTAACAAAAGACCGAGGCCTCTGGCACACGCTAGTAGTGAATTGCTTATTGAGGGCCTCTTTCGGGCCTAAACGAATTTTCATCCTGTTGTGTCCAATTCTGCAAATGAGCTTATAATTAATATATACGGGGATTACTTGATAAGTCATTAAAGCACTGGCAATGTTTATTCAAGGTTTTCAGGAAATTATGAATTTTTGTTGCTAGTAGAAATATATTTGAATGTTAAGTATTATGAGACTAGAATCAATAAAGTTTATGAAAATATTGTCTGAATTAAAACACACCAATTAATTCAATTGTAAGGGGAATAGACAGGCGTTTCTGCGGCCGCAACCGAGACTCCAGGATGTATGTTACCTCCCTGGTGCAAGGGTCAAAAATGTCTCGAAGCGGGTGCAGGACATTCTGAAAAGGGAGGGTGACCAGCCAATTGTCGTGGTGCATATAGATACCAATGACATCGGTAAAAAACGGGATGAGATCCTACAAGGTGAATTTAGGTAGCTGGGAGCTAAATTAAAAAGTAGGACCTCAAAAATAGCAATCTCAGGATTGCTACCAGTGCCACATGCTAGTCAGAGTAGGAATCGCAGGATAGCTCAGATGAATACGTTGGCTTGAGCAGTGGTGCAGAAGGGAGGGATTCAAATTCCTGGGACATTGGAACCGGTTCTGGGGGGAGGTGGGACCAGTACAAACCTGACGGTCTGCACCTGGGCAGGACCGGAACCAATATCCTAGGGGGAGTGTTTGCTAGTGCTGTTGGGGAGGAGTTAAACTAATATGGCAGGGGGATGGGAACCTATGCAGGAAGACAGAGGGAAATAAAAAGGAGGCAGAAGCAAAATATAGAAAGGAGAATAGTAAAAGTGGAGGGCAGAAAAACCCAAGGCAAAAAACAAAAAGGGCCACATTACAATAAAATTCTAAAGGGGCAAAGTGTGTTAAAAAGACAAGCCCGAAGGCTCTGTACCTCAATGCTAGGAGTATTCGGAATAAGGTGGATGAATTAACTGCGCAGATAGCAGTTAACGGATACGATGTGATTGGCATCACGGAGACATGGCTCCAGGGGTCCAAGGCTGGGAACTCAACATCCAAGGGTATTCAGCATTTAGGAAGGATAGACAGAAAGAAAAAGGAGATGGGGTGGTGTTACTGGTTAAAGAGGAAATCAATGCAATTGTAAGGAAGGACATTAGCCTGTATGATGTGGAATCGGTATGGGTGGAGCTGCAGAATTCCAAAGGGCAGAAAACGCCAGTGGGGGTTGTGTATAGACCACCAAATAGTAATAGTGAGGTTGGGGACAGCATCAAACAAGAAATAAGGGATGTGTGCAAGAAAGGTACAGCAGTTATCATGGGCGACTTTAATCTACTCATTGATTGGGCTAATCTAACTGGTAGCAATGCGGTGGAGGAGGACTTCCTGGAGTACATTAGGGATGGTTTTCTGGACCAATATGTCGAGGAACCAACCAAGGAGCTGGCCATCCTAGACTGGGTATTGTGTAATGAGAAGGGACTAATTGGCAATCTTGTTGTGCGAGGCCCCTTGGAGAAAAGTGCATAATACAGTAGAATTCTTTATTAAGATGGAGAGTGACACAGTTAATTCGGAAACTAGGGTCCTGAACTTAAGGAAAGGTAACTTCGATGGTATGAGGCGTGAATTGGCGACAATAGACTGGCAAACGATACTAAAAGGGTTGACGGTGGATAAGCAATGGCTAACATTTAAAGATCAGATGGATGAACTTCAGCAAATGTACATTCCTGTCTGGAGTAAAAATAAAACTGGGAAGGTGGCTCAACCATGGCTAACAAAGGAAATTAAGGACAGTGTTAAAGCCAAGGAAGAGGCATATAAATTGACTAGAAAAAGCAACAAACCTGAGGACTGGGAGAAATTTAGAATTCAACAGAGGAGGACTAAGGGTTTAATTAAGAGGGGGAAAATAGAGTACGAGAGGAAGCTTGCAGGGAATATAAAAACTGACTGCAAAAGCTTCTATAAATATGTGAAGAGAAAAAGATTAGTAAAGACAAACGTAGGTCCCTTGCAGTCGGATTCAGGTGAAATTATAATGGGGAACAAAGAAATGCAGACCAATTGAACCAATACTTCGATTCTGTCTTCATGAAGGAAGATACAAATAACCTTGTGAAGGTGCTAGGGGACAGTGGGTCTACTGAGAACGAGGAACTGAAGGATATCCATATTAGGCAGGAAATTGTATTAGGGAAATTGATGGGATTGAAGGCCGATAAATCCCCGGGGCCTGATAGTCTGCATCCCAGAGTGCGCAAGGAAGTGGCCCTGGAAATAGTGGATGCATTGGTGATCATTTTCCAACAGTCTATTGACTCTGGATCCCATGGACTGGAGGGTAGCGAATGTAACACCACTTTTTAAAAAAGGAGGGAGAGAGAAAATGGGTAATTATAGACCGGTTAGTTTGACATCAGTAGTGGGGAAAATGTTGGAATTGATCATGAAGGACGAAATAGCAGCGCATTTGGAAAGCGGTGACAGGATCAGATCAAGTCAGCATGGATTTATGAAAGTGAATTCATGCTTGACGAATCTTCTGGAATTTTTTGAGGATGTAACTAGCAGAGTGGACAAGGGAGAACCAGTGGATGTGGTGTATTTGGCCTTTCAGAAGGCTTTTGACAAGGTCCCGCACAAGAGATTTTTGTGCAAAATCAAAGCACATGGTATTGGGGGTAATATACGGACTTGGATAGGGGACCGGTTGGCAGACAGGAAGCAGAGAGTCGGGATAAACGGGTCCTTTTCAGAATGGCAGGCAGTGACTAGTGGAGTGCCGCAGGGCTCAGTGCTGGGACCCCAGCTCTTCACAATATACATTAACGATTTGGATGAAGGAATTGAGTGTAATATCTCCAAGTTTGCAGATGACACTAAACTGGGTGGCGGTGTGAGCTGTGAGGAGGACACTAAGAGGCTGCAGGATGACTTGGACAGATTAGGTAAGTGGGCAAATACATGGCAGATGCAGTATAATGTGGATAAATGTGATGTTATCCACTTTGGGGGCAAAAACACGAAGGCTGAATATTATCTGAATGGCGGCAGACCAGGAAAAGGGGAGGTGCAACGAGACCTGGGTGTCATGGTTCATCACTCACTAAAAGTGGGCATGCAGGTACAGCAGGCAATAAAGGCGGAAAATGGTATGTTGGCCTTCATAGCTAGGGGATTTGCATATAGGAGCAGGGAGGTATTACTGCAGTTGTACAGGGCCTTAGTGAGGCCTGACCTGGAATATTGTGTTCAGTTTTGGTCTCCTGGTCTGAGGAAGGATGTACTTGCTATTGAGGGAGTGCAGCGAAGGTTCACCAGACTGATTCCAGGGATTTCTGGGCTGTCATATGAGGAGACTGGATCAACTGGGCCTTTATTCACTGGAGTTTAGAAGGATGAGAGGGGATCTCATAGAAACATATAAGATTCTGACAGGACTGGACAGGTTAGATGCGGGAAGAATGTTCCCGATGTTGAGGAAGTCCAGAACCAGGGGACATAGTCTTAGGATAAGGGGTAGGCCAGTTAGGACTGAGATGAGGAGAAACTTCTTCACTCAGAGAGTTGTTAACCTGTGGAATTCCCTGCCGCAGAGAATTGTTGATGGTCAGTTCACTGGATATATTCAAGAGGGAGTTAGATATGGCTCTTGTGGTTAAGGGGATCAAGGGGTATGGAGAGAAAGCAGGGAAGGGGTACTGACGGAATGATCAGCCATGATCTTATTGAATGGCGGTGCAGGCTCGAAGGTGCGAATGGCCTGCTCCTGCACCTATTTTCTATGTTTCGTTGTTAATCTTGGCTAATTGGCTGCACAGTAATAGTTGACTCAGGAGCAGAGGAATCCGTAGAAACCATGTGGTTAGCATGAATCAAATGGGCAGCCTTGGGAAACATCAATGTATTTAAAGGATATTGAATAAATGAACTATTACAATATCAAAATTAGAAAATTTAATTCACTTTTCATCTAATTTCCACCCTTCCCATGGTCCATTTCTGAATCTTCCCCTCTTCAACTTCTCTGTCTCCATTTCTGGGGATAGACTATTGACAAACATTCACTATAAAAACCCACTGCCTCCCACACCGCATCCTGTAAGGACTTCATTCCATTCTCCCAGCTTCTCCGTCTCCATCGCATCTACTCTGGTGATGCCACCTTCCACACTAGTGCTTCCGACATGTCTTCCTTTTTCCTCAACTGACGATTCCCCTCCGCCATGGTTAACATGGTCCTCGACCATGTCCATTCTATTTCCTGCACCTCTGCTCTCATCCCTTCCCCTCCCTCTCAGAATCACAACAGGGCTCTCTTTGTCCTCACCTTTCACCCGACCAGTGTCCACGTTCAACGGATCACCCTCCGCCATTTCTGCCACCTCCAGCGTGACTCCACCACCAATCAATCCTATCTTCCCCTCCCCTCGCAGCATTCCGAAGGGACCGCTCCCTCCGCGACACCCTGGCCCATTGCGCAGTCACCCCCAGCACCCTTCGCCTTCCCAAAGCACAGGAGATGCAATACGTGCCCTTTTTCATCCTCCCTTCCCACTGACCAGGGCCCCAAATACTCCTTCCAGGTGAAACAGCAATTTACTTCTACTTCTTTCAATTTAGTATACTGTATTCACTGCTCACGATGTGGTCTCCTCTACATTGGGGAGACCAAACGCAGATTGGGTGACCGACCTGCGGAACACCTCCGTTCAATCCGTAAGCATAACCCCAAGCTTCTGGTCGCCTGTCACTTTAATTCTCCACTGCACTCCACTCTGATATCTCAGTCCTCGGCCTCCTACACTGTTCCAATGAAGCTCAACGCAAGCTCGAGGAACAGCACCTCATCTTTCGTTCAGGCACTTTACAGCCTTCTGGACTCAACATTGAGTTCAACAATTTCAGACCATAACCTCTGCCATATTTGGCTCCCTTCCCTCCTTTTTTTAAACCGTCCCCCCCCACTCTTAGGTTATTTTTTTCTCTCTATTTCCCATGGCAGCAAGTAAGTATTCTGCCATTCATACCCTATCGGGACTAATATTTTTCCAACTTCTGCCATTACCATCTCAAGTCGGCCCATCGTCCCTTTTGTCTCTAATTTCTCCTGTCTTCCACCCTACCACGGCCCTTCCCTTTTCTTCAGCATTTTCTGTTTTTATTTCAGATTCCAGCATCTGCAGTATTTTGCTTGTGTGTCAAAATTAACTATACACGCACTGAATATTACAAATTACAAGCTTAAAAATGACATCCTAAGTACCTTAAATAAACCTTGGCAAGTCAATGACGCAATAAACATTCACATCGGCACCCAGTGTTTACTCTCTACCTATTTTCAGAATCGAATGGCACCGAGAAGTTGGGTCCACTAATGCTGATGTTGTGTTGAGGAGGGTGATATAAAGGGAGGACAGACGCACCAACGTCAGTGTTCTCGCTCAGGCCAACATCAAACCACTGACCACACTCGACCAGCTCCGTTCGGCGGGCCATATTGTCTACATGTCCGACATGAGAATTCCAAAGCAAGCGCTCGACTCGGAGCTTGGGCACGGCAGGCAAGCCCCAGGTGGGCAGCAGAAATGCTAAAAGGACACCCTCAAAGCCTCCTTAATAAAGTGCAATAACCCCACCGGCACCTGGGAGTCCCTGGCCAAAGACCAACCAAAGTGGAGGAAGAGAATACGGTACGGTGCTGAGCACCTCGAGTCTCGTCGCCGAAAGCATGCAGAAAGCAAGTGCAGACATCGGAAGGAGTGTGCGGCAAACCAGGCTCCCCACCCACCATTTCCTTCAACCACTGTCTGCCCCACGTGTGACTGTAATTCCTGCATTGGATTGTACAGCCACCTCAGAACGCACTTTGAGTGGAAGCAAGTCTTCTTCAATTTCAAGGAACTGCCTCTGATATATGCTGTGATATAAAGAAACATAGAAACATAAAAAATAGATGCAGGAGTAGGCCATTCGGCCCTTTGATCCTACACCACCATTCAATAGATCATGGCTGATCATTCACCTCAGTACCCCTTTCCTGCTTTCTCGCCATACCCCTTGATTCGTTTAGCTATAAAGGCTATATCTAACATATCCAATGAACTGGCATCAACGACTCTTTGCGGCAGGGAATTCCACAGGTTAACAACTCTGAGTGATGAAGTTTCTCCTCATCTCAGTCCTAAATGGCCTACCCCTTATCCTAAGACTGTGTCCCCTGGCTCAGGACTTCCCCAACATCGGGAACAATCTACCCACATCTAACCTGTCCAGTCCAGTCAGAATCTTGTATGTTTCTATGAGGTCCCCTCTCATCCCCCTAAACTCCAATGTATAAAAGCCCAGTTGATCCAGTCTCTCCTCATATGTCAGTCCTGTCATCCCGGGAATCAGTCTGGCGAACCTTTGCTGTACTCCTTCAATAGCAAGAACGTCCTTCCTCAGATTAGGAGACCAAAACTGAACACAATATTCCAGGTGAAACCTCACTAAGACCCTGTACAATTGCAGCAAGACCTCCCTGCTCCGATACTCAAATCCCCTAACTATGAAGGCCAACATACCATTTCCCTTCTTCACTGCCTGCTGTACCTGCATGCCAACTTTCAATGACTGATGAACCATGACACCCAGGTCTCGTTGCACCTCCCCTTTTCCTAATCTGCTGCCATTCAGATAATATTCTGTCTTCGCGTTTTTGCCACCAAAGTGGATAACCTCACATTTATCCACATTATACTGCATCTGCATGCATTTTGCTCACTAACCTAACCTGTCCAAGTCACCCTGCAGCCTCTTAACGTCCTCCTCACAGCTCACACCGCCACCCAGTTTAATGGCATCTGCAAACTTGAAGATATTACACTCAATTCCTTCATCCAAATCATTGATGTACATTGTAAAGAGCTGGGGGCCCAGCACTGAGCCCTGCGGCACTCCACTAGTCACTGCCTGCCATTCTGAAAAGGACCCGTTTATCCCGACTCTCTGCTTCCCGTCTGCCAACCAGTTCATTATCCACGTCAGTACATTACCCCCAATACCGTGCGCTTTGATTTTGCACACCAATCTCTTGTGCGGGACCTTGTCAAAAGCCTTTTGAAAGTCCAAATACACCACATCCACTGGTTCTCCCTTGTCCACTCTACTCGTTACATCCTCAAAAAATTCCAGAAGATTTATCAAACATGATTTCCCCCTTCATAAATCCATGCTGACTTGGACCGAACCTGTCACTGCTTTCCAATTGCGCTGCTATTTCATCCTTAATAATTGATTCCAACATTTTCCCCATTACTGATGACAGGCTAACTGGTCTATAATTACCGGCTTTCTCTCTCCCTCCCTTTTTAAAAAGTGGTGTTACATTAGCTATCCTCCAGTCCATAGGAACTGATTTAGAGTTGATAGACAGTTGGAAAATGATCAACAATGCATCCACTATTTCTAGGGCGACTTCCTTAAGTAGTCTGGGATGCAGACAATCAGGCCCCGGGAATTTATCGGCCTTCAATCCCATCAATTTCCCGAACACAATTTCCCGCTTACTAAGGATATCCTTCAGTTCCTCCTCCTCCTCATTAGACCCTTGGTCCTCTAATACTTCCGGAAGGTTATTTGTGTCTTCCATTGTGAAGACAGACCCAAAGTATTTATTCAATTCGTCTGCCATTTCTTTGTTCCCCAGTATAAATTCACCTGAATCCAACTGCAAGCAACCTACATTTGTCTTCACTAATCTTTTTCTCTTCACATATCTATGGAAGCTTTTGCAGTCAGTTTTTATGTTCCCGGCATGCTTCTTCTCGTACTCTATTTTCCCCCACTTAATTAAAACCTTTGTCGTCCTCTGCTGAATTCTAAATTTCCCCCAGTCCTCAGGTTTGTTGCTTTTTCTGGCCAATTTTTATGCCTCTTCCTTGGATTTAACACTATCCTTAATTTCTCTTGTTAGCCACAGTTGAGCCACCTTCCCCACTTTATTTTTACTCCAGACAGGGTGTACAATTGCTGAAGTTCGTCCATGTGATCTTTAAGTGTTGCCATTGCCTATCCACCGTCAACCCTTCAAGTATCATTTGCCAGTCTATTGTCGCCAATTCACGCCTCAAACCATCAAAGTTACCTTTCCTTAAGTTCAGGACCCTAATTTCTGAATTAATTGTGTCACTCTCCATCTTAATAAAGAATTCTACCATGTTATGGTCACTTTCCCCAGGGGGCCTCGCACAAGATTGCGAATTAGTCCTTTCACATTACACAACACCCAGTCTAGGATGGCCAGCTCCAGAGTTGGTTTCTCGACATATTGGAAAACCATCCCTAATACACTCCAGGAAATCCTTCTCCACCGCATGGCTACCAGTTTGGTTAGCCCAATCAATATGTAGATTAAAGTCACCCATGATAACTGCTGTACCTTTATTGCATGCATCCCTTATTTCTTGTTTGATGCTGTCCCCAACCTTACTACTACTGTTTGGCGGTCAGTACACAACTCCCACTAGCGTTTTCTGCCCCTTGGTATTCCGTAGCTCCACCATACTGATTCCACATCATCCAAGCTAATGTCCTTTCTTACTATTGCATTAATTTCCTCTTTAACCAGCAATGCCACCCCGCCTCCTTTTCCTTTCTGTCTATCCTTCCTAAATGTTGAATGCCCCTGGATGTTGAGTTCCCAGCCTTGGTCACCTGGGAGCCATGTCTCCGTGATGCCAATTACATCATACCTGTTAACTGCTATCTGCGCAGTTAATTTGTCCACTTTATTCAGAATACTCCTCGCATTGAGGCACAGAGCCTTCAGACTTGTCTTTCTAACACGCTTTGCCCCTTTAGAATTTTGCTGCAATGTGGCCCTTTTTGCTTTTTGCCTTAGGTTTCTCTGCCCTCCACTTTTACTTTTCTTCTCTATCTTTTGCTTCTGTCCCCATTCTACTTCCCTCTGTCTCCCTGCATAGGTTCCCATCCCCCTGCCATATTAGTTCAACTCCTCCCCAACAGCACTAGCATACACTCCCCCCTAGGACATTGGTTCCAGTCCTGCCCAGGTGCAGAACGTCCGGTCCCACCTCCCCCAAAACCGGTTCCAATGTCCCAGGAATTTGAATCCCTCCCTTTTGCACCACTGCTCAAGCCACGTATTCATCTGAGCTATCCTGCGATTCCTACTCTGACTAGCATGTGGCACTGGTAGCAATCCTGAGATTACTACTTTTGAAGTCCTACTTTTTAAATTTAGCTCCTAGCTCCCTAAATTCGTCTTGTAGGACCACATCCCGTTTTTTTGCCTATGTCGTTGGTACCTATATGCACCACGACAACTGGCTGTTCACCCTCCCTTTTCAGAAAGCCCTGCACCCACTCAGAGACATCCTTGACCCTTGCACCAGGGAGGCAACATACCATCTTGGAGTCTCGGTTGCGGCCGCAAAAACGTCTATCTATTCCCCTTAAAATTGAATCCGCTATCACTATAGCTCTGCCACTCTTTTTCCTGCCCTCCTGTGCAGCAGAGCCAACCACGGTGCCATGAACTTGGCTGCTGCTGCCCACCGCCCCCCCCCCACCCCCCACCGATGAGTCAAACCAACCGTTCTCAAAGCGGTGTATCTGTTTTGCAAGGGGATGACTGCAGGGGACCCCTGCACTACCTTCCTTGCACTGCTCTTCCTGTTGGTCATCCATTCCCTATCTGGCTGTGTACCCTTTACCTGCCGTAAGACCAACTCACGAAACGTGCTATTCACGTCATTCTCAGCATCGTGGATGTTCCAGAGTGAATCCACCCGCAGCTCCAGTGCCGCAATGCGGTGCGTCAGGAGCTGCAAGCTGATGCACTTCCCGTACTCGTAGTCATCAGGGACACCGGAAGCGTCCTTGACTTCCCACAATGTACAGGAGGAGCATAACACGTGTTCAAGCTGTCCTGCCATAACTTAACTCTTAGATAAACTTAAATTGGCAACAATGCTAAAGGTTACTTACTGATAAAGAAAAGAAAAACTACTCACCAATCACCAGCCAATCACTTACCCCCTTGGCTGTGACATCACCTTTCGATTTCTTTCTACTTTTTTGCCTTCTCACCCAGCTGCAGCTGCACCGGCTCCATCTCCCGACTCCCTGCTGGACCTCCTCAATGACATTGGCCTCTTGTCGGCCTCACCAACGCTGCCGCTCCGCCTCCCGACTCCCTGCACTCAAAGCGCTGCACTCAAGATTGTATCAGGTAGGGTGGGGGTCTGGTTGCTGTATTTGGGAACAGGCTGAGCTGAAAACAAGCTGCTGCACGTAGGATGGGTAGTGGCAGCACAAGAGAGAAGAATACTAATGGTAAGCTTGGGAGGTAGGAAAGAAATTGGAGTGTGCCTGAGTGCAACAGAAGGGCTGGAATTTTACCGGCGCTGAGAGGGCGGGTTTGGAGGCGGGTCAGCTGTCAAAATGGAAATGACAAGAGGTCGGAAGCTGTTCATTTTTCAATCTTAGCGGCTGGAGTCTTCAGGATTTGGAATACACTTTTGAGCTTTATGCAGGTTGGAAGTGTTTGGAGTAAACTCTCTAATCACTGTCACCTCCTTGGAACAACCTCCATCACCATTAACAGATCCCTTCTGTCATCTCAACCTCACCTGCCATCTATTCCAGCAGCCATTGAAAAAAAAATCTCATCTTGATCCTCAGAATTCCACCATGATCAGCCCCAAAACTATCACCAGGCACACCAACATCATCAACCTTCTCCGCAATCATCACCAACATCACCAACACCAGCCTTTTCTGCACAGGATACAGGGCATCAGCACCTGAAAATATTGCTGCCTGGGAGCCAGGGATGGCCCCACCATGGCCCAATTTATTTCAGTTGATGCTGTACACCCTGGCTGCAACATGATACTCCAGGTTGGCACCATCCCACACCAGCAGAATAAAGCATCCCTATAATAACAACTTTTATTTATATAGCTCCTTTAATGTATAAAAATGTCCCAAGGTACATCAGAACAATTTCACAACACATTAGTTATTGACCATTGAGGGAAAGAGAGAAAAAGCACGAGAAGGAACTGTAAAAAGAGGTTAAACGCTCGGGTCCAAAGCAACAGCCAAATTGCGCACACAGATATACACAGGCGAAAAAAAAACTAAAAAAGGAAATTCAAATTTAATTGTAGATAATACAATGAGTATACAATAGTAAAGACAGTATAATAAAGATTCGTTATAATTTAACAAAAGTAATTAATATAACAATTATAAATTAAGTTAAAATTAGAAAATCAGCAATTGAATCAAATTAAATCAGTTATTAGCTGTTTTTAAGATTCATTCCATGCCCAGTGATTCAATTAATCTGGAAGAACCAATCACTGCCCTCCATCCTTGTGATGTCATAATTTTATTACTTTTTATTTCTCATTTTGTCCTCTTGATAGGACCTGTAATAGCTCAAGGCTCAAGCTGCCTCCGTTGTCAGGGAGACGCTGATGTTTAAAGCTCCCTCTGGCTGCTCCAGTCTCGCGCTGCCTCCATTGTCAGGGAGATGCTGATGTTTAAATGCTTACAATGCCCAAGCCATTCATTTCACATTCACCACCATTTTGGGAGCTACTGTTATGTCTCACCACTCACTGCAACCCAATAAGCCACTTTCCAAGGTTCACACAGGGATGTTATCAGGAGGACCAGGCTGCAGTGGCGCAAATCTCTCCAAGAACGCAAAGTGTTGAAAATAAAGATTTCAATGTTTGACAACACATTAATGGAAACTTTACATGAACATTGGCTAAAATACCCAAGTACCTACCTTTGCGTGGTGTTAGTTGGTATGATTGCACTAGGATGACGGTGAGTGTGAAGGGTGGCTAGTGAGATGGGGATGTGATAATGTAGGTGGAGAGAGGGGTTGGGTGGAGGTGCAAGGTAAGTTGGTGTGAGTAAGGATGTGCAGGAGTAGTGTAGGGAAGGCAGAGTGATGGGGATGTGATGAGTGACACAGCAGGATAAGGTTGAGTGTGGCTTTGCAGTAACATTTCGTGATCTACTGAGATCATTGAAAGGTTTGCACCACTGCAGCCTGGTCCCCCTGACGACATCCCTGCCTGTGCCCTCCTGTGCAATGTGCAACCAGGCTGTGTTCGTCTCCTGGGGAGGTCTCTTCCACCCATTGGAAGGGAAGAGAACCTCCCTGCATGCTGTGATTCACTCCTAAGTGTATGGATAAAGTCATGGGAGGAGGAGCCTGGATGTAGCCCTACACCTTTGTCAGTGTTCGCAGCACCTCACTGCTATAGAACACTGACAGCACAACTTATCAATTTGGCATGGTCCCTTTAAGGAAACTGGCTGATGACACATCACCAAATGATGTGTCATCAGACCCACTTCCTTTTAATTGGCCAGGAACCTCGCAGGGCGGACTTAACATCATAAGCCTCACCATCCTAAAATGACTTGGCCAGAACGGGCAGCAGCCAGGAGCAGGCCGGAACCTCACTGAAGTCCATGGACACCCCGGACTCGTCACGGTTGGCGAATTTGCGGCCAACGAGTGGATCTGAAGCACGGAGTAGGTCTGGAAATGAGTACGGGTATGGAGCAGAGCTGGAACAATTCGGGACGAGGTCTGGGAAGAAGCAGAAACTGGTCAAAGTGGGTAAAATGCCTGGGATGCAAGATTTATGAAACAGAAAGGAGGAGCATCACAGTATCTGAAAACTGCTGGAAATTGTTTTCTCCATTAGTGTGATAACCATGTGACAACATGAACCTAAAATGAACAAAAGTTGGGATCTGATTGGTCCATGGTATAATGTCACACATATAGTAGCAATCAGTGGAATCGTACAACTGAGGAAGATAGCATCTGTGCACTAAGTGTAATTAAAGCCGTTCTTTATAGCTAGCATATGATATTCCTCAAATTTTAGCCAAGTCAGTCCTGGTAACATTCAGCTACATGGTCACAAGTCTTCACATGGGAGAAGCAGTAAACACCAAACATACAGGTAAATTATTAATCTGCAGAGCCAACTTAGAAAAAGAATAAAGCTGTGACGAGTGCTAGAATGTACTCCCGTCTACTATAGCCTGTGGGGATGTGTGGAGAAAGAGCTCTTTGGAATTTTATATACCTTAGGTCACGAGTACAATACAAAACTATACAAGCAAAACATTTCCAGCATTTTCTGTTTTTATTTCAGATTTCCAACATCCGCAGTATTTTGCTCTTATTTCCATTTGGTTGTTGGATGCTTGTTTGGCATTACTGTATCTTGTTTCAGTTGAAAATGTTAGTAAAGTTATGGCATATAACTTGCACATTGCAAAGCAAAGGTACATTTCGGATATCAAGGATGACTTTTTTCATGAAAGGGATTGGGAACCAGAGTTATGTTGCCCATCATCATGGGCATTTTATTAATGTACTGATTGGCAGCCAAGCAACATACAACTAGTCCATGATAGTAGCGTCTGGTAAACAACTTGTAATGTAACATACAGTGACACAGGATTTCATTGTTGTAAATACTGCATTAGAGTGCTCTTCAAAACCAATACATCTACAGACAGTACTTCAAAATACATACTCCGAGACCAAATGTAAAAATCTCCTTAAAAGTGCTTCTGGAATTAGCATTTCAATGGAGGATTTTCAAAGAATACTGTACCACAGAGGTTCTCAAACTGGGGGCACACCCCACTGGAATGAGTGTGGGGGGGGGGGGGGGGCGGGTGCGATGAGGTTATCTGGCAGTAGCCAAGAGGTTACCGGTTATAACCCATTGCAGGTAATGTCTGCAATTGGATTTTCTCAAACTCAATCCCCACTGTGCTCTCACCAAGGCTCAGGCACCCCATCTGCAAACTACTCCACCTTAGATGTATTTTCTATACTCCTTGGTTTAAATGTGTTTCGTGCAATTTTTATTTTTTTTTTTTAACATTTTTCTAAGTTGTTTCCCTTCTGGTCTGTAGCTCTGCGCAGTGTAAATTTATTTTTGGCTGTGCTCCTGAACCCTGGGATCCACATTGCCATAGAGAAATAAATAAATAGGTCAGCGGCCCTCCCCGACTCTGCTTCAAAAACCCATTAAGAGGTTTCTTTGCCGCAATTTTCTCAGCTCTATGAAAAGTACTTTGCTTTTGTCCCTGCATCAAAGTCCTCATGGGCCCACAGGTCCTGGCAATGTATCGAGGGACTGGATCATAGGCCCACGGGTCCTGGCAATGTATAGAGGGAATGGATCCTAGGCCCACGGGTCCTGGCAATATTTTGAGGGAATGGATTAACAACTTTCCTTTGCAAACTTGTTGCTGCCTCAAAAATTACTTTACTGCCCAGTGGAAAATCAGGAATGTTTGTTTATTTTGCCCTGCTTGCATAGACTCATCTTAAATTTAGAAATAAAGGAATAATTTCATCCACGCTCATGGATACTTGATGTTTGCATAACAAAAATTAACTTATATTTTACCTTGTCCAAAGGAACCCAACAATTCATTCCTCATGGTTCCAAACCCAAGCAACCTAACCACAAGACCCATTCTAATTCTTTCTGCACGGAATTAGTCACCTTATACCCAGCTTGCATCTCCATCCGGAAGAGAGGAGAACTTGCAGTTTTCCATTCAGTGAAGTTGTTTACACAGTCATGGTGGCTGACAAATTCCTCAGATCTGCTCCCCTTTCAGATGGTTACAGCCGGCATAGCTCAGTGACAGGCTCTCTGATGAAATGGAGACATTAAAAACAGGTCTCCTCTGGACCTACCACGGCCTGTAAAGGTTGGTCCTGCAGTACTGACAGGACAGGTGTTAACCTAACGTCCAGAATTTTCCCCCAAAGAAAACGGGTAGGTTTTGGAGCATGGGGGCAGTTAAATTGTTAATATTGGGGATTCCTGCCCTGATCCCACCTCCAACCCACCCAGTTTTAATAGAGGCGGGAGGAGGGCGGGATAGGGGGGGGGTGAGGCAACCAACCCGCTCCAAGGGGATAAGCATGTTAATTTAAATACAGGCAACTCTCCATTATCCGGGGCCCTCGGGGATCGGGCTATTCCGGGTAAACGATTTTGCCGCTAGGGCGCGTGCACGTACTTGCCGAGAATGTTTGAGTCCCAAATGTATACAGTACTTTGATGCTTTACTGCTTCTGTGCACTCCAGGATGGGATTGTCCATCTATTTATTTTAATATAAAGTGAAGAGACCCATGTTATACTGTGTCTACTTTTTATTAAAATGGCCAGTCTATAGGCTTCAAACCGCTGGAGGTCGAATGAGACTTACCCCCGAGGCGGCACCGTCAGTGATATACCAGACTGCACAAGAGCACATTCACCAAGATCAGAAAACGGAAAGACAGCAGGGAAGGGCGGGAGAAATCTTTTGCCCCTCTGAACTTGCTTCCAGCGTGATGATCTGGACAGTGTGCTAAAAGAGCGGGGTTGGGAGCAATGCCTTCGATCTGATAACGTGAGGATGGGTCGCAGTATGAGCGGACAGACTGTCCAGGTCAGAGTTAATTTGATTGCTCTACAAGGATTCCTTTAAGGTCGAGACAGAATTAAACTTTATTATAAAATAAAGCCCTTCCTCTCTGTGTGTAGTGATAATGCTGTGTGTCAGCGCAGGACTGTGTGTGGGTTGTGTTTAATAGTTGTGTGCAGCTGTACACGGGACAGAATCACAGTTTTTAAAAGTGCCGTTGCAGCAGGTTCTCCGTTAGATCAGAGTACGGATAATCGAGAGTTGCCTGTATAGTAATGAGGCTGGAAGCCTCTTTTCTCACCTCCATTTTGGCTGGGCCAGTAGATTAGTCATGTTACGTTTTATACAACAAGGTGAACATTGGGGTGGAGCTTGCCCAAAGAACGTGAAATTCAGAGATGGAAACAATGACCAGAAGTAGTAGATTACAATGGGCTGACATTTCTCACCAGCACAGCTTTCCTTTGCCTGATTCAGTTCTTTGTGGTGTGATGTGGGG
This sequence comes from Pristiophorus japonicus, assembly GCF_044704955.1. Lineage (NCBI taxonomy): Eukaryota > Metazoa > Chordata > Chondrichthyes > Pristiophoridae > Pristiophorus > Pristiophorus japonicus. The sequence goes on from NC_091979.1 coordinate 286,627,436, forward strand.
GGCTGCAAAGTGGGTGTGGCAGAATACGCACCGGTTTGCTGACCCACGCTTACCTCCATGCTGTCAGCATATGTTTCAGTAATTCCATCACCAGAGAACAAAAGATGTTCAATGGACTTCATTACCAGAAGCCATGAGGCCACGACATAACATGTCAGTACATTATAAGACACAGTATAATGTATTGCGTCGTTATCTGCTCCTGCCACGGGGAGCATCTCGAATTACTGACAACTCTAAACAGGCCATTATGTTATTCTGCACTTTCTAAACAGCATGGCAAATATCAGTTAATTTCTTACCATTTTCTTTTAATTTAACCTTACTTCCTCTACATTACAGTCGAGAAAACTAACTTAAATGATATTTATTGCTTCATATATAACTCATTTTTACAGGCATCTAATATAAAGAACTAAAGAAATAAAGGACAGTATCCAATTAAAATCAAGGGCATACAAAGTGGCCAAAACTAATGGGAGGACAGAAGACTGGGAAGCTTTTAAAAGCCAGCAAAGAACGACTAAAAAAATGATTAAGAAAGGGAGGATAGACTATGAAGGTAAACTAACAAAATATAAAAACAGATAGCAAGAGTTTCTATAGGTATATAAAAAGGAAAAGAGTGGCTAAAGTAAATGTTGGTCCCTTAGAGGACGAGACTGGGGAATTAGTAATGGGGAACATGGAGATGGCAGAAACTCTGAACAAATATTTTGTATCAGTCTTTATGGTAGAGGACACTAACATTATCCTAACAGTGGATAGTCAAGGGGCTATGGGGGTGGGGAGGAACTTAACACAATCACAATGACTAAGGAGGTGGTACCCAGTAAGATAATGGGACTAAAGGCAGATAAATCCCCTGGACCTGATGGCTTGCATCCTTGGGTTTTAAGAGAAATAGCAGCTGGGATATTGGATGCATTGGTTGTAATTTACCAAAATTCCCTCGATTCTGGGGAGGTCCCAGCAGATTGGAAAACTCCAAATGTAATTCCCCTATTTAAAAAAAGGAGGCAGACAAAAAGCAGGAAACTATAGACCAGCTAGCCGAACATCAGTGGTTGGGAAAATGTTGGAGTCCATTACTAAAGAAGCAGTAGCAGGACATTCGGAAAAGCAAAATTCGGTCAGGCAGAGTCAGCATGGATTTATGAAGGGGAAGTCATGTTTGACAAATTTGCTGGAGTTCTTTGAGGATGTAACGAACAGGGTGGATAAAGGGGAACCAGTGGATGTGGTGTATTTGGACTTCCAGAAGACATTTGACAAGGTGCCACATAAAAGGTTACTGCACAAGATAAAAGTTCACGGGGTTGGGGGCAATATATTAGCATAGATAGAGGATTGGCTAACTAACAGAACAGAGAGTCGGGATAAATGGTTCATTCCCTGGTTGGTAACCAGTAACTAGTGGGGTGCCGCAAGGATCAGTGCTGGGTCGCCAACTATTTACAAATCTATATTAACGACTTGGAAGAAGGGATTGAGTGTAACGTAGCCAAGTTTGCTGATGTTACAAACATGGGAGGAAAAGCAATCTGTGAGGAGGACACAAAAATTCTGCAAAAGGACATCGACAGGCTAAGAGAGTGGGCAAAAATTTGGCAGATAGTGTATAATGTCGGAAAATGTGAGGTCATGCACTTTGGCAGAAAAAAAAAATCAAACAGCAAGTTAATGGCCCTGAAATTCCGAGGCGGGCTTCCCATGGGTAAATCCTGAAAAAAATAGAAATATGCTGCGCATTTACCTGGAGCTGCTGCACACGTTGGGACTTCCGATTCACAGGCCTCCTCTCCCAACGACACACAGCGCGTGCACGTCAGGACATCCGCAGGAGTCACTTGTGCATGAACACCCAATCATAGGTAAGTATTTTCTCATAGTAATAGGAGATTTGTAAGTTACAAATGAGAAAAACCCCAAAACGCACAAACACTATACAAAACATTTAAAAAAACACCTCACAATAAACTAATGGAAATTAAAAATGTTACACGTTTTTTTTTTATAATTAAAAAAAATTCCCGATTTTTAAAAATGTTAGGGTTAGGGTTTAAAATAAAATTATCTGAGTGGGCAGAGTTTTAACAAATGTGTTTTTTTAATTTTTATTTTAATCATGTTTTTTCCATGTTTTTAAACTCTTATGCTTGTAAAAGTAGGCTATATGCCTGCTTTTTCAGGCGCAAAATTTTAAAGGACATTTGCAGGGGAAGATATTCGTAAATATCGGAAATCGGATACAGAGGATTTGTCAAGCCAGAAACTTGACAGATCGGAAATGCTGGTTTTCAGCGCATGCGCATTGTGCGCGGAAAACTGGTTTTTCCGATGCCTTCCCGGGTCCGTAGAAACTTCGTACAGACCCTGGGACATCGGAATTTCAGGGCCATTATTTAAATGGAAGAAGATTGCAAAGTGCCGCAGTACAGCAGGACCTGGGGGTACTTGTGCATGAAACACAAAAGGATAGTATATGCAGGTACAGCAAGTGATCTGGAAGGCCAATGGAATCTTGGCCTTTATTGCAAAGGGGATGGAGTATAAAAGCAGAGAAGTCTTGCTACAGTTATACAGGGCATTGGTGAGGCCACACCTGCGTGCAGTTTTGGTTTCCATATTTACGAAAGGATATACTTGCTTTGGAGGCAGTTCAGTGAAGATTCACAAGGTTGATTCTGGGGATGAGGGGATTGACTTATGAGGAAAGGTTGAGTAGGTTGGGCCTCTACTCATTGGAATTCAGAAGAATGAGAGGTGATCTTATCGAAATATATAAGATTATGAGGGGGCTTGACAAGGTGGATGCAGAGAGGATGTTTCCACTGATGGGGGAGACTAGAACTAGGGGGCATGATCTTAGAATAAGGGGCCGCCCATTTAAAACTGAGATGAGGAGCAATTTCTTCTCTGAGGGTTGTAAGTCTGTGGAATTCGCTGCCTCAAGAGAGCTGTGGAAGCTGGGACATTGAATAAATTTAAGACAGAAATAGACAGTTTCTTAAACAATAAGGGGTTATGGGGAGCGGGCGGGGAAGTGGAGCTGAGTCCATGATCAGATCAGCCATGAACTTATTGAATGGCGGAGTAGGCTCGAGGGGTCGTTATGGCCTGCTCCTGTTCCTATTTCTTATGTTCTTATAAAACAAAAGGCCCATGGCTGATTATTAGGAATTCTATGCGTACACCTACATTGCACACCATTTACTCTCAGTCAGATCATATTCCAGTTCGCTGCCCTGCACAAATGTGGTCTGCAGTGTCTCTCAAACATGTGGTAAGTTTTATGCCAAGTATTGTGGCTGCATATTGATACACTTCAACTAAGGCATAGATTTCAGAGTATATGGCAACAAGATACAGAAGTTTGCATACAGAATTTATTCACATGGATGTGAAGAGCGCATTTTTGGCAGGTACACAACATGTTAACATGAAACTGCTGGCATGCACATTACATTCTGATGTTTGCACATGTACATAGGAAGGTTATAATACAGACAAATAGGATTGAAAACAAAATGGATTACTGATATTCAAATCTCTCACATTAAAAGTAATAGCTACCCAGAGCAAGTAGCTGAGAGTTGGTATTTGAATCCAATCTTGCAGCCCAGCCAATGTTTTACCATTTGATTCTACTCCCACCTGCTGTCAAGATGGTTTGCCCAAAATCTATCTTCAATCTCCCTTCTCCCTAACCACTTCTATATTTCCCTCTATGGTTTCTGTGTTGCTACTTCCTGTCAACCTTGCACTTGGAGTTAAAAGCATGGCAGTGCACCACTTAAGACAGACGGACTTGCATTTATATAGCGCCTTTCACATCCGCCGGACGTCTCAAATTGTTTTACAGCCAATGAAGTAGTTTTAAAGCGTAGTCACTGTTGCAATGTGGGAAACGCAGCAGCCAATTTACACACAGCAAACTCCCACAAACAACAATGTGATAATGACCAGATAATCTGTTTTTTTTGTTATGTTGAGCCTACACAATGTGAAATGTGCTGACCCTGCTGCAATATTTGCAGTGAATTTCAAGCATTAGGAATGCCTCGGATTCAGACTCGCCCATGAGAGTGAAACTACTTGCTGCTGTGGGTTTAAAGGGCTAGGCATCGACACAAAAGGAGTTCACCAGGCCAGAAAATTGTGTTTAAATAAAATTTGGGTGGCAGGCAGCAGTGCAGAGAGTTCCTACTTTCTCCAATACAGCTCCTGAAGTACTGCTGAAGGATGTCAGCCAGACTGTCAGGCCTCCAAGTAGAGTCGCATTGGTGCAATGGAAGGAGATAGCCAAGCATAACAATGTCGCACAGGAATAGGTCTAATGCCCTTCCCAGGTCAAGAAAGCCAACATTAAGCATGTCTACCAATAACTACACACACTCACATTGTATTAAAGTGCTCGAACTCCTTGCCATCAATGCTCAGGAGGCAGCGGATTTCCTTTTACTTGGAAGTTTGCATTACTCCATTAAAAGCCTCACATGGAACATAATCACTGTATTTTACCTAGCTTCATTGCCATTATGGGCTGCATCGGTGATTGCTGAGTTTCACTGTTACACTGAAATCGAAGCTAATTTTCCCTTTTCCAATTCTTTTGCACGGACAAAATGGCTCCTAACCTGAGAGAGCACAACGACAAGTGGTGGACCCCCAAAATTACACCAGCTCAACCCTACCACGAGTAATGTCTTTAAATCCTGGGAAGAGAGGAAAGTAGCATGACAATTGTCATCTGTACATTAGAAGGAACTTCTGATTTTCTTCCTTTTACAGCCAGCTACATCTCAGATTATAAGCTATATCACAAAACCTTTAATTCACCTGTTCCACTAAAGTGCCAATTGAACTCTGCTGATCAGCCACTCATTCTCAATCTCCTTTCCTATTTAATTCCTCTACGTGTGCCCAAAGAAAAAGGTACAAAGTTCCCAACAATACTTCAGAGCATGTACTGTCATTCACTCTATTCTTCATAAGCACTAATGTGGAGACATCGACAAAGGAATGAAAGTGTGGATCCAGAGAGTTGTGCATGAGATGACTCACGGAGCATGACTGAGCAGGGGTAACTGCAGGTATTTGCATCTTGTGCTCCTGCATGGGCACCCAAGTATATCCTTATTAGACCATTTGTACAGGTATTGGAGGGAAGTGGAAGTGAGAAGATATGAACAGGGCAGTTAATGTAATGGCTGGGTTTGGTAGTTAAGAGGCGATATCTAGTATTGGAGTCATATAAACACATCTTTCAGCCAGCAATGGGGGTATCCACGGTAACATCGTCAGGCTGCCTTGCCGCCAGAGGAGATCTTTCTCCTCCAGGGCCCACATGAGAAAGGTCTCTTTGTAAGGCAAAGTTGCGCAGCATGCAGCACTAAAGCATGATCCTCGAGATCAAGGAGAACTGTAACAACACACTCCCAGATCGATTCAGGAACTTAAAGTTCAACTTCAATGGTGCACTCATTTGCTACTCTGGCACATGAATGGACCTCATTATCATCGGTGTTCAGCTCATGTCCTAGGAAACTGCACATGTGTTACCTGCTACAGCTGCAGAGGATAGTCTTGATCTTTCAGAAGTCATCAGACACTTGACTTTCTGGCCAATGAGTGCTGGCATGGTGAGACTGCCATAAAGTGAAGCTATCATGGAGCTGAGCATGATGTGATTCTTCTGACTGCATACACATCGGGAGAGTCGATTCTTTTCTGTTCGGTTTGGTAGTGGTATTGAGCAAGGCAGTATTAAGGCCATGTGGGTGCAATCTATGTTTCCTCGGACTTTTAGGAATCCTACACTCTAAAACTACCATGCCCTGTCATGCTACTGACCATTTGTCCATGAGGAAGATGAAACTGTTTGCTTTTATCACTGTATCCATGACTTACTTAAAGAACCCATATAAAGCTGTTTGGTTATTCCCTGTGGCAGCTTGGAATAACCCCACACTGAGGGCAGTTGTGACAAAAAAGGCAAAATAACAAGAAATATCTGAAAAATTAGCTTTTAACAGCACCTGTCAATGTAACATCGATTCTTGCCTTTTAAAATTATCTTCCTGCTTCACATGGCATCTGGCAACACTTACATAAAAATGAATCAGGGCAAATAGGTGAAAATGATACAAAAATAGGATGTTTGATGTCAGCAATGGTTCATTTGCATTCACCTGCCCAAAACTTGGTGGGCCTCGACCAACAAGACAGCAATCTCAATCTTGTTTCCCCGCAGCTATCAGGTCGACAGAATCGAGCAGTGGCTACAAAAATCTATGTAAGTGAAACTATCCCCGCTCCACAGTCCTGGTGAAAGGAGCACATCATTTTCAGTGGATGCGCAGATAACCAGTCGTTCTACAAAAGCAACATGTAGCTGATGCAGCAGAAATTTAGGAGTAGTCATGAGTAGTGGGTGGGGCATGCTGGGAATGGTACATCTGGTCAAATTACATTGGCCCAGGTTTTGCGTTCAGTGGTGAAACAATGGCGCTCATAGCTGACCTTAAAGAAAGCTGCCCACAAAAATCTAGCGATCTCTGTAGTGTGTATTTCACCTTTCCCAACCTTAATTTCATTATGGCACCATGTATAGGAGATTTCCTATCCAGCAACAGTGATGTTATCAAGCAGGCTAAGCAGCCAATCACATTGAAGAATTCTTACAGACAACAGACAAGGAAGTAAAAAGCACTGTTTATCCTTTACTTTGTTAATCATTTTACAGAGAGCGAAATAAAGATTGGGACATACACATGGGATTAAGGTAGGAGCTAAAATATCAAACAAACTTTATAAAATGTTGTTTTATTATTTTAAAATTCTATGGGAATTTGTATCAATGGAGAAATTTGATATTCCACAAATATAAAATTAGTTTTTCAGGGCCAGAGAGGTTGGTCAGCAGTAATTATGACTCAGAATGCCATTAAAAACCCAGGTACACCTCATTAAACAATGCTTAACTTTTTCGGAGATTTTATAGCGAGATTAGAATGTAAAAAGTGGAAATTCATGTCAATTGAAGTGATTTGTAAGATTTCCAGCTGCAAGGACTTCAACAGTGTACTCTGTGGAGGAGCGGTGAATCACTAACAGCAACTTCTGGATTACCAAATTTAACTGCGCATGTGAGGACACCAGAGCTAATTGTCTGTTTCACCATCATTACAACTGCAAATTCCAGGCCATTGTGTAAAAAATGTCCGTAGCTGATTATCAGACTGTTACTAAGCTAATCAGAAGGATAATATATCTGTGCAAGCATTACTTAATATTTGTAGTTTTGTGATAGGCTTCCCTATTGTGTGTATTTGTGCATGTACGTGAGAGAATGGGGAAGCAAGGAGTGGTGGGGGGGGGGGGGGGGGAAGCGGAGGAGGGGGGGGGGGGAAGAGAAAGCGGAGGGGGGAGGGAGGAGAAAAGCGTAGGGGGGGGAGGAGAAAGCGGGAGGGGGGGGGAGGAGAAAGCGGAGGGGGGGGGAGGAGAAAGCGGAGGGGGGGGGAGGAGAAAGCGGAGGGGGGGGGAGGAGAAAGCGGAGGGGGGGGGAGGAGGAGAAAGCGGAGGGGGGGGGGGGAGGAGGAGAAAGAGGGGGGGGGGAGGAGGAGAAAGCGGAGGGGGGGGAGGAGAAAGCGGAGGGGGGGGAGGAGAAAGCGGAGGGGGGGGAGGAGAAAGCGGAGGGGGGGAGGAGAAAGCGGAGGGGGGGAGGAGAAAGCGGAGGGGGGGAGGAGAAAGCGGAGGGGGGGAGGAGAAAGCAGAGGGGGGGGAGGAGAAAGCAGAGGGGGGGGAGGAGAAAGCAGAGGGGGGGGAGGAGAAAGCAGAGGGGGGGGAGGAGAAAGCAGAGGGGGGGGAGGAGAAAGCAGAGGGGGGGGAGGAGAAAGCAGAGGGGGGGGAGGAGAAAGCAGAGGGGGGGGGAGGAGAAAGCAGAGAGGGGGGAGAAAGCAGAGGGGGGAGGAGAAAGCAGAGGGGGGGAGGAGAAGGCAGAGGGGGGGAGGAGAAGGCAGAGGGGGGGAGGAGAAGGCAGAGGGGGGGAGGAGAAGGCAGAGGGGGGGAGGAGAAAGCGGAGGGGGGGGAGGAGAAAGCGGAGGGGGGGGAGGAGAAAGCGGAGGGGGGGGGAGGAGAAAGCGGAGGGGGGGGAGGAGAAAGCGGAGGGGGGGGAGGAGAAAGCGGAGGGGGGGGAGGAGAAAGCGGAGGGGGGGGAGGAGAAAGCGGAGGGGGGGGGGGAAGAGAGAAAACGGGGGGGGGGGGAGAAGAGAAAACGGAGGGGGGGGAGAAAGCGGGAGTGGGGGGGGGGGGGGGGGGGAGAAAGCGAGAGGAGGAAAGCGAAAGAAAGAAAGATTGCTTCCAGTCTGGAACAATCAGAATCAACTATTCTTTTCCAGCAATATTGCTGAAATATAATTATCCCAAATACAATTATCCCAAAATGGATGGATGCTTCATGAAACAGTCATTCACTTAATCTTGTAAACATTTGTTAATAACTTATTAATTACAATTTTGTTTGGCTAAAGATTAAACACAATTTAATGTATTCTTTTAGTAATTTTCAAATAGGGCAGCTACTTCTTGAATGGAATGCTGTTATTAGGTGGATGACTTATAACCTCAAGCAAAAGGGCACGTTATACTGTTGTTCAACTTGCATAATTACTAGAACTGTAGGTCAAATCCAATACTGCCACTGAACACAAGAACATGTTCCCAAGCAAAATGTCACCTTCTGTATTTTATTCTTCTGGCAACAGAACACTTTCATCAAATGAAAGAACGGTCAGTTAATAGCTAACTGCAGTTCTGTAATTGAACTTTTTTCCCCCGAAGTACCAACATACTGCAGTTCCCAACAGTCTCACCTTTTCAAGGAAGATTAACTGGAAGTAAACTTAATTCATTCACAAGACTATTTACAAGTTGTATGTTATTTGGTCTTCAAAGTTTTAAACAAATACAAGTTCTATAAATCGCCTGGTTTTAAGGAATTTATTTGCAATTGGGTCATGTTCCTGCTTCACTGAACAGCTGAAAAATGATTAACTGAAAATTTATTGCATACTTAATTTTGCCTACAAATATCTACAAATAATCTAATTAAAATAAAACGCATGGGCCATTTTACTGTGACAATGCTTAGTAAAGAATAAATTATATAACCAAATGAAGAGAAATTGCATATGGTCGAGTTTGAAATCATCGTGGGGGTCCGTTGCTGGCAGTCACTTTTTTTACAAGAATATTATGCAATCTATTCTGAAGAAAGTCACAACAAATAACAGGTTATAATTTGGTGCTGAAGTACTGAATGACATTGATTCCATCCAAAGACTACAAATACAGTTTTCAGTAGATCAACAAAACGTGAACACAAGGAATAAGCAGTGGCCCAGTGGCACCCTGCCTTCCATCGAGTTCCCGAGGCTGTGTGTCAGTTGAGCTTACTTGCCACTACTTACAGAAATTTTGCTAAACGTTAGCCATGCCACCGCATGAAGTACTTCACGGTGATTATACATTCCATGGGAAAGAGACAGGAAGGCTGACGTTGTCAACTTGCCACTCAGAAAGCTCACCTCCTGCTGCTAAATAACTGAACACAACTGATGACAGTCATGAACAAGTCAGCCATCTTCATGACTAAAGGGCACTGCTGGAAATGAGAGGATCCTCTAAATAAAGAATATACATTTGCACAATGTCTTTCACGTCTTCATAATGACCAAAAATGCTTCACAGTCAACAATGTTCACTGAGGCATAAATATTGGCCAGAACACCAGGAGAACTCCCCTACTCTTCTTCAAATTGCGAGTTGCGATATTTTTCATCCATCAGAGAAAGCAGACGGGGTCTCGCTTTAACATCTCATCCAAAAGGCGCAACCTCCAACAGTCATCACTCTCTCAAAGCTGGTCTGAAGAGTCAGCTTGGATTATGTGCTCAAGACTCTGGAGTGGAGTTTGAATTCACATGAATTTTCTGACTCAGAATGCTACCATTGAACAATTAAAAATATAATACATTTACTAGAAAAACTGTATACTGTGAACAATGCCAATAAAAGTTATGACCCTTGACATAGGAACCAAAATGTCGTTGCAACTAGCTTCCGTTATGATCACTGCTCCTCAGCTGTTGTGGCTTCTGCACTGTATATGGCTGACCTCATCCTATAACATGATACATCCCAAGTTATACTAACATATAATTAGATATTGGACAGTATAGAAATAGTCCTGAAAAAAAAGACAAAGATATTCAGACCACTTACGGGGTGACCAGTAGCACTGTACCAAAAGAATATCAGGCCAGAACTGAAACGTGTAACAGTTTTGTAGAGCCAAAATAGCATGAAGTATCTACCCTTTTATGAGAATTCCCATTCTTGAGTCAGAATCGGTTTGTAACAAAAATATAAATGATCAAACTGAAGATTTAGACATTTGTGACTGGTTCATACTTTTATAGAAGAGGTGATCAAGCCAAGCTTTCACAACCAAGTTGCTTACTTAGGCTTGTTCTCAAGATAACACATTTGCCAGCTAACTGTCCAATTCCGTCTATAATCTGTATCCAATGATTCAGTTCTTGGTAATCTGTTGGCAAATAAGAGTTAAGTACTCTGTAGGGTGTACTATCAATGGCTAAGGGGCCCAAATTTGGCCCACCCGTTTTCTCGGTGCACTCACTAGAGATGCGTCGAATTCTTAGAGTGAAAACGACACCAAAAAGATCTCCCCGGATTCTGGCTGCTCTGTTGATTCTCCCGGGGCTTGGTGCGGTGCAGCTAGTGGATTGTGGGGCAGAGCTAGGGCCCTGCGCCTTAAAGAGTCCTAGCAGCTGTCCGCATGTGCATTAGAGTGTTCGCGCATGTGCAATAGCTCCTGCTGATGATGTGTGCTGCAGCGTGGGACCCGATGCATCCCGCCCCTATCCCAGGCCGAGTGGCCTGCTGCACAGGATGGTCCGCTGCCTTCCCGGGCTAAGGCTACAAACAGGTTGGTGCGAGTTTTGATTGGCCGGGGGGGGGGGGGGGTCGGAAAGAGAATTTTGATCCGGGGGGTGGGTCTTGATCGGGGAAGGGAGGAGGAGTGTTGATCCGGGGGGGCGGGGGGTGATAACTGTGTAGCCAGTAATTTCAATGAGCTTACTCAAGGCTTCCCTTAACCCTGTTGATGAAAATACTTTCGTACATAAAAACATAAGAATTACAGACAGGAGATACTTTTATTTTTTATTTGGATACTTTGAAAAAATTATGCAAATATGTTTTGTCTCTTTGCTTCCATGAATGCTTCTGTTGTATAGTAAATTAACTTAGCGAAGTTTGTCACATGATGTCCTGCATAGCTGTTTGATCCTATTCACATTCTTTAGTCGAGTCATCAGTACCTACCTGCGCTGATTTCTAAACTCTCTGCAAGGGTTTTCTGTGTGGCCACAAGTGGCCACATACGCTGGTCTAAGTTAGTTTGGAGTAACTATTAGCTGTCCAAAGTGGCCTAAATGGCCAAAACAGGCGTAGGTGGCTGGTAACGCTCTCTTTTGAAAAAAAACTAAACTTAAAAATCCTAACGAACTCACTTACATTGGCACAAATTGAGTGTGCAAAATAGGGATTTTTAAGATACTCCAGAAAAAATAAGTTGCTCCAATTTTGGGCCCATGAAGTCATTACTTTTGAGATTCACTATGTAGCCACTAAGTTATGAGTAAAATTGGGCCAGTTCCTTAGGGGGCCTTTATGTAGGGGCAGGAGAATATATTTTCATATTTTTTGACCCACATTTTGAATCTCCTTGAGATTTAATCCAACTTTTCTCAACAAACATAGAAACATAGAAAATAGGTGGAGTAGGCCATTCGGCCCTTTGAGTCTGCACTACCATTAAATAAGATCATGGCTGATCATTCCCTCAGTAGCCCTTTCCTGCTTTCTCTCCATACCCCTTGATCCCCTTAGCTGTAAGGGCCATATCCAACTCCCTCTTGAATATGTCCAATGAACTGGCATCAACAACTCTCTGCAGTAGGGAATTCCACAGGTTAACAACTCTCTGAGTGAAGAGGTTTCTCCTCATCTCAGTCCTAAATGGCTTACCCCTTATTCTAAGACCGTGTCCCCCCTGGTTCTGGACGTCCCCAACATCGGGAACAATCTACCCGCATCTAACCTGTCCCGTCCCATCAGAATCTTGTATGTTTCTATGAGATCCCCTCTCATCCTTCTAAACTCCAATGTATAAAGGCCCAGTTGATCCAGTCTCTCCTCATTTGTCAGTCCAGCCATCCCTGGAATCAGTCTGGTAAACCTTCGGTGCACTCCCTCAACAGCAAGAACATCCTTCCTCAGATTAGGAGACCAAAACTGAATACAATATTCCAGGTGAGGCCTCACCAAGGCCATGTACAATTGCAGTAAGTCCTCCCTGCTCCTATACTCAAATCCCCTGGCTATGAAGGCCAACATACCATTTGCCTTTTTCACCGCCTGCTGTACCTGTATGCTGACTTTCAATGACTGATGAACCATGACACCCAGGTCTCGTTGCACCTCCCCTTTTCCTAATCTGCCACCATTCAGATAATATTCTGTCTTCGCGTTTTAGCCCCCAAAGTGGATAACCTCACATTTATCCACATTATACTGCATCTGCCATGCATTTGCCCACTCACCTAACCTGTCCAAGTCACCCTGCAGCCTCTTAGCGTCCCCCTCACAGCTCACACTGCCACCCAGTTTAGTGTCATCTGCAAACTTGGAGATATTACACTTAATTCCTTCATCCAAATCATTGATGTATATTGTAAAGAGCTGGGGTCCCAGAACCGAGCCCTGCTGCATTCCACGCCATTCTGAAAAGGACCCGTTTATCCTGACTCTACTTCCTGTCTGCCAACCAGTACTCTATCCACGTCAGTATATTACCCCCAATACCATGTACTTTAATTTTGCACACCAATCTCTTGTGTGGGACCTTGTCAAAAGCCTTCCTTGTCCACTCTACTAGTTACATCCTCAAAAAATTCCAGAAGATTTGTCAAGCATGATTTCCCCTTCATAAATCCATGCTGACTTGGACCGATCCTGTCACGGCTTTCCAAATGCGCTGCTATTTCATCCTTAATAATTGATTCCAACATTTTCCCCACTACTGATGTCAGACTAACCGGTCTATAATTACCTGCTTTCTCTCTCCCTCCCTTTTTAAAAAGTGGTGTTACATTAGCTACCCTCCAGTCCATAGGAACGGATCCAGAGTCGGTAGACTGTTGGAAAATGATCACCAATGCATCCACTATTTCTAGGGCCACTTCCTTAAGTACTCTGGGATGCAGACTATCAGGCCCCGGGGATTAATCGGCCTTCATTCCCATCAATTTCCCTAACACAATTTCCCGCCTAATAAGGATATCCTTCAGTTCCTCTTTGTCACTAGACCCTGGGTCCCCTTGTACTTCCGGAAGATTATTTGTATCTTCCTTCGTGAAGACAGAACCTAAGTATTTGTTCAATTGGTCTGCCATTTCTTTGTTCCCCATTATAAAGTCACCTGAATCCGACTGCAAGTTCAGCTTTGTGATGTCATCCCACAGCACAATGTTTTCACACTTTGTGCTGACCATCAAGCATTTTGCTTCATTTTGCACACATGAGATTGAGAACTTGGCTGGTTTGTTTTGATGAAAATCCCAGCCAGATGGACTGGTTACTGCAACATGTCCTACATTACAACAGTGACTACACCTCAAAGTACTTTATTGGCTGTAAACCACTTTGGGATGTCCTGAGGGGCTATATAAATGCAAGCAAGTGTTTCTTTGCTTTAACGGAGATGGTGCAATAGTTTCATGGTGCATTTATATCCCAACATTAGCTTTCTGTGAAGAGATTCCCACTTCGCAGTGTCACTAAAGTTGCATTATAAGTCAGGAGTTGGGGCCTTACCTGACTCTCTGAAAGAAAGAACAGACTTGCATTTGTATAGTGCCTTTCATGACCTCAGAACGTCTCAAAGTGCATTACAACGAATTAAGTATTTTTTTTTTTTTTAAAGTGAAGTCACTGTTGTAATGTAGGAAACAGAGCAGCTAATTTGCGCACAGCAAGCTCCCATAAACAGCAATGAGATAATGACCAGATAATCTGATTTTGTAGTGATGTTGATTGAGGGATAAATATTGGACAGGGCATCAGGGCTAACTCCCCTGCTCTTCTATGAAACAGTACCATGGGTTCTTTTATGTCCACCTGAGAGCAGATGGGGTCTCCCTTCAACGCCTCATCGCAAAGACGGCACCTCCAACAGCCCTCCGTTAGCACTGCACTATAGGGGGCACTGCACTGTAGTTACAGCCTCGATTTTCATGCTTAAGTCTCTGGAGTGGGACATGAACCCACAACCTTCTGACTCGGGTGAGGGTGCTATCAATTGAGTCACAGCTGACAGAAGGAAGGCTAAATTCCCTGGAGAACTCAGTATCACACAGCTTGGGTTTGACACCTCATTGTGTGTAACTCAGTGTGGAATTTTACTTAAAATGTCTCTTGAACGCCCAAGGTACATTTTAACCTACTTGCATTTCATTGAAATGTTTACAGAGTGCAGATGCTGGGGTCCAGGAACTCAAAACATTTAAATTTCAACCAGCGAGAGAAGTTCTGCACATGGGCAGGGCTTTTTTCTGGGGCAGAAAAATGGCATTTCCAGCCTCGAGGCTGGTAGCTGCAGCATAAATGCAGCACCACACACATTATAGGTTTCAAGAATAGTCAGATAATCAGTTATAGGAATATGACACAGGAACATTTTCCACCTGCTCTGGAGAGCATCGCCCAGCAGGAGCACACACACACCGGAAAATCAGACAGGTGATCGGAACAGAAATCCTCTGTTCCTCCAATCATCACTCTCACCAAACAAGGCTCTGTGCCAAGAGCACTGAGGCAGAATGATTACCCTATTTTGTTGCTGCTGGAGTTTTTGACTTTTCCTGGAGAACAGACATACCTTATTCTGTTTCGCGCTCTGATGTTTAGCAGTTGAAATAATTAATAAGGACAGAAGCTGATTCTTTAAAAATAGAGGTATGAGAAGCCAATCTCTCAGCCATGTGATCATTATATTTTCGTGGGACAAGCTTCTGAAGCTATAATTAAACTTTTTTTGACCTTTATTTGGCTGCTTGGGTTGCTGCACTAGGATGGAACTATTAGTGACCTAAATTTTACCTGACGGTTCAGCAAATTTAGTTAAGCAGATGGCCTTTGTATGCTGATGGATTTTAATACAGATGAGTGTAAGTGAATGCATATTAGGACAGAAATCTTTTGGACATGATGAAAGAACATTCATATATAAGGAGGGAAAAGATTTGGATGTCATCATCTCTGAATGTTTGCATTCAGTGTCTAAGTCTATGCTAATATTGCAGTACAGACTCCCCAGGACACACAGTTAATACTATGGTACAGACTCCCCAGGACACAGTTAACATTGCCAATCAATTCCCTTTAGAAAGGGCCCTGCATAGATATATGGTTAAGAACACAAGTTAAGGTACCAAGGTTTTTCTCATTCTAGACTTGACCTCAAAAAGGTAGTCGGGCAGCATGGCAATGGGCATGGAATCAAGCAGTGGAGAGTTCAGTGTCATCAATGTACATATGGAAACTGAGCCCATGTTTGTAAATGAGGTTGCCATTGATAATAAGAAGGGCAAATCTCAGCCAAGGACAAGAACATTTGCATGTCAATGGGGCCGAGGTCGGACTTTAAAAACCTCCAAGTAACTGTCCAAAAACAGATGGGCAGCTGAGTCTCTAAAGTGACTCAATTTTTAAAGGATAAAACTAGGTCATGTCAAATCCAACAAAAATCAAAATTACAATAATCACTGTTACTAATTCTTTTCATTAAGCAATAGAGTTACTTCATGTAAAGGAAAGTAGTGTGAGAAATAACAGCATCACAACAATGTCACAATAAACATACAGTAAAATAATTCAATTAATCGTGAACTTGTGGCAGGGAAATGATCTACAATCATAGAATAGTACAGCTCGGAAGGAGGCATGTGCTTGCATTCTCTGACGTTTAGAAGAATGAGAGGTGATCTCATTGAAACATGTAAAATTCTTAGGGGCATTAGCAGGGTAGATGCTGAGAGGCAGTTTCCCCTGGCTGGAGTGTCCAGAACTAGGGGTCTAAGGATAAGGGGTCAGCCATTTAATACTGAGATGAGGAAGAATTTCTTCACTCAGAAGATGGTGAATCTTTGGAATTCTCTACCCTTGAGGGCTGTGGATGCTCAGTCGTTGAGTATATTCAAGACAGAGATCGATAGATTGATTTTTAGGCGCTAAGGGAATCAAGGAATATGTGGATAGAGCAGGAAGTAGAGTGGATGTTGAACTTCAGCCATGATCTTATTGAATGGCAGAACAGGCTCGAGGGACTGTATGGCCTTCTCCTGCTCCAATTTCTTATGTTCTTATTCAGCACATCAAGTCTGAAGAGCAATCTAATTAGTCCCACTCGCCCACTCTTTCCACATATCCCTGCAATTTATTCTCCAAAGATTTATCCAATTCCCTTTTGAAGGCTCCCATGGAATCTGTACCCACCACCCGATCAGGCAGTGCATTCCAAATCCTAACCACTTGTTGCATAAAATAGTTTTTCCTCACGTCGCTTCTGGTTCTTTTGCCAGTCACCTTTAATCTGTGCCCTCTGGTTATCGACCCTTCAACCACTGGAAACAGTTTTTCTTTATTTACTCTCTGAAACCTACATGATTTTGCACCCGGTATCAAATTTCCTCTTAGCCTTCTCTCCTCGAAGGAGAACAACCCCAGCTTCCCCAGTCTATCCACATAACTGTAATCACTCATCTCTGGAACCATCTAAGTAAATCTCTTCTATACCCTTTCCAAAGCCTTCAAATCCTTCCTAAAGTGTGGTGCTCAGAATTGGACAATATTCCAGCTGGGGCCAAACTGGTGGTTTATATAGGTATAGCATAACTTCCTGGCTTTTGTACTCTATGCCTCTATTTTTAAAGCTAAGGATCCCAGATGTTTTGTTAACTGCTTTGGTAACCTGTCCGGCCACCTTTAAAATTGTATAATTTAGCATGTATTGTCTCTCCTCATTCTTCCTACCAAAATTTATCACTTTGCACTTTCCTGCATCGAATTTCATCTGCCATGTATCCGTCCATTCCACCAGCATGTCTAGGTCCTCTTGCAGTCTATCACTATCCTCCTCACTGTCTACTACACTTTCAAGTTTCGTATCATGTGCAAATTTTGAAATTGTGCCATGTATGCCCAATACGAAGTCATTAATGTATATTAAAAACAGCAGTGGTCCTAGTACTGAACCTTAGGGAACTCCACTGCATACCTCACTCCAGTCCGAGAAACAGACATTCACCACAACTCTGTTTTCTATCCCTTAGCCAATGTTGCTACTGCCCCTTTTATCCCGTGGGCTTCAATTTTGCTAACAAGCCTAATGTGTAGTACTTTGTCAAACGCCTTTTGAAAGAGTTTATATACACATCAACTGTACCGCTCTCATCCATCCTATCTGTTACCCCATCAAAAAACTCAATCAAGTTAGTCAAACATGAATTGCCCTCAAGAAATCCATGCTGGCTCTCCTTTATTAGTCCATGCTTGTCCAAGTGACTGGTAATTTTCTCCTGGATTATTGTTTCTAAAAGCTTCCCCAGCACCGACGTTAATCTGACTGGTCTGCAATTGCCAGGTTTATCCTTCTCCCCTTTTTTGAACAATTTGCAATGCTCCAGGCCTCTGTATCTAAGGAGCACTGGAAGACTGTGGCCAGCAGCTCCACAATTTTTACCCTCAACAACTGAGGATGCAACCAAAGGTTACTGCCCGCAACCAAGGCGATACGCAATTTCAGCCCCAAAGTCTCCAATTATCACTACTTTATAGTTCTTACACGTCTCAGTAATTTCTTTGCAAATCTGCTCCTGCAGCTCTTTCCAACTTGTTGGTGGCCTATAAAGTGCAGAGTAATAGCTCCTTTATTGTTTCTTAACTTTAACCAACCAAATAGATTCTGTCTTTGACCCCTCAAGGACATTCTCTCTTTCGAGCACTGTAATACTTTCCTTAATCAAAACTGCTACCCCACCCCTTCCTTTATTTCCTTTCCTATCTTTCCTGAATACTTTGTAACCAGGAATATTAAGCATTCAGTCCTCCCCTTTTTTGAGCTAGGTCACAGTTATCGGCAGTACATCATATTCCCGCGTGGCTATTTAACCACACACACACACACTCTAAACCAACATTTTTTTTAAACCATCTGTTCATTCTAGGTTATCAATTGTAAAACTCTGGCTTCATTCATCTTGGCAGAAGTATGGGACTTGCATTTCTATAAATATCCACTTTGTTTTAGACAAGGTTGAACAAATAATCATTCCAGATTTCTTCGACAAGTTTTAAATAGACATCAGAATAGTACTGCATTAGCCATCAAATGCCACAACAGGTGTATGAATCCTACAGTAAGTCTAGTTCTACTGGCACAGCATATTTTAGGAGGTAATTATCTAAACCCATAATACCACTGACTTCAGACAATTGATATCTCAAGCTCCAGCTAACACCAATAAGCTAACTATAAATTAAACAAAAGCACAACTAATTATTGGGCATAAGGCAGGAAAATGCTTCTTTTTCTTCTTTTTAATGGACTGCTTAAAAAATTATTGCAGGAACACAGAAACCAGAGATTTGGAATAATTCAATTTCATCAGGTCACTAATCATGGAACAAACCAATCATCTTCTTTCATCATCACCCACCCAGTTCAGGTGAGCACATCTTTCTCATAGTTCATATCTGCTCCAGATTACATTCAACCTCCTTCATCCAACCCCACCACCGCCCCCAGTTCACACTGACCCTCTCTCACCACCACCGCCCCAGTTCACACTGCCATTCCCCCGCTCCCCCCACCTCCCACTGCCACTCCCCCGCCTCCCCCAGTTCACACTGCCACACCCCCCTCCCCCAGTTCACACTGCCACTCTCAACCCCTCCAGTTCTCACTGGCACTCTCTCACCCAACCCCTGCCCCCCATTCCAGTTAACACTTGAACTCTCTCAACACCCCCACCCAGCACACACTGGCACTCTCTCACCCACCACCTCTCAGCTTACACTGGCACTCTTTCATTCCAGCCCCTTCAGTTCATGATAGCTTTCTTCTGCTTCACTCTGCCCCACAGCCCCCCAACCTCAATCATACTGGGAAACTTCCCTTCTCCCACTTTTCTCTCTGTTCCAGTCTTCTCTCTCCCACAGTGGTGCTCTTTCAAAACTCTGCTTTAGTTCACATTGGTATTCTTCACCCCCTCCCCGTCAAGCTCACACAAGCACTCTTCCTTTCCAACGTCACACATCAGCTCACACGGGAGGAGGGTGTGAGGAGTAGGTATTTGCCGTGGGCGGTATCTGATTGGCTGCCCATTATACCGGGCTGATATTCATTTTCATTAACTACTTTTAACGGGTTTCCGATCATATACCGCCTGTTTTGTGCCACAGCCTAAGATGCATTTCTAGCCCTAGCACTTTTCCATCCATCCTCATGCATTAGTTCGCATGAGCACGCTTCTCTGGTTCAGTCTGTAATGTATGTACATAAGATCTGCCCACTACCAGAGGGCATTACCGTCGGAGGTCCTAGGGTCATGGGTACACTCGGTGCTGGGCCCGGTATATAACCTGAACTTCACCTTTGTATCTTCTGGAAGCCATTAAAGACTGACCAGGTTACACCTAGTCACTGGCTCACAGTACAGAGTTCATTGTATCATTTCATACACTATAACTGGAGACGAGGCAAATATGAACCCACACAAAAGTATGGCGAGCACAGCAAGATTGAGTACTGTTGGAATTCTCGCGAGATTCAATGAGGGAGAGGATTGGGGAGATTTCGCAGATCGTCATGACCAGTATTTCGTGACAATGACCTAAACAAAAGACAAGGATGCAGAAAAGCACGCAGAGCAGTTCTTCTCACCGTCTGTGGCCCCATGATCTATTCACTCAAGAATCTGCTCTCATCCACTCTTCCTACAGAAAAGGATTACAAAGAACTGTGTGCTCTAATTCGGGAACACCTTAAACTCACAGAAGGAATCCTCATATCCAGATATCGCTTCTATACGCACGTTCGTCCAGAAAGCCAGGTAGCGGCATTTGTTGCCAACCTGAGACCTCTTGCAGGGCCTTGCAAATTTGGGCCTGTGTTGGAAGACATGCTGCGTGACTTCTTCGTGATCAGCGTCAACCACGAGGCGATCTTAAGTAAACTGCTGGCTGCGGAGACACCGGACCTCAGCAAGGTCATCACCATCGCCCAGGCTTGCATGTCCACGTAGAAAAACACGAAGCAGATATCACGACAAAACAGGAACTCTACAGCAAGTACTGTGCACAAAATTGTATCGACGGCCGGCAGAGCTGCACATGGCAGGGCCTACTCGACTGCATCTGCAAGGCCGGGAGTCGCTCAAAGTTCGCCATCGAGGGCCTACTCGAGAACGGGAGTCGCTCAAAGTCTGCCATCGGGTGCAAATCCGTGCTCAACATGTTGCCATTGCCGGGGCAATCACCGACCACATCAGTACTGCTTCAGGTGTGCAGAGGGTGTGCGAAGATGGGGCACCTTCAGCGGATGTGTCCACAGCAGAGCACGTGAGCTGCGACACACCACATGGATGATGATCAACTCAGCGTGGATCTGGCAATGCAGCCCGAGGCATTTGAGAGCTCCAAGGAGGAAGTATATAGCGTAAGTGCGTTCCTAACAAAGAGCCAATCGATAAAGATGGAGATAAAATTAAACGGTGTGCCAGTATCCATGGAATTAGACACAGGTGTGAGTCAATCGATAATGAGCCAGAAGACTTTCGAAAAACTGTGGGAAACCAAGGCAAAGAGACCCAAGCTGAGTCCTATAAATGCGAAGTTGTGTACCTAGAGCTCATACCAGTGATCGGTAGTGCAGCAGTAAGAGCGTCAGATGAGGGAGCGGTTCATGATCTACCATTATGGATTATCCCGGGCACCGGCCCATCGTTATTTGGCAGAAGTTGGTTCGAGAAAATAAAATGGAAATAGTACGATATCAAAGCTTTGTCATCAGCGGATGATGATTTGTGTGCTCAAGTGCTGAGCAAATTTCCTTCACTGTTTGAACCGGGAATTGGCAGCTTCAGGGGAGCCAATGTGCAGAATCACCTCGGCCCAGACGCAAGGCCCATCCATCACAAAGCCAGGGTGGTCCCGCGCATGATGAGAGAAAAGGTCGAGCTCGAATTGGACAGACGACAACGCGAGGGGGTCATCTCACCGGTCGAATTTATTTATGGGCCAGTCCCATTGTTCCGGTGTTAAAGAGCGACGACACGGTCAGGATTTCTGGAGACTACAAGGTCACAATCAACCAAGTTTCGAAACAAGATCGGTACCTGTTACCGAAAGCTGATGACCTGTTTGTAATGCTAGCCGAGGGAAAGTCGTTCACCAAATTGGATCTAATGTCGGCCGACATGAGACTGGAACTGGTTGAATCATCAAAGAAACTTACGTGCATCAACACGCACAAAGGACTGTTTATTTACAACAGGTGCATTTTTGGCTTTCGTTCGGCAGCAGCCATATTTCAGAGAAACATGGAGAGCCGATTGAAATCCATCCCCAGGATCGTGGAGTCCAAGGCGACATCCTAGTCACAGGTTGTGACACTGCCGAGCACCTGCACAATCTGGAAGAGGTTCTGTGTCGTCTGGACAAAGTGGGACTCAGGCTGAAACGTTCGAAGTGCGTTTTCATGGCACCAGAGGTCGAATTCCTTGGACGATGGATTGCTGCAGACAGAATCAGGCCGACAGACATGAAAACAGAGGCCATCAAAAATGCGCACAGACCCTAGAATGTGATGGAGCTGCGTTCGTTCCTGGGTCTTCTCAGCTACTTCGGTAACTTCTTACCCAAATTGAGCACAGTATTAGAGCCTTTGCACAAGCTGCTCAGAAAAGGAGACGACTGGGTGTGGGGTGAACTTCAAGACAGAATCTTTGAGAAGGCTAGAAATCTGTTGTGTTCCCACAAGCTACTGGTACTGTATGACCCATGCAAGTGTCTAGTTTTGACTATGATGCGTCATCCTATGGGGTCGGCTGCGTACTCCAGCAAGCCAATGAGTCAGGCAAACTACAACCAGTTGCATACGCGTCTCGAAGCCTGTCCAAGACAGAAAGAGCCTATGGCATGGTAGTGAAAGAGGCTTTAGCATGTGTTTATGGGGTAAAAAAATGCACCAGTACATGTTTGGGCTTCGCTTCGAGTTGGAAACCAATCACAAGCCACTTCTATAGTTGTTCTCGGAACACAAAAGGTATCAATACCAACGCGTCATCCCGCATCCAGGAGGTGGGTGCTGACATTATCTGCCTATAATTATATCATTCACCATAAACCAGGCACCGACAACTGCGCTGATGCATTGAGCCGGTTACCGTTGCCCACACCGGAGGTGGAAACACCAATGCCCGCAGAGCTGCTCATGGTCATGGATGCCTTTGAGCGTGAAGGGTCGCCTGTCACTGCTCAACAAGTTATCGGTTGTAAAACGTTGTGTTCTTAACGGGGACTGGTTGACCATCCCCAAGGAAATGGGTGATGAAACCAAAGCGTACAGTTGTCGCAAAGATGAGCTTTCCATCCAGTCCGACTGTTTACTGTGGGGTAATCGTGCTGTAATGCTCAAGAAAGGCAGGGCGAGATTTGTATGGGAGTTACATAGTACCATCCCGGTATTGTCATGACAAAGGCCATCGCCGGGTCCCATGCTTGGTGGCAAGGCATTGACTCGGACTTAGTCATGCGTGCATCAGTGCAGCACTTGCATGCAGTTAAGCAATGCCCCAAAGGAAGCTCCGCTCAATCTGTGGTCATGGCCATCCAAACCGTGGTCTAGAATCCACATCGACTTTGTGGGCCCCTTCCTCGGTAAAATGTTTTTTGTGGTGGTGGATGCATACTCCAAATGGATAGAATGTGTGATCATGTCATCCAGCACTTCCACTGCCACCATTGAGAACCTGAGAGCCATGTTTGCCACACATAGTCTGCCAGACATCATTGTCAGCGACAACGGACCGTGTTTCATGAGCCTGGAGTTTCAAGAGTTCATGAAACACAACGGCATAAAACACGTGAGGTCAGCCCCGTTCAAACTCGCGTTCAATGGTCAAGTGGAGAGGGCAGTTCAAACCATCAAGCAGAGCCTGAAACGCGTAACTCACGGTTCCTTGCAGACACGCCTGTCACGCATATTGCTCAGTTACAGGACAAGGCCACATACGCTCACCGGGGTCCTGCCTGCGGAACTATTGATGGAGAGGCCTCAAAATCAGGTTGTCTCTAGTCCATCTTGACCATAACGATCATGTCGAAACCCGACGTCAATGTCAGCAGTGGTATCACAACCGCACCGCAGTGTCACGTGACCTGTGAATGACCCAGTGTATGGACTTAACCATGGTCAAGGGCCCAAGTGGTTCACGGGCAATGTTACGGATAAAGAGGGTAACCGAGTGTATATGGTTAAGCTCAAGAAAGGGTAGGAGGAAACACATTGACCAAATCAAGCTAAGGCACTCTGACAAACCGGAACAGTTGGAAGAAGACACTGCAAGCTTAGACGACCAAGCAACTCACGTCCAGCCATCAGAAGAACCCACTGTGGTCAACACCCAGCCTCAAGTCGTGAGAGAGATTGTACTGAGACGGTACTGAGATGGTCAACCAGGGAGCAAAGGGCTCCGGACCATCTGAACTTGTGCCAAGAACTGGGGGGGGGGGGGGGGGGGGGGAGAATGATGTAATGTATGTACATAAGGTCTGCCCACCACCAGACGGCACTACCGTCAGAGATCCTAGGGTCATAGGTACACTTGTGCTGGGCCCGGGATATAACCTGGACTTCACCTTTGTATCTTCAATTCTGGAAGCCATTAAAGACTGGCCAGGTTACACCTGGTCACTGGCTCACAGTACGGAGTTCATTGTATCATTTCATACACGATACCGTCCTTAATGCTGCTACTGGCTCCTACCTTATGCTGCTGTTTTCATGTATCTTCATGTGATTGGGAATTCATGATGTTATTTATTCATTCGTGAGATGTGGGCATCACTGGCAAGGCCAGCATCTAATCTCCATCCCCAATTGCCCTTAAGGTGATAATGAGCCGCCTCCTTAAACCACCGCTGTCCGTGTGGTAAAGGTACTTCCACAGTGCTGTTAGGTAGGGAGAGCCAGGATTTTGACCCAGCAACGATGAAGAAAGGTTAGGAAGGTGTGCAACCTGGAGGAGAACTTGGAGGTGGTGGTGTTCCTATGCGTCTGCTGCCCCTATCCTTCTAGGTGGCAGAGGTCACGGGTTTGGGAGGTGCTGTTAAAGAAGCCTTGGTGAGTTGCTGCAGTACATCTTATAGATGGTACACACTGCAGCCATGGTGTGCCGATGGTGGAGGGCGTGAATGTTTAAGGTGGTGGATGGACTGCCAATCAAGCAGGTTGTTTTGTCCTGGATGGTGTTGAGCTTCTTGAGTGTTGTTGGAGCTGCATTCATCCAGGCAAGTGGAGAGTATTCCATCACATTCTTGACTTGTGCCTTGTAGATAGTGGAAAGGCTTTGGGGAGTCAAGAGGTGATTCACTCACTGCAGAAAACCCAGTCTGTGACCCGCTCTTGTAACCACAGTATTAACATGGCTGGTCCAGTTAAATTTCTGGTCTTAGATGATCCCCCCAGAATGTGATGGTGGAGGATTTGACACTGGTAATGCTATTGAATGTCAAGGGGATGTGGTTAGACTTTCTCTTATTAGAGATGGTCATTGCCTGGCATCTGTGTGGCGTCAATGTTACTTGCCACTTATCAGCCGAAGCTATGTTGTCCAGGTCTTGCTGCATACGGGCATGGACTGCTTCATTATCTGAGGAGTTGCAAATGGAATTGAACACACTGCAGTCATCAATGGACATCCCACTTCGGACCTTACGATGGAAGGATCTCACAGTAAATGCAGTTGCTAATTTCAAAAACCCAGGACATTGCTGACTTTGACCATAGTGGTCTCAATCACTTAATTTGTGATTGCAACCAAAGCACACTATCCCTTCTTATCCTCCTTAACTTTTCTGTGGCATTTATGTGGAGACCTCCAACACTATGATTAATACATTTGACACCATTCTCTGTTTTTATTTTATTCCTTACTTTTGTTCTTTTCCTCGTTTAGTGTTCTAATTATTTTTTCCCTTAGCAACTTTTTTTTTTATTCATTCCAGTTTTCTTTTTTTTATACAATTTTACCTGTGCTTTCTATCTGTATTCCTTTCAACAAAGAATTGAGTTTTTCTTAATTAAAAAAATACTTAATTGAAGGAAAGGAACACAGGCGGATGTAGTGCTCTCCTTTTCTCCCACATTTTGGAAGCACTGTACATTTCATAATGCAGGCAGCAATCAGGTATTATTGACAGAGTGATCCAGTACAGATTGTCCCCTAACCTGGGCCCTGACCCATGGGGGGAGGCAGGTGAATATTGTGCAGTATGCATTTTATATAAACTAACACATTTTACACCAAAGCATTGCAGGGAATTGGATAAACTCCTGTCATCTATAATCCATATCAATTATGCCAGTCACAACAATAAATTGTATTTATACAATGCCCTTAACATAGTAAAATGTTCCAAGGCACTTCACATGAGCATTATCAAACAAATTTTGACACCGAGCCACATAGAGATATTAGGACAGATGATCAAAAGTTTGGTCAGAGGTAGGTTTTAAGGAGTGTCTTGAAAGAGGAATGAGAGATGGAGAGGCGGAGGGAGGGAATTGCAGAGCTTAGGGCCCAGGCAGCTGAAGGCACGGCCACCAAATGGTGGAGCAATTAAAAACAGGGATGCGCAAGAGGCCAGAATTGGAGGAGGGCAGAGATCTCGGAGGGTTGTAGGGCTTTAGGAGCAATGAAATATAGTAAAATTGACTGGGAAATCAGGAGAATGGATATTGACAATGGTCTACCACCACATCACTTGCCCAGGCTCTATTCCTTGCCTCAGCATTGGATTTGGCTTCTCGTACTTTATGCCTACCACTAGGCTGACATATGTTTGAAAATGATTTTTAACCGTGTGGTCACTTACCTTTAAAAATGTTCCCACATACTTGACATTTTTTTCCAAACAGCCCTTTAAGAGCTCGTGGGTTACAGGTTACCTGCTCATCAAGCCTGCTGTGCCTGTCTGGTTCAATGTGTTATGGAAGCATATTATAAACATGGACGAGTTGACATCGTCAAATTACTCAAGGTCAGCTCTCTATGCCACTGGCGTGCATGGCAAACAATGCATTTCAATCCTGCCAGCACGGTGACGTGACCACATAATCAGCCTTATCGTCTTCGGATCTTCAATGGCCGCTTTTAGCTGATCAAATAGCTGCCACTCATCAAAAGGAAAGTCTTTTCGATTGCAATTGCTTTGATATTTAAAGAACTAAAGCTAAAAACAGCACAAAAAGATGGTGCTAACACCTGGACATATTCTTTATTTCTATTTGTTTTGAATATTGTTGATCTTCAATCAAGTTATTCAGCAGAGTATATGGAAAAGCTAATGAAAGTGATGCAGGCACCTTAAGGAGCAGACTGACATTCAATATTAAACAGCATAATTTAAATAATCTAATCTCACTCACAAGGCCATAGTTGTGGAGATTTATTATATTTTAAGGATGTTTTAAATCTTTTTCCAGTTCGCAAACTCAATTAAGACTGTAAAAATAGCATTCCTGCAAATTTTAAATAGGACAGATCAGCTATGTCTACAATGCTAACTACTTGCCCAACCTCACAATACTTCAAAAATGAAAATCTGAATATAGATAGTTGGTCTGCAATCGTAGATGGCAACTCTATCTACTGATTAGTTTGCAGAGTTATAATCTATCCCAATATTATGATGCATAAGCAGGCTAACATCAACCAAGAGCAAGTTTCCATTGAGAAATTAGACTTCCTTTGTTGCTAGGCTTCACAGAATAAGGCAAGAGTGTTTCCATGGTGATCAAAAAAGATAATAGGATGTGAAAACAGCTAAAAAGGAGCTGTAGAGTTAACATTACAAACAGAATAGCTGTATGGCAGTTTTAAGCTCAGCAATCATCTGGTAAAGTTTAATCATATTTTCATAGATACCTGCAGGTTATTAGAACTCTTAACTGTTAAACAAGGACTTAAGTGCTGTCTTCACACTTAGAACAAAGGAGCAGGAAAATCAGAGCTACAGAATCCAAAGCTCCCTCAACAGTATTGCATCCACCGAGACTAACCCTGGTCTGGTGGTGGATTATCATGGTAGCTACAATCTAACACACTCAAGGTGCCAATACCTCATAATCCAATGCACATCACTTCATGAGATGCAGGAGAGCTCCTGCTTATATTCACTGGCATGTACACCAGTGCTTTCTTTAAATAGAAAAACTACGGTGAAGGGCCAAGGTTTCCTAATGCAGCACAATACCAAGATTTTAATAGCATAAAAGCAATGAGGTAAATCAGAAACTCGTGATTCGGTGACGTCAAGCTTACAGAAAGAAACAAAGACAGACTTGGATTTATATAGCGCCTTTCATGACCACCGGAAGTCTCAAAGCGCTTTACAGCCAATGAATTGCTTTTGGAGTGTTGTCACTGTTGTAATGTGGGAAATGCAGCAGCCAATTTGCACACAAGCATGCTTCCACAAACAGCAATGTGATAATGACCAGATCATTTTTTCGTGTTATGTTGATTGAGGGATAAATATTGGCCAGGGTACCAGGGATAGCTTCCCTTCTCTTCTTCGAAGTAATGCCATAGGATCTTTTACGTCCACCTGAGCACGCAAACGGGGCCTTGGATTAACATCTCATCTGAAACATGGCACCTTCGACAGTGCAACACTCCCTCAGCATGGCACTGGAGTGTCAGCCTAGATTTTTTTTTTGTGCTCAAGTCTCTGGAGTGGGTCTTTAATCCACAACCTTCTGACACAGAGGCAAGAGTGCTACCCACTGAGCCACAGCTTAAAAGGCCTGAAGATTATAAGAGGAAGAAAAGAATGAGGGAGGTTAGGAGTTCCGTTGATCTGAGCTCCTAGGAAAGAATGAGTTGGTATAGGAGATGGTTTGATGAGTCTTGATTTCAACATTGAGGATGTAGGGAAGAAAAAGGAACATGTAGGCTGGTGTCATTGCAATTTAGGAGGAACAAGACAAGAATGTTCAGAAAAACACATAAGAAAATCAAGAGTATAACATCTTAGGCAGGTTATACTGGGAAAACACATTGGACACTCTGGCCTCTCTCCAAAACTTGGGGCACCACTGTACATAAGCAGGCATATTAAAGATGAAGTGACCAATATAACCTAATTCAGTACAAGAGAAACAACATTATTAAATGAACCTCAAGATTTGAGCCTCATGTTGGCACATCGGGGATAATAAAGGCTGCATCATTATCATTTCAATGTCAATCTGAGAGGTGTAATATTGAATATTAGTCTGAATTAGATTGAACATCATCCTTATTATATTCAAGAGTACAAATGTTAAAAATGAATGCTATTATGTTTTGCGCTTTCTAAAGCGCTGTCACCATATCAATGAAGGACTTAGAAATAATCCTCCAGCAATAAAATATTCATAAACTCAGATATAAATTTACATACACAGTGGGCTTGATATTTTTCTTATCTGCACTGATTTCAGCACGAACACCGATACATTTTTAATATCACATGTTCAAAATCATCATGGGGAAAGATTTCCTCTGTGCACTGTATGTAACAAATTCACAAACCTGTTCTTTACAAATGGGTTTATGATTTCATTGCACATTGCTCACATGGGAAATCTTCCCCCGATATTATTCTGGAATACAAAATGGATTTAGCAGCATCAGACTAAGCAAGAAATGGGTGTAATTTATATAGCGCCTTATATCGTGACCTCTTCCAACTGGAGAAAGATGCGAGGTCAGGGCTAGGGCAGGAGGGAGATCCTTCGAGGAAGTTTGGCTCGGTGGGCTAGTTTTCTGGAATGGAGCTTGATCCTATGACTACTGACGCAAGAATGACAGAGCCACATCTAATACCCAAGACTAGTATTCCAATTCAAATATTTCCCCAGCAGGTTTCTATAAAGTGATGGACTTCCTAACTTCTTGTCACTGCTTGCTCACAAGTAGTCTGTGACCTGGAATAGGGTTTGAGATGTTTGCTGCAGTCCCAGAGTGGTTTTCCCACTTCTATAATAAAGCAAAATCATTAAGACAGTAAAATAATGATTGATTTGAGTTAAAAATATTGAATATGTTTCTTACACTAGAAATACAGACATCACAAATAATATTTGTAATATCTATCCATCACTTTTCTAGTAACTTAGCTCTTCACTTCTTCAAATGTTTTTCGTAATTATTTGCATTATATACAAGTACGACATTATTTGGTCAATCTCCCATGGTGGACTTGCAGTATTTACTTAAAATGACATGCTTTCTTATCTCCTCCCTTTACAACATCTTTCTTCTTTTTCCTCAGTCACTTGATTGAATAACATAAAAAATAGGAGAAGGAGATGATCATACAGCCGAGAAGTGAGATTTTCCGTAGTTTTTTTATTTCATGCTCAATTTGTAGTTTATGCTAAGCTGTTGTTGTAGCACTGCCTAAGGATGTTTTTCTCACCATCCAGATTCCAATAAGTCCATTCACCATTGTCCAGACAGCAGCGAAGCATCTCAAACATTCCTCTCAGCAATACAAAATAACGGTTGGCTCAGAACTTTTATTTAATGGCTTGTTCCCTTTACTACAAAAATCTACCTATCCGTCTTGGAAGCGCCAATTGTCCGAGCATCCACAGCCTTTTGATGTAAGAGTGTTCTAAATTTCTACTACCCTTTATGTGGAAAAGTTGCTTCCTGATTTTGCTCCTGAATAGCCTTGCTCTAATTTTAAGATCATGTCATCCTTGTTCTTGATTCCCTCAAGAAATAATTTTTCCATATCTACCTTATCAAATTCTTTTAACATTTTAAATATATGACCAGATCACACCTAAGAGAATACAAGCCAACATATACATTTTCCTTTGGAGGAAAATAAGAATAGCAACCGAGAACGTCCCCTCAACTACTTCCAAAATGGCATCATCAGTATTGTTCAAACAAAAACCCTTGGGCTGATGACAATTCCCAAAAACTGTTGCAGGACAAATAGCATTAAAGAAGATTTGCTTGGTACAAAAATCCTGCATGGTTTACATGGCACCCAATAACATTAGCACCACACATTGGACCCACTCGAGAGATGCACCGACTTCCTAGGCTCAAAACAGCACCAAAAAGATGTCCCCGCATTCTGGCCACTCTGTCGACTCTCCCTGGGCTTGGCGCGGCGATTCCATTGGGGTGGGGGGGCGCGGAGCTAGGGCCCTGCACGTGAAAGAGTGCTGTCAGCTGTCCGCATGCGCATCAGAGCGTTCGCGCATGCGCAGTAGCTCCTCCCATGATGATGATGATGCATGCTGCAGCGTGGGACCCGATGCGTCCCGCCCCTATCCTGGGCTGAGTGGCCTCTCGCACCGGTCGCCGGCCCGCTGTCTGTTAATTCCTGCAGCCTGTGTGTTGTGAGAGCCTGTGTGTGTGTTCTGTGAGCCTGTGGCCAGTTCCCTGTGCGCTCCCACCCGGTCGTCCCTCCCGCACCTATCCCCGGCCGGCCCGCTGACTTCCCGGGCCAAGTTAGGAAGGGAGGACTTGAGTTTTATTTTTTTTATTTATTATTAATGGCTTTTATGCTTCTTGAATGTTGTTCTGAGGTGTTTAGTGCTTTGCAAGATCCTCTCCGCTTCCCCCCCCCCCCCCCACCCCCCCACGTCCCCCGGACTATCTCTGGCTACCTGCGCTGATTTCTTCACTCTCTGCAAGGGTTTTCTGTGCAGCCACAAACGCTGGCCTAAGTTAGTTTGGAGCAACTATTAGCTGTCCAAAGTGGTTTAAATGGCCAAATGTGGCTGGTAATGCCCCCCTTTGAACAAAACAAAACTAAACTCAAAAAATCCCAACTAACTCACTTACACTGGCGCAAATTGAATGTGCAAAATGGGGATTTTTAAGATAATCCAGAAAAATCAAGTTGCTCCAAAAAAAAAAAAAAAAGAGCAACTCCTGGGCAATTTTGGGTCCATTATACTGCTAATGCGACAAGTAATTAGGAAGGCAAATGGAATGTTAGCCTTTATTGCAAGGGGATGGAGTATAAAAATAGGAAAGTCCTGCTACAGCTATATAGGACTTTGGTGAGGCCACACTTAGAGTACTGCGTATTTAAGGAGGGATATACTTGCATTGGAGGCAGTTCAGAGAAGGTTCAAGAGGTTGATTCCTGAGATGAAAGGGTTGTCTTATGAAGAAAGGTTGAGCAGGTTGGGCCTATACGCATTGGAGTTTAGAAGAATGAGAGGTGATATTGAAACGTAAGATTCTGACGGGGCTTGACATGGTAGATGCAGAGAGCATGTTTACCCTCATGGGGGAATCTAGAACTAGGGGGCATTGTTTCAGAATAAGGGGTCGCGAATCTTTGGAATTCTCTATCCAGAAAGCTGTGGAGGCTGGGTCATTGAATATATTTAAAGGTGAAGATAGACAGATTTCTGAACGATAAAGGAGTCAAGGGTTATGGAAAGCAGGCAGGGAAGTGGACTTGAGGCCAAGATCAGATCAGCCATTATCTTATTGAATGGCGGAACAGGCTCGAGGGGCCAAATGGCCGACTCCTGCTAACACATTCAGCATTACTGTGATATCCTGCATCTTTCATGGTTCCACTCCAATTCCCACAAGCACAGGAGCTTACATAAACTTCCAACAAATGTATTCTTTACGCTTCAGAATCCGCTGAATTTATGGAGCCACTTAAAAAATACAGAAAGGGCGTTATTGTGTTTCTAAACGGGTACTACAATTTGAAGATGTTACATCTACTCCCAGACTTCAACATTTCTTTTTGATCAGTAGACATTGCATTATTAACGCAATTCTGAAACATTGGGGGCAGGATTTGCGGTCTTCTGCCGCCCTGTTAGCGCCCCGGAGTGGCGGCAATAAGCACTTCCGGGCAGGCAGCCAACTTCCAGTGCCCTGCCGGGACTTTCGGTGCCTGTTTCAACGGGGCACAGAGCATTACCGACTGGAATAGGCGAGCCAGTGTGCAACAGCTGTGGCTGTGACACCGGCTCGATTTTTGCCAGTTGCCCAATCCATGGCGCTCCATAGAGCGCCCTGCTGGGACAGCCTGAGAAAGTGGGCGGTCTAAGCTGTAGCAGCCACAGTGAGGTAATGTCGACCTCAGATAAGTGTGACTGGTTTTCATTTGTTTTTTTGCAATTTATGTTCTGGTGGCATGAGTTATTTATTGGGAATGTTGTTAGTGGGTTTCGCTCCCCCCGGCCTCTCTGAGCATTCCAAAGCCAGCTGTTTAGCTCGGGATTTTCACTTGCTCAGCCGGCCTAGCGCCCCAAGAGGGATGTGTAACACCATACTCAGGACTCAGCTGATGAATTTTGCTGACTGTGGCACAAAGTATTCCTGGGCGCAAACTTTACCCTCCTGCCCCGAAATGAGCAGAAGTGAAAATCCAGCCCTGAATTTCTATCCATTTCTGTTAGAGGTGGCATTTCCCATTTTACTATTGCCCAAATAGTACAGCAATCCACTAACTGCATAAAGTTGCTCACTGCAGCTGCTTAAAATCTCTGACACACTGGGAAAAGATAACATATTTTTCATGAGAACAATGCAATTTTCCTGCATTGTTCCAGGTGGGCTTAAGCCAACTTACTAATAATGAAGAATTCTAAATCAATGCCACGACAAAAGTAATCCTGTTAAATGCTATTCGAACCACTTACAAGCCAAAAACTTGCAACGTAGTCACGCTGATATAATTCTTTCCTTAGAGTCAGAAATATTTATTGATATACTAGGCAATCTCCCTTCGTGTTGCACGTAGCGATTCAAGACCAAATGTGGGGGCCAAAATTCAGGGCCACCAGAAAGCTGGCAGACCTAGCTTTTCCTTGAAGTTTGTTCCGCCGGGATCGTTGAGGTGGCCTTTCCATTGATTTTCATCACTTAGTATTTTTTTTTATGTTGGACCGGAAGTCAGTCATAGTGGGGCGGACGTGCGGCAGTAAGGCAAACTGAGGGGTGGAAGTTGGGGCGGGACAGAGACTCCACCACTGACACTCGGCGGCGGAGTGGTGGTGACTTCACAGCACATGTGTGTCACCACGCTCTCTCCCCTCTGTTAAAGGGGAGAGAATCGGACATTTTGTTATCTTTGGCCACTGGGCCACCAGGGAAGGTTTTGGCCGGATCAGCAGCCTGGCACCCAAGAGGGGGTGCTAGGCTGCCTGTTGGCACTATTTTGCTGGCCTATCGGGAAGTCAGCCAGCAAAAATAAAGACATGGCAGCTGTGGCAGTGGGCCCTCCTCTTGAAAGGCCGCCGTGTTGCACAGTGAGAAGGTGCACCAACACAGAAAGCTGTCAGGGGCACCGCGCGGCGGGGGAACAATTGTTTTTCCAGTGAATTTGGGTCGGTGTATTCTGCAGGTATGGAAGAGCCACGGTGCACATTTTGATGATGCGCTTGCGCCTGTAATCAGCAGCGGGGCAGAATTGGGGACAGGCTGAAAAATCCCCGACTTGAATTTGGGTCTGGCCGGCCAATGTGGTGGCCACTTGATTCTGCCGGGTGGTCGCCGCTAATCGGCACAAATGGGCCTTATACAGACCCGAATTTTGGCCCCGATGTTATCTTTAGGGAAGTAACGTTAAAGGACAAGACATAACCTGACTGGTGCCAACAGACAATTCAATTCAAAGTCATGTATTCTGACCTTATTTTTATATTTCCCATTATAAATTTGTATAACCACATTTACAATGGGATCTGGCATAGCTCAGCGATTTGAATACAGGAGCAGGGAGGTCTTACTGCAGTTGTACAGGGCCTTAGTGAAGCCTCACCTGGAACATTGTGTTCAGTTTTAGTTTCCTAATCTGAGGAAGGACATTCTTGCTATTGAGGGAGTGCAGCGAAGGTTCACCAGACTGAATCCAGGGATGGCTGGACTGTCATATGAGGAGAGACTGGATCAACTGGGCCTTTATACATTGGAATTTAGAAGGATGAGAGGGGATCTCATAGAAACGTATAAGATTCTGACGGGACTGGACAGGTTCAATGCGGGAAGAATGTTCCTGATGTTGGGGAAGTCCAGAACCAGGGGACATAGGATAAGGGGTAGGCCATTTAGGACTGAGATGAGGAGAAACTTCTTCACTCAGAGAGTTATTAACCTGTGGAATTCCCTGCCGCAGAGAGTTGTTGATGCCAGTTCATTGGATATATTAAAGAGGGAGTTAGATATGGCCCTTATGGCTAAAGGGATCAAGGGATATGGAGAGAAAGCAGGAAAGGGGTACTGAGGGAATGATCAGCCACGATCTTATTGAATGGTGGTGCAGACTCGAAGGACTGAATGGCCTACTCCTGCACCTATTTTCTACGTTTCTATAGCAGCTGAAGGAGAGACAATGAAGCCCAAACCGCCATCAGGGTAATTATTTCGAACACTATTCTCAAGCAGTACTATGGGAGTGTGGACAAGTCAGAGGGCAATACTAGCCTGACAAAGAATCCCTGATCATAGTGATTTGCAACAGTGCATCAATCAATCTTGAGGAACTATAACAGGAGAGCACTGAATAGATATTTGAGGCCACAGATCAGGAGAATGAAGAAGGAGTAGGCAGCGCTGAAGAGCCCTATTGTGGCTGCTGTACAAATTTAACAAACCTTAATTGACGAAACCTTTACTTGAGCTAAACTACAAGCCTCGTCTCCTCACTCCGGATCAATATCTTCCCATTCCCTTGCTATAAGAACTAAGAGCCCTCTACTTCTCTCCCCACATCAACATTCACCTTTTTTTGTATCACCATAGCCTCAAAAATTAATGTCAACATTCCACAGCTGCTGTGTAGAAAATTATAATTAATTATTGTGCTCACCTACCTATTCTCGTGCTTCTTCTTCATGCCAGCCCTGTGGCAGGAGCCTGTGTGATGGACGGCAGCTACACGTCCAGGATAGGCTCCTGGGATTAAGGCTCTTCATCTTGGTCAGCATGGGAGCAGCTCTTTTCAGGCTGCTTTCAGGCTCATGTGAAGTCCTCGGGGTAAGGTGCTGCATAAAGGTTGCCATCAACTATTGATGTTGCGTATATGGACTTTCAAAAGGTGTTTGATAACTTGCCCTGAAGTCACAACTGAACATCGGAATCTTCTTTTGTGTATTAAAAGTGGTCTTATGAAGAATAATCATGCAGCACTGCTAATCTATTTGGGATCGGGACATACACGGGTAATATTGGTGCCCAGCCCCATTGTGCTGGGCCTGGGTACAATTCATAATATATTTGCTGCAACTGATAAAGGTATAGTTGTATTTATTAAATATGGAAATCTGATCAGAATTTGTCTCTAATGTGCTTTTGCATTCGTACACTGAGAATTCATGTGGGGCATCAGGCAGGAATATTTTCCACATGTTGCCTCATACACACCAATAAAACAGGCTCTCCTTAAAAGCAAACTGCAATTTGAATATGCTAGACAAACAGGAGTGAAGAGCAGAATATGTTCCTACATGAGCACGCTGCAAAAACACAATGGCACCGTGAAGTTTCGGAAAGCGTACTTCTGGCACTGAAGCAAGTTTTAAAAAGCCCCATCTTCAAAACAGGAAACATTTTTTAAGTTCAAAAAGCTAAAAATGTATCTGATTTTGTAACAATTTACAGGCATAAGCAAGAGCTGGTAGTGGGCAAATTAAGAGGAATCAAAGATTCTGGTCTCAAATCAGTTTATCAATTTACACTGGTAGGAGTCCACATGATTTGAATCTACACCACGAAGAAACTTATCTCTGAAGCGTGCTTCAGTTCTGCCAGTGATAATTCTGATTTAGGAACTTCGTAATGGCAAAATAGAATCCCAGTTCAGGATATTAAATCTACAAAGGCAGATAAGCAGACATGTCAGAGTGACTCTCAGTCAGGTCGCTCCACAATACTTAAAAAAAAAAATTGTTGATGTACTTCTCCAAACTAGCGCAAACAGAATTTGTCACTTATTTCAATTTAAATTCAACAGAGCAACAGCTTACCGTGTACAGAAAATACCTGCTGTGGAATATAGGGAAGAGGATTCAGAGGGGAGCAATGAGCCCAATTCTGTATCTTATGGGCTGAAACCCATTTGGAATGTGGGCCTGGTTTATATCATTGGTGTAAATCCAGCTCTCCCAGCAAGGAGTGGCACTCAAAGGCAACTCATTTTTGAAAAGCCCCAGCATGCAGCCTGTGATTTCCCATTCATTAAAATGAATGGACAAAAAGTCAGGGTTTGAACAACATACCCTGCGTGCACGACTCCCAGCTGGCAGCAGTGGAGGATGGAATTGGTCATCATGCAGACAGCTGGAGAACATGAGGCCTATTCTTCGTCCCTCCGATCTTCCCCTCGCTTTCGAGGTGGAGGCCAGGGAATTCACCAAAGACATGGAAAGTGACCTGGACTTTTTAAAAATCAGCCAGGGTCAGTAGCACATCCTTGTGATGTGTGGAACTCCCAAACCTCTGAAGATATGCTGAGAATCCACAAGAGAGCAAAATCCTCACCTGCATTTTAGATAATTGAAGATCTGAAAAGGCTTCTGAACCCAATTTAAGCATGACACAAGACTGATTTCATGAAGCAAATTTTCCTTTTAAGTGAATGATTCACATTGTCACTGGATGTCCCTTCATTTCCTATACAAATGTGATCCGTGTAGTGTCTCTGTCACCATCATTACCTCTGGTAAAGTCACAATCAGAAATTTGAACATTTTTATGTATGTAACTATGTAGTACTTGCCACCAGAGGGCGTGACTGTTGGAGTCCTAATCGTCACCTGCACACGTGCAGGGCCAGTATAAAAGGTTGACTGCCATGTTGTTTAGGCACTCTAGAGTTGTAATAATGACGAAGGTCACACTAAGTTTAGCTCACAGTACTCAGCCTCATGGAGTTCTTCGATACACAACAATTGGCGACGAGTAACCGAATACGAACCTTCACGCAACCATGGCTGCTGTTGGAATATTAGAGAGATTCGTAGAGGGTAATGATTGGGAAGCCTTCATCGAGCATCTCGACCAGTACTTCGTGTCCAACAAGCTGGAAGGAGACACCAACGCGGCCAAGTGCAGGGCGGTTCTCCTCACCGTCTGTGGGCCTAAAATATACGGCCTCATCAAGAATCTGCTCACATCGACAAAACCAACGGAGAAGGAATATACAGAGTTGTGCACACGGGTTCGGGACCATCTCAAGCCGAAGGAGAGTATCCTCATGGCCAGATTATCATTTTTACACACACCATCGCTCCGGGGGCCAGGACGCAGCGGATTATGTCGCCGACATGAGACGCCCCATGGGACCTTGCGATTTTTGAGCTGCGTTGGGGCAAATGCTGCGGGGCTTTTTCATGCTGGACATCAGACACGGGGTCATTCTTCGAAAGCTGCTGGCTGCTAAAGCCTAGACCTGAGCAGGGCCATCGCGATTGCCCAGTCATGCATGGCCACGAACGATAACACAATACAGATATCTTCTCAACATCGAAGCTCACCAGCAAGTACTGTGCATAAAATGACATCGCTAGCAGGCCGCACTGCATATGGCAGGGCCTGTACGTCTGCGGCTGCAAGATCTGTGATGACTCAGAATCCACCATCGGGAGTGAATGGTGAAGCCATTAGCACCATGTTGGCGCTGCAGGGGTAATCATCGGGCCCATCAATGTCGATTCAAGCACTACGTGTGCAAAGGCTGCGTAACAATGGGGCACTTCCAGTGAATGTGCAAATGGGCTGCGACATACCACGTGGCAGAGGATGATCGATCCGGCACGGATCACGTAGCACAGGCAACTCAACCCCAAGAAGAAGTGTATGGGGTGCATACCTTCACCACCAAGAGCCCTCCTATAATGCTGAAAGTCAAATTAAATGGAGTTCCAGTATCCATGGAGTTGGACACAGGTGCGAGTCGGTCAATAATGAGCCAGAAGGCTTTCGAGAAACTGTGGGGCAATAAAGCACAAAGGCCCAATCGGAGCCCGATTAATGCAAAGCTGTGTACCTACACCAAACAGCTCATACCAGTCATTGGAAGTGCGGCAGTGAAGGTATATGATGGAGCTGTGAATGACCTATTATTGTGGATTGTTCCAGGCAATGGCCCAACGCTGTTCGGCAGAAGCTGGCTAGAAAAGATTAGATGGAATTGTCACGACATCAAAACACTATCTTCAGTGGATGACACCTCATGTGCTCAAGTGCTGAGCAAGTTTCCCTCGCTATTCGAACCAGGCATCGGAAACTTTACAGGTGCTAAGGTACAAATTCATCCAAATTTGCAGCAAGCACCTGGACTAAACGAGGCTGTGGTTCACAGACTGCCCTGAACAACCCACAGCAGACACCACCTTTTGAGAGCCCACAACACACACCCAAAGGATCAACGACACCACTCCGGACCAGGAAATCAAACCCATCACGCCGAACAACCCAGCAAGGTCAGGCTCACCTAGCAGCCCTGCAGGGCCAACAACACGCCTGCCCAGTGAGGGCACAGCCAACACACCAGAACAGACATTTGTACCAAGGCAGTCCACCAGGGAAAGAAAGGCTCCCGACCGCCTCACCTTGTAAATAGCTTTCACTTTGACTTGAGGGGAGAGTGATGTGTATCTGTAAAGCATGCACGCCCATGTTCCGCCACCAGGGAGCTCATCCCCTGAAGTCCCAAGGGATCCCAGCATCCCTTGGGAGCACTGAATATAAGCCGGCCCCTAAGGCCTGTTCCTCACTCTAGAGTGTCTTATTAAAGACTGAGGTCACTGTTACTTTAACCTCCCTGTGTGCAGTCTCATCTGTGTTATGAACACAGTAGGAATCAGGCCCACGGACTCAAAGACAGAGGCTATCAAGAATGCACCCAGGCCACAGAATGTGATGGAGCTGCGTTCATTCCTGGGATTCAACTATTTTGGTAACTTTCTACCTGGGTTGAGCACGTTGTTAGAGCCTTTGCACATGTTGCTATCCAAGGGTGACAACTGGGTTTGGGGCAAATCTCAAGACACAGCCTTTGAGAAGGCCAGGAACCTATGTTCCTGACATTATTAGTGCAGAAAATGTTGGAATCAATTATTAAAGATGAAATAGCAGCGCATTTGGAAAACAGTGACAGATCCGTCCAAGTCAGCATGGATTTATGAAAGGGAAATCATGCTTGATAAATCTAGAATTTTTTTGAGGATGTAACTAGTAGAGTGGACAAAGGAGAACCAGTGGATGTGGTGTATTTGGACTTTCAAAAGGCTTTTGACAAGGTCCCACACAAGAGATTGGTGTGCAAAATTAAAGCACATGTTATTGGGGGTAATGTATTGACTTGGATAGAGAACTGGTTGGCAGACAGGAAGCAGAGAGTCGGGATAAACGGGTCCTTTTCAGAATGGCAGGCTGGGACTAGTGGAGTGCTGCAGGGCTCAGTGCTGGGACCCCAGCTCTTTACAATATACATTAATGACTTAGATGAAGGAATTGAGTGTAATATCTCCAAGTTTGCAGATGACACTAAACTGCGTGGTGGTGTGAGCTGTGAGGAGGATGCTAAAAGGCTGCAGGGTGACTTGTGCAGGTTAGGTGAGTGGGCAAATGCATGGCAGATGCAGTATAATGAGAGGTTATCCACTTTGGTGGCAAAAACATGAAGGCAGAATATTACCTGAATGGCAGATTAGGAAAAGGGGAGGTGCAACGAGACCTGGGTGTCATGGTTCATCAGTCATTGAAAGTTGGCATGCAGGTACAGCAGTTGGTGAAAGCAGCAAATGGCATGTTGGACTTCATAGCTAGGGGATTTGAGTATTGGAGCAAGGAGGTCTTACTGCAGTTGGACAGGGCCTTGGTGAGGCCTCACCTGGAATAGTGTGTTCAGTTTTGGTCTCCTAATCTGAGGAAGGATGTTCTTGCTATTGAAGGAGTGCAGCGAAGGTTCACCAGACTGATTCCCGGGATGGCAGGACTGACATATGAGGAGAGACTGGATCAACTGGGCCTGTATTCACTGGAGTTTAAACAAATGAGAGGGGCTCCCATAGAAACATATAAAATTCTGATGGGACTGGACAGGTTAGATGCAGGAAAAATGTTCCTGATGTTGTGGAAGTCCAGAACTAGGGGTCACAGTCGAAGGATAAGGGGTAAACCATTTCGGACTGAGATGAGGAGAAACTTCTTGTCTCAGTGAGTTGTTAACCTGTGGAATTCTCTACCGCAGAGTTGTTGATGCCAGTTCGTTAGATATGTTCAAGAGGGAGTTAGATATGGCCCTTACGGCTAAAGGGATCAAGGGGTATGGAGAGAAAGCAGGAAAGGAGGTACTGAGGTGAATGATCAGCCATGATCTTATTGAATGGTGGTGCAGAGGCTCGAAGGGCCAAATTGCCTACTCCTGCACCTATTTTCGATGTTTCTAGGTTTCTATGTTCAAATAAGTTACTTGTACATTATGATCCATGTAAACATTTAGCGTTAACTTGTAACGCCTCATTGTACGGGGTCGGCTGTGTGTTACAGCAAGCCAATGAATTGGGCAACCTCCAACTGGTTGCATACGCGTCTAGAAGTCTGTCTCAGGCTGAGAGAGCCGATAGTATGATCGAGAAAGAGGTGTTAGCATGTGTATATGGGGTTAAGAAAATGCACCAATACCTACTTGGACTTCGGTTTGAGCTTGAAACTGACCACAAGCCGTTCATTTCACTGTTTGCAGAGAGCAAAGGTATAAAAGATGGGCACTAACATTATCGGCTTATGATTGTTATTCGCCACAGACCAGGCACTGAAAACTGTACCGATGCGCTCAGCCGGCTACCATTACCCACCACTGGGGTGGAAATGGTGCAGCCCGCAGACTTGCTACTGGTCATGGATGCTTTTGAGAGCGAGGGGTCACCCGTCACAGCTCGCCAGATCAGGACCTGGACCAGCCAGGATCCTGTGCTATCATTAGTAAAGAGTTGCGTCCTAAATGGGAACTGGTCGGCCGTTCCCGGGGAAATGCAAGATGAAATTAAGCCTTTTCACTGACGCAAAGATGAAATGTCCATCCAGTCGGATTGTCTCTTATGGGGTAATCGCGTGGTTTTGCCAAAAAAATGCAGGAAAACATTTATACGTGACCTACACAGTACCCACCCAGGCATTGTCATGATGAAGGCAATTGCCAGGTCGTATGTTTGGTGGCCCGGCATTGACTCGGACTTGGAGTCATGCGTGCATCAGTGCAACACTTGCTCACAATTGAGCAATGCACCAAGGGAGGCTCCACTGAGTCTGTGGTCATGGCCCTCCAAACCGTGGTCTAGGATCCATGTAGATTTTACCGGCCCCTTTCTAGGAAAGATGTTTTTAGTAGTTGTGGACGCTTACTCCAAATGGATTGAATGCATAATCATGTCATCCAACACGTCCACAGCCACCACTGAAAACCTCCGGGCCATGTTCGCCACCCATGGCTTGCCCGATGTCCTTGTCAGCGACAATGGACCGTGTTTCACCAGCTTGGAATTCAATGAGTTTATGACCGGCAATTGCATCAAGCATGTCAGGTCTGCTCCATGTAAGCCCGCGTCTACAGTCAAGCGGAGTGGGCAGTCCAAACAATCGAGCAGAGCATGAAACGCGAGATGGACGGCTCCCTGCAGAACCACTTGTCTCTCATTCTGCTCAGTTACCGGACGTGACCCCACTCACTCACCGGGGTTCCCCCGACAAAATTGTTAAATGAAGAGAGCCCTCAAAACTAAGCTCTCCCTAGTCCACCTGGATTTTAATGATCATGTGGAAACCCAGCGACACCGGCAGAACATGTATCACGATCGTGCGGCTGTTTCACGTGACATTGATGTTCACGACCCTGTGTTTGTCCTGAATTACGGTCATGGTCCCAAGTGGGTTGCTGGCACTGTTTTGACCAAGGAAGGGAATAAGGTGTTTACAATCAAACTCTTAAATGGCCAAACGTGCAGAAAGCATTTAGATCAGACCAATTTGCGATTTACTGACAACCAGGAACGACTTGAAGGGGACATCACCATCGACGATCCACCAACACACACCCAACCAGCAATCAACCTCACTGTCAATCACGAGGATGAAACCACCATTCCCGACAGTCTGGTCAGACCAGCCGCGGTGCAGTGCAGCAATGGTCCGGCCAACTCACACACGCCAGGGTTTGAACTTAGACGATCTACCAGGGAGCGAAGGGCTCCGGATCACTTCAACTTGTAAACAACTTGTACCAAAGACTTGGGGGGGGGGGGGGGAAAGTGATGTTATGTATGTAACTATGTAATACTTGCCATCAGACTGTTGGAGTTCTAATGGTCACCTGCACACACGTGCAGAGCCAGTAGAAAAGGTTGACTGCCATGTTGTTTAGCCACTCTGGAGTTGTAATAAAGACTAAGGTCACACTAAGTTTAGCTCACAGTACTCAGCCTTGTGGAGTTCTTTTATACACAACAGAGGCAATGAGAGAGAGAGCGAGAGAGAGAGAGAGAGAGAGAGAGAGAGAGAGAGAGAGCGCGAGAGAGAGAGAGAGAGAGTAAGCGATGCATCATGGAAGTTCGCGTTTTTACCTTTGCTCCTGTGCAGCGATAATATCCAGGTGCACGACATCAAGCCATGTCACATTACAATGAAGCAAAAAAATTACTAACAACTATGAGGAACAAGTAGTAGGGGGTAAACACACCACAGGACTCGTGCTCTGAAATTTCCTGTCCCAGA
The DNA here is from genome assembly GCF_044704955.1 of Pristiophorus japonicus. Lineage (NCBI taxonomy): Eukaryota > Metazoa > Chordata > Chondrichthyes > Pristiophoridae > Pristiophorus > Pristiophorus japonicus. The sequence continues at coordinate 286,670,632 of NC_091979.1, forward strand.
CCATCTGCATCTTACATCCTACAGCTACAATCCTGGTCAAATAGCAGCCAGAAAGCCCCCAAGGCCAAAGGCTTGGCTCTCCACCCCCATTTAGTTTTATCTGTGCCTGGTAACTGAGCATTCCCAGAAACAATTTAGTGGAAAATCTACCCTTTGTTATATTAGGCTTGATATATTGCTTCATACTCAAAGATGCCGATCATTGTTTAAAAGTGAATCGGTCTTGATGACTGTGCTGATGACTACTGGGGTAAATTTTGCAAGGCTCCACAAGTGCAGCCAGCAGGGGCTGGAAAATCCCGAGATATTTCAGCCATTGAAATAGCGACACCAGGGGACCCCTCAAAACCTACCCTTTAAGGTTAAGGGCAAGCAGTACCACGTCTCACATATCCAGTACGGGGCTGCTGCTGCTCACGTTCCATGTTTCTCCTTCAGAAGATCAACATGCTGATGCTCAGGCCGACTGATACCTCCAGATGTCACGATCTGCAATTTGATCAGCTGTGAGATTTCGCAGCTGTCAATATTGATATTACATAGCTTGAGGCTACACTTCAGCATATTCTTATATCTCTATGCTTTCATTCAGCCTGTTCTAACTTACTGTACATGATCTTTTTATTGAAATTTAGCAGGTCTTCAATCCCAGTAGTCTTGGCACAGTTATGAATCTCAGTTGGTAATGTTGTCCTGCGTATGGTAAATCTCAAGTGTTGGATGTATTGCTTTTGCACATTTATTGCATTACAGTGATGGGAAAATACCGTATCATATTGAGGCTGCAGCGAGACTATGGTCAAAGTCAGATATTGCGCTCAAAGCCCCCAACTGAGCATGAGTAAAGCCAAGGAGATCTACTAATATTTTGTATAAATATTAAGTGCTGATGGCATTATTCGAGGTCTTAGCTTGAAGCAATTATTGAGCCTAATAATGCCAGAAGCTGAATTAATATCAGAGGTATAATCATTCACCCAGCACTGTTTCAAGGTTAAGCATGTATATTAATTCAACTCTTGTCCCATCTGATCAAAGCATCACCATAGTTTACAATTCAATATTTAAAAGAAATGCCAGATAATGACAAAAAAAAACAAAATCATTCTGTTCTGTGCTAGTCAAGAAGAACCATAGAAAGTGATAGTAACTCATTAAGCACGTTTAGTTGTGTAGCTTACACAGGGTTTTTTTTTAAAAAAAGGATTCAGTGCTCCCCTGTTTTCAGATCACTGATCAGTTGTCTTCAGTTACTGACCTTGCCTCACAAACACCAATTTGTGTCGAGACAAAAGGGAGCTGTTTATATAACAGAAATAATTAGGACTGTGCAGTGAGGGGAAAAAACAACCACAAGATCAGAGGATCACAACAAATGGAGAAACAGTTATTCAATACAAAGGGTAGATACAATGAAAAATAGAATGCTGTGCCACAAAAAAAGGAAAGGTATAATGCAGCAAGTCTGAAAGGAAAACGTAAAGTGGTCAAAAATAATAACACAAAAAAGAAACAAAAATGAAGGAAAGGAAGAAAACAAGATTCACAGGTAAGACAGAGTGTATTCATTTCATGCATACAATGAGGATAATTCAGTTGGTTGTCACACACAATGACTTTTGCTCCTGTGATATATGAATTCTTCATTTGAATGTCCTAAATCAAAAACATTTATACATGTGACATGCATAATTTTCCAATTTAACAAGAGCATACCTCCTCCATTTCTCTCTACATTATTGTAGGTTAATTAAATGGGCAGTAAAACCTGGAAATGCCGTGACAGTCCAGAAGTGTCCAGACAATAACTCTTACGGAATTAGCTTGGGCCACATCCTGAACCTCCTACAGCCGGTTTCTAAGCTGCATTGAAGGTTGAACTCTTCCCAAGCAAGTCCAAACCAGTTTCTAGCCCATCATTATGGCAGACACAGCACTTCACTCTAAATAGATTTAGAAGTTCAAGATGAAATCACTAAATTACATGAATTACCACATTGCAAGTACTTGAAGGCAGTGCAGTCAATGGGGGCGAATTTGCCCTTTTTTATAACCCCCATTAGCATCTCCAGGGTGCGCTAATGGTGCGCAATGAGGTTATCGTCCGAAGGGGTCAATAGCACCTCTGGGGAAATTGCCCCAGAGGTTTTGGGGGCGGAGGGATGGTGCGCCGTTAGCACTGCACCCCACAATTTATGCACACATGGTGACGACGCCATTGCCATGTGTGTCAACCTCTCGCCGCCCCACGCCAACCCTTTTCTGCCCGACGGGTGGCGAGGATGGCACCAGCTCGCACGCCGCGAAGCTGGCGGAATCCACTGCCGGGGCACCCCTTAAAGGGGAGGCCGTTTGCGCTGTGGGCCGGCATATTTTTCTGTCGGCCCTCGCCTCGACCAGGCCGCTATCCTGCAGCCCAGCACACCATTATACAGGGGGCGCAGCGGCACGCCCCTTTAATTAAGGGGATGGGGGTCCTGCCGCGTCAGCACTATGCAGAGCATCCGGGTAACGCTGATGTTGCCGTTGGGGCGCTGGGCTCCGGCACCGCTCTACTACCCCGGGAGCACCCCTACATGAGCGTGGAGCGTCTCCGATAGTGCTCCGCCTCCGTTGAGCAGCGGAACCTTCCGACCCAGGATGATTAGCGCCTCAAAACGGGGCACGAGTCAATTTCGCCCCTGTGTCTTCAGTGTCATAATATATAGTGGAGCCCTCTGACTCCTCTCTTCCCCCTCCTCCCAAACAAGGGAGCAAGAAGAGATTTGACAATGAAATCAGAGACACCAATACTTAAATTTATGAAAATATCTAAAAATGTAATCCTTAATTTCTTACTACCTGTCCCTGTGAAATCATATATTGATGTCCTAACTCAACAAGAAATCTTCTGCAGGTTAGCCTATTAGTCCAGCTTATTTCTGATGAATGTAATTTGAGTACTTCTTTACAAACATATTTTAATTACATTTAGTAATCTTACGGTCACACAGTTGTGAACTGTAAGAAATATAAAACTTTCCTATAAACTGATATAATTCAAGCCATTACAAAAAAATTGTAAAAGACGGCAATTATTTCCAATAGTCAACAAAGCCTCATAACTAAACTGCAATTTAAATTTTGGTGTAGCTATTCAATACAACTGTCCGAATTAAGGAAGACATGCATTTATGTTTTACGTACAATTACCAATTACATTAAAATACTACCATTACATGTACACACAAACTCCCACAGTACAGTGATCATTCATATGTGTTTGGTAAGCAATCACCCAAATGGATAAATAAAATCGGGAATCTATCTGCTTCATTAATGTGGATGGATAGCTAGCTGGCTGCAAGACAGAAAGCAAAGGGCTGGGGTAAAGGATAGTTATTCAGGGGTCAAGTTTCGGCCTGAGTTGCTCCTATTTTTTTTGAGCAACTAGTTTAGAATGGAGTATCTTCGAAATTGCAATTCTCGGCATTTAGTTTGCTCCAGTTCTAGTGAGTTCGAACAGTTTCATTTTAGAACAGATTTTTTTTTTTTTTAAATGGGGTGTGTCCGGCCACTTACGCCTGTTTTGCAAGTTTAGGTCGTAAAAACTTATTCCAAACTAACTTCGAACGGAGGAAGTGTAAATTTTTGTACGCTCAGAAAAACCTTGCCTACACTTAGAAATCAAGCGTAGGGAACGAGAGATGGGGGGGGATGGAGGGGATGAGAGGAGAGGAGAGGAGAGGAGAGGAGAGGAGAGGAGAGGAGAGGAGAGGAGAGGAGAGGAGAGGAGAGGAGAGGAGAGGAGGAGGAGAGGGGGAGGAGAGGGGGAGGAGAGGGGGAGGAGAGGGGGGGAGGTGGGGGGAGGGGAGGAGAGGAAGAGGGGGAGGAGGAGAGAAGGGGGGGGTGGGGGGAGGAGGAGGCTGAACGGGCCCGGCCGACGAGAGGAAACCGGGCCAAAGACTTTGGGCGGGGCCCGCCCCCAGCAAGATGCCAGGCGGGCGGGCCCCACCAAGGACGTGGAGCGTGGAAGGAGGGGGAACGGCGGACGGACCTGAAGTAGGGGGGGTGGGAGGGAAGAGCCGGAGCGGACCTGAACGGGTGGGGGTGGGGGGGGGCGGGGGAGAGAGCCAGAGCGGACCTTAACGGTGGGGGGAGGGGGGGGTAGCTGAAGCTCAAGACAAGGGAGGTCGAGGTCCAGTCCGATCTTCACCGCCCCGGTGAGGCCATTCAGCCAGCGCTAGGGGCGGCATGCTTCGGGCCCCTCCCACGCAGCCTCGGCGGCCTGGAGCTACTGCACATGCGCGCACACTCTAGCGCGCATGTGCAGAGGTCCCGGCACTGTTTTCAGCGCAGGGACCTGGCTCCGCCACCCCCACAGCTTGTGCTGCGCTGCGCCGAGTCCAAAGCAGGCCTGATCATGGTGGAGAATACCGAGGTAAATATTAGGCGCGCTTTTCATTCCAGAAAGCCGGCAGACCTCTCGGAGGTGCGTTGCTCTGTGGGTCGGTCGAAACTTGGGCCTTCAGAGTGACAAAAGGTGGGAAGCGGGGTCTCAAGGATCAGTGCTGGAACCACTGCGTGTCACAATTTATATTAAAGAATCAAAAGCACAATATCTAAATTTGCAGACGACATTAAGTTGGGAGGGATAGTCACCACTGAGGTGGACTGCATCAAATTACAAGACGACATTAAAAAAAAAATGTATTTGTTCATGTGACGTGGGCGTCGCTGGCAAGGCCAGCATTTATTGCCCATCCCCAATTGTCCTCGAGAAAGTGGCGGTGAGCTGCCTTCCTGAACTGTTGCAGTCCGTGTGGTGAATGTACTCCCAGTGCTGTTAGGGAGGGAGTTCCAGGATTTTGATCCAGCAACGATGAAGGAAAGGCGATATATTTCCAAGTCAGGATGGTGTGTAATTTGGAAAGGGACTTGGAGATGGTGGTATTCCCATGCGCCTGCTCTTTGTCCTTCTAGGTGGTAGAGGGCGCAGGTTTGGGAGGTGCTGCCGAAGATGATACGCACTGCAGGCACGGTACGCCGGTGGTGGAGGGAGTGAATGTTTGAGGTGGCAGATGGGCTGTCAATCAAGTGGGCTGCTTTGTCCTGGATGGTGTCGAACTTCGAGTGTTGTTGGAGCTGCACTCATTCAGGCAAGTGGGGAATATTCCATCACACTACTGACCTGTGCCTTGTAGATGGTGGAAAGGCTTTGGGAAATCAGATGGGGAGATACTCGCTGCAGAATAGCCAGCCTCTGACCTGCTCGTGTTCCACAGTATTTATGTGGCTGGTCCAGTTAAGCTTCTGGTCAATGCTGACCCCCCGGGATGTTGATGCTGGGAGATTCGGCGATGGTAATGGCGTTGACTGTCAAGGGCCGGTGGTTAGATTCTCACTTGTTGAAGATAGTCATTGCCTGAAACTTTTGCTGTGAGAATGTTACTTGCCATATCAGCCCAAGCCTGAATGTTGTCCAGGCCTTGCTGCATGTGGGCATGGGCTGCTTCATTATCTGAGAAGTTGCGAATGGCACTGAACACTGTACAGTCATCAGCGAACATCCCCACTTCTGATCTTATAATGGAGGAAAGGTCATTGATGAAGCAGCTGAAGATGGTTGGGCCTTGGACACTACCCTGAGGAAGTCCTACAGTGATGTCCTGGGGCTGTTATGATCGACCGCCAACCACCACAACCATCTTCCTTTGTGCTAGGTACAACTCCAGCCGGTGGAGAGTTTTCTCCAATTCCCATTGACTTCAGTGTTACTAGGGTTCCTTGATGCCACATTCGATGAAACACTGCCTTGATGTCGAAGGCAGTCACTCTCATCTCACCTCTGGAATTCAGCTCTATTGTCCATGTTTGGACTAAGGCTGTAATGAGGTCTGGAGCCGAGTAGTCCTGGTGGAACTAAAACCGGGCATTGGTGAGCAGGTTATTGGTGAGCAAATGCCACTTGATAGCACTGTTGACGACATCTTCCACTTTGCTGAAATTGAGAGGAGACTGATGGGGCGGTAATTGGCCGGATTGGATTTGTCCTGCTTTTTGTGGACAGAACATACCTGGGCCTCCCACATTGTCGAATAGATGCCAGTGTTTTAGCTGCACGGGAAAAGCTTGGCTAGAGACGCAGCTAGTTCTGGAGCACAAGTCTTCAGCACGACAGTCAAGATGGTGTCGGGGCCCAAAGCCTTTGCTGTATCCATTTATTGAAAACATGTGGATGCATCAAATTGGCTGAAGACTGGCTTCTGTGATGGTGGGAACCTCAGGAGGAGGCTGATATGGACCATCCACTTCTAGCTGAAGATGGTTGCAAATGCTTCAGGCTTGTCTCTTGCACTCGCATGCTGGGCCCTGCCATCTTTGAGGATGGTGATATTCATGGAACCTCCTCCTCCCATTTGTTGTTTTATGGTCCACCACCATTCATGACTCTGGATGTGGCAGGACTGCATAGCTTTGATCTGATCCATTGATGGTGGGATCGTTTAGCCCTGTCTATAGCATGCTGCTTCTGCTTTTTAGCATGCATGTAGTCCTGTGTTGCAGCTTCCCCAGGTGGGCACCTCATTTTCTGGTACGCCTGGTGCTGCTCCGAGCATGCTTTTCTACTCATTGAACCAGGGTTGGTCCCTTGGTTTGATGGTGATGGCAGAGTGAGGGATATGCCGGGCCATGAGGTTACAGATTGTGGTGGAATACAATTCTGCTGCTGCTGATGGCCCACAGTGCCTCATGGATGCCCCATTTCGAGCTGCTTGATCTGTTCTGAATCTATCCCATTTAGCATGGTGGTAGTGCCACACAACACAATGGTGCGTGTCCGCTGTGTGAATATGGGATTTTGTTTCCACATGGACTATGCGGTGGTCACTGTTATCAATGCAGTCATGGACAGATGCATGTGCGACAGGTACTTTGATGAGAACAAGGTCAAGTAGGTTGTTCCTCTCGTGTTGGTTCTCTCAACATCTGTCGCAGGCCCAGTCTGGCAGCTATGTCCTTCACAACTCGGCCAGCAGTGGTACTACTGAGCTACTCTTGGTGACGGGCATTGAAGTCACCCACTCAGAGTACATTCTGTGGCTTTGCGACTCAGTGCTTCTTCCAACAAGGATGGTACTGGTAATCAGCAGGAGGTTTCCTTGCCTATGCTTGACCTGAAGCCAGGAGACTTCATGGGATCCGGAGTCAATGTTGAGGACTCCCAGGGCCATTCCCTCCCAATTTTATACCACTGTGCTGCCATTTCAGGTGGATTTGTCCTGCCGGTGGGACAGGACATACACAGGGATGGTGATGGAGGAGTCTGGGACATTGGCTGAAAGGTATGATTCTGTAAGTATGACTGTCAGGCTGTTATTTAACTAGTCTGTTGGACAGCTCTCCCAATTTTGACACAAATCCCCAGATGTTGGCGAGGAGGACTTTGCAGGGTCGACTGGGCTGGGTGTGCCGTTGTCATGTCCACAACTAGTGCAGAGGTCGATGTCGGGTGGTCCTTCCATTTTTATTATTATTATTGTTTCTTGTAGTGATTTTTTTATAACCGAGTGGCTTGCTAGGCCATTTCAGAGGACAGTTAAGAGTCAACCACATAGCTGTGGGTCTGGAGTCACATATAGGCCAGACCAGGTAAGGACAGCAGATTTCCTTCCCTAAAAAGGACATTAGTGAACCAGATGGGTTTTTAGGACAATCTGATAGTTTCAAGGTCATCATTACTGATACCAGTTTTTTTTATTCCAGAATAAACTTGCAGAATGGGCATATAATTGACAAATTAATTTCAACAGAGATAAGTGTGAGGTATTATATTTTGGCAAGAAAAATATGAATCTAAATGGGGTAGAGGAACAATGGATCTGGGAGTACAAACAAACAAATCGCGAAAAGTTGGGACTCAAGTCAATAAGGCCATTTCAAAAGCAAACCATGCACTAGGGTTTATTTCTAGAGGGATAGAATTGAAAAGTAGAGAAGTTATGTAAACCTGTATCAAACCTTGGTTAGTCCACATTTGGGAGCACTGTGTGCAGTTCTAGTTGCCATATTATAAAAAGGATATAGAGGCACTAGAGGGTGCAAAAAAGATTTACAAAGATGTTACAGAACTGTAAGGTTATATCAATCAGTAAAAGATGAACAAGTTGGGTCGCTTTTCACTTGAAAAGAGAAAGGTTGAGCGATGACCTAATTGAGGTCTTGAAAATTCTGAAAGTTTTTGATAGACTAGATAAAGAGTGCTAGAAATTGCATAGCGCCCCATTTGGGGCAATAACGTTTGCGGGAGCGCAAAAGTATCGGTGGGCGAAAAAGATTTGCAGCTGATGGGAATTTTTGCTTTAGTGCTCCAAGAGGGAAGTGGATTGCTAAATCAAAAGTGCCATCACTTCCCTTCGAGTTCTAAAGGGAGTGAGAGGGATGGTATCAGCAGAGCGCTGAGCAATGTTCAGTGCAGCGATCTGTACAAGCTCTTTCCCTCGCTTAAAGGGAAGGGCCAATGCTGCATTCATTGAAGCCTAAGGCTATGTAGGTCAGGCAACAGCACCTGCAATACGCGCACAGCAGCCCCAAGCACTCAGAGTGCAGGGCTGAGCAATCGCGGGGTCCAAAAATAGCAAAAAAAAAACCTTACTTGGGGAAAATAATCAATTCTGTCCTACCTGACAACCACTGACTTTAATTAGAGCTCCCCAAGAGACCAGCCAAGGTGACAACACCTCCCGCAGCTGCCGTTGTTGATGCCCAGCGATGCTGCAGGAGGCGGGAGCGAATATTGTATCCGGGGCTTTAACGGGGCGCTGCGCACCAGATGATGTCATGATCTCTGGGGCGCAAGAGAGCAAGGCAGTCAGTGTAAGTGCCAGTGCAAAACCTCCAGGAAGTTCACGGGCATCGCTGAACCTGGCACACCCAGTCGGTAACCCCTTAGCGCCACGTTACCAACCCCCGCAGGTGCTAACGGGAAGCGCAAAGCAAGCCAATTTCTCCCACAGAGAGACTGTTTCCACTTGAGGAGAAGAGCAAAACTAGAGGTCACCAATACAAGATAGTCACCAAGAAATTAAATAGGGAATTCAGAAAAACTTCTTTATCCAGATAGTGGTAAGAATGTGGAACTCGCTACCACAAGGAATAGTTGAGACGAATAGTATAGATGCATTTAAGGGGAAGCTAGACAAGCATATGGGAGAGAAGGGAATAGAGGATTATGCTGAAAGATGAGGAACAATTGGAGGAGGCTCGAGTGGAGGCTGGTTGGTCCGAATGGCCTGTTTCTGTGCTGCATATTCTATGCAATTCTATGTAATAAATGGATGCCCAAACAAGCAGCTGCAGTGTATGAATGGTGACAAGTCCTGCTTGTAGTCCTACTACTTGATAATTTTCTTTTGGAAAAACTGGCACGAATAACCTTCTGAAACAGTTTGGTTGGGTTAGCATATTCAGAAAATGTTAGAATTGACCATCATGAAACTTTTCCTTATGTAAATAATCCAGATACTTTTCATGAAAAAAATCTTATTTTCTCATCATTTTTTAATGCCTGGATCATAATATTAAGCTATTTAGCATGAATATTTTTGAGTCAATCCCAATTGTATGTAGCCTCATTCATTCCTTTCTCTTGAAAAGTGCCCTAAACAAATGCGTTAGGCTTCGGATCTTCTAAAAGTTCTTACCCAAAATTATTTTGGCTTTTGTTTCTCAGATCACTCTCAAAGGAGTCCAAACTCCCCATATCTTCAAGAGTGTCAATCCTTGCCTTGAGATCTAGGTAAGCATTCTTTAATGTGCCTAGCAATACAAACAGAAACCTTTGGCTGCTATTAGATATTGAATTATATTAGTATGCCTTCACTTCAGTTTTGTAGCGAGAGCGCTACATTAGACCTTGCCATTTAGTTTAAGATACAAGCAAATTCATTATGCAAACAATGAACAAGTAAATAATCAGTGACATATTAGTTACCTATTTACAGTAGGAAGTCTTCCATCAAACTCAAGTACAGAAAATACTGAGTTTCACACTGCAATGTATTGGCTTCATGGGTTCTTGCTTAAGAATTCATAGCAACACATTGCTATTAAGAACTAGTTGATTTATTAATAAAGGTTTATCAAACTACACATTACCAGTTCATCCACTAGGCTCACAAATGCATACCTCATCATGGATGACCTACACCCAACTGACTGGGATTTTATTGAGTTGTGTGAGCATCACGTGACTGGCTTAGTCATTCACAATGGAACATCTCGACAAACCTGTGAGCATACATTACACAGACTAAACAATTCTTGTACATAACTTTTATTAAAGTATTCCTTTTCTTTGTTACAATTTTGCTGACTATGCAAGCTAGCTCATCTAACTTAACTTTTCCCGTGAAATTTCTAATTAGTTTGAGTAACTTCTAATCACCTTAATGAAAAATCCCGTCATCGGTTGCTGCAGCTTTTTCATAACTGACAATCAGATTGAAAATAATTGTCCATCATGCACTGAACTGAAAGAATGTGTTTTTGCTCAAAATGAGCTTGGTTCATCCTATCAAGCATTCAGTTTGAAAACTCGTTTCAATTCACCCAATATCTGAATCAGAATTTAAAAAAAGACTTGCATTAATATAGCGCCTTTTAGAACATAAGAACATAAGAATTAGGAACAGGAGTAGGCCTTCTCGCCCCTCGAGCCTGCCCCGCCATTCAATAAGATCATGGCTGATCTGGTCGTGGACTCAGCTCCATTTACACGCCCTCGCCCTGTAACCCTTAATTCCCTTATTGGTTAAAAATCTATCTATCTTTGACTTGAAAACATTCAATGAGCTAGCCTCAACTGCTTCCTTGGGCAGAGAACTTCATCAATTCACAACCCTCTGGGAGAAGAAATTTTTTCTCAACTCGGTTTTAAATTGGCTCCTCCGTATTTTGAGGCTGTGCCCCCTAGTTCTAGTCTCCCCCACCAATGGAAACAACCTCTCTGCCTCTATCTTGTCTATCCCTTTCATGATTTTAAATGTTTCTATAAGATCACCCCTCATCCTTCTGAACTCCAAGGAGTAAAGACTCAGTCTACTCAATCTATTATCATAAGGTAACCCCCTCATTTCTGGAATCAGCCTAGTGAATCGTCTCTGTACCCCTTCCAAAGCTAGTATATCCTTCCTTAAGTAAGGTGACCAAAACTGCACGCAGTACTCCAGGTGCGGCCTTACCAATACCTTATACAGTTGCAGCAACACCTCCCTACTTTTGTACTCCATCCCTTTCGCAATGAAGGCCAATATTCCATTTGCCTTCCTGATTACCTGCTGCACCTGCAAACTAACCTTTTGGGATTCATGCACAAGGACCCCCAGGTCCCTTTGCACCACAGCATGTTGTAATTTCTCCCCATTCAAATAATATTCCCTTTTACTGTTTTTTTTCCCCCAAGGTGGATGACCTCACACTTTCCGACATTGTATTCCATCTGCCAAACCTTAGCCCATTCGCTTAACCTATCCAAATCTCCTTGCAGCCTCTCTGAGTCCTCGACACAACCCGCTTTCCCACTAATAGTGTCATCTGCAAATTTTGTTGCACTACACTCTGTCCCCTCTTCTAGGTCATCTATGTATATTGTAAACAGTTGTGGTCCCAGCACTGATCCCTGTGGCACACCACTAACCACTGATTTCCAACCCGAAAAGGACCCATTTATCCCGACTCTCTGCTCTGTTCGCCAACCAATTCTCTATCCATGCTAATACATTTCCTCTGACTCCGCGTACCTTTATCTTCTGTAGTAACCTTTTGTGTGGCACCTTATCGAATGCCTTTTGGAAATCTAAATACACCACATCCATCGGTACACCTCTATCCACCATGCTCGTTATATCCTCAAAGAATTCCAGTAAGTTAGTTAAACATGATTTCCCTTTCATGAATCCATGCTGCGTCTGCTTGATTGCACTATTCCTATCCAGATGTCCCGCTATTTCTTCCTTAAATGATAGTTTCAAGCATTTTCCCCACTACAGATGTTAAACTAACCGGCCTATAGTTACCTGCCTTTTGCCTGCCCCCTTTTTTAAACAGAGGCGTTACATTAGCTGCTCTCCAATCCGCTGGTACTTCCCCAGAGTCCAGAGAATTTTGGTAGATTATAACGAGTGCATCTGCTATAACTTCAGCCATCTCTTTTAATACCCTGGGATGTATTTCATCAGGACCAGGGGACTTGTCTACCTTCAGTCCCATTAGCCTGTCCAGCACTACTCCCCTAGTGATAGTGATTGTCTCAAGGTCCTCCCTTCCCACATTCCTGTGGCCTGCAAATTTTGGCATTGTTTTTGTGTCTTCCACTGTGAAGACGGAAGCAAAATAATTGTTTAAGGTCTAAGCCATTTCCACATTTCCCATTATTAAATCTCCCTTCTCATCTTCTAAGGGACCAACATTTACTTTAGTCACTCTCTTCTGTTTTATATATCGGTAAAAGCTTTTACTCTCTGTTTTTATGTTTTGCGCCAGTTTACTTTCGTAATCTATCTTTCCTTTCTTTATTGCTTTCTTAGTCATTCTTTGCTGTCGTTTAAAATTTTCCCAATCTTCTAGTTTCCCACTAACTTTGGCCACCTTATACGCATTGGTTTTTAATTTGATACTCTCCTTTATTTCCTTGGTTATCCACGGCTGGTTATCACTTCTCTTGCCGCCCTTCTTTTTCACTGGAATATATTTTTTTTGCGCACTATGAAAGAGCTCCTTAAAAGTCCTCCACTGTTCCTCAATTATGCCACCGTTTAGTCCTCATTTCCAGTCTACTTTAGCCAACTCTGCCCTCATCCCACTGTAGTCCCCTTTGTTTAAGCATAGTACCCTCATTTCTGATACAACTTCCTCATCCTCAATCTGTATTACAAATTCAACCATATTGTGATCACTCATTCCAAGAGGATCTTTTACGAGGAGATCGTTTATTTTTCCTGTCTCATTACATAGGACCAGATCCAAGATGGCTTGCTCCCTTGTAGGCTCTGTTACATACTGTTCTAAGAAACAGTCCCGTATGCATTCTATGAATTCCTCCTCCAGGCTACCGCCTGCGATTTGATTTGACCAGTCGATATGTAGGTTAAAATCCCCCATGACTACTGTCGTTCCTTTTTCACATGCCTCCATTATTCCCTTGATTATTGCCCGCCCCACCGTGAAGTTATTATTTGGGGGCCTATAAACTACGCCGACCAGTGACTTTTTCCCCTTACTATCTCTAATCTTTTACGACCACCGCACGTCTCAAAGCACTTTACAGCCAATTAAGTACTTTTGGAGTGTAGTCACTGCTGTAATGTGGGAAACACGGCAGCCAAATTGTGCACAGCAAGCTCCCAGACAGTAATGTGATAATAACCAGTTAATCTATTTTTGTGTTATGTTGATTAAGGGATAAACATTGGCCAGGACACCGGGGATAACTCACCTGCTCTTCTTTGAAATAGTGCCATGGGATCTTTTACATCCACCCGAGAGAGCAGATGGGGTCTCGGTCTAACATCTCATCTGAAGGATGGTACCCTCAGCACTGCACTGGGAGTATCAGCCTAGATTTTTGTGCTCAATTCCTGGAGTGGGACTTGAACCCACAACCTTCTGACTCAGAGGCAAGAGTGCTGCCCACTGAGCCACAGCTGACACTGCGGAGAAAGCAAGAAAGTGAGGGAGAGAGAAAGAGAGAGAGGTTGTTAGAGGAATCTGAATTGCCTATGAACAGTGACTGGATTTGAAGGGACACCTTCAAATCCAGTCACACCTCCTAACTTAAACTCTGCAAAATACATACATTTTGGCACAAGATGGTTGAAAAAGATTTCGACTCACATCATTCAAAGATGATGCTCCTTGAAGCTGGAGCCCCGATTTTGCAATGCCCGCTGCCGTTGACATGACCTGACGTGCAGTAGGTGTAAATCAGAAAATAGTGTGGGAGACCTGGAGTACCTCGTGCTCGCTGCCACCAATATTCCCATGCAACTCGTGGGACTATTTATGAGCCCGAGCTACCAGCACACATGGGCCTGATGATATGCAAAATAACTTTCAAAGATCCATGCCAGAATTTGAAACCATGAGCGAAGTTTCACTCAGTGCGAGTCCTGCACATAAAACTGGGGAGACTAGGTTGGGAACCACCAAGATCTGCATTGTAGGCTTCTTAAAGTGGAGTCTTGTGATTTTTGTCAGTAGTTCGCAAATATTTTTGGTGCCAGCATTTGAAGAATTTGCATTGAGGGGTGTGCATATTTTTCTTTACTCTCCCTATTACAATCTTCGTGCACATTGTTACTATTGGCTGTGTAGCACCTGCAGTTAAAAAGCCAAAGAGTTTCAGCTTTGCAGGTTGCACCCATTACGATTGAGAGAATGAAGATGGTTCAATACCCACTCGTCTGCATGAGGACGACAATATTATTATGACCCATCACTTAAAGAGCTGAAGACACCTCAGATACCATGTGCTCAAATGTCACTGCACCAGGAGCCAGATGCACAAACAATTCCACTCCTATCTTGGCATGTCAGGCCTGAGCATCTGTTTGCAGTTCCACATCCATCACCTTCACCTACAGGAGTGTCACAGAGCTTAAGTGAAATGAAAGAATATGCTCAAAAGGACAATGGGTGTGCAATGCTTTAAATGATGGCTCCCAGAGGGTTGGTGAGTGTCCAAATGGGTTTTTGCCATGCTTGATGGACCTCCTAAATAAATGTGTGACATCAGAATCACACTCACCTTAATCCTGCGAGCAGGACACTTCGTCCTCATTTGCAGCCCGGTATGAAGGACCTGGGTGACTGCACTGACTCGGGCAGGTGGGCCCTGTGTTTTTACTGTTGGGTGGCCTGAAGCCCCAAATAGGGACCATCTTTCTTTGATGCTCTTCCTGCAATGAGATTACTGTAATATAGCTCCACCTAGTGGACTACTGCTCCATCTAGTGGACTATTTGGTAATGCAACTGCTGCTGTAAATACAATAAAAGTCACATGATGTACTGGAGCCACCTTGTGGTGTGTGTATGTTTGGGATGTCGTAAAGAAGACATCACATTTGGCGACATAGGATAGGATAATCTGATTCCCTAGCTGAAATTTTTGTTGGTGGATGTTCTAGCCAGTCAACAGAGCGACATTGCAAAACAGCAAAAATCAAAGATAAATTATAAGCACACTTGGCTGAAACTGAAGAGTCCAGACGGCCGCATCAATGGGAATAATAGGGTACTTGGGTGAATTCCATCATGACCGAGAGACTTTCGGAGAATATGTGGAATGGTTAGAAAGATTTTTAACCACAAATAGTATCGTTGAAGTCCCCGATGATGGGTGGTGTTCGAAAGAAAACGGGCTATTTTCCTGACTGAAGCAGGCCCCGAGGGGCGTGAAAAATGTGCTCGAGTTAGAATATCACTACAGTCCTGAGCCCCTGGAAATTGCTGAAAGTTATCATTTTGGAATACGGATCAATTAACTGATGAGAGTATCAGTGAGTACATTGAAATGGATAGAAGCTACAATGTCATTTCGGAAACTTTCAGGGACGAGCATTGCGTGACCGTTTTGTTTGTGGGATCAAAAATGAAGCAATCAGAAGAAAGTTGTTGACAACCCCTAACTTGACTTTTGATTTAGCTCATTAGACAACTAGGTCGATGGATATGGCCGACCAATAATCCTGAGAATTTCGAGCCATTTCCAGTCATCAGACAACCGAGGTGAATCGCCTGCAGGTTAAAAGTAAAAGGCAGTAAGGCCCCAAGGCCTCAGCAACCAGCCAATGTAACAATACATTGAAGTCATACTATCGGTGTCTGGGACAACACATTACTCCAAGTTGTCCATATGTGAAGGCAGGGTGTTTCTTCTGCAAGAAAACTATGCATCTTGCGAAGATAAGCAGACTGAAGAGTAAACCGATGTTCAATGCTAGAAGTAGAATTCGCCAGAGATTGCAGAGCATTGAAGAGAAACAACAGGACGAGGAGATTCTGGAGATACATGTTATCAGGAGCAAAAGGATACCTAACAGCAATTCGCGATGTATTGTCATCCAAGTAGACTTTGCAGGAACCAGTATACCATTGGAAATCGACGCTGGCACATCCGTGAGCATATTACTGGAATCGCTATATGTCGGCAAGTTGAGTGATTTTTCACTGGAAAAATTGAAGATAGAGCTGCGAGGCCACACAGGAGAGCAAATCCCTGTGGTAGGACATATCACTGCACTGGTGAAAAACAAGGATCAGTTTCAGAACTTGCCTCAGTGTCAGGAGACAAGCCTGCCTTGATGGGTAGAAATTAGCTGGGATTGGAATGAGATTTTTCGCGTTGAAACGAGATTTGCATCGAAGGATGATGTCATCAAGCAGTATCCGAAGGTGTTCCACGAAACAGGCAGTCCGATCCAAGGCTTCAAGGCGAGTGTCAGGGTACAGAAGGGCGCTAGACCAGTTTACTGCAAGCCATGTCCCGCACCATACGCACTCAAGGAGAAAGTTGAGCAAGAACTTAAAAGACAAGAGACTGAAAACATGAACTAAGGTAGATCAAAGTAATTGGGCTACACCCATTGTTGTTGTAACTAAGTCAGATGGTAATGCTGATGCTATATCCAGGTTACCATCCCCATCACAAGTTACACCCAATCGAGAAGAAGTGTTCTATCTTTTATACACAGTCACAGCTGAAGAGCAACCAAATGTGACCCAGTTATGTCAAAGGCATATGATTACATAACAAATGGCTGGCCAAACAAGGTATCAGAGGAAGATATTCATCCATACTTTGTTCTTAGGAATGAATTATCAGTGGATAAAGATTGTATCATGTGGGGTGCAAGAGTGATTATCCCAAATAAGTTCAGGCTCAAATTGTTAGGAAATCTTCATGACCAACACCTGGGAATGTGCTTGACCAAGTGTTTTGCACGCAGTTACTTATGGTGGCCAGGCTCAGATAAAAATAGAATGCATCGTTAGTCAGTGTACAACATGTCAATCGGTAAGCAAGAAACCACTATCAGTACCACTACAACCATGGAAATTGCCTCCCAAGGTTTGGCAACGGTTACATATCGGTTTGGTTACATATAGTCAGGCAGACGAACAGTCTGAAGTTTTAGAGAGTTCAAATGTATCCTTTGGAGAAAAATTCTCCTTCGGCTCAGCCTAGAATGAGTCTAAATTCAACACCATGTTTGGAAAGTTCTGTTCGAGAGCGAAGGTATCCTCTACGAAACAGAACACCAGATGAGTACATGAGAAAAAAAGAAATAGAAAGATATGCTGAAAGGCAGCGATGAGGTCGATGAAATTGGAGGAGACCTGTGTGCAGTATAAACACCAACATAGACTAATTTGGTGGGTAATATGGTGATTTGTAAATATGGCAAAATAAGTCCATATCTTCTTGTGTGTATAACTATGCACATTATATATGATGATTATTTTGTTGTGATTACTTCTTCATTGAGGTAGAAGTGCAATATAGCACCACCTAGTGGAATACTGTAGTAATGCAACTGCTACTGTAAATGCAGTAAAAGTCACATGATGTAATGGAACCATTTTGTCGTCTGTGTGTTTGTGATGTCGTAAAGAATATATCACAATTCCAACTCATCTGTATCAAAGGGAGCACTGCTGCACACAAGATCACCACTGTGCTATTATGAATAATTAATCAACTTTGCTAGCCTCGCCACAACTTCCCCTTTTACAGTGTGCTGCAGCCATTTAAGAACATCCAAATTTGCAATCCCCAGCTAAATATTTAACCTAGTCAAAACAGGGGACCAAACTTATACTGCAAAATTGGTTGCTGCCCGAGCCAGTGAAATGGACAGAGGTCTGCTCACACTTAAAGCCAGCATAACCCATTTTTTGCAAGGATCGCAAAATCTGGGCTTAGTTTGTGTGTTGTAAATGATTGACCATCAATAAAACGTTCTCTGGGATATGATTCTAACTGTTGTACAAAGATTTATTAGCACAGCTAGTACAAGTTCCACATTGAATGAAATGCACAGTGCATTTAATCAGTTGCTAACACAGAATTGCATCGAATATACAGCACAGAAACAGGCCACTCGCCCAACTAGTCTGTGTTGGTGTTTATACTGCACAAGGGTTTCCTCCAATTTCATCCACCTCACCTCAGCCTTTCAGCATATCTTTCTATTTCTTTTTCTTTCATGTATTCATCTAGTTTTCTTTTGAAAGGATCTAAACTACTTGCCTCACCTACTTCCTGTGGTAGTGATTTCCACATTCTAACCTCTCACTTGAGTTCGCCTTATTTCCCTATTGGATGTATTAGTAACTATCTTGTATTTACGGCCCCTAGTTTTGGATTTTCCCACAAGTGGAAACAGTCTCTCCGCATCTACTCTGTCCAACTCATTCATCATTTTAAAAACCTCTATCAGGTCACCGTTTAAGTCTTCTCTTTTCTAAAGAAAAAAGCCACAACTTGTTCAATCTTGCCCAATCTCTCAGTTCTGGTACCACCCTTCTAAATCTTTTTTGTGCCCTTTCTCCAGTGCTTCTATGTCCTTTTAATAGTATGGAGAGCTGAACTGTGCACAGTACTCTAAGTGCAGCCTGACCAGGGTCCTATATAAATTTAACATAACTTCACTACTTTTTTTTTTATCCCTCTGCAATGTCATCCCTCTCTTCTCTCAAGAAACTTCTGCTGGGGTCCAGTTCCATAATTACTGGTTATCCACATAGCCATTCTTCATGCAGAAGCCTAGGCAGTCAGCACCAGTAGGCTGTCCAACTGTGGAGAGCATCATAACCAAGCTCAATTTTTAACTCAGCAGGCACCCAGACACATGCCCTTTCAGTAAGGGTCACAGTAGGAACTATGGCAGATTTTCCTTACCCTATCCTACAATTTATTGTGGCTAAGTGTAGCTGGTGTTGGGAGGGACGGGGCCAACATCAGCTAATTTAGCACGTTGAGGAGAGAAACTGATCTCAGCCTGGCCTGTGTGCGACAGAAAACTTATCTCTGAGCCATCAAGATTGCTGCACAGCTCATCTTAATTAATGCACCAGTAATGTGAGCAGCTCCTTGCTTACAAACTGATACAGGCAAAATCACAACAGCATTTGAGGATTCACAGATATGAACCCTACATCATACCACTCCATGACAATGCATTTGGAGTGCTGTGGCACTGTCCCACAAACTAATGCTTTAATAATCATTTAATATTTATTTCCACTTAGCAATTTCAATTGTCTTTTAAAATAATACAATGGAAATCATTCATTATCTACTTTCCTTCTAAAAGACTACTCTGAAGATCCCTTCACATCTGTATATATTTTGGGGTGAAATTCGACAGTGCCGCATTTGGGGCGCTAAGTTTTACCTGTTTGAACATTTAGGGCCCAGCAAGATGGGCTGCAAAATTGTGGTAAATTGGGCACTTTCACCTCAGAAATGAAGGGAAGTGGTATCTGAGGCGCTAATAGCCTCAGTGGGGCACTATTACCAGAGCTGCACCTAATTTCAGCTGAGTTTCATTCAGCGATAATCAGCCTCCTGCTCATTCCAGTTCTTAAAGGGAATGCCCTTTCAGGCAGCACCTGTTCATTTTCATCATTGCCGGAGTTGACACTCGATCTGTGCACACTCTGCAAACCAGCACTTAACCAAGCAGGCAACCGCCAACCATCTGTACCTAGTCACATCCTCATTTCACGCCTCGCCTACATTCATAGCTATTTAACCATTTAACCGCGGCAAGCTTCTTTTTGACATACATATCTGGACTACTCTCACAGGTTCATTTATTTTGCAGGCCAAGATGGCACACAGAAGGGAGCAGCAGCAGACTGGGGGGGGGGGGGGGGGGGCGGAAATTGAACTGCGCCAACTGACTGACTTGGAGGAGCGAGTGCTGTGGCTTATTGACCCGCAGGTGGTAGGCGTCATGGCCGGAGGGGACACCGAGCCCGCTGTGGGCAACAATGGTATCTTTATCCCCTCATACCACTTCTCCGTTAAACCAGAAGGCCTCATCACTTTCCAGCTCCTCATACCGTCTCCATTCCTGCCCCCCTGCCCTCACTTCGCGGCGGCGGCGGAGGAGGAGGCGGAGGCGGAGCCATTGCTCCTCTCACCTGCAGGCACCAGCACAGATACTGGTACTATGCGTTCCTTAGAGTTTAGGTAAGTAGAAGGGTCTGCACTGGGTGATGCACCGGAGCCTAGCGGGCTGCAGCATGGTCAATGGGAAAGGTAACCTCTGGAGCCATCTCCCCCGGAGGGTGAGTTCGCATGCGAGTTCTGCTGCACTGGACTCAGATGAGAACCTTGATGAGGAGGCATTCATACAAAGGGTGATGGCTATGCACTCCGACCTGATAGGTGCAATGGCAAAGGTGCCCGAGAGCCTGTCAGAAGTGGTAAGGAGCATGGAAGAGTCCACCTCCCATATGGTACACAGCTCTGTGCATACCATGGAGCCCATCATTGCCAGACAATAGCGGACTCCCAGAGAGACCGTGCGGATGCACACCTCATGGCGCGTGTCATGGGTGATGTGGCAGCTTCCAATGCAGCACAGGCAGAAACAACAGAACATCATGGAGTCAATGGTTGTTCACATGGAAGCTCAGACTACTCTCATGCAGTCTCAGCTTGAAACTACGCAAGCTCTGACTGCTGCCATCGCCGCTAGGTCCACACCACAGTCGACCAGGGATCTCACGGTGTCACAGCAGTCAAGCAATCTGTCCTGCAGTAGATTGGTGGGGATGTGGAGGTGCTGCCCCGGGGGAAGTGGCAGTGGGTCAGTGGAGCAGGACCCTGCTGTCCTCTCTCAGGATGACCGTATTCATGATCCCACCACTGCCACTCCTCCATTGCACTTGTCGCTGCCAGTCACCTAGCCAGCCCAGACTGCTGCCGCCCAGCCTGAGGTGGTGCAATCTGCAGCCGGGCCTTCCAGGCCCAGAGCTAGTCAACGATGTCCTGCAAGGCCAATAGTAGTCCCTGGCCCTGACAAACAGCAGCCTTCCACCAGGCATGCTGCAGCCACAGGGGACACACTGTGGAGGAATATTAGAATAGGACAACGAAAGAGAGGATATTAGGAGATGCACAAGGGTGATGAATAAATAGTTATACATTTTATTGTTGTTTGATAAACGGTGATTGGAATGTTTAATGTTTGCTGTTGTCTCTCATTTCAGTTTTGGGACTATGGTTGGAAGGTCAAATTGATGTGATGATGGGATGTCCAGATGAACCAGGAAGTGGGATGGAAATCAGTGGAAACGAACTCTGATGAGACGGTCGCAGGATCGCAATGGAGTCGCTACCTCTTCCGTCGTGGCTGTTGCTGCTCCTGCTCCTCCTTGTCCTCCTACTGTTGCTCCTCCTCCTAGTCCTCTTCCTGAATTGGTGCAGCTATGCCTGGTGGTAATAGCTGTGCCCTCATTATGGCCAGGTTGTGCAGCATGCAGCAGACGACGACGACGAATAGGGACACCCGCTCAGACGAGTACTGCAGGACTCCCGAGCGGTCAAGGCAGCGGAACGGTTCCTTCAGCACTCCGATGGTCTGCTCAATGATGTTCCTGGTGACAGCATGGCTCTCATTGTATGAGTGCTGGGGTTGTGGAAAGCCCTAGTCTCCGAGCAGCCAGCTACAAGCTTCATTTGGGGGCTGGAACAGAGCTGGCACACCGGTCTGGCGCAGGATGAAGGCATCATGTCTGCTACCAGGATAGTGGGCATTTACAGTGAGTAATCTGCATGTGTGGAGGGTGTCCTTGTAACGTTTCCTCTGCCCGCCTTTGGCTCGTTTGCCGTGGACGAGTTTCGAGTAGAGCGCATCCGAAACGGAGGAGGACGCTCCCTCAACCCTCGCGATTGACAGTGTCAAAGGCCTTTGTAAGGTTGAAGAAGGCCATGTATAAGGGCTGGCGCTGTTCCCTGCAGCTGTCGTGCTGCAAAAATCACGACCATTGTGCCCCGGAGGGGACGATATCCGCACTGTGACTCCGGGAGCAGCTCCTTGGCCACGGGGAGAAGACGATTGAGGAGGACGCTAGCGATGACTTTCCCAGTGGTTGATAGCAGGGAGATTCCTCTGTAGTTGCCGCAGTCGGACTTGTCCCCTTTTTTAAAGATGGTCACGATCACTGCATCTGTGAGATCTCCCGGCATGCTCTCCTCCCTCCAGAGGAGAGAAATGAGGTCGTGTATTCACACCACTAGTGCCTCTCCACCACAGTTCATTGCCTCAGCAGGGATTCCATCCGCTCCTGTAGCCTTGTTTTTTTAGCTGTCTTAAGGCTTTTTCTACCTCTTGCAGTGTTGGGGTCTCACTGAGGTGGTGGCGGGTAGCATGCTGCAGAATGGAGTCGAGAACATGCGAGTCAAAGGCAGAGTCTCGATTGAGGAGATCTTCGAATGGCAATCAGCCTCGGGGCATTCCTGCTACTGCTGGAGGCCCAACGATCGCGGGGAAGGTTCGAAGGTGGCAGTTCGTTTTTCAGGCCTCCCTTGACTTGCTGTGTGGCTCTCTCAGATCTTCTGAAAGTGCCCATGCATGAGGCCTAACATCAACTTCTTTAGGTGCTTCTCAAAATGGCCATCATTCAGTTACATAGAGGAAAGTGAGGCAGGAGAGCCAACAATGGCCTGCCCTGTCTCATCGCCACAGCTGCCTTCCATCTGTTGATTTGTTTAGTGATGGGCAAATCCTTGACAAACCTACTGAATTGAAAAGCAAAAAAAAGTCTCTAATGTTAGGAGACAGGAAAAAAAATTACAGTGGGTAAAATATAGCCTGACAGGAGTCAGCTGAGGTGGAATTATGTGGGTGGACAGGGAGCAGGAAATTGCTGTAGGGCTGCATTCAGAGTCCAGTTGCAAAGATTTTTTAAAAATCAGGACGTTCATTTAAATTAAAAATAATGACTTGGAGATATTGCATCACAGACACAATTTTGAGTCCGATATTAACTCCGACACGCGTTAGGACTGGGGGGGGGTGGGAGCAGTTCCAATATCGTGGGAAACCCGGATGCAAGTGCAGCGCGTCTGTCCGTGGCTTTTTAAACGCAGCGACCTCATTATCATTTCTCTTCCGAGTAAGGTGTTGATTGTGCGGCAGCGGGCGTGATGAGGACCCGTATGCCGCGATCTCAACACCAATATTTAAAGGGACACTCCAAACGTGCAAGTTGAAGCAGTTAGAGTTGGCATAGAGAGACAAACAAGTTTGGGAATATAGTTGTGGCTCCATTCCAAAGGCTGCGCCCAGCTTCAACTCGACGTGCTGCTGGGGTGGTAAGGATCTGGAGGAAGATACTGTTCCCTAGTTATGGGTGGAAGAAGCCTGCTGCTGACACAAGGAAGGCATGGTTGGAAATTGCCAAGGAGGTTAGCGGCAGGATGGAGTGCAGGAAAGGCGAGAGCAATGGCACATTGCCCTGCATCCTGATGCGCATGAATAGAGTGGCCAACTCTGTGGAACATCAAACGTGGCAATCACGAGTCCATGCACTCCTTGACGACAGTCATGCAGACTCTGAATGCCAACATGTCGGCCACCTTAAATAGGATGATATATGCCTTAGCCATGGCCTTACAATGCCGCCTTGATCTGCGCCAAAATGCTCTCCAGAAGAGTGGTAGCAGTGAACTGTGACTGGGCCATGAAAGAGATGAAAAAGAAAGGGGAGATGGAAGTGGAGACTCCACTCAAAGCACTTCCATTTCTTACCCATTTTCCCCACCTGCCTCCTCAGTCAGTACCCAACATTCTGCCTCGTGTCCCGATGGCCGAGTCTGCCCCTACACAGGTGCAGGTGGAGCATCTTTGGAGAGGCCATCATGGGCTCCAAACCAGAGGACGTCGGCCAAAAACATCTCAGCAGTCAGAGCAGGGATCTGAGCTGCTTTCTGCTGAAGCCACATATGAGTGGTAGGAAGGAAGAGTAGAGCTTTGTATTTGCACAAGGGTATGCACATGAATAAATGAGAAAAATGTTACGCTGAAGTTTCTGTTCTTTAGTCCAATCACATAAATTTTACTCCTTTGGCCATCTTGCCCATTCTTGGGTGCTGGGTGGCAAGTCACCATTTAACTTGTTTGAAGAATGGGAAGACATGAATTGCACCATGAATTAGTGGGGACCAATCGGGGGGGGGGGGGGGGGGGGGGGCAGGTGGATGTGTAATGGATGGTTGATTGTATGCAGGATTACTGTGTCTCATTGGCATTTTTGGGTGGCCATTGCACATGCTTCTAACATCGGTCTACTGGTGTAACCCAAGTGAACCTCGCATCAATAAGGGCATCCCAGGCAGCAATGTGAACAGCTGGTGGTGCATTGCCCTCATCAAGTTGCTCCTCCTCCTCTTCCTCGGAATCATCAAAAGAGGATCTGCGCTCTGCGCCTTGTTCCTCCTGCAGGTCCAAACTTCACTGCTGCGCAATGTTGTGCAGAGCACAGCACACCACAACCATTCTGGAAACGCTGGCTTGTGTACACTGAAGGGTACCTCCAGATCTGTCCAGACACCTAAAGCTCATCTTCAGCATGCCGATGGCTTATTCGATCACACATTGTAGCGCAGTTGGGCATCATTGATCAGGTTTCTGATGGGTGTCATCAGCTAAGTTTGAAGTGGGTACCCTTGTCTCCTAGCAGCCACCCCTTAAGTGGGCTTCCAGTTCCAAATTCATCAGGAAGCTTGGGCTGCCCCAGGAAAAAGTTCCCCGGGAATCTTACGCATGTCTGCAGAAATAACCTTTTGTGGTTGCATACCAGCTACACATCGATGGAGTGGAAGCCATTACAGTTTATGATTACTCCTGGTTGATCTCTGATTACGTGTGCAGTCGATGACACCTTGCACCTGTGGGAAGCCAGCCAGAGACGCAAACCCAAACACCCGGTCATTCTGATTGGCGCCATCGCAGGCGAAATTCACTTAATTACAAGCAACTCATCAGTTACACCTCTTATGGATTTGTGGGACGGTGGTGACTTTGACTGCCACTGGCAACGTGTGGTCACCAGATCCAGCAAGCAACAGATCTTCTTCCAGGAGGCTGCAGATATCTGCCACCGCCTAACACGACAACCTGAGCCTCCTGAAGCACTGCTGTTCCGACGTGTCAAGGAAACTCAGCCTCTACCTGTACACCCTGTGACGCCTCCTGCTAGCTACTCCCCTCCCTGATGTTCAGCTGCAGGTTTCGCAAAAGCAGGCTGCTGCTGGTCATATTGCTCCTCGTAAAAGGTCCAACCTAAGGTAGCCAAAGCTTTGGCATTCATCCTTATGTGCTTCAGGTAAACTCCAATGCATAGAAAGTACTGTCAACAAACCCTTTTCCACGAGTAGGTAAGAAAGCAGCTGTGAGTATGGAGTATTTATTGCAGTATTTCCACGAGTTCAAAGCAGCCCTCTCAATTGCCGTTATGTTCTCACCTTGTCTTCACTGGCAAGTTTCAGGAAGTCCAGGAAACCCATGGATGCGCTGTTAAATTTGAAAGTCAGTTGAAATATTGTTCCAATTGAGCAATTAGCATATGTTAATAGTCAATCCGCCTCGCCCAAGGCGCAACAGCCTAATGAGCTCCAGTTAACCACCGATGTTGGTGCATTGGAGCTGGCTTCCCAAACAGCAATTTTCCTGGTTGCACTCCTCCATCCCCCCCGCAAACTCATACAATCCGAGGTTAAAACTTCATCCTAATCAACACAATCAAATACTTAAAATAGCAAATTAGTTGAGCTAGGGAAATAAGATAGACACCAGGAAATTACAGGATTACTACATATAAATTGGGACCGGATTTGATGAGAGGCTCTATTTCTCTCTGTCCAGAAGCTCAAAGCAGAGCATTAAATCAAGGAGAAGAATCAGCAGCAGGGAATATAAGAATAGGCCAGGGTAAAAGGAAAACCACAAATAGGCTATTAGATCTGTTAAATACTTCCGTTAAATACTCTCAGATCTCCTCTAGCATTGCGCACGAAGGATACACTTTTATAAGAACAGGTGTCTTTATTCATTAACGTGTGACACTTATAGAAAGTACACGATATATGCAATACCTTTAATATATTTTAAAAATAAGAAACCTTACTCTAGTTTGTAAGCCAAGGAAATTAGGATTCTTACGTAGCTTGGGACAGGACAGCAAAGCAAAATTTCATACAGGATGGAACTGAAAGGTTGATGGAAGGAACAAATGATAGTACAAAAATATATCCATTTTACTGAAATACTTCAAGAAAATAAATTCATTTAATATTTCAACTATTTAATCTTCAAATTCGCTGCAACAGGTATAACATCCCGAAACCAGAAACCCCAGGACCGAGGCCAGTCTGTTTTTCGAAGAAGAAATCCATCATCCAGAAACCAGAACCCCCGAGGCTGTGTTTCGGGTATTTCCGGATTTCGGAGAAGAAAATCCGATGTCCCGAATCCTCGTGGACGATTTCTGGTTATTTCCGGATTTCAGAGACAATCCGACTTCCTGAATCCGTAAACCCTTGGGCCGATTTTCATGAATTTCCGGATTTCGGAGCATTACATCCGACGGCCCAAATCCAGTAACCTCGAGCCTGGGCCAGGCTGCGCATTTTTTTGGATTCATGTTTGGAAAAAAGGTATGTACAGCTTAAAAGTCCGGTTTTCAGAAAATATTTCCGGATTCCAGACAATGACTCTTGCAGTCTGCCCAATTTTTGAACAATTTCAGTTTTTAGAACTCCAGAATTCGGACGTTCTACATGTACTTTTACATTTTACCTATACAACAGTCATTGCACTCTAAAAGTAATTCAATGTGTGAAATACTTTCAATTCTTTTTCGGTGTGATAAGGTGCTATATGAATTCAAATATTTGTTTTCTTTTAGCATTCTAGGGGCTGAAATTGCCCCTCTCAAGGCCGGTTACCATACCACCGCAAATCGTCAGCTATGCTGTGGAGTGGAGTGGAGTGGCCGACGGCTTTTCGTGGAATGGTCACTGATAGCCCATTGCCCTCCCGAGGTTTCCCAACGGTGCCCCGATCTCCCCCCCCCCCCCACCCCCGTTACTGCTCCGCTGCTGCCGATCAGTGTTAAGTGCGTCATCGCCATACGCACCGCCGCCTACGCCCCCACCCACCCCCCTCTGAAAATCTTCAGCCCGCCTAGCGGTGCCAAAACCTGTTTTCTCCCAGTGGTTCAGTGAGGCTATGGCCTTCTGCAACGGAGGTGCGGCTCACCTTAAAGGGAAGGATGCATTGCCGCCATGTTTTCTGTTGTCGGCCGACTACCATGTTGGCCCGACAATTATGCCCCCAGGTTTGGCCGGGCCAACAACAGGCATCCTGCCACGCCCTCTAGTGTGCCAGGCCACTAACCCGGCCAAAACCCTCCCTGGTGGCCCAGTGGGCCAAAGTTTTAAAATCGCGAAGGCTCTCCCCTTTAAGTGAAGGGGAGCATTGTGGTGACACGCGCTGTGATGACGTCATCACGGCGGTCACTCTACACCGCCCTCAACTTCCGCCTCTCACGTGTTGCCACCACCACGTATCTGCCCCTCTCATGTAGTCACCGCCCTGTTAAGAGCGACTTCCGGATCCAAATTTTAAAAAAAAAAAAGAGCGGAATTTCGCTCAAGAGGCGACCTCAACCACAGCTGCGATAAAAACCATTGAAACCGGGTGCATGTGCCCCGTTTCAGGCGGGGTGCAATTTCGGCCCCTAACTTCCTCTCAAGCTACTCTTTTGCTATACACTATTCTATCTTGTTTAATTAAATTCCCTCCCTTTTCCCTGTATGCTTTATATAGTCTGTTCTTTAAAGACGTGCATTTATATAGTGCCTTTCACGACTACCGGCCATTCCAAAGCACTTTACAGCCAAAGAAAAACTTTTAACGTGTAGGACACTGTTGCAATGGTGGAAACGCGGCAGCCAATTTGTGCACAGCAAGCGTATTATTTTCATGCCCCTATCCATCAATTCTGGGAACTGCTAGTTTGGTTTACAAGTATTTTTCTTGGATATATAGCATTATTTTTTTTGTAATAAAAGTGCTTCACTTTTGCTCAACTGTAATATTTTTCACCGTTCTGCTCAAAGGGTGGGATATATCAGTGCAGATTCCTGCTTTTCACTATTATCCAGCAGTCCTACTGGCAGTGTGATTATGCGAATTTCAGATATGATCAGACCCAAATTTGATGGTTCCCGAACCAAACAACCTGCTGATAAACATAGTCAAGGCTGATACTTCGCCCAAGTTATCATCGTTCAGGTAACACTAGGCGAACAACGTGGATGAAACCATACCAAGCAAGGACTCAATGCCTTCATGAGGGGACCGGATCAGAAAAGAGAGAGAAAAATTCAAAAGCATAGATATTTAGATATCTACATGTCAACCAGGAAGGCACCAGGTTCAAACCCCAGCGTATGCTAAGTAAGCTGGTCTTAAGCCAAGACATTGTGGGCATACTACAATTGTCCTCCACACTCCCGGGCTAGTGTTCCTGCTCCTGCTGACCCAGTGCCGCTTTGTGATGTCAACTGTGTTCCCTCTTCCCCCGCATTCCCCACCCACCCCTTTCCCATCCTGTTATCAATCAACAGTTACTGTCTGAGTGTCACACATGAAGACAAGATCATTAATTACAGCGGAGGATGATTAGCCAAGACAAAAGCAACAGAAAGACACACAGACGCGAAGGGTCATTTCTCATGTATTGCACATGAGAAATGGGTGGTCAAGAAATAGTTAGGAACTGATAAGGAAACTGGAAAACATGATAGGAAATTGAAAACTAGAAACAATGAGAGAAAAAATAGAACCAGCTGAAAAAGAAAAACAGAATAGAAACATAAAATGAAATACAAATAAACTGATAGAGCAATGGTAAAAAGAAAACAAAAAGGTAAAAGCACTAACATTTAACAAACTAAAGAATCATTTGTAAACAGGCAAAACTGAGATGGGCAAATATAACTTTTAAACAGTATCTTTTAAACAGAAAATGAAAACAGACAAGAAATGTATTTAAAATTCAAATTTTCAGAATTAAAAAAAATATTGAATGCAATTGCTATTTTTAAGCTCCAAGTAATGTTCAAAGATTTGTGCTCTTGGTCAAAAATAACATCAACATCACTGCCAGTCTTATGCATGTAATGTGTGTTAAAATAATTATTACAATGACATTTATTTTGCACGAGTATACTTTATGGAATAATGCATCAAATGAACAAGGGATTTCTTTTTGTAAAACACAGAATGCCCAAGCAAAAACAGAGTCCATAATAATAACCTTTAAAAAGGAAGTGGATAAATATTTTATAAAGAAAAATTTACGCGGGTCTGGGCAAAGGGACTAAGTGGATAGATCTTTCAGAGAGCTAGTGAAAACACAATGGGCTGAATAGCCTCATTCTGTCCTGTAACATTCTATGGTTCAATGGAAGTCAAAACCCAAAATTTAATCAATGCATATAGTTCAATCCTTACGTAGGCTCGGTTTTCCTGAACGTAGCTGGCTGCCTCAGGGCAAACCAACAGTATTGCACAGGGGGCCTCAAACAGGTGTTGGGCCCCTTATTTGCAGATGCAAAAACGAGCCCCTAATGGCTATTATTTTGCCTATGCCAATATGGTGGTCGCTGCACTTCGTGATCATAATGAGCACTTCCTGCCCGCCATATTAGACACTTAGGCACCCGTTAAGCACCAAAAAATAGGGCATAGTATTAAAAAACTTTTTAAAACATTTAAAAAAAACTTATGCACAATAATTGTCCTATCCCATTAGAAATCTTTGCAATAAGTGTTGTCCCCTGTTGTGTACGTATAATATCAGTATACTCCCTGTACACTCAATGTACGGTTACATGAGACTACTGGATGTACCTTCACACTGTACACACTATGCTTGTACCACTAGAGGGTGCAACTGGTGGAGGCCTAGGTGTCACCTGTACACGACAGGTAACCAGGTATAAAAGGGAGCTCACCATACTGTACCCTCACTCAGGAGTTGTAATAAATGGACTGAGGTCACCACAGTTCAAGTACAATAGCTTGCCTTGTGGAGTCATTACTAGAGTGCTTACAGACACAATATCCCGAAGTGGCCCACACTCACTCAAGGGCTTGGGACTTATTTGTTTCTTATTTTCTTCAGCTATGTGTTTTGTTTTGGAATTCTGCTCCTCTGCTTTTCTGGGCACTGCCAATATGCAACCTCAATGTCCAAAGGAGTGCTCACCCTTGCAGCAGACCAGCTCAGGCTCATGTTAAAAGCATTGCATTCCTCCCATTCTCCCCACCACCTCCCGCAAAAGATCCGCGGGGTCCATGCCGTGATCTGGCAGCCCGGCATTCCGCTTGAGTGCCGGGCTGATACCATGGCACCCTGCTCCCCGGTCGTCCAGGTAGGGCCCCACAGAGACTGCAGCTTGACCCGCCCCTTTAATAAAGGCCCAGTGTGTATCGCTGCGCCACGCTCCCTCTGCATCCGCCACCTTAGTGCCCCAGAGAGGAAGGGGAGCTTTTGTTCTTGCGCTCCAGGGCGGTAACCCTCGAGGGAGGTAACCCCAGTTTCGTGAACGGGGCGGGACTTGTGCACCTGTCGCAGGAACTCCCGCCTCGCGCATGTAACCCCTCTCAAATGGGGCGCTGCACAATTTCCCGGCCCAAATCTCTTGTGTTGGCACAAGGGGTAGTAGGCTAAAGGTTCAATATTGACTCTACTGAAATTCCAATATTAATTTCTCCTTGCAACAGTACAGCTAACAGGACCCCAAACATCTCCCTTAGTAGGTAAACATTGAGGCAGCTGCACCTGGCAAAGGCCTCAGAACAAACTAACCACTCTGGCTGCAGGAGATACACAGCTGGGAGGAGATCCAAAGTCTAAACAGCAATTTCTAAAAATCAATAGGAATGAGTTTCATCTGTTTAGAAAAATATCTTGCTGTCATTCTCTAAGCTTACCCAAGCCTACACAGCAACATAAAATAGCTTAATCGATTTTATTACAGGGAGCTCTTTGTATATTCTCAAATTCTTTCCATTTCTGCTACACTGTTGCTGAATAAACTATAGTTCCCCATTATCTGGCTACGTCCAAAACACAGTCCGACCCAGGATCTCAGTAGGTACAATGGCGTAATTTGAAAAGTCCCAACTCGGGTCTATGTTTTTAAATTTAGGAATCTCCCAAGATTGCAGAATCAGAAAAAGTGCCCATTTGAAACAGCTTTGGCATCCATTTAGTCAGAAACACTGCAAGAGCTCATTCTTTGCTGCACTCTCAGAAGCAAATTATTTTGTCGATCTTATCCTTTCCTTGCTATATTCTTTGAATCAAATCATTTTATCCTGAAGTAGGTTATATAGTTTTCCAAAAATATAACCTTCCTTGTGGTGACTCCCTTAGAGACTTCCTGGTCACTATTTCCTAAAAGAATTCTTTATTCTGAAGGACTTTGATATCAATCTGCAAAACTGCCTGGAAAATGGAATCAAAATGCACATCCACCGCCTGGGGAATTTTATCTTAATTGGATCCATCTCCATATTACACAGTCATTTTCAAAGAGGATTCGGGATTTCGGTTCCATTCATATTATCTTTGACCGCCTGCTTCACGTCATTCAGTTGTCTTTTCCCCAATCTTTTCTTTTCAACTCGTGAAACAGTCTGCTTCTATCTATCCTGTCCTATTCTTTAATCATTTTAAAGACGTCTTTCATTATTGCCCGATAATCTGCATTGCACTAATGAAACATAGAAACATAGAAAACAATGGGAAAAAGTCGTTTTTCATATTTTTAATTTCCTAATATCAGCCAGCATCATAAAAACAAAAAACAAGGTGCAGGAGTAGGCCATTCGGCCCTTCGAGCCTGCACCACCATTCATGGCTGATCATGCAACTTTAGTACCCCATTCCTGCTTTCTCTTCATACCCCTTGATCCCTTTAGCCATAAGGGCCACATCTAACTCCCTTTTGAATATATCTAGTGAATCTGTGTTGTAGCCTCTCGAGCCTTTAGTGTGGAACCCAATACTGTGCAGCGTACTCAGAGGTCTTATAACTGTTTTATATAGGGTCATCATCAACTCTGGTGTTTATATTCTATATCTTGTGAAAAAAAAATCTAGATTTCAATTTGATTTTTTTTGACAATCATATCAACCACGAATGTGCTATAAACCTGTATCCCCAAGTCCCTCTGCACTTTCACAGCACTTCATCAACTTCCATTCAGAATATAATAACTGCTTTAATAAAAAAAAAACGCATCACCTCACATTTACTAACAATAAATTCCATCTGCCACTATTTAGCCCAATTCCCCATTTTTAATCTTCCATTCACGAAAGGTAGGATGTAGGCCGAGAGCTGGGTTACCGCACTGTTATTTCAAAAGCTAAAAGTTGTAATTTTTTCAATTTTTTAAGTGCAAAAGCTGCACTCAAAGACGACTTGGGGGTAGTCCCATCAACCTCAAAATTCTTCATCTGGATGAGGAGGTAGCACTTCAAATCATGAGTGGAAGCAATTGAGAGATGGGCCAATGCCCAAGACAAGAGCTTTCTTTTACTTTAACGTTCATACTTTTTAAACTCTCAGACACAGCTGCTCAACAACTTGTATTTATGGCACCTTTGACGCAGTAAAAAGTTCCAAGGCGCTTCACAAGAGCTTTATGAAACAACATTTGACACTGAACATGATAAGGAGATATTGGGACTTATGACCAAAAGCTTGATCAAAAAGGCAAGTTTTTAGGAATGTCTTAAAGGAGGAGAGAGAAGTAGAAAGGCAGAGAGGTTTAGAGAGGGAATTCCAGAACTTAAGCAGCTGAAGGCACGGCTGCCAATGGTGGTGATAAAAATCAGGGATGCGTCAGAAGCCAGAATTGGAGAGGCAGAGAGATCGGAGGGCTATAGAGCTGGAGGAGGTTGCAGAAATAGGATGGGGCAAGGCCTCGGAGGGATTTGAAAACAAATGCATTGTACTCACTGTGGTATAGGCAGCTTTCTCTTTGTGCAGGAGTCTCCAACTATAAAACTCCTGGCACCAGAAATAAACAGAAAGCTGAGCCATCTCACAAGCATCTGTCAGACATCCACCTCGGGGAAACCAAAGAGATAGGTCAGGAGGGAGCGCCTGATGAAACACACTGCACATGTGAGGGGGAGCAAGTGAAGACAGCTACAGAGTAACAAGAAAAGTATGAAGTGAGAGCTAGGCCTAGACAGGGCCTTGGATTCTTACCTTGAGAGCTGCCCATAGAGGGGAGCTCACTAATAAGAAGAACTTTATGCAGTCTTTGAAATGTGTCAAAGCTCCCTACGTGATATATTGGAGTCTCTGCAAAGTATTGCTCTGACACCTTTGCATTAATGCAAGTGTTATTAGGAAACCTGCAGTTTTCAACAAAGCCAGTAGTAATTCCACAGTTATCTGCAGGAGAACCCTCAATGATGGTGTTTTCCTTTGACTGCACCTATCGAGACCCGAGGCTCCAAGTTACATCAAACTCTTACTTCTGGCCTCAAGTGCTGCAGTACAGCGGGACCTGGGGGTACTTGTGCATGAAAACAAAAAGTTAGTATGCAGGTACAGCAAGTGATCAGGAAAGCCAATGGAATCTTGGCCTTTATTGCAAAGGGGATGGAGTATAAAAGCAGAGAAGTCTTGCTACAGTTGTACAGGGTATTGGTGAGGCCACACCTGGAATACTGCGTGCCGTTTTGGTTTCCATATTTACAAAAGGATATACTTGCTTTGGAGGCAGTTCAGAGAAGGTTCACAAAGCTGATTCCAGAGATGAGGGGTTGACTTATGAGGAAAGGTTGAGTAGATTGGGCCTTTACTCATTGGAATTCAGAAGAATGAGAGGTAATCTTATCGAAACGTGTAAGATTATGAGGGGGCTTGACAAGGTGGATGCAGAGAGGATGTTTCCACTGATGGGGGAGACTAGAACTAGAGGGCATGATCTTAGAATAAGGGGCCGCCCATTTAAAACATTTAAAACTGAGATGAGGAGAAATTTCTTTGAGGGTTGTGAATCTGTGGAATTCACTGCCTCAGAGAGCTGTGGAAGCTGGGACACTGAATAAACTGAAGACAGAAATAGATAGTTTCTTAAATGATTAGGGAACAAGACGTTATGGAGAGCGGGCAGGGAAGTGGACCCAAGTCCTTGATCGGATCAGCCATGATCATATTAAATAACAGAGCAGGCTCGAGGGGCTGTATGGCCTTCTCCTGCTCCTATTTCTTATGTTCTTATGTTCTTAATATGCAAAGAGACTAGTTGAGAGAACCAAAATGACGGCCACAGGTCTATTCCTTGCCAGATCCCTGGTCATCCACAAGGGATACTCACCAATTGGGGCATAGGTGGAAGAGACATGGATGAGACACTTTCCTCTCAGAGTGATGTCACATATGTCCAACAACCTCAGAGAATTGAAAAAGTGCCAGTTGTGAAAAGGTTTAGACAGCCAGTTAGTTCAGGGACTGAAGTGCTGACAGTGGATGAAAGGCCATATCATGACTAGCACAGAGAATTAGTGTCACAGTCAGTGATCAGACTTTCACTGAGGAACAGCATGTTGCCAGTACACTTAGAAGGTGCACAAGATTAGGCAGGAGACACCACAAACCACACACTCTTACCAAAGCCGAGGACCAGGAAAACAAAGAGTAAGAGCACATGCCTAAAACTGTAGCAGAGAAATAAACTGGCTGCATCTTCATGTGAGCGTGATGTGGAGATTTATGTTCAGAATTGACAATAATGTAGCTGGTGGTGGGTTGATAGCGTCTACAACCATACCAGCCTATGCTGATTAGGCTGGGCATAGAGATAGCATAGTATGATCGACACCCTAGCACTGTTTGTACAAGGCACAATTACAGAGTTATGTAAAAGTTCAATCAATGATTTATATGGCAGACTCTTTGGGGGTGAAACTGCATACTACCCCAGTTGGCGTTGGTAACAGCTGCGAGGCGGGATATCCTGTGCCTGGTGCAGAAGTCCCGCCCCGGCAGCTAAATTGGGCTTACCACCCACAAGAGGAAATGAAGCGCAAATTCTCATGCTCCACTTCCTCTCGGGGCGGGACTGCGGCACAAACCTTTGGGAATTTTCCAGCGCTACGCGAGAGGCACATAGCGCTGGCGAGAGCCCAGGGCCATTCCCTTCCATTAAAGGGGAGGACACACTGAACTCAGCATTGGAGAGATGGGGCCACCATTACACCACTGGGGAGCGGGGTGCTGTGGCAGCAGCCCGGCCCAAAAGTAGAGTGCTGGGCTACAATATCGTGACCTGGAGCACACGATTTGAAGATGGCCACGACCGATAAGTCAGCCATTTAAAAAAATGTACATGCCTCACCTCCCCTTTAATTTCCCCCGCGCGAGCGGACTAAGACTCGGTATGTGTCCTGCAAACCTGGTGCAGGCATTGCCTGCGGCAGCCTCATGGGGTTCTACCAAATTTTCACTCCGGGATGAAAATGGGTTTCTGCGCACAGTGATAACATTGTGGGCCTTGGGAGCTACCGGCAGGAGCAAGGCGCTCCTGGTTAGTGCCGCTGCTAGACTTCCGTGGGAGTCGGTAGTGGTGGCGTGCCCATGGCGAAAAATCATTTTCCCCAAGGATGCTAACGGGAGGCAGAAACTACCCAAATTTCTCCCCCTTTGGCTACGCCATTTCATCCTCCTCTTACTTCACCTCCTTCTCTATTAAGGCTTCAGGCCACCCCACCTGCTGTGTGGTTATACCCCTCTGCTTGGAAAATTACGCAATATACCGCTGACAGATCAATTTCACACCTTCGCAGGATTAAGCAACAGTCGCCACCCCACATCTGTCCAAAGAACAAAATCACTATGTAAGCGTGTCAATTGTATGTTCTACCAGAATTTGGGTGGAGGTGTTGTCTCTGTATTTTGCCTTTGTTAGAGAAGATTGCTTGATTTGGTCATTTGCCAAGGCGGTAGTGGGCATCCCTAGTCCCCCAGTCGTTTAGTCTGTCTGAACCATCAAATAATGGTGGCACAGTGGGCTATCACAAAATGAAGCAATCACGCCTGCTGCCAGTTATTGCACATTTACTTGCATCGTGCTGATCCGGTGGTCTGAAACCACCTGCACAATAATGGAATGAGTGTTCCAATTCATATTTGCTGTTGAGTTATTACTGGGGCCCATGATGGCAACCTGTATGCCATCAATGAGGCTCTGCACTTTTGGAAAACTTGCCACCTGGTAATTACACCCTCTCATGATATTGCCTGCTTTTCATGCGACAATTATGGAAGTGTTTCCCTGGGCAAAGTGGCTGGATTTTAATGATAGATGTGCTGGGAGCAGGTGGGTGTCCGATAGTGCATTGGAAACCCGGATGCAATTGTAGCGCATTTATCAGTGGCTTTTTAAACTCAGTCACCTCATTATTGTTTTACTTCTGGATCTTCCATCCAATTTGCAGCAGCAGGCGTGATAATGACCAACGTGATGCGATCTCAACTCCAGCATTTATAGGGACACTCCAACATGCAAGTTGAGGCAGTTGGAGAGAAAAGCAAGTTTTGGAATGGAATAGAGATGAGCAAAGGCGGTACCTCACTTCCCCAAACCCTCCCTCAAGGTGCTCCTGGGGCTGTAGGGACCCAGAGGAACAGACTGTTCCCTTGCAATGGGAGGAAGAAACCTGCTGCCAAACAAAGGAGGCATGGTTGAAAGTTGCCGAGGTCAGGAGCAGGAGCGTGGTGCCACTCTATTGGCCTGAACAACATCCCAGCTATCGTGTGAAGACTTGTGCTACAGAACTGGCCACGCCTCTACCCAAGCTGTTCCAGTACAGCTACAACACTGGCATCTATCCGACAATGTGGAAAACTGCCCAGGTATGCCTGTCCACAAAAAGCAGGACAAATCCAATCCAGCCAATTACCATCCGATCAGTCTACTCTCAATCATCAGCCAAGTGATGGAAGGTGTCATCGATGGTGCTATCAAACAGAATTTACTGACCAATAACTTGCTCACCGATGCTCAGTTTGAGTTCCACTAGGACCACTTGGCTCCAGATTACATTACAGCCTTGGTCCAACCATGGACAAGAGTTGAATTCCAGAGGTGAGGGGAGAGTGACTGTCCTCGACATCAAGGCAGCATTTGACCAAGTGTGGCATCAAGGAGCCTTAGTATTGGGCATCATGGGGGAAAACTCTCCACTGGCTGGAGCCATACCCACAGAAAGAAGATGGTTGTGGTTGTTGGAGGCCAATCATCTCAGTCCCAGGACATTGCTGCAGGACAATATTCTAAGCCCAATCATCTTCAGCTCAAAGACCTTCCCTCCATCATAGGGTCAGAAGTGGGGATGCTCGCTGATGATTGCATGTGTTAAGTTCCATTCACAACTCCTCAGATAATGGAAAAGTCCATGCCCGCACGCAACAAGACCTGGACGACATTCAGGCTCGGGCTGATGTGTGGAACGGACGTTACTTGCCACTTAAGTGCCTGGCAATGACTATCTCCAACAAGTGAAAGTATAAACACGCCCCTTGACATTCAACAACATTACCATCGCCAAATACTCCACCACCAATATTCTGGGGGTCGCCATTGATCAGAAACCTAACTGGACCAGCCATATAAATACTGTGGCTACGACAGCATGTCAGAGGCTGGGTATTCTGCAGCGAGTGTCTCACTTTCTGACTCCCCAAAGCCTTTCCACCATCTACAAGGCACAAGTCAGGAGTGTGATGGAATACACTCCACTTGCCTGGATGAGTGCAGTTCCAACAACACTCAAGAAGCTCGACACCATTCAGGACAAAGCAACATGCTTGATCCACCACCTCAAATATTCACTCCCTCCACCATCAATGCACTGCAGCTGCAGTGTATACCAGCTACAAGATGCACGATAGCTACTCGCCAAGGCTTCTTTGACAGCACTTCCCAAACTCACGACCTCTTCCTATAAGGACAAGGGCAGCAGGGCCATGGGAACACCACCAGCTCCAAATTCTCTTCCAAGTCATACAGCACCCTGACTTGGAAATATATCTAAGTTTCTTCATTGTCGCTGGGTCAAAATCCTGGCACTCCCTCCCTAACAGCACTGTGGGAGTACCTTCACTACACCGACTGCAGCGGTTCAAGGCATTAAGAATGGGCAATAAATGCTGACCTCGTCAGCGATGCCCACATCCCATAAATAAATAAAAAAAAGAATGCCTGGTTGTCAGAGATGGGGGCCCATCAACTACCTGATCACAGAATTAAATATCATGCAGCCAAATGGCATACAACACTCAGTCATGTTGACTTGGTGTCAACAGCGACTGAAATATGATTATGTGCATAATGATAACTTCAAGCATTCTTATGTTGAGAATATTCATTCATGTCTCTTTACACAGGGCCTTCACGCATCCATCAGGTGTTCGATGTTGCCCATGACAACAACAACTCCTCCGAAGAGCTCACTCACTCCAAGGGTGCACTATCATATCACTTATGCAGATCATCCACCAGTTCAGATACTCACACCTCAGTGGGATTAGTTAGAGATAGCTGGGTTTTCACATGGTGACTTGCACTTATCAAGTGAGCAAGTGAGGGACAGTTGTGGAGATGCTGTATCCCAGTGGCCGTTGATGAAGAGGATACTTCTTGAGCAGCAGAGAATGCGCGATTACTGTCAGGTGTTCCAAGCGTACTGTGCATGATTTCACAGAGATTTGAGGAGTCTGTCTTTGCAATGATGCCTTCTTCCAAGAGTGGCCAATTACATAGAGCACCAAACGCAGCAATCACATGAGTGCCTTCACCAATGGCTTGCACACAATGAATGCCACCTTAACTCAGATGAATGATACTCTAGCTTTGGCCTTTGATCGCCCTACTGATCTACAGCAAAGTGTTCTCAAGCACATTGCCAGCAGGGAAGTCATGATGCCACTAAGAGGCCAAACGTCTGTTAGTGGAATTTATTCCTCAGCCTATAATGCTGTGACAGTGGAAGCAGCAGAAAAACTTTAAGGAGGAACATCTTGTGTGAGAGATGGTGGCGAAAGGGAACATGGAACTGGGGATTCGGCTCAAACGCTTCCACTTCTCACCCTTTCCCCCCCCCCTCCCAGTCAGTACCCAACAAGCTGTCTTGTGTCCCGATGGCCGATTGTGCCCCTGCAGTCTTTGACGGGGCCTCACAGGTTCCAAAACCCAGAGGACATCGGCAATCAAAGCAGGGATCTGAGCAGCCTGCCTCTACCTCTGCTGAAGCCACAGGGATTGCACCACGTAGAAGCGCTAGAAAAAGGATGTGTAAAGATTTGTAGTTGCACAAGATGATGCACATGAGTGTGTTAGACATTGTTATATTGTTAAGTTTCTGATGTGTATTTGAAGCACATAAATATTATTCTTAAGCACCACTTTTATCATCTTGACCATTCTTGGTTGCTGGCTGGCAAGTGGGCTTTTCAGTTGTTTCATGATGAATGGAAGACATGAATTGACAGCAAGCAATTGGGGTCAGTGAAAGGGATGCTTGGTTGTTTACAGGACTGCTTTGTGTTAGTGGCATGGAGGAGAGGGCATTGAGGTAGATCAGCCATGATCTTATTGAATGGCAGAGCAGGCTCAAAGGGCCAAATAGCCTGCTCCTGCTCATATTTCTTATGTACTTAAAAATGGCTTTTGCATGTGGTTGTTAGCTGGATGCACTATTGGAACCTAAGTGAACCTCGCAATTATCAGGGTATCTCAGGCAGCAATGTACACCACTGGTGTTACGTTAACCACATCACCTTGGCGGTGCAGGCTCGAAGGGCCGAATGGCCTACTCCTGCACCTATTTTCTATGTTTCTATGTTTCTATCACCTTCTGTCTCCTCTTCCTCCTCAGAATCCTCTAAAGAGGCTCTCTGCTCTGCACCTTGTTCCTTCTGCAGGCCTAAACCTCGCTACTGCGCAATATTGTGCAGAGCGGAACACACCATAACCATTCTGGAGACCCTGGCTGGTGCATCCTGAAGGGCGCCTCCAGATCTGTCCAAGCATCAAAGCACATCTTCAGCATGCCGATGGCTCTTTCAATGACACATCAGGTGGTGAAATGGCATTCATTGCATTGTGCCTGGTGCTTCATTCCTCAGGTTTCCTAGAGGTGTCAACCACCATGTTTTAAGTGCATATCCCTTGTCACGGAGCAAGCAGCCGGTAGCTCTGCTTCCAGGTGCAAAGATGTCTGGGAGGGTGGATGGCTGCAGGATGAAAGTATCATGGCTGCTGCCCAGGAAGCTTGTGTACACCTGCATAAAGATGGTCTTGTGGTTGTATACCAGCTACACATGGATGGGAGTGGAAGCCCTTGCAGTTCACACTCCTGGGTGATTTATGGGTACCTTAATTGCCAAATGTGTGCAGTCGATGACACCGTGCACCAGTGGGAAGCCAGCCAGAGCCGCAAACCCGAGCACCTGCTCATTCTGACTGGGGTCCTCACAGGCAATGATGACATAATTGGCGGCCCTGGCAAACAAGCCATCGGTCACCTGACTTATGCATGTGTGCGCTGCCAACTGCGAGATCCGGCAAAACCCGGAGACAAAAAGTTGAGGCCGGTGGTGACTTTGACAGCCGCTGGTCAAGCATGACCACCAGGTCCAGCTGACAATAGGTCTTGTTCCAGCAGGCTGCAAATGGCTGCTGTTCCCGGAATCAACACCGAGCCTCCTGAGGCATTGGTGTTCAGACAAGTTGAGAAAGCTTATCCACTTCCTGTGGACCCTGTGTATGGGTATGGGCTCCTGTGAGCTGCGCCTCTCTGCTGCTCCCCTCCTGTGGAGCTACAGGTCTGTAACCAGCAGGCTGTTGCTGCTGCTAGTTGTGCTGGTGCTGCTGATGGTCATCTTGGTCCTCATCTAATGTCCAATGCAAGGCAGTGTAAGTGTCACCGATGCCTTTCTGATAGATCAGCGCCCCAAAGTGTAGATCAAACGTCCAAACCGTTGAAGAATCCTTCAAAGTGTGTAAATTAACCTCTCGGCACAATTACGATGAACAAACCCTTTCCCACAAGCAGGTAAGAAAGCAGCTGTCACTACTGAGTACATATTTCCCCGACATGGATTCAGCCCCCTCAATTGCCGCTGTGTTCTCACCTTGCATTCACTGGCAAGATCCAGGAAGCCTGGGAAACCTGTGGACCCAAAGTTAAAAGGTGAAAACCCCTTGTCAATATCGCTCTAATTGAGCAATTAACATATGTTAAGTGGCAACCCGCCTCTCCCGAGGCGGTTGCTTGCAGTGAAATGCAGATATCATAGGGTTGGAGCTGGCTTATCATAGAATCACAGAATCTCTTCATTGGCAGTCCCTCGGAGTTGAGGATGACTTGCTTCCACACTAATACGAGTTCTCAGGTGACTGATGAGTCCAAGGCGAGACCTGCAGTCTGTCACCGATGGGGCAGAGGTGGTTTAAGGGACGGGTGGGGTGCTTAGGTTGTCGTGCGCTCCTTCCGCTGTTTGCACTTGGCTTTCGCGTGCTCCCGGCGAAGAGATTCGAGGTGTTCGCCGCCTTCCCGGATGCTTCGCCTCCACTTTGAGCGGTATTGGCCAGGAATTCCCAGGTGTCAGTGGGGATGTTGCAGTTTTTCGAGGTGGTTTTGAGGGTGTCCTTGAAGTGTTTCCTCTGCTCACCTGTGACTCGCTTGTCGTGTCGGAGCTCTGAGTAGAGCGCTTGTTTTGGGAATCTAGTATCGTATCATAGAATAGTACAGCAGAGAAGGAGGCCATTCGGTCGATCGAGTCTGCGCCGGTTCTTTCGAAGAGCAATTCAGTTAGTGTTCATCCCCGGCTCTTTCCCTGTAACCCTGCAATTTTTTCTCCTTCGAGAATTTATCCAATACCCTTTTGACATCTACTATTAAATCTATACCCATCACCTTATCTGACAATGCATTCCATATCCTAACCACTTGTTCGCAAGAACATTTTTCCTCATTTTGCCTCTGGTTCTTTTGCCAATCACCTTAATTCTGTGCTGTCTGGCCATTGGAAACAGTTTCTCTTTATTAATTCTATCTAAACCCTTCATGATTTTAAACACCTCTATCAAATCTAATTCCCGATGTGCTGTCAATTCCGCCAGTTTTAATCACCCATCCGCTCCCAAACCCACACGATCCTGCTCATTAAAATCCAGCCCAAGGCTTCTGTCACTTATTTCATCCATCAGTAGACTAAAGACTGACTGAGAGGGCAATTGTCACCTGTGCTGGCTTGGAAGGATGTGATTGCATCAAAATGTAATGCGGTGGTGTCCTTTCCTTGGAATTGTATGCTGAACACTATGGTTGCTGCTTTTTAAAATCAGCAAAGAGTGCCATTGGAAAATGTATCTACAAAATGAGTATTGCAATGCTAAAATGCAGCTGCAAACACCAGCAGCAAATAATGCACCAAAGATATGTTAAAAAAGCAAAAAAAACTAAGC
This sequence comes from Pristiophorus japonicus, assembly GCF_044704955.1. Taxonomy (NCBI): domain Eukaryota; kingdom Metazoa; phylum Chordata; class Chondrichthyes; family Pristiophoridae; genus Pristiophorus; species Pristiophorus japonicus. The sequence goes on from NC_091979.1 coordinate 286,713,266, forward strand.
ACATTTCTAAATTATCACACCATTAAGAATCAAACTCTTAAAGGCCAAAGCAGGATTTTCCAGCAGTGCCTTTTTACATGGAATTGCATAGAATTTAAAGCAGAGAAACTGGCCATTCAGTCCAGCTGGTATCAACACTCCACACAAGCCTACCGACCCTACTTCATCTAAGAATATCTGCATATCCTTCGAAGCATTACAAGAGTGAACAGATAAAAGATAATGCTGATTTTGGCGTGGGACCAATTTACATAACATTGCCAAAGATAATGAGCTCTCGTGAGACTTTGCCACATTCTGTGCAAGGTCTCCAAAGACTTAAAAATATTTTCAGCTTGCTGAATTTGGATCTCTTCATAAATCAATCATTTCCAAAGTCACCCAGCAGCTGGGGCATGGCAGGAGCAAGAGTAAGCCATTTGGCCCTCGAGCCTGCTCTGCCATTCAGTGAGATTAACTCCACTTTCCTGCATTATCCCTTGATTCCCTTAATATCCAAAAATCTATCGATCTCTGTCTTGAATATATTCAAAGAATGAGGGCTGGATTTTAGGGTTTACGGGGTGAAAACAGAGGCAGGGTGAGAAAGTTACCGGCCAGGAAAAGTTTGCGCTTTGGATAAGGAAGTTTCGGCATCTGGGCCCTGTGTCAGGGTGCGCAGCGCTTATGGAGGCATTGTACACTTTTCATGGTGCAAGGATGGGAAACTCGCAAACTAAACTGCACTCCGAGAGAAGCCTGGAGTAGTGGGGGGCGGGGGGGGGGGGGGGGGGGGAGGAAGAGGAGAGGGCAGTGGTGGGGAGAAAGAGATGGGGAATCCTTAAAAAACACAAAAACAACAACATTTCCAAAGTACTGCCCATGCCAGCGCAACATAAAACGCTAAAAAAATTATAACAAACACTCACACTTACCTTTGCAGTACTTCACCTTCCTCTGTGTTGCCAGCTATGCTGGACCACATTAATTTCCCAGGTGGTCATTGCAGGCGAACTTCCTGATCGGGCAAAAGTCCAAAGTACTGCTGGTGTCGCAATGAGAGGCGTTGCACACCTGGCGCAGCTCTTCCGCCACAAAACGGGACCGGAGGATCGCAACTGCGCGCAGGATACCTGAACGCTGCCTTTCACGCCACTCCGGAGCGAAACCCGGAGTGCAAAGGACCGGAAAATCAAGCCTGAGCCTCCGCAGCTCTCTGGGGTAGAAAATTCCAAAGATTCATAACCCTCAATGAAGAAGTTTCTCCTCATCACAGTCCAAAATGGCCGACCCCTCATTCTGAAACAGTGACCCCTGGTTCTGGACTCCCCAGCCAGGGGAAACATCCTCCCTGCATCTATCCTGTCAAGCCCTGTAAGAATGTTGTATGTTTCAATGAGATCACCTCTCAGTCTTCTAAACTCCAGAGAATATAGGCCTACTCTACTCAATGGGCGTCCCTCTCAGAGTGATGTCGCATATATCCAACACAGCCAGCCAACTTCGAGGCCTGAAAAGGTTGCCGGCAGTGGACAGGAACAGCCAGCCAGCACAAGGCCCAAAGTGTTGACAAGAGTTGAAAGACCATATCATGGCCAGCAGAGAGACATACCGCATCACAAGCTACATCACAAGACTCTCGTTGAGGAGACTACCAAAACACACAGGAGGACAAGATTAGGTAGGAGACACATTTGGACATCTAGCATTTGGGTCTACTTGCCCGATTCAGCAAGGTGCATTCCCAATACGCGAAAGTGCCCTTTAGAGTGCACCACTGCAGAATCAGCTCTACAGCAAAATTCATGGACACCCAAGAATGTTTTTTTTTTGCCTTCCACAAATGATTGACAAAACTACTCCAAATGGTTGATTTAATTTAAGAAATTTAAATTAATATAATTCTTTTCAAACTCCTTGCTATACAGGCTAGAACAGAGGAAACAAGGGCTGTATAGACAACAAGGGAGTTTGGCACCACTAAATGGTATATACTTCAATGCAAGGGAATAAGGCAGATGAACTGAGAGCACAGATAGACACTTGGAAGTATGATATTATAGCTATAACTGAGACATGGCTGAAAGGAGGGAAGATATGGCAGCTCAACATTCCTGCTTACAGGGTTTTCAGACGGGATAGAGGGGGAGTAAAAAAGGAGGGGATTCGCAGTATTAAACAAACAATTACAGCTGTGAGAAGGGATGATATGTTAGAGGGGTCATCAAACGAGGCCATATGGGTTGAATTGAAGAACAAAAAAAGGGGTGATCACATTACTGGGTGTGTACTACAGACCCCGAAACAGTCAGAAGGAGATAGAAGAACAAAGATGTGGGCAAATTGCTGCGAAGTGTAAAAACGATAGAGCTGTAATAGTGGGGGATTTCAACTACCCTAATATTAACTGGGAAAAAAGTAGTGTGAATGGTACAGCGGGTGCGGAATTCGTTAAATGCATTCAGGACAACTTCTTTCGCCAATATGTAACAAGCCCAACAAGGGGGGCGGGGCAGTTCTGGAATTGGTTTTAGGAAATGAAGAGGGGCAGGTGGAAGGGGCATCAGTGGGAGAACATTTTGGTACTAGTCATCATAATTCAGTAAGATTTAGAATAGTTATGAAAAAGGACAAAGGTGGACCAGGACAAAAAGTTCTCAATTGGGGTAAAGCCAATTTTTGCTGAGCTGAGATAGGATTTGGCCAAAGTGGACTGGAAACGGCTACTTGATGGTAAATCATTGTCAGATGAGTGGGAGGCATTCAAGAGAGGATATCCTGATGGCACAGAGCAAGTATGTTCCCTTGAAGAAAAAGGGTAGGGCCAACAAATCTAGAGCCCCCTGGATGTCAAGGGACATACAGGTTAAGATAAAGAAAAAAAGGGAAGTTTATAACGGATACTGAGGGCTAAATATGCAGAAACTCCAGAAGAGTATAAAAAATGCAGGGGTGCAATTAAATATATCAGGAAAGCAAAGAGAGAGCATGACAGAATGTTGACAAATAAAATCAGGGAAACCCCAAAGCTGTTTTATAAATACATTAAGAGCAAGAGGATAACTAGAGAAAGAGTGGGGCCTATTAGAGACCATAAAAGGAAATCTATGTATGGAGGCAGAAGACATGGGTATGATTCTTAAATCAATATTTTACATCTTGTTTCACAAAAGAGAGGGGCGATGCAGACTTTTGCAATGTGGGAGGAGTGTGAAATATTAGACGAGATAAACATAGCGACAGAGGAAGTGAGATTAAGGGGCTCAGCAGCTTTGAAAGTGGATAAATACCTGGCCCAGATGAAATGTATCTCACACTTTTAAGAGAAGCAAAAGAGGAAATATTATAAGTTCTGACCAACATTTTCCAGTCCTCTCTGGCTACAGGTGTGGTGCCAGAGGACTGGAGGACTGCTAATGTTTGTACCTTTGTTTAAAAAGGGAGAAAGGGATAGACCGAGTAATTACAGGTCAGTCTGTCTAACCTCGGTGGTGGAAAAATTATTGGAAAAAACCTGAGGGATAGTATAAATCTTCATTTGGAAAGGCATGGATTAATCAGGGACAGACAGCATCCATTTGTTAAGGGAAAGTTGTGTCTGACTAACTTGATTGAATTTTTCAAGGAAGTAACCAGGAGGGTCAATGAAGGCAGTGCGTATGATGTAGTGTATATGGATTTTAACAAAGCTTTTGATAAGGTCCCACATGGCAGACTGGTCACTAAAGTAAAAGCCCATTGAATCCAGGGCAAAGTGGCAAATTGGATTCAAAATTGGCTCAGAGACAAGAAGCAAAGGGTAATGGTTGATACATAACATAACAGAAGACCATAAGAATTAGGAACAGGAGCAGGCCATCTAGCCCCTCGAGCCTGCTCCGCCATTCAACAAGATCATGGCTGATCTGGCCGTGGACTCGACTCCACTTACCCGCCCGCTCCCCGTAACCCTTAATTCCCTTATTGGTTAAAAATCTATCTATCTGTGACTTGAATACATTCAATGAGCTAGCCTCAACTGCTTCCTTGGGCAGAGAATTCCACAGATTCACAACCTTCTGGGAGAAGAAATTCCTTCTCAACTCTGTTTTCAATTGGCTCCCCCATATTTTGAGGCTGTGCCCCCTAGTTCTAGTCTCCACCACCAGTGGAAACAACCTCTCTGCCTCTATCTTGTCTATCCTTTTCATTATTTTAAATGTTTCTATAAGATCACCCCTCATCCTTCTGAATTCCAACGAGTAAAGATCCAGTCTACTCAATCTATCATAAGGTAACCCCCTCATCTCCGGAATCAGCCTAGTGAATCTCTCTGTACCCCCTCCAAAGCTAGTATATCCTTCTTTAAGTAAGGTGATCAAAATGGCACCCAGTACTCCTGGGTGTTTGTGTGACTGGCAGGCTGTATCCAGTGGAGTTCTGCAGAGCTCAATGCTGGGTCCCTTGCTTTTTGTGGTATCTCTCAATGATTGGACTTGAATGTTGGGGGTATGAGTAAGTTGTTTGCAGATGACACTAAAATAGGCTATGTGGTTGATAATGAAGAAGAAAGCTGCGGACTGCAGGAAGATATCAATGTACTGGTCAGGTGGGCAGAACAGTGGCAAATGGAATTCAATCCGGCTATGTGTGAGGTAATGCATTTGGGGAGGTCTAACAAGGCAAGGGAATACACATTAAATGGTACGACACTGAAAAGAGTAGAGGGTCAAAGGGACCTTGGAGTTCAGGTCCACAGATCCCTGAAGGTAGCAGACCAGGTAGATAAGGTGGTTAAGGCGGCATATGGAATACTTGCCTTTATTAAGTCAAGGCATGGAATACAAGAGCAAGGACATTATGCTTGAACTGTATAAAACACTGGTTAGGCTGCAGCTGGAGTACTGTGTGCAGTTCTGGTCACCACATTACAGGAAAGATGTGACTGCACTGGAAAGGATGCAGAGGAGATTAACAAGAATGTTGCCTGGACTGGTGAATTTCGACTATAAAGAAAGTTCGGAGTTGCTGGATCTGTTTTCTTTGGAACAGAGGAGGTTGAGGGGTGACCTGATTGAGGTGTATAAAAATGATGAGGGGCCTGGATAGAGTGGATGCGAAGGACCGGTTTCTCTTGGCAGCGGGGTCAACAACATAGATTTCAAGTAATTGGGGGAGGTATAGAGATATGAAGGAATTTCTTCACCCCGGGGGTTGGGGAGGGTCTGGAACTCACTGCCTGAAAGGGTGGTAGAGGTAGAAAGCCTCACCACATTTTAAAAAGTGCCGTAACTTCCAGGGCTACAGACCAAGAGCTGGAAGTGGGATTAGGCTGGATAGCTCTTGGTCAGCCAGCGCGGATACGATGGGCCGAAACAGCCTCCTTCCGTGCTGTAAATTTCTATGATTCTATGAATGTACACATTTATTAGCTGTGGCAATCGAAGCAATTTTCGATGTGTGGATAGAATGAGACACTGTTTAAGTGCCTGTTTAAGCCATTAATTAATTGAATCTAGTGTTGTAAATAGTAACAAAAATGCAAATTGCAACAGAAATGTCTTACCATTTTGGCACAACTCTTCTAACATTTATTTTCTTGCCACACAAAAGTACAGCCTCTAGTCTATGCTTCCCTTTGATGGCATAATCATGATCAAGATTAGAAATTCTAGTTGGCAAATCATGTCCCCAAAACAATGTTGCAGCATGTTGAAGGGTCAATGTACTTCACCACATTGTCGGCCTACAATGCATTGATTTATTATGTTCACAATCTGCCTTCAGTTCTCAAGTTAAATTTCAATGACCAGTTGTATGATTGCCACTTAATAGTTTTCATATTTTATGGTGATGGCATCAGATTCTCATTACTGGAACTATTTGCTTCTGAAAATTTAATCAACCAGAATGTTTAAAATATAATACTTAAGACACACACAACACAATAATAACCTGCTTGGTATTCAAGCTGCTTTCAGCTAGACCAAAGCTAATTTATAAAAGAATATAATGCAACCTCAATCACATTTAGTTAACGTCTTGAGGAATTAATCTAAAAAATAATTAGGTAATGTATGAAATACAAGATGAAGAGTATTGTGAAATGAATTAGATTCCATTTTGATCCATGTCAAGTTAACAGGTCAATCAAATTTTGAATATAAATTAAATCCCATGGGTCTTCATAGAGTATCCTCTTTCATGCTGATGTTTTTGTGTGCTCTTCAAAGTAAGGGCATCAGCCCTGGGAATGGATCATTTATACTTTTGGTACCTAAAGCTGATTGACTGTGGTGCATTTTCTCTCCTGGTCTTTGATACGGCTGATCACACCATTTGCCACCAAAGTTTCTCCTCCGTTTTCCAGCTCAATGGGACTACCCTTGCTTGGTTGCTCACTTACCTATCCAAACATAACCACAGCGTCTCCAGGATTGGCTCGTCTTCCCACCCCGAATGGTTACCTACAAAGTTCCCCCAAAAATCTAACCTTAGCTCCCTCCTCTTCCTCATCTAATATACTGTCCCTTGGCAACATCATCTGAAGATATGGGCCAGCTTCCACATGTATGGTCACGACACCTAAATCCACCTTTCACATCGCTCCACTGCCGCTGCGCTTGTTAGACATCGAGTCTTGGATGAACCACAATTTCCTCCAGTCAGAAGACCAAAGCCACTGTCTTCAATCTTCACCACAAACTCCATGCCTGTACTACAGAATCCATCCTGCTCCCCAGCCAACTGTATCAAGTTGAAAACACTATGTAAGCTTCACCTCATCCAAATACAACTGCCCATATCCTATCCTGCACCAAGTCTCACTCACCCAACTGTCCTATCCTTGCTGGCATACATGAGTTCCCAGTTCTCCCAACGCCTCGAATTTAAAATTTTCACCCTTCTGTTCTACTTCTCATCTCTAACATCTCCAGTCCTGCAACCCTTCCATAGAAACATAGAAACATACAAAAGAGGTGCAGGAGAAGGCCATTCAGCCCTTCGAGCCTGCACCACCATTCAAGAAGATCATGGCTGATTATTCACCTCAGTATCCCTTTCCTGCTTTCTTTCCATACCTCTTGATCCCTTTAGCCATAAGGGCCATATCTAACTCCCTCTTGAATATATCCAATGAACTGGCATCAGCAACAGTCTGCGGCAGGAGATTCCACAGGTTTAACAACACTGAGTAAAGAAGTTTCTCTTCATCTTAGTCCTAAATGGCTTACCCCTTATCCTTACTGTGTACCCTGGTTCTGGACTTCCCCAACATCGGGAACATTCTTCCTGCAATTAACATGTCCAGTCCCGTCAGAATTTTATATGTCTCTATGAGATCCCCTCTCATCCTTCTAAACTCCAGTGAATACAGGCCCAGTCGATCCAGTCTCTCCTCATGTCAGTCCTGCCATCCCGGGAATCAGTCTGGTGAACCTTCACTGCACTTCCTCAATACCAAGAACATCCTTCCTCAGATTAAGAGACCAAAACTGAATACAATATTCCAGGTGAGGCCTCACCAAGGCCCTGTACAACTGCAGTAAGACCTCTCTGCTCCTATACTCAAATCCCTTAGCTATGAAGGCCAACATACCATTTGCCTTCTTCACCGTCTGCTGTACCTGCATGCCAACTTTCAATGACTGATGTACCATGACACCCTGGTCTTGTTGCAGCTTCCCTTTGCCTAATCTGCCACCATTCAGATAATATTCTGCCTTCATGTTTTTGCCACCAAAGTGGATAACCTCACATTTATCCACATTATACTGCATCTGCCATGCATTTGCCCACTCACCTAACCTGTCCAAGTCACCTCTTAGCTTCGTCCTCACAGCTCACACCGCCACCCAGTTTAGTGTCATCTGCAAACTTGGAGATATTACACTAAATTCCTTCATCTAAATCATTAATGTATATTGTAAATAGCTCTGTGGCACCCCACTAGTCATACTGCCTGCCATTCTGAAAAGGATCCATTTATCCCGACTCTCTGCTTCCTGTCTGTCAACCAGTTCTCTATCCATGTCAGTACATTACCCCCAATACCATGTGCTTTAATTTTGCATACCAATCTCTTGTGTGGGACCTTGTCAAAAGCCTTTTGAAAGTCCAAATACACCACATCCACTGGTTCTCCCTTGTCCACTCTACTAGTTACATCCTCAAAAAATTCTAGAAGATTTGTCAAGCATGATTTCCCTTTCATAAATCCATGCTGACTTGGACCGATCCTGTCACTGCTTTCCAAATGTGCTGCTATTTCATCTTTAATAATTGATTCCAACATTTTCCCCACAACTGATGTTAGGCTAACTGGTCTATAATTACCCGTTTTCTCTCTCACTCCTTTTTAAAAAATTGGTGGTGTTACATTAGCTACCCTCCAGTCCATAGGAACTGATCCAGAGTCGAAAGACTGTTGGAAAATGATTACCAATGCATCCACTATTTCTAGGGCCAGTTCCTTAAGTACTCTGGGATGCTGACCATCATGCTCCGGGGATTTATCGGCCTTCAATCCCATCAATTTCCCTAACACAATTTCCCGCCTAATGAGGATTTCCTTCAGTTCCTCCTCACTAGACCCTCGTTCCCCTAGTATTTCCGGAAAGTTATTTGTGTCTTCCTTCGTGAAGACAGAATCAAAGTATTTGTTCAACTGGTCTGCCATTTCTTTGTTCCCCATTATAAATTCACCTGAATCTGACTGCAAGGGACCTACATTTGTCTTCACTAATCTTTTTCTCTTCACATATCTATAGAAGCTTTTGCAGTCAGCTCTTATGTTCCCAGCAAGCTTCCTCTCATACTCTATTTTTCCCCTCCTAATTAAACCCTTTGTCCTCCTCTGCTGAATTCTAAATTTCTCCCAGTCGTCAGGTTTGCTACTTTTTCTGGCCAATTTATATGCCTCTTCCTTGGATTTAACACTATCCTTAATTTCCCTTGTTGGCCACGGTTGAGCCACCTTCCCAGTTTTATTTTTACTCCAGACAGGGATGTACAATTGAAGTTCATCCATGTGATCTTTAAATTTTTGCCATTGCCAATCCGCTGTCAACCCTTTAAGTATCATTCGCCAGTCTATTCTAGCCAATTCACGTCTTATACCATCGAAGTTACCTTTCCTCAATTTCAGGACCCTAGTCCCTGAATTAACTGTGTCATTCTCCATCTTAATAAAGAATTCTACCATATTATGGTCACTCTTACCCAAGTGGCCTTGCACAACAAGATTGCTAATTAGTCCTTTCTCATTACACATCACAGTCTAGGATGGCCAGCCCTCTAGTTGGTTCCTCGACATATTGGTCGAAAAAACCATTCCTAATACACTCCAGGAAATCCTCTTCCACCGTATTGCTACCAGTTTGGTTAGCCCAATCTATATATAGATTAAAGTCGCCCATGATAAAGCTGTACCTTTATTGCACCCTTAATTTCTTGTTTGATGCTGTCCCCAACCTCAACTGTCACTACTACGGTTTGGTGGTCTGTACACAACTCCCACTAGCGTTTTCTGCCCTTTGATATTCCACATCATCCAAGCTAATGTCCTTCCTTACTATTGCATTAATTTCCTCTTTAGCTAGCAACGCTACCCCACCTCTTTTTCCTTTCTGTCTATCCTTCCTGAATGTTGAATACCCCTGGATGTTAAGGTCCCAGCCTTGGTCACCCTGGAGCCAATTAATTGCTGCCTGTACAGTTAATTCGTCCACCTTATTACGAATACTCCTCGCATTGAGGCACAGAGCCTGAAGGCTTGTCTTTTTAAACACACTTTGCCCCTTTAGAATTTTGCTGTAATGTGGCCCTTTTTGATTTTTGCCTTGGGTTTCTCTGCCCTCCACTTTTACTTTTCTTCTTTCTATCTTTTGCTTCAGCCCCCATTCTACTTTCCTCTGCATAGGTTCCCACCCCCAACATATTAGTTTCACCCCTCCCCAACAGCTCTCGCAAACACTCCCCCTAGGACATTGGTTCCGGTCCTACCCAGATACAGACTGTCCGGCTTGTACTGGTCCCACCTCCCCCAGAACCTGTTCCAATGGCCCAGGAATTTGAATCCCTCCCTTCTACACCACTCTTCAAGCCACGTATTCATCTGAGCTATCCTGCGATTCCTACTCTGACTCGCATGTGGCACTGGTAACAATCCTGAGATTACTACCTTTGAGGTCCTACTTTTTAATTTAACTCCTAGCTCCCTAAATTCAACTTGTAGGACCTCATCCCATTTTTTACCTATATGCACCACGACAACTGGCTGTTTACCCTCCCCCTCCAAAATGTCCTGCAACCGCTCAGAGACATCCTTGACCCTTGCACCAGGGAGGCAACATACCATCCTGGAGTCTCGATTGCGGCCGCAGAAACGTCTATCTATTCCCCTTACAATATAATCACCTACCACTATAGCTCTCCCACTCTTTTTCCTGCCCTCCTGTGCAGCAGAGCCACCCATGGTGCCATGAACTTGGCTGCTGCTGCCCTCCCCCCAATGAGTCATCCCCCCCAACAGTACCCAAAACCGTGTATCTGTTTTGGAAGGGGATGACCGCAGGGGACCCTGCAGTACCTTCCTTCCACTGCTCTTCCTGTTGGTCAGCCATTCCCTATCTGCCTGTGTAACCTATCGAGGAATCTGTTACTTCAACTCTGGCCTCTTGTGCATCTCCTCCTCTCGTTGCCCTACCATGGATGCCCATGCCTTTAACCTTCTGGATCCCACACTCTGGAAGCTCTCTCTAAACCTGTGTCTCTCAATCACCCTCTCCTACTTACTACAAGACCCTCCCCTCTTCGGCCAACTTTTTGATCAACCCTCCTAATCTCTCTTTGGTTTGCTGTTCTTGTATTTGTCTAATTACACTTGTGAGGTGCCTTGGTGCATTTTAAAGGGGCGATATAAATGCTGTTGCTACTGTAGAGTTAACCTCAAACATTCCCAATCAAGTACAGCAAAGCTAAATGAAGATCAAAGGTTTATTGAAGTTGTCCCAATAGTGTTCACTGACTCCAACCTCAGTGGATTTGCCACAGCAACTATCCATATAGTCCTTCTGACTGAGTGCCAATTTTTGGTGCAAAATTATGCCCATTAGAAATTGTGTTGAGATTTCTGAGCATCCTTATAATTCGCAGAAAGGAGACTTGTATCTTAAATTTGGGCTGGATTCAAACCAAGTGAATGCATTTATCCCACTGTACCATCATTATCATAGATGGTCCCTCGAAACGAGGATGACTTGCTTCCACGCCAAAAAAGGATGCGTTCACAGGTGTTTCGAATTAAGGACCCGAACTACATTCTCAAGGGTGGAAGATGCCTGTGCGTGGATTTTAACGTGTGGTGGCCGTTGCACACCAGCCACCACACGAGCTTGACAGAGCTACATCTTGGTCCAGTGGCAAGGATTACCCAAGACGACTGGAGACCTGCTCTGTTGCATGGACCAAGTACGTACACAAAATTAGTAGTGTAGGCTGGCCCGTGCTGCCCCTAGGCCCCGATCACATCCCTCCACAGTCTCTCGCCGCTTTTTCGCCCCGACCTCGTCGTTCCTGCTGTATCTGACCATGCGCCAATCACCGACCTGGACCTTGATGATGTCACTCTTCCCTGCTGTCACTCTCCTGCACCAGCTTGCGCTGCTCCCTGGAGTAGTATGCCTCCACGCTGCTCCCTGGCGCCACACCTCCGCTCCTTTAATGGCCCCGTCCACTCTACCATCCAGGTATTGTAAACAAACCCATCCATGATATTCTTCAGTTTAAAAAAAAAAGCAGGAGATAGCAATAAATTCTTACTTTTTCCAACTGGAGGATTTTCAGTCAGGCAAGTGCTCTCATGGTTTTTAATGAACAATCAAAAACAAAATATTGTAATACAGGTACTAACAAATACAAAGCTTCAAGCAGAATGCATTGCTGATCAAGATGTGGTTCTGGTATGATTGCACTGCAGAGTCACAGAAATATCATGACATGCTTTGCCAATATGCCCTCAAACTACTCTCTGTTCCAAAATTATATCTCAGCAAATCATCTGTTGGTACTGGACACAGAGCAAAAATGAAAATCAACACGACCAATATCTTTAAATAGTAAGTGCACACTACAGGTCCAATCTGATGACACATTTAGGCCAAAATGAATTATATTTAATTAATCTCAATTCAAAATACGTTGTTACTCTGGACAAGATGAAAACAACACTGTCCATTGATCAATCCGCACTGCTTTCAGTATGACTGATTGTGTGATTAGGTGCAAGGAGTAGCATGAGATTTGAGATGTTAGTTGACCACCCTTGACCTAAATGGTCAAAATCTCAACACAGAAGGAACAAAGATGTCTCGGGTTGCCAATACACATATACTACAGATATATTTCAGCATGATATTGCTTATGGTTAGTCAGTTATGCTGTCCCAGGGTAAGGGGCAGAGGAGAGGCTGGTGGACTCTGGGCATGCCCAGTAAAAGAATTTGGAAATAAGTTTGTAAGATATCTGCCCAGAGCTAGTGAAGCGAGTGTTATCAACTGGTTCCTGGAAAATAAATTATATTTATTTACCCACTGAGGAGGTAGTTTATGTGATCATTGTTTTGAGTTCTCAACATTAACCAAGAAAAAGGCAGGGATTACAAACCTTTGGAATACATTGCAAAGTATCAAGATTGCATTTTGAAACTTGCCATTATTTAAAGTTGGTATAAGTTGGAATACCAGGTGAAGCAGTTATCAAAAATTGTGCACTCTCGCATACCTATCTGTTTTGAGATAATGTGGAGTCATCCATCACAACCAGAGATGCTCACACCTTTAATGCTAGAATGGTCTTCATTCAATACACCCAGAGGACAGAGTGGCCAGATGTCAGCTATTATCCATTTTTGTGTGTCTTTCTCTCCAAGCCTCTCTCTGGCCAAGTCAGCCTAATTACAACCACCATTCCAACTCTCAATCTATCATGGTTTTGAACACAAACACTCTGGACTATGTTTTAGACAATGGCATAATTTTACTGTTATCAATTTAAGATTACAATAGATTTCCTTAATTTAAGTACATCACAGACCCTTACCTAATTTTGGAGCTTTGAACTGCACAGCTCTCAACTGTCAGTTTACCACAAAAATGCCCAAGTGACCAAGACCTGGGGCTGGATTTTCGGTCGGAGGCTTCTTAAGATGCTAATGACGGCGGTGCGGTAAATTTAGCATCCGATAAAAGTTTGCACCTACGTCCGGAAAATTCGCCCGAAACTCAGTGACAATGATCGGGGGCGATAAATCAGGCATTACACACATGCTTGGCCGCCCCAACCGAAAACCACAGTGCAAAAAAAGCTCCTTTTCTTGCGCATAAGCAGAGATGGCTACAGTTCCTGAAGCCAGCCAAAAGTTTAGGGCGCGGCCAAGTAAGTTTCTGCATGCGCAGATCCACAAGTGCACTTCGAACAAAATGGGAGAAATGGCACAGCAAGAAGGACGCCAGAGAGGATGCTGCTTTTCTGAGGCACTAATACAGGCCATTGAGGAAACCTACCTTGCATCTCGCTGGAGGAAGGAGGACCTTGCCAAGAGAGTTTAGGTGGATTTGGAGGGAGAGTGCACAGGAGGTGTCAGAGACAGACATGGTGCCGAGAACTGACACCCAACGTCGCAAGAAGTGTAACGACCTCATGAGGGTCGTCAGGGTGAGTACCCTTTACATTTATTCACCCCTGCCATGGTTGCAACATCACTTTCGCACACAATGTAAAGTCTTTGACGGAGCTGCCCCTTCTCTATGTGTTCCAGGCCATGGTGTGGGTTGGTGAAGCCACCTCAAAGCTGGAGGATCAGTTCAGCAGTCATGCCCTACACATTCAGACCCTCTTGCACTCAATTCATTCTCACTCGTCCTTTGCACTAGCCTTTGGCTCTTCATTTGCATTGGCAAAACATCACCGAGCCACAATCCTAGCTGGCTCTCACCTCCTCCCAGCCACGCAGATTATGATGCATATCTTTACACATCCAGATAGTAATAGCTACTCTACTATGGAACGCACATGTGCCACACAATGAGCTACACACTCACTCACACATTCTTCGTGTTCTTATTGTAGGCAAAACTGGCGCATAAATCGCTGGGAGCAGCAATGGACCGGAGGTGGAGAGCCTGATCTGATGGACCTCAGAGGTGGTGCAGCGAGTGTTGGCTCTCACGGGCACCCAAGTTCGCACGGTGGCGTCTGGCGAGGCACAGCCCTCTATGGGTCATGAAGGTATGTTAATGGCGTTTGCGATTTATGAGAGTTCCTGATAAAGTGGCCTACTCCCTCTACATATAGATATCCAATGCCACCTTCCTCTTACTTCCCTACCTCCTCCCCTGCTGCTAACCACACAGCTGTTGCTTTGTGCTTACACATGACCAGCCAAAAGCGCAGCAGCCTGCCCCCGAGCTGTCAACATCTGGGTACGGGGAAGATGACGAGGGTGGGGGGCGACAGTATGCTCACTGATGGTGCTCCTCCTGGTGTAGATGGCAATTCGGGACTTCGCCAGGCTCCTGTTCCTCCTCCTACTCCTCAGGTGGGGAGTGCGCAATCCCCACTGACAATACCTGGCCCCTCATGATGGCCAAGTTGTGTAGCATGCAGCACACCACAATGAATTCTGATACCTGATGAGGGGAGTATTGAAGGCTGCCTCCAGAGCAGTCCAGGCACTGGAAATGCTGCTTGAGGACTTCTATTATCTGTTCAATGACGTTGCAGATGGCCGCATGGCCCTCATTGTAGCGATGCTCCGCTTCTACATAACATAAGAAATAAGACAGGAATCGGCCATTTGGCCCCTCAAGCCTGCTCTGCCATTCAATAAGATCATGGCTGATCTAATCATGGCCTCAACTCCACTTCCTTGCCCGCTCCCCATAACCCTTGACTCGCTTATCGTTCAAAAATTTCCACCTTTGGATTTGGATCCAACATTTGCTTGATGAAGGCACATTTTACAATTTGTACTGAGCGCTCTGCTGCACCATTTGATGCAGGTTGTATGGTGGAACCTTGGTATGTTTCACACCATTTCTGCTCATGAGCTGTGCAAATTCTTCTGAACAAAATTGTGGCCCATTATCAGACACAATTTCTTCTGGCAGGCCATATGAAGAAAACAATCTTCGCAAATTGTCTAGTGTTTTACTTGGGTTTTTCCACATCAGAAACAACTCTACCCACTTCAAATGGCTAGCAATCACAATGAACAATTACTGTCCAGCTCAGCAAAATCTATATGTAACCTCTGCCACACTCGGAGAGGCTATTTCCATGGCTGTAATGGTACTGATGGTGTTTTTTTTGCTCATCAATTGACAAGTTATACACTGACTAACTATGTACTCTATGGGCTAGAATTTCCCCAAAATCCACCAGCACTGGATTGTCAGCCAAAATATCGTTAAGATTTTAAAATTACTGCAGGTGAAACACTCCCCAAAGAAAAAAGAAAATGATTCTGCCCAGCGAAAAAAAAAATGGACCTTACACCCAGATTCTCAGCGGAAAACGCAATCCTGGGCCGATTCTTAATCAAAATGGGCAGTAATTACTAAAAATTTAGACCAAGACTGCGGGTTGGGCCTAGGAGGGGGGGTGGGGGGGAGAAACAAGATATTTTTTCTAAAAATCAGAATTTAAAAAAATGAGAAAACATTCTCTGGACCTTTTCAACATAATGGCTGTAAAAGAATTTTAAAATAATGATTAACTTATCTTTTAAATTATCTTTTTTTTTTAAAACCCTTTTTTTTTGCAGGGCTACTTACCTACCAGCCAGCTCTGGCTGCTTTTCGTGGGTGGTTTCTTCAATCTTACCTATGGGTCACCGCTGAGCCCAAACTTGGACGGTTGCATTTTTTTCGGTGGTGCACGCTGGCAATCAGCTCCCCAAGCGGTATTTCGAAACCGCCGGCGGAGATGCCTTGAAAATTCTAGACCTGGCTGCCATAAGTAACTGTGTACAAAACTGTTTAGTCAAGCACACTCCCAGGTTCCGGTCATGAAGATCTCCTAATAATTTGGATCTGAATTTATTTGGGATAACTACTCTTGCACCCCACATGATACAACCTTTATCCACTGATAATTCATTCCCATGAACGAAGGAAGTATGGATGTATATCTTTCTCCGATACCTGGCTTATGGTTACTTTATCACCGCACAACCTTACCTTACCATCTGACTTGGGTACAACAACAATGGATGTAGCCCAATTACTTAGATCTACCTTAGAGTTAATGTTCTCAGTCTCTAGTCTTTTGAGTTCTTGCTCAACTTTCTCCTTGAGTGAGTATGGTACGGGACATGGCTTGCAGTAAACTGGTCTAGCATCCTTCTGTATCCTGACACTCGCCTTGAAACCTTGGATCGGACTGCCTGTTTTGTGGAACACCTTTGTATATTGCTCGATGACATCATCCTTTGACACAAATCTCATTTCAACAAGAAAAATGTCATTCCAATCCAGCTTCAATGATCTCAACCAATTTCTACCTATTAAGGCAGGCTTGTCTCCTGACATTACCGATAGGCAAGCTCTGAAACTGATTTGTATTTCACTGGTACGGTGATAGGAGAGAAAATCCCTGTGGTAGGACCGGAGTAGCCTCGCAGCTTAACCTTCGAATTCTCCTTGAAAAATCATGCAACTTGTCGACATATAGAGATTCCGGTCCCATCAACATCGTCAGTCCCTCGGAATCGAGTAAGACTTGCTTCCACTCTTAACATGAGTTGTTCGGTGGCTGTACAGTCCAATACGAGAACCACAGTCTCGGTCATAGGTGGGGCAGATAGTCGTTGAGGGAAGGGGAGAGTGGGACTGGTTTGCCGCATGCTCTTTCCACTGCCTGCGCTTGATTTCTGCATGCTCTCGGCGATAAGACTCTAGGTGCTAAGCGCCCTCCCGGATGTGCTTCCTCCATTTAGGGCAGTTTTTGACCAGGGTCTCCCAAGTGTCAGTGGGGATGTTGCACTTTATCAGGGAGGTTTTGAGGGTGCCCTTGTAACGTTTCCACTGCCCAGCTTAGGCTCGTTGCCGTGAAGGAGTTCCGAGTAGAGCACTTGCTTTGGGAGTCTCGTGTCTGGCATGCGAACTAGGTGGCCTGCCCAGCGGAGCTGATCAAGCATGGTCAGTGCTTCGATGCTGGGGATGTTGGCCTGGTCAAGGACGCTAATGTTGGTGCATCTGTCCTCCCAGGGGATTTGTAGGATCTTGCAGAGACATCGTTGGCTGTATTTCCCCAGCGATTTGAGATGTCTACTGTACATGGTCCATGTTTCTGAGCCATACTGGAGGGCAGGTATTACGACAGCCCTGTAGACCATGAACATGATGGTAGGTTTGAGGACCTAGTCCTCGAACACTCTTTTTCTCAGGTGGTCGAAGGCTGCACTGGCGCACTGGAGGCGGTGTTGGATCGCGTCGTCAATGCCTGCTCGTTGATAGGAGATATGGTAAGTGGTCCACATTGTCCAGGGCCGCGCCGTGGATCTTGATGACTTGGGGACAGTGCTGTGTGGTGAGGACAGGCTGGTGGAGGACCTTTGTCTTGCTGATGTTTAGCGTACGCTTTAATATGCCTCAGTAAATACATCGACTATGTCCTGGAGTTCAGCCTCTATGTGCGCAGATGCAAGCATCGTCCACCTACGTAGCTCAACGACAGAAGTTGGGGTGGTCTTAGACCTGGCCTGGAGATGGCGACGGTTGAACAGGTTCCCATTGGTTCTATACTTTCGTTCCACTCCAGCGGGGAGCTTGTCGACTGAGATGGAGCATGGCAGCAAGGAAGAGGGTTGGGGCGATGACACAGCCCTGTTTGACCCCAGTCTGGACGTGGATTGGTCTGTAATGGATCGGTCCTGAAAGTTTCCAAAATTACAGTGAATGGATAGCTTCTTTAAAGCTACAATGTACTCACTGATACTTTCATCATTCAACTGCTTTGGTGTTCCAAAACTTTCAGCAATTTCCAGGGGTTCAGGACTGAATGCTGTAACTTGGTTAGAATCTCCGTCAGTGCTGTGTCCTTTGGCTTGATGGGAACACACAAATTTTTCAAGGTTTCAAACACCTCGGGGCCTGCTTCAGTTAAGAAAATGGCCGTTTTCTTTCTACCATCTGGCTACTGTTTTCATCATCAGGGACTTAGACGATACTATTTGTGGTGAAAAACATTTCTAGTCACTCCACACACGCTCCGAAAATCTCTCGGTCACGATGGAACTCACCCAAGTGCTCTAATATTCCCGTAGGTGCAAGCATAAAGTGTGCTTGAAATTTACCTTGAATTTTTAGCTGTTCTTCAAAACAAAGAACCTCTCCAAATCTCTGATGGTTGGCTGGATTAACCACCAACAAAATTTTCAGCTAGGGAATCCAATTATCCTATCCTCATTCGCCAATGTGTTTTATTCTTTATGACATCACAAACACACACATACAAGATGGCTTTACAGGAACTTGTCAGGTGACCTAGTCATATGATGCTTTTATTGTATTTACAGCAGTGGCTGCATTAACACAGTAGTCCACTAGGTGTAACTCTATGGGCTAGAACCTACAATTTTTTTTGCATGTTTAACACCCATAACATCCATTTTACCGCTGAAATGACGTATAACGCCCATATATCACCCATTTTGGCACAAAATGGAAACTGGCGGCATTTTTCAGAAACTTCTCGCCGAGCATTACTTTCTCCATGTGCTTAATGCCAAGAAAAAATATTATCGTCCGCCCACTTTTTTGGGGCGGAATCAGCAGAATGGGCGAATTCAACGGCCATAATATCACCCAGCGTTACTTTCCGCACGGATTTAACGGCGAGATTCAATATTAACGCCCGTCCACATTTTTTGTCGTAAAGAGCATATTTACCAAAACTAGCGGCCATGAGATCGCCCAGCGTCAATTTCACCACCTCGTATACATATCGCCCACAATTACGCTCGCCCCAAAAAACGGCCACAAAAAGTGGAACTAATCGGAACGAATCACAGCATTATGGACGCCATGTTGTAGATCACACATCATGTCCTTTAAAAGGCTGCTGCGCTTCAACCTCGGCAGAGTTCGGATGTACTCTGCAGGTCATTAGAGTTAACGTGGACAGCTGCAAAAACGTCTTGACCATACTGTGACCGATTGGAATTGAAGAGGTGTCTTAGTCGGGACATTCATTGTTTGTGATCAATCAGTGGAAAACAGAGTGCTACTGCAATGGGACCTGTCCTTTCTCACCCTCTCTTGGTAACCAAGTACATGCAGCAGACTCAGCATTACCGAAGGAATGCTCCACTGTATTATGTGCCCAATGTAAGAAGTGACAGACAGATGAGGAGGACAGACGTTACAACCCCCGCAAGTACAAGGAGAAGCATTCTTACCTCGACTTGCCCGACACCAGACTGCGCTTCCACAAATCGGTCATCACTGAGGTATGTCAGCTGATGAGGACAGAATTGCAGCCTGCCAGCACCAACAGTACTGTACTGTCCATCGAGGTCAAAGTCACCGCGGCACTGTCGTTCTATGCCTCGGGTGAGAAACATAGAAACATAGAAAATAGGTGCAGGAGTAGGCCATTCGGCCCCTCAAGCCTGCACCGTCATTCAATGAGTTCATGGCTGAACATGCAACTTCAGTACCCCATTCCTGCTTTCTCACCATATCCCTTGATCCCCCTAGTAGTAAGGACTACATCTAACTCCTTTTTGAATACATTTAGTGAATTGGCCTCAACTACTTTCTGTGGTAAAGAATTCCACAGGTTCACCACTCTCTGGGTGAAGAAGTTTCTCCTCATCTCGGTCCTAAATGGCTTACCCCTTATCCTTAGACTGTGACCCCTGGTTCTGGACTTCCCCAACATTGGGAACATTCTTCCTGCATCTAACCTGTCTACATCCGTCAGAATTTTAAACGTTTCTGGGATCCCCTCTCATTCTTCTGAACCAGTGATTCTTTTCAGACCACAGCTGGCGACATTTGCTGACTTTATCAGCATGCCACACATCGCTGCATTAGACAGGTCACTGAAGCCCTGTACGTACGCAGGAGGGACTTGATCAGCTTCCCTATGACTAGGGAGGCACAGAGTGAGAGGGCTCTAGGATTCTCCAGAATTGCAAACTTCCCCAAGGTGCAGGGAGCAATCAACTGTATGCACATCGCGATGTGGGCACCTTTTCAGCATGCTGCGGTTTTCAGGAACTGCAAGGGATTCCACTCCCTGAATGTCCAATTGGTTGTCGACCACCAGCAAATTATACTGGCAGTGAATGCTCAATTTCCGGGCAGCATCCATGATGCTCACATCCTGCATGAGAGCACTGTATCTGATATGTTTAACAATGAGCCACAAGGTCAATGCTGGATGCTTGGTGACAAAGGATATGGCCTCGCCACCTGGCTGATGAACCTCCTGCATGACACCCACACCGAGGCCGAGAGGCAATACAACAAGAGCCACAGAGCAATTCACAATATCGTGGAGAAAACCATTGGTGTGCTGAAGCAGCACTTTAGATGACTGGACCATTTACGAAGTGAGCTCCAATACCACCCTGAGCGGGTAGCTCAATTCGTGGTGGTGTGCGCCATGCTGCACAACTTGGCTATCAGGAGGGGACAAGAATTGCCTGATGAGTCAGACAGTCCGCCTCATCAGAGAGAGGAAGATGAGGAGCCGGATGCTGACATCGGCCCAGACAATCAGGCTGATGCTGAAGCCATGCCCCCGCCCCCCTGTAGACCGCATGAAAGGGCCCGTGGTGGCATGATAACTGCAAGAGCCTTACGTCAGGAGCTCATCAATGATCGCTTTGCCTGAAAGAACGTTGGTGTTATTTACACACTGCTGGGTATGCAGGTGATACATCAATGGTGGGCATCACCTTGGTGACAGTTAAAGTTTAAGTTGATTTAAGTTAAGTGTGATTATATCCTTTGATGTTAAGGAATCACCAGCGTGTAATGGTGCAGCTATCTGAGCCAATGTGCGACAAGGTTTTGTTAAATAAAAAACATTTAAACCGAACATTAGTCTGAAATCAGTACTGCTGTACAAACCAACCCTTTCCCTGCCTGCCCCCCCACTTCTCCTCCCCACCTCTACCCCTTCCCCGCCTGGCCGAGAAAGTCCTCAGGCGATGCTTCATTGGTGACAGCCGAAGCATTGCTTGGACGGATACGGGAGAGGACGATCCCGTGGTGGGAACGTGCTCCGAGCCAGAAGCAAGATGTGTGGTTGGCAATGGGGGTGTATCACCTTGGGGTGTAGTGCGGCGCTCCGGGACCACTGGGAGCCTTCAGCCACCAGTGTTCCTGGCTAGCAGATCCAGAGCCTCCTCCATCCCTTCCATGTTATATATTTGTTGGACAAAAGCTTGGTGCCAACTATGTTCTTGGTGCTTAGTAGGTTTTTTGCTACTGGTGAATCTCCGTCGTGCCTCCCACAACAGCCAGACAAACACACACCACAGCCACACACGCTTTCCTCTCCCTCTATGCCTCCGGCTCCCTCCCTCTCTGTCTGTCTCTTCTTCTGCACGTCATGACTCCTCCTGACTTCCTGAATCGCCGGAGTCGAACGTTGCTCTGCTGTTGCTAAGGACGGCCATACTTTACAGCAGAAGGTCAAAAAAATTTAACGCTACTACCCATTTGATATCGCTCGCGGTAACACTCATTTTCAAAAATGGAAACTAGGTGTTTGAGAATGGGCGAGAAGCCGGCAGTCTGAAAACCCTTTCTTACCGCCCACGCCGGAAATAATGCCCATTTTGGGTGATGAGCACAAAAGTGGAGGTTCTCGCCCTATATTACAGGTCTTATCCTTATCCCCGAGCAGCCAGCCGTGCCCTTCCTGTGGTTGCAAAACAATCGTGACACGCTGCTCTCATGCATTGTGGAATGGTGCTCGCAAGGCCATGCGAGTGCAGTCAATGGCTCTTTAATCCGTTGAAAAGCCCGCAATCCTGCCAAAGCCACATACCTGCTCATTCTGGTTCTCCCTGCTCAATGGGAACATTCTGAAGTCCATTTTGCAGGGAGAGAGAGCCTTTGTGATGTGGCGAATACTCGATGCGCTGCATATGTCCCCTACTGCAGCATCGAATGAGCCGGAGGCATAGAAGGCCAGCGCCACAGAGACCTTCACTGCAATGGGCAGCGCATTGACATTGGTGTCAATGTGAGGCTGCAAGTCTGCCTACAGGAGATGGCAAATCTCTGTCAGCAGTTTCTTTCAGTAGCACAGCCTTCTCACACACTGCTCCTCAGAGAGCTGGAGATATTAGTCTTTCTGTATGTACAAGTTTGTATACTGATTGTAGTTTCTTCATTTTTCTTTCTCATTTTGTTTTACAGGCATCATTTTTTACATTTTGTTTTGCTTCTTATTGCTTTCATATCTTTTGCTTCTTTGTGTATTTTTGTATAAGTCCACTTGAAATCAGCTGTTGAAATTAACTGCAGTATTTAATTTCCCAGTTGTAGCTCTGCCACCAAGCTCGAAGGGGAGGGAATATTCAGGTGGCGTTTGGATGAAGTATGGAAAGGCAGAGAGATTAAACAGCCAGAGATCTCAGTACACAACTGGGCTTGTAACAGAGATTAGAGTCAGGCAGATTTTTTTTTTTTAAGTTTAAAATGAAAAGCTATCGATAAAAGTGAAGTAAATAAAAAAGGGGGAAAAAATTGTATTGTGGAACGGAACATTGGGATACAATTGGTTTGTGGTGACTACGTAATAATATGGTTAGCACAGACCTATCAGCAACACGGGAGGGACTTAATGTGCATTACATTCACATAGGCATAAAAACACAAATTTGGGGGAGAAATTCAGTCGCATCTCATAGTTGGTAACCCAGGAGGAACGGTAATTTTATCACCTTGAAAAACTTTGGGCCTCCCAACCAAAAATTTGTCGGAATTGGGCGAAGAGCTGAAGGTGGAGCAAAATCAGCTGTTACACACTTAACTTGGGGGAGTGGGGGCACTATAACAAAAGATCTGCCGAGCCTCGTAAGGTCGTTGAATTTATTGCAACATTGCCTTGCTGTTGTGGCCATGGCGTTCCGGGACAGCCTTGTCACAACCCGAGATGGTGGCCTTTGTCCCCCTACAGGCTGAAGGGCATTCCAGCGACTCTCCACTGCCTCCAGCAAGGCATCAAGGGTGGTGAGTGAGAAGCGGATAGATAGCTGGTGTCCTCCTTGCTCCTCCATTTTCGCACACTGAAGACACTGTGGAGCTGGAGCTGCTCATGCGCTAACTTAGCTTACCTTATATTTTGCAGAGCCATTGTGCATGCGCCGAACTCCAATTCAGATCCCGGAAAAATCCAAGTCTTAAAGACGCGGCAAGGTAAGGTGCGAAAATGGAGGAGCAAGGAGGGCGCCAGCTATCTCCCTGCTTCTCGCTCACCACCCTCGAAGCATTACTGGAGGCAGTGGAGAGTCGCTGGAATGCCCTTCAGCCTGTAGGGGAACAAAGGGCACTGCATAGGGTTGTGTCAAGGCTGTGGAGGGAGGTGGCACAGCACATTGCAGCCTGGAACACCGTGGCCACAACAGCAACGCAATGTCGCAATAAATTCAACAACCTTACTAGAGTCGGCAGGCTGAGTACCCTTTCCATTCACCTTCCAATGCCTTCATGTGAACCTCACTGTCTCACACAATGTTAAGACTTTGCAGTGCCTATCCCTTCTCGATGAGTACCAGTCCATGCTCCTTCTTGCTGATGCCAGCCTGAAACCTCTCCATCGCCTCATTAGACATGCCCTGCCCATCCAAGCCTCCGTCACCTTCTAGCGCCTTACTCAGCCTGAGCCCACCTAGCAGCACCTTTCAACTCTTCATATGCAGTCACAGGCCTAAGCATCATACTTACTGGTAGTTACTTGTGCCCCAGACCCACATCCACTGTGCAATGTCACACAGGATGAAATGCAGGTATGCACACTTCCTCATATTACTCGTGAGTACCCGACTGCAGACACAGGTGCCACACCAGCACCTACACCGCCACTAACAAGTTTTTGATTTTGTCATTGCAGGTCAAACTTGCACACAATATGCACGAGCTGCATCGTTGGGGAGAGGGCCAGTCCTACCTCCAGGACATCAGCGAGATGGAGGAGCAAGTGTCCGCCTTCAAGGGCGCTGCAGTCGTGGCGGTGGGGGGCGGAGAGGCAGAGCCCCCGCTCAACAGTGAGGGTATGTGAATGAGATGGCCGTTTTATGCGAGTCCCCTTAGCCTTGAGGTTACATGCCTTACAACGGATGCAGTATAATATGGATAATTGTGAGGTTATCCACTTTGGTGGCAAAAACAGGAAGACAGAATATTATCTGAATAGTGACAGATTAAGAAAAGGGAAAGTGCAACGAGACCTGGGTGTCATGGTACATCAGTCATTGAAGTTTGGCATGCAGGTACAGCAGGCGGTTAAGAAAGCAAATGGCATGTTGGCCTTCATAGCTAGAGGATTTGAGTATAGGAGCAGGGAGGTCTTACTGCAGTTGTACAGATCCTTGGTGAGGCCACATCTGGAATATTGTGTTCAGTTTTGGTCTCCTAATCTGAGGAAAAACATTCTTGGTATTGAGGGAGTGCAGCGAAGGTTCACCAGATTGATTCCCGGGATGGCAGGACTGATCTGAGGAGAAACTGGATCAACTGGGCTTGTATCCACTAGAGTTTAGAAGAATGAGGGGGGATCTTATAGAAACATATAAAATTCTGACGGGATTGGACCGGTTAGAGGCAGGAAGAATGTTCCCATTGCTGGGGAGTTCCAGAACCAGAGGTCACAGTCTAAGAATAAGGGGTAAGCCATTTAGGACCGAGATGAGGAGAAACTTCTTCACTCAGAGAGTTGTTAACCTGTGGAATTCTCTACGGAAGAAAGTTATTGAGACCAGTTCGTTAGATATATTCAAAAGGGAGTTAGATATGACCCTTACGGCCAAAGGGATCAAGGGGTATGGAGAGAAAGCAGGAAAGGGGTACTGAGGTTGAATGATCAGCCATGATCTTATTGAATGGCGGTGCAGGCTTGAAGGGCCGAATGGCCTGCTCCTGCACCCAATTTCTATGTTTCTAACATGTTGCAACCAAAATAATGATGCCCCCCCCTACTTCTTGCCTTCCTGACCCCTTCCCAGCTGATAACCACACTTCTGTTGCTTTGTGCTTGGAGGATGAGCCAGAAGAGCGGCAGCCTGCCTGTAAGCAGACATCTTCATACGACGGGCAAGATGAGGAGGCAGTGGAGAGCAGTGTGCTAGCACAGCGCAACATGTCTTCATTGGGAGCGAATGAGGAGACCACCTCGATGGAAGAGGCAGTCTTCCCGGGGTTGCATGAAGCTGAGGCTCCTGGCCCCGTGGCCTGCAGCAACACCCAGCGAGAGGGGTATCTCGAGGACCAGCTCTCCAGAGGGCAAGTCAGCCCAAAGGAGCAGCTTGGAACCCAATGTCCTCTCTCAGGTGGACCTCATTCCAGCTCCCACCACTGTCATTTTACTTTTGCACCTGCCGCCCATTCTCAGGCAATGCCGTCAGCAGCCGGGTCTTCCAGCCCAGAGCGCCATGCTAGGCCATCTGTCCTGTCTCCCTCAGACACACAGCAGCCCTCAAGCAGCCTTGCTGCAGGCACTAAGGAATCATTGAGGAGCAGCTGTAGGTGAGGGGGGCAAGGCAGAGGGGTGGTAAATGCCAATGGAAGACCCACTGAGTAAATGTGTCCCCAAGGGACCTATATACATATGCTGGGAAGTTTCAGCATCGTGTTTTTTGAAGGGGCGGGTGCTCCATTTTGTTTTATTGGAGGGTGTGGGGCTTTTGGGGTTGTTCGAGGCGTATTTGCCAAATAAAATATGTTAGTTGAACCATTTCCTTCAGTGTCTGGTGTGACGGAGATGGGGCCTTATCGTGGCACAATGCACAGTCATTATTAGCTGCATCCCTCAGCTACCTCCATTTAAGCTTGGCGCTCCCTAATGAGCCACCACCAAATAGTCCTGGCCAACTTGGCAGGCTGTCTCTTCCGTGGCCGCTGCTGGTCCTCGTCGTGTTGCTGGACATTCAGGGCGTCGTCACGCTCTTGTTCCTGTTCCTCCTCGTCCTCCTGAGGTGGGCCTGCGGTCCCCACTGGCAAAGCCTGGGTCTTCATGATGGCCAAATCATCCAGCACACCCCAATGACTAGTGAGACCTGTTGAGGGGAGTATTGAAGGTTACCTCCAGAATCGGTGTGTCAGCAGCCCTATTGTCTGCTCTATGCTTTCACGGGTGGCGGTATGGCTCTCATTGTAGCATACCTCCGCCTCTGTGGTGGAATTGTGGAGGGGGAGGGGGGGGGGGCGGGGAGGCGCGGGGTCATTAGCCAGGTGTCCAGGCCTTATCCCTCGTCCCCGAGCAACCAGCCTCGGCCTTGCCATGGTGGCTGAAACAGCCGAGATACAGTGCTCTCCCACAGGATAAAGGCATCTTGTGCGTTTCTCGGATAGCGAGTATTGACTGCAAAGATGCGCTGCGTGTGGTCGCACACCAGCTACACATTTAGGGAGTGGTATCCCTTTCTGTTTCTGAAGACCTCTGCATTCTGGAATGATACTTGCAAGGCCACATGCGGCAGTTAATTGCTCCTTGGAAGTGGGCTAGGGAAGCCCACTTTCCTGGCAAACCTACATGTGCTTTCATTCTCTTTTTCCTTGGTCCTCGGGAAAATAATGAAGTCCATTCTACGTGTGTAGAGTATCTGTGCGACGTTGCGGATGGAGCGATGTGCTGCGAATTGTCAAACACTGTACATGTCCCCTGTTGCATCTTGGAAGGAGCCGGAGGCATAGGTGGTGAGTGCCACCGTGACCTTCACTGCGATGGGCAACGCAGTCCTGGGGCCGACGTGCTGCTGCAGGAGATGGCATATCTCTAACGACCTCCTTTTGGAAGCACAGCCTTCTGACACACTGCTCCTCAGACAGGTCCAGGTATGAGTGTTGCCGCCAGTAAAGTCATGGGGGGTATGGCCTCCTGCAGCGATTTCTGGGGACTGTCCTCCTTCGGCCACCGACATGGCTAACAGCCCTTCTTGGTTGACGCCGCCTTGCTAGAGCACGTACAATGCAACGCTGGCGGCATAGTAATGCATCCATCAAAATTTAGCAAATTACTTTTTCGAACGCTGAACTGTTATGTCCGTCTGCTGTTGCAAACTTAGAGGCTCATGCACCACGCTCTGTGTAAATATTGCACTGACTGTGACCTCCAAGAGATGCCTTACTCATCCCTTTAGGTAGCCACCATTTAACTTCTCTGGAAGGCTGTACCAACTGTTTATTCAGACATGATTATTGACGGTCGCTAAATTAGGCGGCCTCATTTAATTTACCGAACTGGGTGCAGCGTGGGCGTTGCACCAGGACTGACGTCAGGATTGTACTGATCGTCAGCTGTCAAGTGCTAATGGTTTGCATCCCTGGTGAGCCTCTAATGAATTTTCCGTCAGGTTGCTATAAGCTGCGGGCCCGGTCGCTAAGCTCCAACGCTCACATTAACGTCCCCTCTGGGTGCTAACTGAGACTATAGACAACCAAAAATCCAGCCCAAAGTATTTTAATAATAAAAGGTGTGCATAGCTTCCAAGCACAGTACCATACTGAAAACAAGACCACCAACGAATAATGCAAACTAACATATGCAGTTTTTAATAACAGGCAACAAAATCATTTCAAGGTTATCATCTAACCACAGGGTGCAGGTAACACACACCCTTCAAATTTTGCTCTTGTAATTCATAATGACATTTCGCTAACAAACCTTGTAATCACTCCCTTTGCATCATTATCCTCCGATGGTTCTTTATGCACATGCTAGCAAGATTGGAATTTAGAGAACGACGGGTGGTAACGTGTGACAGAATTACTTAGAAGTGCTCAGAAGTACTCACGGTTGTGGACACAAATGTGTCGAGCTGGGCAAAGTTCAAAATTGAAGAGCCAAAGGTAAACAGGTACTTCTGAACAGAGGTTGGTAATTTTTTGTTACTTTACAAACCGATGTTCAGCTCCCAACCTCCCAAATGTGTAACTCCACCGAATTACTTGGTGTACACCTCCAACCTCTTTCACCTGCTCCCTCATTCAGGTACAACCTACAAGGCTAAGGACCAAGAGCTGGAAAGAGGGATTAGGCCAGATAGCTCTTTGTTGGCCGGCACAGACACGATGGGCCGAATGGCCTCCTTCTGTGCTGTAAATTTCTATGATTCTATGGGGTAGCCCCTTCCTGTGTGTTCACTCCCTAGTTTGCTTGATGCGTCATTCCTGATAAGTGGCACTTGTCATTGCGATATACCTGTACTGAGATACTCAGAAAAGTTCTGTGGGCTGGAGGATTTACCAATTATCATCATGTGTTAACCTGCACTCTTGCAGCTGAGTCAGAAGGTCATGCGTTCAAATTCCATTGCATTACAACAGTGTCAACACTGTTAAAGTACTTCATTGGCTGTGAAGCACTTAGGAATATCCCGAGGATATCAAAGACACTCTATACATGCAAGCTCTTCTATTTGCACTGAGCTGGTTCACAAGATTAGGAAGTTCCAAATTCTGAGCTTAGCTGAACGTTTCAATGCAGAAGTAGCTATGGTGCATTACAAGTAGATTGACAGCACTATAATCAAGGGGGATTCCCAAAAGGTCACAGGCAGGAAGAAAGTTCTTTGGAATGGACACAGAGGGTTTGAAGGGACATGCTGGGAGGGTGGCAGGTGGGGAAAGCGTAAAGAAGAGAAGGGAAGAGTCACCTCAGAGAAATAGAAATGACCGTGATTGGGGGAATAATCTCTGGCAAGGGAAGGAGCCCTCATCAGCACACAAGCCCCAGGACAATCCACAGTGCCCAGCAAGATCTAGAACAGGCTTAACTCGCAAGATGCACTCCTCCACTAATCCAGCATCATGTTCAAAAAATTAACAATTCCTTAAAACATTTGATTTTTCTTAATTCTTCTGAAAGAATGTGTGAAACGTACCATATCAAATATTACATTACTTGTGCGGTCTTGTGTTGGGAGTAGTGTATTCCTGTTGGCAACCGGAGCAGTAACTGGAGTAAACCTTCATAACATCTCTCGGTGAGGTGCATTTTGCAGCAAAATGAAACCTGGTACCAGGTTGCCTTTGCCCAATTAGTTTTCAGCATGAGTCGTTTGGCAATTTTTAGAGTTATAAATGAGAAAAAATTACCCTAAAGCCTGTATGATTGAGAGATACTGTAGCATCCCTGCATAATGTACAACTTATGCAACTAAGAAACCAACTAGCATATTTTGCAAGTGACATTCAAAAATTGGATGGGAACATTGCTTTCACTAAAACTATATTTAAAAAGCTGAATTAAAAAGGCCTTCCATGATTAAAAATACCTACTGAGGTAAACAAGTCAAGAATCTGCTTTATTGGCGGTGTTAAGAAAAATGTGCAGCTTGGCTCGATTTAAACAAAACAATAATGTGGCTTTTCCCACCATGTTATAATAATCAATGCTACTTTTGTTTTGTAGTAAAAGGGATTTGAGGATTTCAGATTATTGTTTTCAGTTTTATATTCGTACACAAACATCATTTACTGTTTGTCTTTGGATAATTGCACATCCGAAGATTAAAGCTCAGACAAAGGAGAACTGAAATGTCAGTGATGAAAAATGGAATTCTAAAATATTGGCTGTGATTTATAAAATATTATGCAGATTTACTATTTTGATTGCATACATGTCAAAATTAATCAGCTATCTGATGGAATAGCAGCCAAGTGACTTTGTTCAGTGTTAACTGAGAGCTTTAGAAATAGATGGTGCAAACAGTCAGCCGGAATGAAAAATAGGCTAGGAACTGGTAGCAAAGTGTACAAGCGCTTTTTTTTTCCACTTCTGGAATCTGGGTTTGAATGTATTTATGAGATGATCGTCTCCTCTAGCTGCTGGCTGTAAGGGTCCCATATGAAATTACTTAGTCAGTCTCATCCAGTTCCTACTGGGCACAGACTGTTAAACTCACATGAATGGCTAGTGTGAGAAATGGAAAATAATGTTACTCTGGTGCACGTTTCATGTTGGAACAAAGGCACAGCGATGCAGCAAAATAGAGAGCGCATTGCACCGCATCTAACCTGTACTGTACCTTGCCTGGGAGTGTTTTAGGTTTGCAATGAATCCTTGTGCTAATTCGCTCACCTTTTTTTTTTTAAGTGTACAATTGGTAACAAGAGGCATCTTTTAATCTATGTAACATTTTATCTTAATTTCACTTTAAACAATAGATGCAGAATACAATTGATAGACAGATAAAAATCAAACAACTTTTCAGTTTTCCCATTATACTTTTCATATTACAAGATGCAAAATACTGCAATTTTATTTGCTAAAATTTATGATTGAAAAAAGTTTGTCAATACTTGGAAGTTAAAAAATAAGTTGGTCATAGCATTTAATATTTTTATCCAAGACAGTCAGCAGGGAATCAGTGTCTACGAAATTTGTGAAGGGCAGATCATGTCTAACTAATTTAGTAGAATTTTTTGAGGAGGTCACTAACATGGTGGATGCTGCCTTATAGACTTCCAGAAGATATTTAATAAGGTTTCACACAGATTAGCAGCGAAAATACAAGCACATGAAATTGGAGATAATCTTGGAACATGGGCTCCTATCTCCCAATCAACTATCAACCCAAGAGTAAGGAGTAAGAATGTATTCTGATTTTCGGGATGTGATAAGTGGTGTTCCCCTGGGTTCTGTATTGGTGGCTCTACTTTTTTACCATATCTATCAATGACTTGGATAGAGGAATAGACAGTTGTATATCCAAGTTTGCAGATGACATGAAGCTAGAAGACATAGTAAGTTGTGTATATGGGAGCAGGAAGTTACTAAGGGACATGGACAGATTAAGTGAAGGGAAAAATGTGACAGATGGAGTTCAATGTGGGAAGTCATCTATTTTGGAAACATGAAAGACAAATCAGAAGATTTAATTAATGGTGAAAAATTCGGAGCAGTGCAACAACAATGGGATTTGGGTGCCAAGGTAAACAAATCACGAAAAGCTAGTGCACATACAAAAAGTAATAAAAAGGCTAATAGAATGTTGGCCGTTATCTCAAAAGGGACTGGAATATGAAGGAGAGGACGTTATGTTTCAATGTACAGAATTTAGACAGACTTCATTTAGAGAATGGAGTTCAGTTTAGGGCACCTCAGGAACAATATATTGGCCTTGGAGGTATAGCACATATTCACCAGAATGATACGGAGGCTAAAGGGATTAAATTATGCGAGGAGGTTGAGTAAACTTGGCTTGTATTCCCTTGAGTTTAGAAGGTCGAGGGATAATCTAATTGAGGTGTATAAAATTATAAAAGGATTCAACAGAGTAGATACAGATAAATTATTTCCTCTGCTAAGGGATTCCAGAACAAGGGAGCACACACTTAAAATTAGAGCTTGCCCATTTAGGAGTGAAATCAGGAAATATTTTTTCACACAAAGGGTAGTGGAAATCTCAAACTCTCTCCCTTAAAAGGCTGTGGATGCTGGGGCTAAAACTAAATTTCAAGACTGTGCTTGATAAAATGTTGTTAGGTAAGAATAGAAGAGGAACAAAGGCAGGTAAATGGAGATGAGCTATAGATCAGCCAGAGTCTGATTAAATAGCAGAATTTGTTCCTGGAATAAATTTAGTTCTGCTCTTGTAGATCACTAAATCTAACATGCATGGACCTATTCTCCGTTTTGAGGAATGTGTATGTTCTGATCCCAAATGTTCTATCCTGTGAGGTCATGATTGCAAAACTAGAATTCAACATTAAAAAAAAATCTCAGGGAATTTTCCAATTTAAAAGTAAATCAATTGATATATTTTAAATGTATCTGCTTATTTTGGTTAATAAATGATTAGTTGCAGCAAAAAAATAACGTTGGTAATGGTTTTCATTTGCAATTGGTGCAGTTAGCAACAGATAAAACAATTCTATTGTATGTGTTATACAAGTAAAACATAGAAAACAATTGATCCGAGGAGGAACAGTCCAGCACCTTCCACTGCACTACTTGATTCATTTTTTCTATGTTGGCTGGTTTTGCCATCTTGCATTTTTACTCTAATGGACAGCTCGCATCATGCCCACTGTTACCGGCCCTGGGTAACTGCCTTTAAAGAATTATTTCTTTGGTCATTTTTGTTCTCTTAAAAACATCAAGTGTGGGTCAGTCCTCCAATACTGCAAACTTTCCTTGAAAAACAAAAACTCAACCATCCAACATTTCGTAGCTACAATCCATACGAATTATGCCAGTCTCAGTGGCAAGTGGGTGCAGATGAAATCACCACCAAAACAACTGTTTGGAAGGACTTCAAAATATATACTACGCAGGATTAAAAAAAACTATAGAAAGGAATCTGTGCATTAAATGGTTAAGAAATACAGAAAACAGCATGGAAAAGCAAAAGAACAAAAGTAGTACAATTCTAATGTATTATTTTATACTTTTTGTTTTTCTCTATTAATACAGAGAACATTTCAATATATTGTTATGGCCCAGATTGCACGTTTTATCAATCAGCTATTAGCTACACAAACTTTAATCAGAGTTCTGCTGATTATTTCATCACTGACAACTGTGTAGTCGTCTTTTTCAGAACATTACTACTTTACCAATATTGCATTTTTTTTTTAAATCTCATACTCAGGAGCTAGGAATAAACACAAAGTTCAATATTTTTTTCATAGATGAAGACCAAACTACATTGTTAAAAACTTTTTTAAAACAGGTATTACAAGGCTTTTAACACAACTAAAATACAGCCATTGTGAATATCTATACTGCAATAAAAGGATTGTGGTTTGTTTCCTTCGCCAACAGCATTGTGTGCAGATTAGCATCCACTACATCAGGAATAAAATTCGCTGCAGTATTAAAGAAATACCCATTATAGTATTATCCATATTACTGACAAATCCAATTATGCATCAATATAATAATGCTGTTTAGAAACCCAATAAATGCGTTTAAGGTAATACAACATCCTAGTTCCGGCTCTGTGTCTGGTTAAAAATTGAAGAATATACTACAGAAAAATCGTGACTAATGTATTTCCGAGAAGTCTGTCAAGAGTGGTTAGTAATGTATTTGGGGTTATCGGGGTTTCAATGTTTAACACACAAAGATTAACATCTGTCCACAACAGCTTTTTGACGCTTTTTAAATTCTGTTTGTTATTCTAAGTTAGTAGAAAAAGCAATGCCTTCAAGTATGGAAAATATGTTTTCCATATAGATGTTAAAAACTTGCCCTAACCGTGTGCACTCAAAAGTTCTTTATATTTACTATTGGTACTTTAAAGTGAAAGCATTGCATGAAATAGAATTGTTTTATTACAGGTACATACAAACACTTCCCCATTACAACATCGTAGAAATCAATCGATGCTTACCATCCTCTTTTTCATCAAAAACTGGCCGCTTTGAAGAACTGTTCGCTCCCATCCTCTCTCACCTCTGATACATTTAAGAAGGAGCCGAGCCGCTGGCATTCCTTAGTTGCTTCAACACTAGGAGAGCTGTGCAGTACTTGGAAGCGAACATTTCCTTCCAGTCACTCCCCGCTTAGTGTCTCACGGCCATAACGCGCGGGTACAATGTGGTGGTCCTGGTCTGTTTTAAGGTTGTCTGCACGTTTAAAACTTGGAAACACGGGGTGTGGGGCGGAGCTGAATGGAAAACTACTAGCTGGAGCCCAGGGCACTGGGGCAGCGGCTTTGGAGGCAGACCGCTTGGTTATTGCCACACTGGTACATCGCGGGAGAACAGGGGCTGGGTTTTATTTCCCTCCCTTCCTCTCCTCCCTACAATAGATGAAAATGGCTCAAAAAATGGAACGGAAAACCTTAAATTTTTTTTACGGTGGATGTCAAAATGCTTTCTTATTGCAAAAAAATGGACAGGCAGCGCTGCTGGGAAAGCCCAGCCTTGTCTGGTGTGCGTTGGTTAGTGCGGCCGCCCGCTCACACCGGGCTGCTCATTGTACAAGGTGCAGGCGCTCGGTGATCGTAATCCACCTCCTCCAACCTCTCGCCTCCCGGCTCCGCCCCTTCACCGCTCCCATTGGCGACTTTGCGGGCAGCGCCGCAGATCCCTCAAAGGCGGTTGGCTGCTTTCCCAATCAATCATGCAAACCGACCACCGTGGTCGCTGCTTTCGAGGTGGATGGAGGAAGCGCTGCGGGGTGGGGGCAGTCAATGAGATTCGAGTTTTTGCACAAACAAACTAAATTGGAGATGTAACTGCGAGATGTGTGCTTTTGTAAATATTATTTATACCGTGAAAGCTATTGGACTTGAATTCTGATGTGCCATTAATAAAGGGAAAATTAATCTCTAACCGATGTTAAGGTTGTATTTGGTTTCGGATTTAGGAGATCTCAAGGTTCCCTGGATACAAAAAGAAACCAGAAAAGGAAAACCCTGAAAACATTTAGCAAAACCAACACAAAGCTAGTAAAGTGCAAGTCAAGCTGGCCGTTCAACAGCCAAGTCTCTTAAACACTGTAGATCCTGTCCCTATTTGCCAATTGTCTTGGAACGTCCACGATATGTGCTGCCCATATCCCTTCCCGAAGGCACAAAACCAACATGAATGTGGAAGGATTTCCTGAATAAACTGCGTCTAGCATTGGCAATCCACATGTTAATTTCTCAGGTGCATTTGGTGTCCTTCCGACTTCCTATGGTAATGCATTTGCTTCATGGAATCTTTGCTTAAGAATTCATAGCAACATATTGCTATTATGAAATAATTGGTTTATTAGCAGAAGGTTTAACAATCACATTACACATTACCAGTTCAACCAGTTGGGAAAATGCTGGAGTCCATTATTAAGGAAGCAGTTGTGGGACATTTGGAAAAGTATGATTCAATCAAGCAGAGTCAGCATGGTTTTATGAAAGGGAAATCATGTTTGACAAATTTGCTGGAGTTCTTTGAGGGTGTAACGAGCAGGATGGATAAGGGGGATCCAATGGATGTGGTGTATTTGGTTTTCCAGAAGGCATTCGATAAGGTACCAAATAAGAGGTTACTGCACAAGATAAAAGCTCACGGGGTTGGGGGTAATATGTTAGCATGGATAGAGGATGGCTAACGACAGAAACATAGAAACATAGAAAATAGGTGCAGGAGTAGGCCATTCTTGCCCTCGAGCCTGCACCACCATTCAATATGATCATGGCTGATCATGCAACTTCAGTACCCCATTCCGGCCTTCTCTCCATACCGCTTGATCCCTTTAGCCATAAGGGCCACATCTAACTCCCTTTTGAATATATCCAATGAACTGGAATCAACCATTTTCTGTAGTAGAGAATTCCATAGGTTCATAATTCTCTGGGTGAAAAAGTTTCTCCTCATCTCGGCCCTAGATGGCTTACCTCTTATCCTTAGGCTGTGACACCTGGTTCTGGACTTCCCCAATATCGGGAACATTCTTCCTGCATCTAACATGTCCAATCTCGTCAGAATTTTATATGCTTCTATGAGATCCCCTCTCATTCTTCTAAATTCCAGTGAATATAAGCCTAGTCAATCCAGTCTTTCTTCATATGTCAGTCCTGCCATCCTGGGAATCAGTCTGGTGAACCTTCGCTGCACTCCCTCAATAGCACGAATGTCCTTACTCAGATTAGGAGACCAAAACTGCACACAATACTCAAGGTGTGGTCTCACCAAAGCCCTGTACAACTGCAGTAAGACCTCCATGCTCCTATACTCAAATCCTCTTGCAATGAAGGCCAACATGCCATTTGCTTTCTTTACTGCCTGCTGTACCTGCATGCCTACTTTCAATGACTGATGTAACATGACACCCAGATCTCTTTGCACCTCCCCTTTTACTAATCTGTCACCATTCAGATAATAACCTGCATTCCTGTTTTTGCCACCAAAGTGGATAACCTCACATTTATCCACATTATACTGCATCTGCCATGCATTTGCCCACTCACTTAACTTGTCCAAGTCACCCTGCAGCCTCTTAGCATCCTCCTCACAGCTCACATTGACACCCAGCTTAGTGTCATCTGCAAACTTGGAGATATTACATTCAATTCCTTTGTCTAAATCATTAATGTATATTGTAAATAGCTGGGATCCCAGCACTGAACCTTGCGGTACCCCACTAGTCACTGCCTGCCATTCTGAACAGGACCCGTTTATTCCCAATCTTTGCTTCCTGTCTGCCAACCACATCAATACATTCTCTATCCACATCAATACATTACCCCCCAATACCATGTGCCTTAATTTTGCACACTAATCTCTCGTGTGGGACCTTGTCAAAAGCCTTTTGAAAGTCCAAATACACCACATCCACTGGTTCTCCCTTATCCACTCTACTAGTTACATCCTCAAAAAATTCTAGAAGATTTGTCAAGCATGATTTCCCTTTCATAAATACATGGAGAGAAAGCAGGAATGGGGTACTGAAGTTGCATGATCAGCCATGATCATATTGAATGGTGGTGCAGGCTCAAAGGGCCAAATGGCGTACTCCTGCACCTATTTTCCATGTTTCTATGTTTCTATGCTGACTTGGACCGATCCTGTCACTGCTTTCCAAATGCACTGCTATTACATCTTTAATAATTGATTCCAGCATTTTCCCCACTACCAATGTCAGGCTAACCGGTCTATAATTCCCTGTTTCTCTCTCCCTCCTTTTTTAAAAAGTGGGGTTACATTAGCTACCATCCAATCCATAGAAACTGATGCAGAGTCCATGGAATGTTGGAAAATGACCACCAATGCATCTACTATTTCTAGGGCCACTTCCTTAAGTACTCTGGGATGCAGACTATCAGGCCCTGAGGATTTATCGGCCTTCAATCCCATCAATTTCCCTATCACCATTTCCTGACTAATAAGGATTTCCCTCA
Organism: Pristiophorus japonicus; assembly: GCF_044704955.1. Taxonomy (NCBI): domain Eukaryota; kingdom Metazoa; phylum Chordata; class Chondrichthyes; family Pristiophoridae; genus Pristiophorus; species Pristiophorus japonicus. The sequence continues at coordinate 286,750,305 of NC_091979.1, forward strand.
GTTCCCTCAGTTCCTCCTTCTTGTTAGACCCTCGGCCCTGTAGTATTTTCAGGAAGTTATTCATGTCTTCCTTAGTGAAGAGAGAACCAAAGTATTTGTTCAATTGGTCTGCCATTTCCTTGTTCCCCATTATAAATTCACCTGATTCTGACTGCAAGGGACCTACATTAGTCTTCAGTAATCTTTTTCTCTTCACATATCTATAGAAGCTTTTGCAGTCAGTTTTTATGTTCCCTGCAAGCTTACTCTCATACTCTATTTTCCCCCTCCTAATTAAACCCATAGTTCTCCTCTGCTGAATTCTAAATTTCTCCCAGTTTTCAGGTTTGCTGCTTTTTCTGGCCAATTTATATGCCTCTTCCTTGGACTTAACACTATCCCTAATTTCCCTTGTTAGCCACGGTTGAGCCACCTTCACCATTTTATTTTTACACCAGACAGGAATGTACAATTGTTGTAGTTCATCCATGTGATCTTTAAATATCTGCCATTGCCTATCTACTGTCAACCATTTTAAGTATCATTCGCCAGTCTATCCTATCCAATTCACTTCTCATACCATCGAAGTTACCTTTCTTTAAGTTCAGGACCCTAGTCTCTGAATTAACTATGTCACTCTCCATCTTAATGAAAAATTCTACCATATTATGGTCACTCTTCCCCAAGAAGCCTTGCATGACAAGATTGCTAATTAATCCTCTCTCATTACACAAGACCCAGTCTCGGATGGCTTGCTCTCTAGTTGGTTCCTCGACATATTGGTCGAGAAAACCATCCCTTATGCACTCCAGGAAATCCTCCTCCACAGTATTGCTACCAGTTTGGTTAGCCCAATCTATATGTAGATTAAAGTCACCCATGATAACTGCTGTACCTTTATTGCACACATCCCTAATTTCTTGTTTGATGCCATGCCCAACCTCCCTACTACTGTTTGGTGGTCTGTACACAACTCCCACTAACGTTTTCTGTCCTTTGGTGTTTCACAGCTCTACCCATATAGATTCCACATCATCCAAGCTGATGTCCTTCCTTACTATTGCATTAATCTCCTCTTTAACCAGTAGCGCTACCCCACCTCCTTTTCCTTCTGTCTATCCTTCCTGAATATTGAATACCCCTGGATGTTGAGTTTCCAGCCTTGGTTACCCTGGAGCCATGTTTCAGGGTAGAAAACAGAGTAGGGATAAATGGCTCATTTTCCGGTTGGCAAACAGTGACTAGTGGGGTGCCACAGGAATCGGTGCTGGGTCCTCAACTATTTGCAATCTATATTAATGACTTGGGTGAAGGGAGTGTAATGTAGCCAAGTTTGCTGATGATACAAAGATGGGTGGGAAAGCAAATTGTGAGGAGGCCACAAAAAGTCTGCGAAGGGATATAGATAGGCTAAGTGAGTGGGCAAAAATTTGGCAGATGGAGTATAATGTGGGAAAATGTGGGCTATCCACTTTGGCAGAAATAATAGAAAAGCAAATTATAATTTAAATGGAGAAAAATTGCAAAGTGCTGCAGTACAGAGAGATCTGGGGGTCCTTGTGCATGAAACACAGAAAGTTAGTCTGCAGGTACTGCAAGTAATCAGGAAGGCAAATGGAATGTTGGCCTTTATTGCAAGGGGGATAGAGTATAAAAGCAGAGAAGTCCTGCTACAATTGTACAGGGTATTGGTGAGGCCACACCTGAAGTACTGTGCACAGTTTTGGTCTCCATATTTAAGGAAGGATATACTTGCTTTGGAGGCTGTTCAGAGAAGGTTCACTAGGTTGATTACGGAGATGAGGGGTTTGCCTTATGAGGATAGGTTGAGTAGGTTGGGCCTATACACATTAGAGTTCAGAAGAATGAGAGGTGATCTTATTGAAACTTATAAGATAATGAGGGGGCTCGACAAGGTGGATGTAGAGAGGATATTTCCACTCATAGGGAAAACTAAAACCAAGGGACATAGTCTTAGAATAAGGGGCCACGCATTTAAAACTGAGATGAGGAGAAATTTCTTCTCTCAGAGGATTGTAAATCTATGGAATTCTCTGCCTCAGAGAGCTGTGGAGGCTGGGTCATTGAATAGATTTAAGGCGGAGATAATCACATTTTTGAATGATAAGGGAGTAAAGGGTTATAGGGAGCAGGCAGGGAAGTGGAGCTGAGTCTATGATCAGATCAGCCATGATCTTATTGAATGGTGGAGCAGGCTCGAGGGGCCAGGTGGCCTACTCCTACTCCTATTTCTTATGTTCTTATGTTCTTAACCATCTGCCTCATCATGGATCCCCCCAAACCCAACTGGCTGTGGTTTTATTGAGTCTTGTGAACATCACATGACTGGCAAAGCAACTCCCAATGCAACAGCTCCACAAACCTGTGAACAGACATTCTTTTTTTTTAGAAGCAAGGAATTTATACAAATTCGACTGCTGAGCCTGAGTATCTTGTAAGCTTTTAGCTCCCTCCTGCTCCGACCTCCATTTCTTTGCAATTGGCTGGCTATGCTCATTTTCTATATTCTTATTGGACTCTGGAGACCGTCTTGGGGGAATTTTTGTTTTCAAGGTATGTAGCCCAGGATTCCTGACCTCTAACCTCCTGTGTGCTCTTGAGTTTCCTTGGAACCTTTACATCCGTCCTCATGTTAGCTTTCTTCCTAAGATCATGATATTCCCAGTTATCAATATCCTGTCTCAATATTGAGCAATCAGCCACTGTATCTATTGTCATATTAATCCATCGATTATTAATCAGTACTAACGTTCTGAAATCCTGACATAAGGAATGTACTGCCTTGCCCTTCACTGCATATACCCCGAAACCTACACTGTTCTGAACAGTTTCTACCCAGTGAAGTCTTTGATTATCCTTGGATTTACATGCAGCTGCAATGTGTCCCCTTACTTGGCATCTTGCCCACTTGAATCGACACTGTTATATGGTATGGTTGCCATTACACCTATGACATCTATTCTTCTTGGTTTCATAACTCTCCCTGGGGCTTACTCTCTTCTGCGCTTCTACAGCCCGGTGACTGTGAACTGCCGGTAATAGGTGAAATTGCTTAATATTTTTCTCTGCCATCTCCATGGAGGTGGTTATCTTGCAAGCTTTCTCGAAAGAGAGATCATCCAAACCTAACAATTTTGATTGGATGCGTTCATCCGTTAGTCCACATACAAATTTATCTCAAAGAGCCCTACCTAGGAATCCTCCGAAATTGCACTGTGGAGATAATTTTCTTATGGCAACAGTGTATTTACTGATGGTTTCATTAGACCGTTGGTTTCTCATTGCTAAAAGCTGTGGATCAAAATGATTCTGTAATATCTGTAGTATGTCTGAGCATGAAGTACACCTTCACCTTGCTTGGGGTTAACAAATTCACTAAGATACTATAATTCTGTGCACCAATTATGACTGACAGAATAGCTTTCATCTTCTCGTGCACTGCTTGATTGCTTAATTGTGAATCTGCCACACCTGCTGGGACTTCATTGATGTCATTAGCTCTAAAAAATATTTGCAATCTTTCACTATAAGATCTAAACGATTCCTTATTCCTGTCGAAGGCTCCCAAATTACTGACATAACTCGTTGTCACATCCATACTGCCTTCTTAGCTTAATAGCTGTTAATCACTCTTAATAATCTTGAAGTGCTTTTCAATAACTCTAAATGGATTTCCACAAGCTTTATTTGTCAGTTCAACACTGTTCAGTACTGACCAAAAAAAAGGTATTATCTGTACCAGACTCTCAATCGGGAATCACGCTGCCGGTATATCTCCTTGCTGTGCTCCATTTGCATTTGCCTTCCCATAAAGGGAAATTCCACCCAAAAAAATTTTATGAAGAAATTCCATCCTTGTTGCCATTTTGTAATGCATTTGCTTCATGAGTTCTTTGCTTAAGAATTCATAGCAGCACATTGCAATTAAAAAGTAGCTGGTTTATTAGCAAAAGGTTTAGCAATCACACTACACATTACCAGTTCATCCACCAGGCTCACAACCACCGGCCTCATCATGGATCTCCAAACCCAACTGGCTGGGGTTTTATTGAGACTTGTGAACATCACGTGCCATTCCCAACTCAACAGCCCTATAAACCTATGAGCATACATCACACCTATACAGCGTTTATCTGCTATTCCCATATCCTTGTGTCAAAACATCCACGATCCTTCAGCACCGAACAAGTGTGTAAATCCGCAATTCAACAATCCTCAGCAAAATGGTCAAAAATCCTTGTAACCACCAGTCCTCTTCTGTGCAAGCAGCGACAGCTCCCCTTGAACTATCTGTTGGGCAATCTCAACCCTGCTTCTAATAGCTCACTCTAAAAGGTCTACTTGTGAATTATCCAAGTAACAAGATTACACTGAGTTTGCTGCTCATTCGAAGGCTAATTTATATCTATTCTTAGTTGCAATGAATTTACTCCCAGATAAATATGCTTTTGCCCCTGAACGCAGGAAGTAAGCAAATATTACAGTTCAATAGGGAGCTTTGACAATACTCCACTCTTTACTATTATGCATGTTTGGAGCAGGAACATAAGGCCTCTTCCTGAAGTATGATTATGCGGCTAAATAATTCATGTTCTCCATTTTGATCCACCATATTTCAATCAATTGTTCTAAGATAAATTATCATTAATTTTGCACCCTAGCTCTGGTTAATTTCTTTTGCCTCTAATTTAGTTTCTCTTAATGCTATAAATCATTCCCTAATGGAGACAATGGGCAATGTAAACTTGACAAAAATGTGTCCTTTTGGTCCTTTATTACATTCCAGCTGATGCAAAGAACACATTATTCTCAAAATATCAGATGATATTTAAAGTTTCTGCTGAATTAGTGTCTCCTGTTTTTGAAAATATTAATTAAGGAAAAAGAGAATACTTTATTTAACTGATGTTAACAACTTTCCCTGTACATTTTTTTCGTTGGATAACTAAAACTGCTGGTAAAGTTAAAAAAAAATGTTATTTAAAAAAAGTAAAGTAAAAACAGTGTGTAGCTGATACATACAGACTAGGAAGGTTGTAAGTTGGTGCCACCACCTCCCGAGATGTCTGATTCCTCAAATTCTGTCCTCTGAGCATCCCTGACTATAACTACTCAACCATCGGTGGCTGTGCCTTCAGCTGCCTAGGCCCCAAGCTCTGAAACTCCCTCCCTAAGCCTCTCCACCTCTCTTTCCTCCTTTAAGATGCTCTGCAAAACCTACCTCTTTAACCAAGCTTTTGATCACCTGCCGTAATTTCTTCTTGTGTGGCTCGGTGTCAAATTTATTTGTTTTGTCTTATTAAACTCCTGTGAAGCACATTGGGACGTTTTACTATGTTAAAGGTGCTATACAAATACAAGTTGTTGTTAATCACCAAATTTCTGATGAGTTAGCTGATGTGTCAGTTGGCCTCAATTGATTGAGGGGGTGGGGAAAATCAGCCAAATCTCCTCTGTCACACTTTCTGATAAAGACCTTCCATTAAATAATAACAAATTCAGATAACACAATAAGTGACGTATAAATTTAGCACAAAGAAATCTTTAGCAACAATATCCATGCTTTTGGCACCTCCAAACTTGATTACTCCAATAATCTTCTTGATATCTTTCCATCGTCTATCCTCCACAAACTCCAACTTATTTAAAAGGCACCTGCCTGTATCCTGTCCTCACCAAGTTCCATTCACTCATCACCTTCATCCTTGCCGGTTCTTAACCTTATCTTTAGGTCACTCCATGGGATCTCCCTCCCTCAGCCACATGCTCCAGCCCCCCACACCATTCAGTCACCAATTGGCCTCTTTGCAATCCCCCCTCCTATGATTGCCGGCACAGCTTTCAGTCACCTTGGTCCTAGTTCTGGAACTCTCCCCTTAAACCCCACTGTCAATCTACTTCTTTATCCTCGTTTAACAACCTTCTCAAAGCCCCTTTTTGACCTAGCCTTCAGTCATGTGGAAATGTATTTTTTTATCTAAGCTGTATCACACTGTATTTTGTACCCTTTTTGATATAAAACAAAATGGAGTCCTGGTCCTTCCAGAAATTTCTGCAACAGATAGTCTGTTTGCATAAACAGCTAAACCTGGCTTGAAATGGCTGATAGCTAATCAATAGACACCAGACAGCATGGAGACTGAGACAAGTACCACCTATGGTGCTCTCCTGTATTGTCCATACAACACCAGTTCCACTCCCCCCCACCCCCGCCCCCACCCCCCCGCCCTTTTGAGATACTCAAACTACCAGCCATTATCTCTCATACAGAACTCATCCATTTTATGCAAAAAGATAACTGACCAGGAAACTGGACAATCCTGACACAATGCAATAGCACATTATCACACTCTCATCGAGTGATGGCTGACTGGTCAACTAATAACCCTGACAAAAGGAAACATTTGGAAACCATGTCAGGACAAGGATGTAGTAATTAACTCTTTTTCTGTATTCACTGACTGCAAGACAGCCAAATACAGGAAGGGGCAATAACTTGGGTTTTTACTGTATAAATATCTCGTGAAATTGTACCATTTCGGAGGTCTTCATTTAGCCTTTCACTGAGTGAGACTTTTCCCTTGCTGCAAGTAAAATTAAAGGAACATCTGCCAGAGCTGAAGGTGTCTGAGTCGTGTATTGCGAGTCGCAATTTCGACAGTTACTTCTTGGAGGTTCCACCGAGATCGCTTACTCTCTACCCCATGAGTAAACGGATGCTGGCATAGTGCCTCTTCAGTGAAGGGCTTCACTGGCCAGAATAAGGTGAGCCTTTTGCTCACAAGAGGTTTCTTCACTGTTGAATCGCATATGTAATCTGTTGTCCACAGGGGAGGTACTGCAATCTACGAGACTCGACATTTGAGAGCTAAAGTTATTTTTGTAATCATTTCCTTCTCAGCTTGTAGGCAGAAGGGATCTGATCCTGGAAATATCTTGAAACAGTCCGGGGAGATTTTCATTAGGAAAAGGTAAAAAAGAGCGCTATTCGATCGACGGTTCTTATGTGATAAGAGTTAAGGTGATGGGACCATAAGTTTTAGAAGTTTTATTAAGATAAGTTAAGGACTCGGTCTGTAGTGGCGTACAACGTAGACTGAGAATTGATTATTTGTTTAGATAGAGTTTAAGGTTATGATTTGTATACTCGCGTGAATATTGTTTGTCCTAGTTGTCCTTGTTATACTGTTGTGTTCAATACCTTTGTGTGACATTGCAATTAGAGAAACGGGAAGAGTCACGAGGGAAAATTGTGATTCAGGAAAACAAGGATTGATTGAGAAAAGAAACAGTAACTGATTGATCAACTACGGTTGGTTTGTGTCAACATCTCTCACACACCCAGACTGAGCCCGAATTAAGAGCCTTTTCAGGCCACGTGACGGCCAGGAGAAGTGGACGTAGAGAACTCGGTTGGCTGAAAGGATTGTGTGATCAGAAACTGTGGAAAATCTTAATCATCCAGAATGGGTGCCGGAGCAAGTTAAAACACCACCAAAGGGCACACCAGCTTATTTTATGCTCCAGAATTGTGGTCAGTCTTCAATTGACCACCAAAAAAAAAATGGGTAGAGTGGACTAAGGGTGAAAACAGACCATTTCCACCCGATGGTTCATTTAATTTAGAGAGAATAACATGTCTAGAGGAGTGCCTTATAGACAGAGACCCAGATTGAAGAGGTAAAAAAGAAAGTAATAAAAAAAAAGGCCTGGGTTCCGATTCTTCGAGCCCACGTAAAATTAACAGAGGAAGTAAATCAATATGTAAGAAAAAAAAAGAAAACCTGATAGTGACGTATGGATCCAAAAATATAGCTGGCCAAACAATAAGCTTTGTTGAATGCAGAGAGACTTTTGTGAATGTCTGTCTTTGAATGAGAGTGCTTGTGTGATTTTTTTGGACTGCGGCATTTTTCATGTGTCTGAAAGCCTGTTTGGAAAAGCTGCCTGTTTGTTTTCGCTCCACCCACTTTTTCAAACAGAGTGAAGGTTTTTTTTAACCCTTCGTGGTGTTGTCCTATATGTGGGAAGTTTTAAGAGTATGAACCTAGAATTGAATTACATTTTTCGTTAGAAACGCAGATGTGGCTTTATCCGGATGATAAGTTACAGAGCTAGGAAATGCACAAAGGATAGGTTTGTTGAGCAAGATAAAAATACATGGTCCTGGTGGTTTTAAAAAAAAAAAGGATAATTTATTTGACACGCTCACTTACTTGTCGAAAGAAGACACGCAATCATTGATTACATTGGGTTGAAAGACATAAATTTAGTCTAGGAATGAGATAAAGAACGGAGAAGGGAAGTTGTAATGCCTTTAAAAAAAAAGCCTGCGTGAGTCTCTCGAGGCTGCAGGCTGGGGAATACGCTCCCATTGTCCTTTGTGTAAAACCTTGACGCGAAAGCTTCTAGCTCAGTAAAGAGATTTTTAAATAAAAGATTGGCAGTAAAATATTTGAATTGGAATTTGAGATATTTCAGGTGATTCTCCTTGAAAAACATATTGGTTGTATTGGAAAACCTTGGGTTTGGAAGTCTTTTAATAAAATTATACAACTGCTGCACCAGAAGCTGAAGCTTAAAAAGATGTAATTTAGGAGACACTGTATCATAAAATTGAAGTTACAGAGCAAAAGATTGGAGTTTTTGATGTTCAGCTTCGAAACCAGAAGTTGGGCACACAATTATAAAACAAATACTTGCATTCTGTGATCTGTAAATCACTATAAGCATAAATGAGAAGTCCGTGTAACACACCAATTTTTCCGGTTCAGAAGCCCAATAGTGACAAATGGAGGTTTGTCCAAGACCTATGAGCTGTGAATGAATCTACTATATTCTCACAATGCTTAAAGAAGGATTCGGAATGAAGTATCCCGGAATGCTTTCCAGAATCTTAAGCAGTCCCTCGCTTCAGCACCAGCCTTGGGATTACCAGATTACACTAAGACATTCAACTTATTTGTTCATCACAAGTCGGGTTTTGCACAATCTGTTTTGACTCAGTTACATGAGGACAAGCAGCGACCGGTAGCGTATTTCAGTACCCAACTAGGCCCAGTGGCACGCGGACTACCAGGATGTCTTCCTTCATTGGCAGCAGCTTATTATGCTGTACAACAGGCTCAGACAATAACTCTAAATCATCAAACTATTTTATATATCCTACACTCTGTCGAGATTTTACTTACTAAATATGCCACCCAACACCTAACTTCTGCAAGAACCACTAAATATGAAGTAGTACTGTTATCAAATCCGAACCTTATCATTAAAAGATGTACTATCTTAAATCCAGCCACTCTACTCCCCACGGAAGAAGACGGCAAACCCCATTCAAGTGAAATGGTAACCAAATTAGTAACTAAACCACGTATCAATTTAACAGATGTACCAATGTGTAACCCTGATCCAGTGTACTATGTTGATGGATCAGCCTTAAGAAATGATAGAGGCCAACCCAGAGCGGCTTATGCAATTGTAACCCAGTTTAATGTTATCGAAACAGCCTCTCTTTCAAACTCCTTTTCAGCCCAACAAGCCGAATTATTTGCGTTAACTCGAGCCTGTCTTCTGTTAATATCTACACCGACTCCAAGTATGCTTTTGGAGTATCACATAACTATGGACAAATTTGGAAATTTCGCGGGTACCTGACTTCTTCAGGAACCACTATCAAAAATGCAGAACAAGTAGAAAATCTTCTGCGAGCCATTTAATGCCCCTTAAAACTTGCCATTATCAAATGCCAAGCACATACAGGCCAGTCGAATGGTGGCACTTGGGAATGTCAGAGCTGATAATGCAGCTAAGTCAGCAGCTCTGTCAAAAGGGGGGATACAGGTGTCATTGTTTCCACGAAGGAAAAATAATTGCTCAGATCCGCCACCCACTATTAATGATGTACTGGCCTTTCAGACACAGGCCAGTACAGAGGAGGTGTTGACCTGGATGAAGGATCAATGTTATAAAAATCCAGAAGGAATATGGGTTCACCACGACGGCCGCGTGGTGGCGTCCAAATCCTTACTTCCATGGATTGCCCGATGTATTCATACATTCACACATGCAGGCAAAGGGGGGATGGCAGATTATGGCAGATTATATTTTGGCAACTTGTTATGCAAGAGTATTTCGGCAATTGCAAAACAAATCTGTGAAAATTGTGTTACCTGTCAGATAATGAATCCGGGTAAGATGGAAAAAGTAGAATCTGCCTCCCACCCAAATCCAATGGGGCCTTTTGTACATTTACAAATGGATTTTATTGAATTACCTATGTGTATGGGATTCAAGTATGTATTAGTTATTGTAGATGTGTTCTCTAGATGGATTGAAGCCTTTCCATGTAAAAAGGCCGATGCCACTACTGTTGCTAAATGTTTGTTAAGAGAAATCGTACCGCACTTCGGAATCCCTGCTAAGCTTTCTAGTGATAACGGGTCACATTTCACGGGAACTGTTATAAGAGAAATGTGTAAAGCTTTACAGATTAACCAATGTTTTCATTGCAGTTATCATCCGCAATCGCTGGACTTGTTGAAAAATATAATGGAATGCATAAAAATAAGCTGGCGAAATTATGTAATGACACTGGGCTGAAATGGATAGAACTGCTGCCCTTAGCCTTGATGGTAATGCGATCTGCAACCAACAGAACAACAGGCCTGTCACCACATGAGATAGTTATGGGACGTCCCCAACGACTACCTTTTACAGCACCATGATGTCATGTATCTCACATTACTGTATATAACTGTATCTTACCATGCTATACATGACTGTAACTGGATATGACCTGTAACAATAAGCATACCTTATCACCAGGGGTGCACTTGCAGGAGACACTCCATACCTATCCCACTGTGGTATATAAAGGGAGGTCTCAGGCAACTGCAGCACGGAAGAGCTGGAATTAAAGGTGCAGGTCCTGAGTGACCTTGACTTCAGCATGTGTCTCGTGTAAGTCAGTACATTAGAGTCAGGACTTAACAGTGGCGACGAGTTACGGGATCACAGAATCCACAGAATGGCTACCAACAGCTCAGATGAGAAATACAATGCTGGAGACAATTGGGATGACTTTATAGAAAGGCTCCAACAAAGCTTTGTGACCAAAGACTGGCTGGGCGACGATAAGGCAGACAAGAGAAGAGCCATCTCTTGACCAGCTGTGGCTCGAAAACATACGCTTTAATGAAAGACCAGCTGACACCCGAGAAACCAGCAAGCAAGTCGTTTGAGGAGTTGAGCACACTGGTGAGAGACCACCTGAAGCCAGCGATCAGCCGACACATGGCCAGACACAGGTTCTACAACTACAGACGCTGTGTGGGCCAAAGCATACCCAGCCTCCGAAGTTCCGCCAGCTCTCTCGTGGCGGAACTTCGGAGACTGGCTAGTTCATGTGAGTTCCCCAATGAACTAAGGAGAGAAGTACTGAGAGACTTTTTTATTGAAGGAATAGGCCACGCAAGCATATTCCGAAACTAAGAACTTGACTCTAGAGGCAGCAGCACTGGTCGCACAGACGTTCTTGGCAGGCGAAGAAGAAACGAAGCTGATCTATACTTTGGGTATGACAACCAACGAGGCATCGGAACAAGGGGTTCACATTGTGAAACAAACCACTACCCCGACACACAGACAAAGGCTGGAGAGCAGGCCTTCAACAGGAGAAAGTGGCGCCAGAAGCCATCAAAATCAAGGGCCACATGAACGGCTGATCACACCTCATCAACCCACAATGCGAGCAATCAACAACAGATTGAGAAAAGCTCAAGGGAGATCAGCCAGATGCAGCTCATCCTTCGGAAACAATGGAAACGGTCTGTGTTGGAGATGTGGGGGAAGGCACTCAACCAGGGTGTGTCGATTTCAGCATGCCGTTTGCAGAAACTGCAACTACACAGGACATCTGGCTCGCACGTGCAGAAAAACAGCAGCTCGGCTGGTATACAAATCGGAAGGGTCGGAAAGCGGACCAGAAGACGGTTGGAACAGTGCACGGGACGCCGAGGTACAGCGGGTTAACACGATCAATGTCCACTGTTCTTACACCAAGACGCCTCCAATTATGCTGAGGGTTCTACTCAACGGGATACCCGTCAACATGGAAGTAGACACGGGGGCCAGTCAATCCCTCATGAGCATTCAATAATTTGAATAGCTGTGGCCGCACAAAAGCAACAGACCAAAACTGACAAAGATTGACACCAAACTAAGGACCTACACTAAAGACATCGTCCCAGTCCTTGGCAGCACTATGCTCTCAGTCACACACAAAGGGATGGTGAACCGACTTTCCCTGTGGATTGTCCCCGGGGATCTCCCAGCCCTGTTGGGGAGAAGCTGGCTAGCAAAACTTAATTGGAAATGGGATGATGTTCACGCCATGTCGTTAGAGGAACGGACCTCCTGTTCAACACTTCTAAGCCGTTTTGAACATCTCTTTCAGCCAGGTGCGGGCACCTTCAAAGGGGCTAAAGTTAGAATCTACATCACACAGAATGCCAGACTGGTCCATCACAAGGCTAGAGCTGTGCCTTATGTGATGAGGGAAAAGATTGAAAACGAACTGGACCGGCTTCTGCGGGAAGGCATAATTTCTCCCATGGAATTCAGCGACTGGGCAAGCCCCATTGTCCCCATCATGAAGCCTGATGGATCCGTGCGAATCTGTGGGGATTACAAGTCTACCATAAACAGAGTCTCCCTACAGTACCAATACCCACTGCCCAGAGCAGAGGACCTATTTGCCACATTGGCTGGAGGAAAACTTTTCTCGAAACTTGACCTCACATCTGCGTATATGACACAAGAACTGACCGAAGAGTCTAAGCTACTCACCACCATCAACACACATCACGGCCTTTTTGTGTACAATCAATGCCCATTCGGCATCAGGTCGGCAGCTGCTATATTCCAGCGCAACATGGAGAGTCTGCTCAAGTCCATCCCGGGGACGGTTGTGTTTCAAGATGACATAATCATCACGGGCAGGGACACCGACTCTCATCTCCGCAATCTTGAGGAAGTACTAAGTCGATTGGATCGGGTAGGCCTAAGAGTTCAGAAATCCAAGTGTCTGTTTCTCATGCCTGAGGTTGAATTTTTGGGCAGAAGGATTGCCGCTGATGAAATCTGCCCAACCGAATCCAAATCCGAAGCGATTCACCTGGCACCCAGGCCCCGGAATGTCTCGGAACTGCGCGCTTTTCTCGGGCTACTCAATTACTTTGGGAACTTTATGCAGAACTTGAGCACGCTGCTGGAGCCTCTCCACGTGCTACTCAGAAAGGGGTGCGATTGGTTTTGGGGGGACGCCCAAGAACGCGCCTTCAATAAGGCACGCAAGCTTCTATGTTCCAAGAGTGTTTTAGCCTTTTTTGACCCAGGTAAAAAGTTAGTCCTTACGTGTGATGCGTCAGCATACGGGGTCGGGTGCGTTTTACAGCACGTCAATGATGCGGGTAAATTGCAGCCCGTTGCTTATGCCTCCAGGTCACTTTCGCGGGCGGAGCACGGGTACGGTATGGTTGAGAAGCAGGCGCTCACGAGCGTGTATGGTGTCAAAAAGATGCACCGATACCTTTTCGGGGCCAAGTTTGCGTTAGAAACCAACCACAAACCCCTCACGTCCCTACTATCCGAGTGCAAGGCAATCAATGCAACACCTCGGCGCGCATTCAGCGGTGGGTACTCATGCTGGCGGCTTACGACTACACGATAAGGCATAGACCAGGCACAGACAACTGTGCCGACGCGCTTAGCAGGCTACCCCGGCGACCACAGAAGGGTCCGACGAACAGGACTGTGAGATGGTCATGGCAATCAATGCCTTTGAATCCACAGGTTCGCCCATGATGGCTCGCCAAATCAGAGCCTGGAAGACCAGCGACCCCACGTTATCTCTAGTTAAAAGATGCATTTTAACCGGTGATTGGGCAGAGGCTCGTGATGCCTGCCCCGACATATTGGTCAGTGATAATGGTCCGTGCTTCACCAGCGCAGAATTTCACGATTTTATAGTTGACCACGGTATAAATCACGTTAAGACGGCACCTTTCAAGCCGGCCTCCAATGGCCAGGCGGAGCGAGCAGTGCAGATCATTAAACAAGGCATGCTCAGAATCCAAGGTCCCATGCTGCAGAGCCGCCTGTCACGACTGCTGCTGGCATACAGATCTCATCCGCATTCGTTGACTGGGTTCCCCCCGCGCAACTATTGATGAAACGAACCTTAAAGACCAGGCTCTTGTTAATCGTCCCAGACATGCATGAAATTGTTGAGGCTAAGCGTCAAAAACTAACTGAGTACCATGACCGAAATTCGAGGGGGAGGTGGAATGAGTTAGAGGACAAAGTGTTTGTGCTAAATTATGGCCGGTGTCCCAAATGGCTTGCAGGGACAGTAACAGACCAAGAGGGAAACAGGCTACTGGTTGTACAAATGGACAATGGCCAAACCTGCCGGAGGCATGTAGACCAAGTAAAAAGTAGATTCACTGATAACACTGAAGAACCAGAGGCAGACTACAATGTGGAACTCACACCACACCTGGTGGACAGACAGGTGGAACAACCTGAGGAAAGGGCAGTCTCAACAGACAGCCCAGGCGATATACCAGCAATCACACCGAATGAACCAGACAGCCCAGGCGAGATACCAGCAATCACACCGAACGAAAAACAGGCACCGAGGCAAACAATTGAACCACAACTAAGACGCTCCACGCGAGAGTGCAGACCACCTGAGAGACTGAATCTATAAAGGCAATAAGACCTTGGGGGAGGATGATGTCATGTATCTCACATTACTGTATATAACTGTATCTTACCATGCTATACATGACTGTAACTGGATATGACCTGTAACAATAAGCATACCTTACCACCAGGGGTGCACTTGCAGGAGACACTCCATACCTGTCTCACTGAGGCATATAAAGGGAGGTCTCAGGCAAGTGCAGCACTGGAGAGCTGGAATTAAAGGTGCAGATCCTGAGTGACCTTGACTTCAGCATGTGTCTCGTGTAAGTCAGTACATTAGAGTCAGGACTTAACACATGCAAAACAAATGGACATCCACAAAATGAAAGAAAATATGTTGAATTATTGTATTGCACTAACCAAATGTATTTCCAGCTTTCATTCGCAGGCAAAAGAAGCTCAAGTCAAGCCAGTGGAAGGGAAGTGTCATAATCTGAAGCCCGGGGAATTCGTTTACATCAAAATCTATAAAAGAAAAAGCAGTCTACAACCAAGATTTGAAGGACCATACCAGGTCGTGTTGGCGACTAATACTGCAATCTAAGTGAAGGAAAGACCAACATGGATCCATGCGTCCCATTGCAAAAGGGCACCCGACCTAGAGGAAGGGAAGAAGGAACCAGAGGAACAGAAAAAGGAAGACTGATGAAGGAACTGTACGGACTATGGGGACTGATGGTGCTGGGCTTGACAGGGTTTTGCTGTGCGTTATTGATTATACCAGGGGTACAGACACACAAACGAAGGGAACTGCAGGTAAACGTATTTATGGCACTGAGTCATAAGTATGTTCAAGAAAGAAACTTGTCGAGTTGTTGAATATGTTCCCATGTACCTGTCCACTCCGAAGGGGGTATTCCCCTAAGATCCGTCCCCTTTAACGAATCAGAAATGGTAGAATGGTTGATAGTGCAAAATAGGGCAAACCTAACCCAGGTGTCAGAAACGAAAGATCTAACAAAATGGAGGTCAGTGGGGTATAAACTTACAACCTTCCAGGGATGGTACCAGCCAAATTATAATAATAACCGTCAGCCACCCTTCCTAAGTATTACTCCCGGAATAGGAAATCCTGAAGGTATAATATGCCTCGTGAGTAGTGAGCCTAAAGGACCAGAAATGGGACGTAGCAAATGTTCCCAAATGACTAAATGGAAAGCCACAACAAATTCCACTGATGGGAGAAAGATAGCAACCGTTAGCTGGACGATGGTCCATAACAAAGCCTCAGGTGAAGGGTGGGACAGTGAGACCACTCGAGTATGGATGGCACGAAAGGACCAGGAGCTGATGTCCTATAATTGCACCTACTTTATTTGTGGCCATAAAGCCTACCCATGGTTACCAGCCAACTGGACAGGGTCCTGTTAATTAGGATATGTGGTACCCTTCATTAGATCAACAAAGACTCTAAGGGATGCCTATGGAAGTCATAGATTTAAACGGGATTTGACATAGCTAAATGGAATATTCAAGATAATGATGCCACCCTATGGAATAGCATCAAACGAATGTCAGTTATGGGAACTGGCTAACTTAGTAGAATCAGTAGCCAACGCGACTTCCCAAACCTTCGAAGGGGTGAATGATGAAATGGTAGCCATTCGAACCGTGGCTCTCCAAAATCGTATGGCCTTAGATTATCTCCTAGCCAAAGAAGGAGGGACATGTGCATTAATAGGTGGAGAATGCTGTACATATATCCTGGATAAGTCAGAAGAAATCAGCAGTCTAGCTGAATACATTAGGAAAACGGTAATAGAGTACAAACAGATTGTTGGCCAGGATGGTACCACCTTGTGGAATTGGGCATCGGGATGGTTGGGAGATCTGTAGTACAGGGTTTGATCATATTCCTGCTGATAGTCTTCGCCCTGTATCTTTTGTTTGCCTTGGTTAAGTGTTGCTGTGTCAGGTTGGGAAAAACAGTGTTACCTACCGAGACCACGGCTAGAGTTATGGTAGCGACAACTACTGAAGTTTCTTGTGTGGAAATGGAAATAGAGAGACTGTGCAAGATCAGAATGGATTGAGTTGTCCTTGTGAAGGACAAAAGGGGGGACTGTGGAAATGTATTTTTTATCTAAGCTGTATCACACTGTATTTTGTACCCTTTTTGATATAAAACAAAATGGAGTCCTGGTCCTTCCAGAAATTTCTGCAACAGACAGTCTGTTCGCATAAACAGCTATACCTGGCTTGAAACGGCTGATAGACACCAAACAGCATGGAGACTGAGACAAGTACCACCCGTGGTGCTCTCCTGTATTGTCCATACAACACCAGTTCCACTCCCCCCTCCCCCTTTTGAGATACTCAAACTACCAGCCATTATCTCTCATACAGAACTCATCCATTTTATGCAAAAAGATAACTGACCAGGAAACTGGACAATCCTGACACAATGCAAAAGCACATTATCACACTCTCATCGAGTGATGGCTGACTGGCCAACTAATAACCCTGACAAAAGGAAACATTTGGAAACCATGTCAAGACAAGGATGTAGTAATTAACTCTTTATCTGTATTCACTGACTGCAAGACAGAGCCAATACACAGGAAGAGGCCATAACTTGGGTTTTTACTGTATATAAATATCTCGTGAAATTGTACCATTTCGGAGGTCTTCACTTAGCCTTTGACTGAGTGAGACTTTTCCCTTGCTGCAAGTAAAATTAAAGGAACATCTGCCGGAGGTGTCTGAGTCGTATATTGCGAGTTGAGATTTCGACAGTCAGCTCACATGATCTCTACCCTATGGCTTGGCATTTGATCCTTTATTTTTTTGTAAAGGATCTTGGGACATTTTTTACACGTAAGGAATTATATAAATGCCAGTTCCTGTTGCTAATTTTATTGGAAACTTGTCATCATCCGATAGAATTATTTTCCTCTGTTCAAGGAATTATAGTCTCCATGCATTCTTGTATGCATTTCTTAACAAAAACATAAGAACCTAAGCTGTGGAGGCTGGGTCATTGAATATATTTAAAGCGGAGATCGAGAGTTTTTTGAGCGATAAAGGAATAAAGGGTGTTGTGTATAGAAGAACTCCATGAGGCTGAGTACTGTGAGCTAAACTTAGTGTGGCCTTAGTCTTCTTTATTACAACTCCAGAGTGCCTAAACAACATGGCAGCCAACCTTTTATACTGGCCCTGCACATGTGTGAGTTGGCCAGACCATAGCTGCACTGCATCGCAGCTGGTCTGACCGGACTGTCAGGAATGGTGGGTTCATCCTCGTGATTGACAGTGAGGTCGATTGCTGGTTGGGTGTGTGTTGGTGGATCGTTGATGGTGATGTCCTCTTCAAGTCGTTCCTGGTTGTCATTAAGTCTCAATTTAGTCTGATCTAAATGCTTTCTGCATGTTTGGCCATTTAACAATTTGATTATAAACACCCTATTCCCTTCCTTGGCCAAAACAGTGCCAGCAACCCACTTGGGACCATGACCGCAATTCAGGACAAACACAGGGTCGTTAACATCAATGTCACGTGAAACAGCCGCGTGACCGTGGTAAATGTTCTGCCGGTGTCGCCAGGTGGACTAGGGAGAGCCTGGTTTTGAGGGCTCTCTTCATTAACAATTCTGCCGGGGGAACCCCAGTGAGCGAGTGGGGTCGTGTCTGTTAACTGAGCAGAATGCGAGACAAGCAGATCTGCAGGGAGCCGTCCGTCACGCGTTTCATGTTCTGTTTGATTGTTTGGACTGCCCGTTCCGCTTGACCGTTAGACGCGGGCTTAAACGGAGCAGACCTGACATGCTTGATGCCATTGCGGGTCATAAACTCGTTGAATTCCAAGCTGGTGAAACACGGTCCATTGTCGCTGACAAGGACGTCGGGCAAGCCATGGGTGGCAAACATGGCCTGGAGGCTTTCAATGGTGGCTGTGGACATGCTGGATGACATGATTACGCATTCAATCCATTTGGAGTAAACGTCCAGAACTACTAAAAACATCTTTCCTAGAAAGGGGCCGGCAAAATCTATGTGGATCCTGGACCACGGTTTGGAGGGCCATGACCACAGACTCAGTGGAGCCTCCCTTGGTGCATTGCTCAGTTGTGAGCAAGTGTTGCACTGATGCACGCATGACTCCAAGTCCGAGTCAATGGCGGGCCACCAATCATGCGACCTGGCAATTGCCTTCATCATGACAATGCCTGGGTGGGTACTGTGTAGGTCGCGTATAATCATTTCCCTGCCTTTTTTTTGGCAAAACCACGCGATTACCCCATAAGAGACAATCCGACTTGATGGACATTTCATCTTTGCGTTGGTGAAATGGCATAATTTCATCTTGCATTTCCCGGGGAACGGCCGACCAGTTCCCATTTGGGACACAACTCTTTACTAATCATAGCACAGGATCCTGGCTGGTCCAGGTCCTGATCTGGCGAGCTGTGACGGGTGACCCCTCACTCTCAAAAGCATCTATGACCAGTAGCAAGTCTGCAGGCTGCGCCATTTCAACCCCAGTGGTGGGTAATGGTAGCTGGCTGAGAGCATCGGCACAGTTTTCAGTGTCTGGTCTGTGGCGGATAACATAGTCATAAGCAGATAATGTTAGTGCTCATCTTTGGATGCGGGACGAAGCATTGGTATTTATACCTTTGCTCTCTGACAACAGCGAAATGAGCGGCTTGTGGTTAGTTTCAAGCTCAAACCGAAGTCCAAATAGGTATTGGTGCATTTTCTTAACCTCATATACACATGCTAATGCCTCTTTCTCGACCATACTATAGGCTCTCTCAGCCTTAGACAGAATTCTAGACACTTTTGCAACCGGTTGGAGATTGCCCGATACATTGGCTTGCTGGAACACACAGCCGACCCTGTACGATGAGGTGTCACAAGCTAGCACTAAACGTTTACATGGGTCATGGTGTACAAGTAACTTATTTCAACATAGCAGGTTCCTGGCCTTCTTCAAGGCTGTGTCTTGAGATTTGCCCCAAACCCAGTCGTCACCCTTACGTAGCAACATGTGCAAAGGCTCTAACAATGTGCTCAACCCGGGTAGAAAGTTACCGAAATAGTTGAGGAGTCCCAGGAATGAACGCAGCTCCGTCACATTCTGTGGTCTGGGTGCATTCTTGATGGCCTTTGTCTTTGAGTCCGTGGGCCTGATGTCATTTGCTGCAATCTTTCTCTCCAAAAATTCGACTTCTGGTGCCAGGAAAACAAACTTGGAGCATTTCAGCCTGAGTCCCACTCTGTCTAGGTGACTTAGAACCTCTTCCAGGTTGTGTAGATGTTCGATAGTGTCACGACCAGCAATCAGGATGTCGTCTTGAAACACAACGGTGCACGGAACAGATTTCAGCAAACTCTCCATGTTTCTCTGGAAAATGGCTGCAGCCGAGCGAATCCCGAAAGGGTATCTGTGGTATATAAACAGCCCTTTGTGTGTGTTGATGTACGTCAGTCTTTTTGAAGATTCAGCCAGCTCCTGTGTCATGTAGGTGGAGGTTAGGTCCAACTTGCTGAATGACATCTCCCCCGCTAATGTTGCGAACAGGTCATCTGCCTTGGGCAGCAGGTACTGGTCCTGCAGTGAGACTCGGTTAATCGTTACCTTGTAGACTCCGCAGATTCTGACTGTGCCATCACTTTTCAACACCGGAACAATTGGACTGGCTCACTCGTTGAACTCGACTGGCAATATGATTCCTTCGCCTTGGAGCCTGTCCAGTTCTATCTCGACTTTCTCCCTCATCATGTACAGAACCGCTCGAGTCTTGTGATGGACAGGCCGCGCATCAGGGCCTAGATGGATCTGTACCTTGGCGCCTGTGAAGTTGCCGATGCCTGGTTCAAATAGCGAGGGAAACTTGCTCAGCACTTGAGCACACAAGGTATCATCCACTGAATATAGTGCTTTGATGTTGTTCCAATTCCACCTAATTTTTTCTAGCCAGCTTCTGCCAAACAGCGTTGGGCCATTGCCTGGAACAATCCACAAAGATAGGTCATGCACAGCTCCATCATACGATACCTTCACTGCCGCACTTCTAATGACTGGTATGAGCTCTTTGGTGTAAGTTTGCAGCTTTGCATTAATCGGGCCATGTTTGAGCCTTTGTGCTTTATTGCCCCACAATTTCTCAAAAGCCTTCTGGCTCATTATTGACTTACTCGCACCTGTGTCCAACTCCATGAATACTGGTACTCCATTTAATTTGACTTTCAGCATTATAGGAGGGCCCTTGGTGGTGAAGGTATGCACCCCATACACTTCTTCCTCGGGTTGAGTTGCCTGTGCTGCGTGATCCGCGCCAGATCGATCATCCTCTGCCACGCGGTATGTCGCAGCACATTTGCACATTCACTGGAGGTGCCCCATTGTTGCGCAGCCTTTGCACATGTAATGCTTGAATCGACATTGATGGGCCCGATGATTACCCCCGCAGTGCCGACATGGTGCTAATGGATTCACATTCACCCTCGATGGCGGACTCTGAGTCATCACAGGTCTTGCAGCCGCAGACATATAGGCCCTGCCATCTGCAGATCGGCCTGCTAGCGACGTCATTTTATGCCGGTGAGCTTCGATGCTGAAAAGATATCTGTTTGGTGTTATTGTCCATGGCCATGCATGCCTGGGCGATCGCGATGGCCCTGCTCAGGTCTAGGGTTTCGGCAGCCTGCAGCTTTCGAAGAATGACCTCATGGCTGATGCCCAGCACGAAAAAGTCCTGTAGCATTTGCCCCAACGCAGCTCCAAAATCGCAAGGTCCGGCGAGGCGTCTCAAGTCGGCGACATAATCTGCCATGTTCTGGCCCCCGGAGCGATGTTGCGTGTAAAAACGATATCTGGCCATGAGTATACTCTCCTTCGGCTTGAGGTGGTCCCGAACCAGCATGCACAACTCTGTATATTCCTTCTCCGTTGGTTTTGTCAGTGAGAGCAGATTCTTGATGAGGCCGTATATTTTAGGCCCACAGACGGTGAGGAGAACCGCCCTGCGCTTGGCCGCGTTAGTGTCTCCTTCCAGCTCGTTGGCCACAAAGTACTGGTCGAAACGCTCAATGAAGGCTTCCCAATCATCACCCTTTCCAAGAAATAGGAGAAATAGAAGCATGAGGAGCTTGAGTAGGCCACCTGGCCCCTCGAGTCTGCTCCACCAATCAATAAGATCATGGCTGATCTGATCATGGCCTCAACTCATTCTTTAGCTATTGCAGATTGTCTTGGGAAATCAAAATAAGTATAACACTCGTCTGACCTCTTTATACAAGTGTATTGCTCTACCACCTATATATTGAAAATTTGGTGATGTTGATAGCTTGTAACTAAGTATTTGTTTACAGCAGTTTAAAATTGCCACCAGGACCCAAGTTAAATATATTTCTTTAAACCCTATTTGCACCTTTCTAACTTGTTTTAGTGTTTTTTGCAAAAGCTGAGTGATCTGTCAAAAACCCTTGGAGTAATTTACTCCTTGATCTTATCTATATAAGATAATCTTCTATAATACATAACCCAGATCTGAGGCATTCAAATACCTGATGTGATTAATGCCATCAATTCCTCTTCTGATAGCATGATATTACACAAAACATTTTTGCTGTATATTTCCAGTCATTTTATAGTCTCCTGATATATTGACAATGAAATGTGTGCACAACTAAACAGCAACTCATTTCACGAAGACATCAGCGTAATTGAATAAAAGGAACAAAGTGGACAGCTGCCATTATCCAAAATGATTCCAATAAGAAACCTTCTAATCGCACAAATCTAATCATTCTCTCAATCCACGTAGACCTAGAGCACATGTGACATCTAATGACAATTCAGAAGGTATTTTAGGATGCAGTGATGTCAAAAGTACTTTATTGAATACTTGCACATTAAGTAAGAAAACTTAAACTTTTTAAAACAAGTTCAGATTTAATGTAAATACTTCTAATTTTAAAGAAATGTTATTTGGAAAAAAACTGACATATGCCTGTTGTCCCCACCCCATACACACATACTCACACACATACATTTCCTTTGTGCCTGTAATACTGCATTTCTAATTTCCTGATTCAGCCTTGACCTATTTTGTCAATCTTGATGTTGCCTCACAGTTTTTCCTTCTCCTATGATGTTGTGTTGAAA
This sequence comes from Pristiophorus japonicus, assembly GCF_044704955.1. NCBI lineage: Eukaryota > Metazoa > Chordata > Chondrichthyes > Pristiophoridae > Pristiophorus > Pristiophorus japonicus. The sequence goes on from NC_091979.1 coordinate 286,773,193, forward strand.
ATGCCACTCACCTTTTTAAAATTTGCATTCCATTCAATCTGCTATCGTGAACAATGCAGACATTCTTTCTGAATTAGTATGAGGAGTGGGGGAAGATATTTGGTATGTTGATTAGAATAGTATTTTAACGCTTGTTTCGATATCTGTACAAACGTCTCCACCAAAATCCATTTTTTCTCCATGGTTGAGAAATATAACAAATATATATGCTAAGGAACACTTTTATGCTGGTGTCCATTTTCTAAACACAACATGAGAAAATGTCAAAAAGAGCTCCACATTGTAACAGAGCAAAGTTTTACACATTGGTGATGGAGATCAACATCCCAGTTGTGATTATCTCCGCTGTTGCTAACACCCAGCAAAAGAGAGGGAATCAGAAGGAAATTTGTAGTATGGCTAACTGTACATGGCCACCAGTGGAAGGACCCAAATGCAAATGCTCGGAGACAGGAGAAAATCAGAAACTTCCAATTTCATCTCCCTCTTTTCAGCTGCAGGCGAGCATCTGAAATCAAATCACTGCTTCCCATTGTCTTGAAAAGGAGAAATTTGTCGGGCAATGGGCAAAAAGCAGGGGAGAGGGAATAATTGGACAGCTCTTTCAAAGAGCCGGCACAAAAATGACAGGGCAAATGACCTCTTTCTGTACTGTATGATTCTATGATATAGCTGTGGGTGAAAGATTCAACATATGAGGAATTACAGAAACAAATCTCCATTCTACCAGTGTATGGAACTCTAAGATCTTCCTTTTATAATTAATTCACTTTTTAACGTAAAAATTAACTTTTTTCAATAACCTCCTCATTCCCAAGTATTTTAATGAGACCTGTATGCACACTTTCCAAATATGTTTGTGTGTAAAGTTAAGACAGATAATAGTTGAAATATTGTACTTAATTTGAAGTGGTTCAGTTGTGTTTGACCAACATAGAATATTTAGGTTAAAAATTGAGGTAAATTGAACTTAGATTGAAATAAAATGTTGAACATTTTGTAATATAAATGTAGATGAGTTTTTTTTGTTTTGCAAGTTGGGGCTTAAATGTTCTGCAAGTGAAAGAACAGTTGGGTCATACTGCATCAGGTATGGTGGCTTGAATGCTTGATGAGTACTGCTAGTGTCGAGCTTGGAGCTGCTCTGTGACAGTGTGATTTGAATCATCATGTGATGTACCAGATTCTATCAAACCTGTGTGCAGTGGTTAGAATCCAAATCTAGAATTATAGCTTATGGTATTAGTGGTAAGAACACCAAACACATTCAAATGACATTCTTCTGCCTGCTGGTTTAACAAAGGCAGAATATTTAATTTTTATCTGTTGTTGAATTGTGCAGAATGATATGGAAATTACTTGCAGTTTATTAGTTACTGGAGTGGGATATGAAGGAGTAGTCCAAAGCATGATTGGACATCCAGCTCCAGCTTCACCACCTTAAACATTGGCTTTTAAATTGAAGCCACTAGACCTTAGAGAGCTTGTGAGGCTATCTGTCCATCTGTCATTAGATTTCTATATTTGTTGTGTGCTATTAACTTACCAGCACATTGTATATTAAAATGTTTCTACAATTATAGCACTGTTGTCCTTTGGGTAGCTGACATTATCTCTCTGAAATTAGGACAGGGATCCCTAGGAGTATGTTAGTATTTATAGGAGGTCCCCAGGACCATTTCAGTATTTGCAAGTAAAGTTTAACAACTACTGACTCGACCAATAAAAGTCTTCAGATTTCAAAACATTTGATCCCTAGTATCCTGCCTAAAAACAGAGGCTATTACTGTTTCAGACCATGCTTTGATTATTAACACTTGATTGTCCAAGTGTAGGCGAGATTAATGTATGAAGGTTTACTTGAGAAACTCGAACTTCATTTAAAGTTTTAAGAGTGCTTTATTGGCTGAGATTTTACTTAGAATAAATTTGTTTAAAATATTTTTACTTGGAAGAAAAAAGAGTTATTTACCTGATATTTTGCACTTATATATAAGTCGAAGGAAATGAAAGACAGCACCTTAGTGCAGGGCTTTCCCCAAGAGTGCATTTAGAAAATGGATGCTCAGGAAGGTTAGTGACATCTTGCGATTCACCTTTAGAGAATTTGGAAAAAAGAATGAAACAATTTTCATTTATATAGCACAGGATGGCCCAAAGCACTTTATAACCAATGGATTACTTTTGAAACACAATCATTGTTGTTATAGAGATAAACTCAGCAAGCCAAGGACGGACAAACAGAAAATGAATGAATGATTAGATAAGTTGGTTTTGATTGTATTGGTTGAAGGAGGAATGTTGGTCAGAACATCAGGAGAAATCATTGTTCCTCTTCAGATAGTGTTGTGGGATTGTTTACACCCACCCAAGTCGACAGGCAAAGCCTTGGATCAGCATTTAATCTAAAAGTGACTCCAAATTGATTTGCAGTTTCTAGCTAGTTTGGAGCTTTAAAGGTCAATTCTGGCAACTTTGGAGGTGGATTCTGGGATGGGACCTATTTCTGCCCTACATGACACTGGATCACTGGTGCAGTTTCTAGCATGACCATATGCTGCTGGCAGGAATTCAAGTAAATGCAAATGAGGAGGAATGGTGCTGGAGTGCTGAAAACCATAATGTAGGCTCCCGTTGCACCAAGGATAATTAAGAATGAGTTAAAAGAGGTGTACTTGTTACCAGCATCAGCTGAGACTCGTGGAAGGACTTTACTTTAGAGCCTGGAGCCTGAATAAACTTTGAGGAGTGATTGCTGAATTAACAGAAGAGCATTTAAAGCTTTTTTTTCTTGCCTAGCAACTGAATATACCAGTCATGCCAGCTTTGCCCCCACCAAGTATTGGATTCCCGGTAGACATTCCCTGCTTTGAAATTTTAATGGGGGAAGAGATGAAGAAGCAGTACAGGATGGAGGAAAGGAGAGTGAGGCAGCATATGAAGAAAATGTACTCTACAATCTGCTGGATCTATTATTGAGGATGCACTTAGAAACGAATAATAGGATTAGGCAGAGGCAATATGGATTAATGAAAGTGAAATCATGTTTGACAAATCTATAAGAGTTTTTTGAGGTTGTAACTAGCAGAATAAATAAGGGGGGACCGGTGGATGTGGTGTATTTAGATTTTCAGAGGGCATTCGATAAGGTGCCACACAAGATGTTATTAAACAAAATTAGGGCTCATGAGATTGGGAGTAATATAATAGCATGGATTGAGGATTGGTTAACGGACAGAAAACAGAGAGTAGGTGTTATGTATGTAAACCTGTAAATACCATGTCTAACCACCAGAGGGCTTATCCCCTGGAATCCCAAGGGATCCCACAATCCCTTGGGAGCACCTGAAAAAAAGGAGGCCTCACAGGCTGGAGAGGCACTCTGAGATCTGTAATAAAGGACGACGATCACACCTTACTTGCAGTATCTAGTCTGACTCTTTATTCAAGACTTAACAGTAGGAATAAACGGGTCATTTTCAGGTTGGCAGGCTGTAACTAGTGGGGTTCCGCAAGGATCGGTGTTTGGGCCCCAGCTGTTCACAATCTATATCAATGATTTGGATTGGGGACCAAATGTAATATATGCAAGTTTGTTAGGAATGTAAGGTGAGGAAGATGCAAAGAGACTTCAAGGGGATATAGACAGGCTAAGTGAGTGGGCAAGAACATGGCAAATGGAATATAATGTGGAGAAATGTAAAGTTATCCAATTTGGTAGGAGAAATAGCAAAGCAGAGTATTGTTGAAATGGTAAGAGATTGGGAAATGTTAGTGTTCAGAGGGACCTGGGTGTCCTTGTACACGAATCACTGAAAGTTAAGATGCAAGTACAGCAAGCAATTAAGAACGCAAATGGTATGTTGGCCTTTAATTACAAGAGGACTTGAGTATGAGTAAAGATGTCTTACTGCAATTATATAGGGCACGGGTGAGACCTCACCTGTTATATTGTGTACAGTTTTGGTCTCCTTACCTAAGGAAGGATATACTTGCCATGAAGGGAGTGCAACAAAGGTTCACCAGACTGATTCCTGGGATGGGGGGATTGTTCCATGAGTAGAGATTGAGTACATTAGGCCTATATTCTCCAGAGTTTAGAAGAATGAGAGGTGATCTCATTGAAACATACAAAATTCTTACAGGGCTTGACAGGGTAAATGCAGCGAGGATGTTTCCTCTCGCTGAGGAGTCTAGAACCAGGTGTCACAGTCTCAGAATAAACGGTTAGGACTGAGATGAGGAGAAACTTCTTCACTCAGCGGGTGGTGAATCTCTGGAATTCTCTACCCCAGAGGGCTGTGGAGGCTCAGTCTGAGTATATTCAAGACAGAGATCGACAGAGTAATGGATATTAAGGGAATCAAGGGATTTGGGAATAGAACAGGAAGGTGTTGAGGTAGAAGATCATTGAATGGCGGAGCAGGCTTGAGGGGCCAAATGGCCTACTCCTGCTCCTAATTCTTATGTTCTTATGTTCGACAAGATATTACCCCCTTCCAAAGAATTTATAGGTCACTCAGATCATAAAGATTATATTGAGACCTTCTCCAAGAGAAGAATGCACTTCACCAAAAGGCAACAGAGAAGCTGTACCAGCTACTACAAGAAGACCTGCGGCTAAGATAATCAGTCTAGACAGCTCTGCTAGTGGCTGTAAATGTGACACCCAATCAATCTTTATGCCATGGGCTCATTTAAAGGAGCCGCATGGGATTTGCTTAATGTCACCCAGGGTGGCATCAAGGAATGCTTTTGTCAGGTAACTAATGCATATTTTATGAGAGCTGGGGGATTTCATCCACTTTGGTGTAACAGCCAGGCAGCAGCATGATTAAGCCATCCAGTATTATCAGATTGTTGGGTTGCTCAATCATTCTCCCTTATAGCATCACGAGCTCCTATAGTTAACCCCTCAACTTTCTTCGAAGGGCACCAGACACAAAGAATGTTTCACATCAATGTCAGATTTTCTGGCAATTGCCACAATTCATTCACCCTCAGGAATTCTGCCCTCTCTGAGCTCTTTAAGGAAGATAGCTAAGCAAACAGCTTGCAGATGACAAGGTGTATCCTTTGTTGCCATGGATAATGACTTCTCTAAGAGTTGGAAGAACAGCAGTCGAGGCTACATGCCTTGACCAGAGTTGTCATACAGAGAACCGAATGGAGTTTTTTTGTCGGAGGGGCTCTGCAATATGATCCAGAGCATGTATCTTGCATTATGGCATCTTGCTGTACCCTGCACAACTTTTATATTCAAAAAGGCCTGGACATGGAGTTCCTAGGAAGGTAGTGCTAGCAGCTTTGGAAGAAGTGAAAGTATCGGGAGGATCGTCACTCAGAGCACTCCTCGGTGCTGGTTGTTTGGGGTATCAGAACTCTTCATTAGAGCATTCCTTAAAGGTGCCACAAAATCTAACATGAGCCATCTATTCGAAAGAAAGAAATAATTTACATTTATATAGCATTTGTCATGAACCTCAGGGTGTCCCAAAGCGTTTACAGCCAATTAAGTACTTTTGAAGTGTAGTCAGACCAAAATGGCAGACCAATTGAACAAATACTTCGGTTCTGTCTTCACGAAGGAAGACACAAATAACCTTCCGAATGTACTAGGGGACAGTGGGTCTAGTGAGAAGGAGAAACTGATGGATATCCTTATTAGGTGGGAAATTGTGTTAGAGAAATGATGGGATTGAAGGCTGATAAAGTCTCGGGGCCTGATAGTCTGCATCCCAGAGTATTTAAGGAAGTGGCCCTAGAAAGAGTGGATGCAGTGGTGATCATTTTCCAACAGTCTATTGACTCTGGATCAATTCCTATGAACTGGAGGGTAGCTAATGTAACACCACTTTTTAAAAAAGGAGGGTGAGAGAAAACAGGTAATTATAGACCGGTTAGCCTGACATCAGTAGTGGGGAAAATGTTGGAATCAATCATTAAGGATGAAATAGCAGTGCATTTGGAAAGCAGTGACAGGATCGGTCCAAGTCAGCATGGATTTATGAAAGGGAAATCATGCTTGACAAATCTTCTGGAATTTTTTGAGAATGTAACTGTAAGAGTGGACAAGGGAGAACCAGTGGATGTGATGTATTTGGACTTTCAAAAGGCTTTTGACAAGGTCCCACGCAAGAGATTGGTGTGCAAAGTCAAAGCGCATGGTATTGGGGCTAATGTACTGACATGGATAGAGAACTGGTTGGCAGACAGGAAGCAGAGAGTCGGGATAAACGGGTCCTTTTCAGAATGGCAGGCAGTGACTAGTGGACTGCCGCAGGGCTCAGTGCTGGGACCCCAGCTCTTTACAATATACATTAATGATTTGGATGAAGGAATGAAGTGTAATATCTCCAAGTTTGCAGATGACAGTAAACTGCGTGGCGGTGTGAGCTGTGAGGGGGACGGTAAGAGGCTGCAGGGTGACTTGGACAGGTTAGGTGAGTGGGCAAATGCATGGCAGAGGCAGTATAATGTGGATAAATGTGAGGTTATCCATTTTGGGGGCAAAAACACAAAGGCAGAATATTATCTGAATGTCGGCATTTTAGGAAAAGGGGAGGTGCAACGAGACCTGGGTGTCATGGATCATCAGCCATTGAAGGTTGGCATGCAGGTACAACAGGTGGTGAAGAAGGCAAATGGTATGATGGCCTTCATAGCAAGGAGATTTGAGTATAGGAGCAGGGAGGTCTTACTGCAGTTGTACAGGGCCTTAGTGAGGCCTCACCTGGAATATTGTGTTCAGTTTTGGTCTCCTAATCTGAGGAAGGATATACTTGCCATTGAGGGAGTGCAACAAAGGTTCACCAGACTGATTCCTGGGATGGGGGGATTGTTCCATGAAGAGAGATTGAGTACATTAGGCCTATATTCTCTAGAGTTTAGAAGAATGAGAGGTGATCTCATTGAAACATACAAAATTCTTACAGGGCTTGACAGGGTAAATACAGCGAGGATGTTTCCTTTGGCTGAGGAGTCTTGAACCAGGTGTCACAGTCTCAGAATAAACGGTTAGGACTGAGATGAGGAGAAACTTGTTCACTCAGAGGGTGGTGAATCTCTGGAATTCTCTACCCCAGAGGGCTGTGAAGGCTCAGTCTGAGTATATTCAAGACAGAGATCGACAGATTAATGGATATTAATGGAATCGAGGGATTTGGGAATAGAGCAGGAAGGTGTTGAGGTAGAAGATCAGCCATGATCTCATTGAATGGCGGAGCAGGCTTGAGGGGCCAATTGGCCTACTCCTGCTCCTAATTCTTATGTTCTTATGTTCGACAAGATATTACCCCCTTCCAAAGAATTTATAGGTCACTCAGATCTTATAAAGATTATATTGAGAACTTCTCCAAGAGAAGAATGCACTTCACCAAAAGGCAACAGAGAAGCTGTACCAGCTACTACAAGAAGACCTGCGGCTAAGATAATCAGTCTAGACAGCTCTGCTCTTGGCTGTAAATGTGACACCCAATCAATCTTCATGCCATGGGCTCATTTAAAGGAGCCGCAGGGGATTTGCTTAATGTCACCCAGGGTGGCATCAAGGAATGCTTTTGTCAGATAACTAATGCATATTTTATGAGAGCTGGGGGATTTCATCCACTTTGGTGTAACAGCCAGGCAGCAGCATGATTAAGCCATCCAGTATTATCAGATTGTTGGGTTGCTCAATCATTCTCCCTTATAGCATCACGAGCTCCTATAGTCAACTCCTCAACTTTCTTCGAAGGGCACCAGACACAAAGAATGTTTCACATCAATGTCAGATTTTCTGGCAGTTGCCACAATTCATTCATCCTCAGGAATTCTGCCCTCTTTAAGGAAGATAGCTAAGCAAACAGCTTGCGAATGACAAGGTGTACCCTTTGTTGCCATGGATAATGACTTCTCTAAGAGTTGGAAGAACAGCAGTCGAGGCTACATGCCTTGACCAGAGTTGTCATACAGAGAACCGAATGGAGTCTTTTTGTCGGAGGGGCTCTGCAACATGATCCAGAGCATGTATCTTGCATTATGGTATTTTGCTGTGCCCTGCACAACTTTTAGATTCAAAAAGGCCTGGAGATGGAGTTCCTAGGAAGGTAGTGCTAGCAGCTTTGGAAGAAGTGAAAGTATCGGGAGGATCGTCACTCAGAGCACTCCTCGGTGCTGGTTGTTTGGGGTATCAGAACTCTTCTTTAGAGCATTCCTTAAAGGTGCCACAAAATCTAACATGAGCCATCTATTCGAAAGAAAGAAATAACTTGCATTTACATAGCATTTGCCATGACCTCAGGATGTCCCAAAGCGTTTACAGCCAATTAAGTACTTTTGAAGTGTAGTCAGACCAAAATGGCAGACCAATTGAACAAATACTTCGGTTCTGTCTTCACGAATGACGACACAAATAACCTTCCGAATGTACTAGGGGACAGTGGGCCTAGTGAGAAGGAGGAACTGAAGGATATCCTTATTAGGCGGGAAATTGTGTTGGGGAAATTGATGGGATTGAAGGCTGATAAATCCCCGGGGCCTGATAGTCTGCATCCCAGAGTATTTAAGGAAGTGGCCCTAGAAATAGTGGTTGCATTGGTGATCATTTTCCAACAGTCTATCGACTCTGGATCCGTTCCTATGGACTGGAGGGTAGCTAATGTAACACCACTTTTTTAAAAAGGAGGGAGAGAAAACAGGTAATTATAGACTGGTTAGCCTGACATCAGTAGTGGGGAAAATGTTGGAATCAATCATTAAGGATGAAATAGCAGTACATTTCGAAAGCAGTGACAGGATCGGTCCAAGTCAGCATGGATTTATGAAAGGGAAATCATGCTTGACAAATCTTCTGGAATTTTTTGAGGATGTAACTAGTAGAGTGGACAAGGGAGAACCAGTGGATGTGATGTATTTGGACTTTCAAAAGTCTTTTGACAAGGTCCCGCACAAGAGATTGGTGTGCAAAGTCAAAGTACATGGTATTGGGGGTAATGTACAGTTGTGGATAGAGAACTGGTTGGCAGACAGGAAGCAGAGAGTCGGGATAAACGGGTCCTTTTCAGAATGGCAGGCAGTGACTAGTGGAGTGCCGCAGGACTCAGTGCTGGGACCACAGCTCTTTACAATATACATTAATTATTTGGATGAAGGAATGAAGTGTAATATCTCCAAATTTGCAGATAACACTAAACTGGATGGCGGTGTGTGTTATGAGGGGGCCGCAAAGAGGCTGCAAGGTGATTTGGACAGGTTAGGTGAGTGAGCAAATGCATGGCAGATGCAGTATAATGTGGATAAATGTGAGGTTATCCATTTTGGGGCAAAAACACGAAGGCAGAATATTATCTGAATGGCGGCAGATTAGGAAAAGGTGAGGTGCAACAAGACCTGGGTGTCATGGTTCATCAATCATTGAAGGTTGGCATGCAGATACAACAGGCGGTGAAGAAGGCAAATGGTATGTTGGCCTTCATAGCTAGGGGATTTGAGTATAGGAGCAGGGAGGTCTTAATGCAGTTGTACAGGGCCATAGTGAGGCCTCACCTGGAATATTGTGTTCAGTTTTGGTCTCCTAATCTGAGGAAGGACGTTTTTGCTATTGAGGGAGTGCAGCAACGGTTCACCAGACCAATTCCAGAGATGGCTGGACTGTCATATGAGGAGAGACTTGATCATCTGGGCCTTTATTCACTGGAGTTTAGAAGGATGAGAGGGGATCTCATAGAAACGTATAAGATTCTGACAGGACTGGACAGGTTAGATGCGGGAAGAATGTTCCCGATGTTGGGGAAGTTCAGAACCGGGGACTTAGTCTTAGGATAAGGGGTAGGATATTTAGGACTGAGATGAGAAGAAACTTCTTCACTCAGAGAGTTGTTAACCGGTGGAATTCCCTGCCGCAGAGAGTTGTTGATGCCAGTTCATTGGATATGTTCAAGAGGGAGTTAGATATGGCCCTTACGGCTAAGGGGATCAAGGGGTATGGAGAGAAAGCAGGAAAGGGATACTGAGGGAATGATCAGCCATGATCTTATTGAATGGCGGTGCAGGCTCGAAGGGCCAAATGGCCTACTCCTGCATCTATTTTCTATGTTTCTATGTCACTGTTTTAATGTAGGAAACGCGGCAGCCAAATTGAGCACAGCAAGCTTTCACAAGCAGCACTGAGATAATGACCAGATAATCTGTTTTACTGATGTTGGTTGAAGGATAAATATTTGCTAGAATACCAGGGAGAACTTCTACCTGAGAGAGAAGTCATGATCTCAGTTTAAAATCCCATCCAAAAGATGGCAACCCTCAGTAGTGCACGGAAGTGTCAACCTATATTATGTGCTCAAGTCTCTGAGTGGGACTTGCACCCGCAACTCTCTGACTCAGAGGCAAGAGTGCTACCACTGAGCTTAGACTAACTCTACAATTTACCTGACAGTCTACTCACTCTTTCAAAATGTTTTATGCGAACATAAGAACATAAGAAATAGAAGCAGGAGTAGGCCGTTTGGCCTCTCGAGACTGCTCCGCCATTCAATAAGATCATGGCTGATCTGATTATGGATTCAGCTCCACTTCACTGCCCGCTCTCCATAACCCCTTATTCCCTTATCATTTAAGAAACTGTCTATTTCTATCTTAAATTTATTCAATATCTCAGTTTCCACAGCTCTCCGAGGCAGCGAATTCCACAGATCCACAACTCTCTGATAGAAGAAATTTCTCCTCATTTCAGTTTTAAATGGGTGGCCCCTTATTCTAAGATAATGCCCTCTAATTCTAGTCTCCCCTATCAGTGGAAACATCCTCTCTGCATCCACCTTGTCAAGCCCCCTCATAATCTTATACATTTCGATAAGATCACCTCTCATTCTTCTGAATTCCAATGAGTAGAGGCCCAACCTACTCAACCTTTCCTCATAAGTCAACCCCCTTATCTCCGGAATCAACCTTGTGAACCTTCTCTGAACTGCCTCCATAGCAAATATATCCTTTTGTAAATATGGAAACCAAAACTGCACGCAGTATTCCAGGTGTGGCCTCACCAACATCCTGTACAACTGTATCAAGACTTCCCCGCTTTTATACTCCATCCCCTTTGCAATACAGGCCAAGATTCCATTGGCCTTCCTGATCACTTGCTGTACCTGCATACTAACCTTTTGTGTTTCATGCACAAGTACCCCCAGATCCCGCTGTACTGCAGCACTTTGCAATCTTTCTTCATTTAAATTAATAACTTGTTCTTTGATTTTTTATGCCAAAGTGCATGAACTCACACTTTCCATCATTATACTCCATGTGCCAAATTTTTGCCCACTCACGCAGTCTGTCTTTGTCCTTTTGCAGATTTTTTGTGTCCTCCTCACACATTGCTTTTCCTCCCATCTTTGTATCGTCAGCAAACTTGGCTAAAACTCAGTTTTAAATGGGCGGCCCCTTATTCTGAGACTATGTTGCTTAGTTTTAGTTTCCCCTTTGAGTGGAAATATTCTCTCAGCATCCACCTTGTCGATCCCCCTCATTATCTTATATGTTTCAATAAGATCACCTCTCATTCTTATGAACTCCACTGTGTATAGGCCCAACCTACACAACTTATCCTCATAAGTCAACCCCTTCATCTCCAGAATCAACCTAATGAACCATCTCTGAACAGCCTCCAATGCAAGTATATCCTTCCTTAAATACGGAGACCAAAATTGTGCGCCTTACCAATACCCTATACAATTGTAGCAGGACTTCTCTGCTTTTATACTCTATCCCCCTTGCAATAAAGGCCAACATTCCATTTGCCTTCTTGATTACTTGCTGTACCTGCATACTAACTTTTTGTGTTTCATGCACAAGGACCCCCAGCTCCCTCTGTACTGCAGCACTTCGCAATTTTTCTCCATTTAAATTATAATTTGCTTTTCTATTATTTCTGCCAAAGTGGATAGCCTCACATTTTCCCAAATTATACTCCATCTGCCAAATGTTTGCCCTCTCACTTAGCCTGTCCATATCCCTTTGCAGATTTTTTGTGTCCTCCTCACAATTTGCTTTCCTACCCATCTTTGTATCATCAGCAAATTTGGCTACATTACACTCGGTCCCTTCATCCAAGTCATTAATATAGATTGTAAATAATTGAGGCCCCAGCACCGGCATCCCACTAGTCACTGTTTGCCAACTGGAAAATGACCCATTTATCCCAACTCTGTTTTCTGTTAGTTAGCCAATCCTCTATCCATGCTAATATATTACCCCAAAACCCTGTGAACTTTTATCTTGTGCAGCAACCTCTTATGTGGCACCTTATCAAATGCCTTCTGGAAATCCAAATACGTTACATCCATTGGTTCCCCCTTATCCACCCTGCTCATTACATCCTCAAAGAACTCCAGCAAATTTGTCAAACATGATTTCCCTTTCATAAAACCATGCTGACTCTGCTTCATTGGATCATGCTTTTCCAAATGTCCTGCTATTGCTTCCTTAAGAATGGACTCCAGCATTTTCCCAATGACAGATGTTAGGCTAACTGGTCCATAGCTTCCTGTTTTTTGTCTGCCTCCTTTTTTAAATAGGGGTGTTACATTTGCGGTTTTCCAATCCGCTGGGACTGCTCCAGAATCCAGGCAATTTTGGTAGATTACAACCAACGCATCCACTATCTCTGCAGGCACTTCTCTTAAGACCCTAGGATGTAAGCTATCAGGTCCAGGGGACTTGCCCGCCTTTAGACCCATTATTTTACCGAGTATTACTTCATTAGTGATAGTGATTGTATTAAGTTCCTCCCTCCCGCCCTCCCTCCCTATAGCCCCTTGACTATCCACTATTGGGATGTTTTTAGTGGCTTCTACTGTGAAGACCGATACAACATATTTGTTCAATGTCTCTGCCATCTCCCTGTTCTCCATTATTAATTCCCCAGTCTCATCCTCTAGGGGACCAACATTTCCTTTCGCCACTCTATTCCTTTTTATGTACCTGGAGAAACTCTTACTATCTGTTTTTTATATTTTGTGCTAGTTTACTTTCATAATCTATCTTCCCTCTCTTTATCTTATTGTTTAGTCCCAATCCTCTGGCCTCCCACTAGTCTTGGCCACATTGTATGCCACATTGTAGTTTATATTTACCTGCTGCTCCCCACATACTCCTGCTGCATATCTTCATTTTTTAAAGGCTTCAAGTGACAACTTCCAAAACCTCCCAGTGCAGTACTCTCATGTTACATGTTGCATTCAACGAATGCCAATGGATATTTAAGGGAGCTGAATTACAGCAAGGTTAGTACTGGAGAGAATTGGCGGTAGGAATATCCAGCTTGGCAGAGCAACATTGGGAAAATGGATTGGTGGGTCGAGCACCTCTAACAGTGCGGCACTTCTTCAGTACCATACTGAAGGGTCGTCCTGGATCAGGTCCTTGTACCCATTTTACGGCCGGAACCCACAATCTTTGGATTTATAGGTGAAAGTGCTACTGAGACAAAGCTAACTGAGTCAAGCTGACAGGAATACCAACAGAGCCATCTCTTGGTAAACCCTTGCATAGTAGCTGGAAACTAAGACAGCATGGTGTGCTGGAGAACATTTTAGTGAAACAGCTTATTGTCACGTTCAAAGTAGAAAACAGAAGTGACATTATAATAGAAACAATAGTCCGGACATATTCATATGTAAGGAAATTCTGCCTTTTTTTGAGTAACTACATCGATAGAACTTTTTTCTATTTTAAAATAATTTGCTTTCCCCAGTAGTAAAACAATTTTTTCTATAGAACAATTAGTGTTCCCAGATGATCATTACATATTTCCTGTTGATTTTCTCTCAATATATTTTCATAATAGTTTTATTTTGTTCTGTGTCCTAACTGGAGTAGAAATACATAAAAGTAGAGAAATAATGCAATTATCATACTTTGCTAAATACAGTAAGAATGCCATGTCTCATTAATTGACAGGTACCACTTCCAAAACAATCCTAATGCATTTAGAAATTCCTAAAGGGATGATGTCATTCCCATAGAGCATACACAGATCCTGCCTGTTGTGTTTCATCTGCAGTGCCCCAGTTTAAAAATCACTGTATTCTGCTGATCAGGCAACGAGATGAACTTCCTTTTCTCTCTTACTCCCGTAGACATTTGCCTGTGCATTATCAGATGTCCTACTTTTGATTCCAATTGATGTCTAGGGGATATCTTTTCTATTAAAAAATACATATTTTCTGGTATATATGGGAGCATTTATCAACTTGACATATTTCTGACATCCTTTCAAACACGTTAACACAAGTCGGCAAAAAGCATTAAACTACTGTACTGCTTTTGCATAAATACAAAGTGGTTTCAATTGTACCGCAGTCAGCTCCTACTTACTTTTCCTCTTAATTCCATCAACCTCCCCAATTGTCACCTTTTGCTAAGATGGGTAGTGTCGAACCGAGGTGTGCTGCTTGATCACAAGTTGAACTTTCTTCCCGATATCCGTTATATCAACAAAGACCACCTTATTCCATCTTTGAAATACTATACACCTTTCCCAAGACAATAATCTATTCCTCCATCCGCTTAAGAATCAATTTTACAAATGCTCACCCACGATAAGTTGTGACTCAAGCATTCCTACCCACTCAAAGCCTCAAACTTCCATTGTCCTGGTTTTCATTATACTCCACTCGCTCCCTGAGCCCTTTTGAATTCCTTGTTCTTACCTGTAAATATATCCTCACCCCACCCTATCATTGCGACCGTCGCTATGCATTCACTCACACCCTATGCTCCTTCAACATTGATCTATTCTTTGTTGCCCATCAACTTCGCCCCACCATAACCACTCTTTCATCCATTCCTCTGTACTCTGTAAGCACCCTCTAAAATCCCTCTGTCTTACCTTTTAGAAACATAGAAAATAGGTGCAGGAGTAGGCCATTCGGCCCTTTGAGTCTGCACCGCCATTCAACAAGATCATGGCTGATCACCCACCCCAGCACCCCCCCATCATCCCCCACGCCCCCTCCACACCCCCCGACCCCCCCCCAGCCGCAAGGACCACATCCAACTCCCTCCCGAACACATCCAATGAACTGACATCAACAACTCTCCGTGGCAGGGAACCCCACAGGCCAACAACTCCCAGAGTGAAGAAGTCTCTCCCCATCCCAGCCTCAAACAGCCCACCCCCATCCCACCCCCCATGCCCCCTCCCCCCCACCCAACACCGGGAACACTCCCCCCGCACCCAACCCATCCCGTCCCGTCAGAATCCTTCCCAAATGTCGAACACCCCCGGATGTCGAGCCCCCAGCCCCGGCCACCCCGGAGCCACGCCCGCGCGACGCCAACCACACCACATCCACCAACCGCCATCTGCGCAGTCAACCCATCCACCCCACTCTGAACACTCCCCGCACCGAGGCACAGAGTCCCCAGGCCCGCCCCTCCAACACATTTAGCCCCCCCAGAACTCCGCTGCAATATGGCCCCTCCCGTCCCCCGCCCTGGGTTTCTCCGCCCCCCACCTCCATCACTCTCCCCTCCATCCCCCAACCCCGTCTCCCCTCCACTTCCTTCTGCCTCCCCGCACAGGCTCCCATCTTGGGGGCGGTAACCTTCTGGGGCCGGGAATTTTAGCTTTTCCTTCCCTACTTTTAAAAGCCTGTTAAAAACTTTTCTTTTCATCCATTCTTTTGGCTTCATAGTTTAATTCTATTTCTACATGTTTTTTCTTACTACTTAGCGTGTGTATTCTTCTTCACTGCGCAAAGTACTCTAAGACATCTTTCCAGTGTGAAGAATGCTATATGAATACAAGTTGTTGCTGTTGCATTGACACACGATCAGTACTATAACTCAAGTCCAATTAATGATTGGACTACAGACCATACTTGTTGTGCATCCAATAACTCAATAGACTGAATACTGTAAACTCCGAACAGGTACGAACCTGGCTCTACTTTATTAGGGCCCAAAGTGATTACATTACAAGATGGCTGGCCTTTTATACCTGGGCCGCACACACGTGCGTACAACCCAATGACCTCCGACAGTGGTGCCACCTGGTGGCTAGTAAACCCAAGCATACATTCTTGACAATATCTCCCTTTAAGATATTAGTAACGGTCTTTTTACAAATTGAGACGGTCCGGGGCTTTCCGCTCCCGTGCTGAATGTCTCAGTTCAACTCCAGCCTTGGGCGAGCGTTCTGAGTTTGTTATGACTGGGGGCTGGGTAGCCGATCTGATGGGAGTGGCAATGACCACATCAGGGATTGAAAGTCCAGATTCATTGACCATGTCAGTGATTGAAAGTCCAGATTCATTGATGACAACGGAGTCCTCTGGTGACTGAGGGTAGGTTGGTTGGTCACTGATTGTGTCTTCCTCAGACTGTTCCGGTTCATCTGTGTGCCGCAGATTTATCAGATCTACATGTTTCCTGCATGTTTGCCCATTCTTGAGCTTAACAATAAACACTCTGTTATCCTCCTTGACCATAACAGTACCGGCGATCCATTTCGGACCTAGACCATAATTCAGTACATACACAAGATCATTAACAGAAATGTCGCGTGACACGGTAGCACGATCATGATACCCTTGCTGACTTTGACGTCTGTATTCGACACGATTATTCAAGTCAGGGTGGACGAGAGCCTGGTCTTGAGACCTCACTTCATCAATAGCTCAGCAGGGAAGATCCCGGTAAGCGTATGGGTCTTGTCAGTAACTAAGCAATATGCGTGACAAGTGAGTTTGAAGTGAACCTTGAGTTACGCGTTTCATACTCTGCTTGATGGTTTGGACCGCACGCTCTGCTTGTCCATTGGATGCAGGTTTGAATGGTGCTGACCTCACACGTTTGATATCATTGAGTTTCATGAACTTTTGAAACTCCATACTGGTGAAGCAAGATCCGTTGTCGCTTACAACGATGTCAGGCAGATCATGCGTAGCAAACATGACATGAAGGCTCTCAATGGTAGCTGTGGATGTGCTGGATGACATGATTGTACACTCTATCCACTTGGAATAAGCTCCACCACAACTAAGAACATCTTTCTCAGGAAGGGACCTGCAAAGTCGATGTGGATCCTGGACCATGGTTTAGATGGCCACGATCACAGACTCAGCGGCGATTCCGCTGGTGCTTTACTAAGCTGCATGCAAGTGTTGCACTGATGCACACATGATTCCAGATCAGAGTCAATTCCAGGCCACATACATGAGACCTGGCAATGGCTTTCATCATGACAATACTGAGATGCGATCATGCACAAATTTCTCTCTGCCTTTCTTGGGCATAACAACACGATTACCCCACAGCATACAATCTGATTGAATGAATAGTTCGTCTTTGCGACGGATGTAAGGTTTGGTCACCTCACACATTTGCTTGGGTATGGCAGACCAATCACCACTAAGCATACAACGTTTCACAACTGATAATATTGGGTCCTGGCTGATCCAGGACTTAACTTGTTGGGCCATGACAAGAGTTCCTTCACTTTCAAAAGCATCCATTAACAGTAGGTCTGCCGGTTGTGGCGTTCCCACCTCCTGTGTGGGCAACGGCAGACGGCTCCATGTCTCGGCACAATTCTCAGTGCCAGGTCTATGGCGAATGACATAATCATAGGCAGATAATGTCAGCGCCCACCTCTGGATGCGGGAAGATGCATTGGTATTGATATCTTTGTTTTCCGAAAATAATGAAATGAGTGGCTTGTGACCGGTTTCCAGTTCAAACCGAAGACAAACAGGTACTGATGCATCTTTTTAACCCCATACACATAGGCCAGTGCTTCTTTCTCTACCATGCTGTAGGCTCTTTGCGCCAAAGTTGACAAACTTTTTGAAGCATATGCAGCAGGTTGTAATTTGTCCAACTCATTAGCATGCAATCAACTCCATATGAAGAAGCATCACAGGCCAATACTAGATGCTTACACGGATCATAATGTACCAGCAGCTTGTTAGAGCAAAGCAGATTGGTAGCTTTCACAAAAGTTCTATCTTGAGACGCAGTTGTTGCCTTTTCTTAGCAGCATGTGCAGTGGCTCCAATAAGGTGCTCAATCTAGGTAAGAAATTACCGAAGTAGTTGAGTAGACCAAGGAATGAACGCAGCTCCATCACATTCTGAGACTTGGGTGCATTTTTGATGGCCTTGGTTTTCGAGTCCATAGGCCTGATACCGTCAGCAGCAATTTTCCTCCCCAGGATTTCGACTTCCAGAGCCAAGAAGATGCATTTCGAGCGTTTCAGTCTGAGTCCCACTTTGTCCAGACGATGTAGAACCTCTTCCAGGTTGTTCAGATGTTCAGTGGAGTCATGACCTGTGACCAGTATGTAAGCTTGGAACAAGACAGTTCTGGGGATGGACTTCAGTAGACTCTCCATGTTCCTCTGAAATATGGCTGCAGCTGAGCGAATTCCAAAAGGGCACCTATTGTAGATAAACAGTCCTTTAAGAGTGTTGATGCACGTAAGTTTCTTTGACGTGTTGATCAGTTCCTGTGTCATGTAGGCCAACGTCAGATCCAGTTTTGTGAACGACTTCCCCCTGGCTAGCATTGCAAACAGGTCATCAGCCTTCGGTAACGGGTATTGATCCTGTTTCGAAACTCGGTTGATTGTAACCTTGTAGTCTCCATAAATCCTGACAGTGTCATCACTTTTCAACATGGGAACAATGAGGCTGGTCCATTCGTTAAATTCGACCGGTGATATGACCCTTCATGCTGGAGTCTGTCCAGTTCGATTTTGACCTTCTCCCTCATCATGTATGGAACTGCCCGAGCTTTATGATGGATGGGTCTTGCATCCGAGTCCACGTGAACCTGTACCTTGGCTCCTGTGAAATTGCTGTTGCTTGGTTCAAACAGCGAGGGGAACTTGCTCAGTACTTGAGCACATGGAGTATCGTCCTCCGACAACAACACTTTGATCTCATTCCAGTTCCATTTAATTTTTTCGAACAAGTTCCTGCCGAACAGCACTGGACCATTACCTGGAACAATCCATAATGGTAAATTGTGAACCGCACCATCATATGACACCTTGATCACTGCACTGTCAATCACCATTGTGCGTTCTTTAGCGTATGTACGCAACTTGGCATTGACTGGACTCAGCTTAGGCCTCACAGCCTTAGTATCCCACAGCCTGTCAAATGTCCTCTGACTCATTATTGATTGACTCGCACCCGTGTCCAATTCCATCGATACCAGCGCACCATTTAGTTTTATATTAATCATTATCGGTTGGCTCTTTGTTAGGAATGAATACAGTCCATACAGTTCCTCCTCTGGTATCTCGGATTGCATATCCGGATCCACGCTAGACTGGTCATCATCCTACACGTGGTGTGTCGCAGCACGCTTGCTCAGTTGCGGACACATGCTCTGGAGATGCCCCACTCTCGAACAGTCTTTACAAATATACTGTTTAAACTGACACTAATGATGCCGATGATTTCCCCCACAAAGCCAACACGGTGATATCGGATTCATTCTTGTTGGCGTACTTTGAGCTGCCACAGGTTTCGCATATGCAGTCGGGTATCCCCTGCCATATGCAACTCTGCCAAATGATGATACTATCTTGTTTACGTACTTGCCGAGTTGCAATTTTTCAATGATAACTGCTTTAAACTTTTGTCCGTCATCATGCATGATTGGGCAATCGTGATGGCCTTGCTCAAATCCAGCGTCTCCACCACCAGTAGTTTACGCAGGATCACCTCGTGGTTGATGCCAATTACAAAGAAGTTTCACAGCATGTCTGCTAACGCAGTTTCGAACTTACACGGCCCAGCTAGACGTCTTAGGTTGGCAACGAATTCCGATACATCCTGGCCCTCAGAACGAACGTATAGAATCAATATCTTGAGATGATGATGCCTTCATCTGGTTTGAGATGGTCACGTACCAGAACACACAATGTTTCATAGTCCTTGTCTGTTGGACTTAAGGGCGAGAGGAGATTCTTTATGAGTCCATAGATTTTTGGACCGCAAAACGTGAGGACCGCCTGGTGCCGAACTGCGTCTGCCTCTTTCTCCATTTTGTTGGTCACAAAGTACTGGTTCAA
Organism: Pristiophorus japonicus; assembly: GCF_044704955.1. Classification (NCBI taxonomy): domain Eukaryota; kingdom Metazoa; phylum Chordata; class Chondrichthyes; family Pristiophoridae; genus Pristiophorus; species Pristiophorus japonicus. The sequence continues at coordinate 286,793,255 of NC_091979.1, forward strand.
GCGCACTACAAAGTCTGTCCAATCTTCTCCCTCCACGAATCGCTCCAGAATTTCAATTGTGCTCATTTTTGCATACGAAGGTTCTTGTTACCTTGTCACCAAATGTTTTGCATACAATAACTCAATAGACTGAATACTGTAGACTCCGAACAGGTACAGACCTGGCTCTACTTTATTAGGAACCAAAGTGATTAGATTACAAGATAGCTGGCCTTTTACCTAGGCCGCAAACACATGCGCACAGCCCAATGACCTCCGACAGTGGCGCCACCTGGTGGCTAGTAAACCAAAGCATACAGACATAACAATACTGCAGCCAAGAGGTGCGAGACCGCCTCCAAGCGATGGTTTCATACTGTTTTGATTTAGTGCCACCCACAGAATATACCTCACCCATCTCAAACGGGCACATTGTGAGTCCTGGGATCTAAGATCTCAGGTAGGCTTTTATAAATGTTGTTTAGTTGCTGTTCAAAGAAATTGGGAATTCCTTTCAGGCCTCCCATAGTGCTGCATGATTTAGTTGAGGAAGACAAGTTCATGATGGAAGAACAAATGCAGATGCAGCGACACCTAAGGTGTTTAGTCCACCACACCCGTCAGTATCCCAACACCCGTGTTTATACACCATTCTACACATACCTGTATGTCCAAGGATACCTGCCCACCAGGTCTGCTTCATAAAATTGGGTATCACCTGCTGCTTGATTAGGTGTAGACAACATCAAGCTGTAATGGTGAAGATTACCACAGCATGGTGATTTCATGTGATCAGAACCTTCTAGCCTGCTGACTCACTGGATTTTATGCTCCTCAGCCAACTATGCTATAGGACAAATTTTTGGGCAAGCCTTTTACGTGCAATAGGCTATTCAAATGAGGAGAAAGAGACTCCTGTCAGTGCGGCCTGCCTTTTGAGCTGTGAAACTATGCCTTGGGCTTGCTCAATCCTGTTATTGCCATTTTTGGAAAGGCGAGTCTCTGAGCAGCAAGCTCTCTCAGATTGGGTACAAAGCTCCCTGCACTCTTTCCCAACCATAACTTCTTAACACCACAACTTCCACTCCGCATCAGTGTGAGATTTTTTCATTTCTCTCACCAGCCATCTGTGCCCTATTTAAGCAAGGCTGTACAATTACTGTTGTATTGAAATACCAAAATAATTTGTATAGCACTCTTCTAACTGGCAGAAAGAGGAAATCGTATTAGTGTGGGGTAAAAATAAAGCCACATCACGAAGGTGAAAATAGAGTGCTTAAACTAATCACCACCTAGGTCTCAAGCAAGTTGCCTGGGATATTTACAAAGTTGATTTTGAATCTTTTCAATGTTATGAAAAGATTGGCAACACTATCGTAACTTAAAAATTTAACTGGTGTTCAGAAACTAGTAGATGGCGCTCTGAAATATGTGTGCAAGCTTAGATCCCTACTGTAGCTGGACAAAATATTGAAACCAGTAATGTAACGAGCGTTGCTGGCCCCAGCAACACTCTGTAGGTGCCTGTGTTATGACTCACCCTTATTTTGTGTTAGTGTTATTTTAACAAAGCCAAAACATTTATCATTAGCAACATCCAACACAAAACTTTGTTGCCTTTCCTTAGAAACTGGTGTATTACAGAAGCCTTTGGATTTTAGGATTAGACCCTATTAAACCCAATAATTACCCCAAAAGATGAATTCCAAATTTAGGGTTGAACAGAATGAGGTGTGGAAACACCAATGTCAGAATACTGTATTTTGGTGTGACTACCCAGCTACTTTCTCTGTTTGTCACATGGAGCATTTCATCATCTCTGCCAACAAGTAGCACTGACATTGCCTGTGCCACATTCAGATAACTAAGTGATGTTTCATGAAGGAGAAAGTGCTGTAAGGGACAGTTAATGATGCTGAAAGGGGAGGGGAAGATATGTTTGGTGGTGGAATTGCGCCACTCCTTTTGATATATACTTTTTGAAAACTATTGTGTTTATTGTTTAGTTAAAGTAATTGTTTTGTTCTTTCCTAAACTGTTTGATTATTAAAGCAAACTAAGCTTGATGTTTTCTGATTATGAACATTCCATTTTATTTTTGACTGATAAAGCAAGTTTGTTCACAGCTTATTCCAACTGATTTTTGACCTAAATTCAGGAAAAATCAAAATTATAGGCCTTTAAATACCATGTTTCAAAACACCTGTTTTTCTTTTACGGGTTTAATTGTGTGAATGTTAGTTTGTAAGTTGGCTATTGATCTGTATTGAATTTGACACAAAAAACAGTGTCATACATTTTAAAGAGCTTTATGACATTATGTTTGAAACTCTGTTTTGTTCAGAGAGCAAGAGAAGAATTCAGAACCATGTGTCATTTTTGTTAACTGTAAGTGATCCATTTTTGTTTCAATTTGATTCGTAATGTTTCACAATTTTTCACACACACATTGTCCTTCAAGAATATTCATGCAATTTCATTACCGAGAAAATAGGATATTTGGAAACTGTTTTTTAAAAAAAACACATTGACATAATGAGACCTGCAAAAACGGTGATTGCCAACAAAATGAAGAGAAATAAAATCAGAAAACTCTGGAAATATTCAGCAGGTCAGGCAACATCTGTGGAGAGGGAAAGAAAGTTAACGTTTCAGGTCGATGACCTTTTGTCAAAACTGGAAAAAGTTATCGATGTAACAGGCTTTAAGCAAGTACAAAGGCAGGGAAAGGGCGCAATTCCACCACCAAACACATCTTCCTCTCCCCTTCCAGCATTCCGAAGGGATCATTCACTCCGCGACACCCTGGTCCACTCTTCAATCACCTCCAATTTCCCTTCCCCGTCCCACGGCACCTTCCCGTGCAAGCACAGGAGATGCAGCATCTGCTCTTTTACCTGCTCCCATCCATCATCCAAGGCCCAAAACACTCCTTCCAAGTGCAACAGAGATTTAATTGCACTTTTTCCAATTTAGCATACGATATTCGCTGTTTGCGTTGCGGTCTCCTCTACATTGAGGAGAACAAATGCAGATTGGGGTGATTGCTTTGCGGAACACCTCTGTTCAATCCCTGAGCTGACAGTCGCTTGTTATTTTAATTCTCCGCCCCACTCCCACTCTGACCTCTCTGTCCAATGCATCCTACAGGATTCCAATAAAGCTCAATGGAAGTTCGAGTAACAGCACCTCATCTTTTGATTGGGCACTTTATAGCCTTCCGGACTCAACATTGTTGTTGTTGTTGTTGTTGTTCCGGCCTCAACATTGAGTTCAAAAATTTCAGATCATAACCACTGTTCCCATTTTTTCAGGCAGCAGTTATTGGTGATGATTCTGCTATTGTCATTTACAGTTTCTCTAGACCCATCTTTTAATGTTTTAATGTCATAATGTTTCTTACATTACAACAGTGACTACACGCCAAAAAGTACTTCATTGTCTGTAAAGCATGTTGAGACGTCCAGTGGTCACGCAAGCCTTTCTTTCTTTATCTTTTGTTTCTTTACTAGTCCCATAATCATCTCCTTTCACCTTGCACCATCATCTATTTTGTCATTTAATCACTCCTGTCTTCCATTCGATCACAGACTTTCCCTTTTGTTCTTTCCTCCGCTCTGCCTTTCCGTGCCTCTTGTATTGAATGTATTTATAAAACATTAGGAAATAACAGAGGCTCTTACTTAAAATCTGTTATATCTCTATCTCTAGCTTCTTCCAGTTCTGATGAAATGTCACCGACCTGAAGCATTAACTCTGTTTTTCGCTCACAGATGCTGCCTGATCTGCTGAGTATTTCCAGCATTTTCTCTTTTTATTTCACATTTCCAGCATCCGCAGTATTTCGTTGTAGAAAGTGAAGTTTGACAGGTTGAAAATTAAAACATTGCTATCAACCACTCATTCAATGAGATAAAAAAAATCCTATATAACTATTGTGTTCCTAACACAGATGAGACTGCACACAGGGAGGTTAAAGTAACAGTGACCTCAGTCTTTAATAAGACACTCCAGAGTTAGGAACAGGCATTAGGGGCTGGCTTATATACAGTGGTCCCAAGGGATGCTGGGATCCCTTGGGACTTCAGGGGATGCGCTCCCTGGTGGCGGAACATGGGAGTGCATGCTTTACAGATACACAACATCACTCCCCCCCGCAAAGTCAAAGTGAAAACGATTTACAAGGTGAGGCGGTCGGGAGCCTTTCTTTCCTTGGTGGACCACCTCGGTACAAATGTCTGTTCTGGTGTGTTGGCTGTGCCCTCGTTGGGCTGGCGTGTTGTTGGCCCTGCAGGGCTGCCGGGTGAGCCTGGCCTTGTTGGGCTGTTGGGCATGATGAGTTGGATTTCCTGGTCTGGGGTGGTGTCGTTGATCCTTTGGGTGTGTGTTGTGGGCTCGAAAAAGGCGGTGTCTGCTGTGGGTTGTTCAGGGCAGTCTGCGAACCGCAGCCTCGTTTGGTCCAGGTGTTTTCTGCAAATTTATCCATTGGTTAGTTTGACTACAATCACTCTACTCCCTTCTTTAGCGATCACCGTGCCCGCGATCCACTTGGGACCATGTCCATCGTTTAGCACATACACAGGGTCATTCAGATCAATTTCCCGTGACACAGTGGCACGACCATCGTTTAAATTTTGTTGCTGCCGCCTGCTCTCTAGCTGATCATGCAGGTTGGGATGAACCAGCGAGAGTCTGGTTTTAAGTATCCTTTTCATGAGTAGCTCAGCCGGGGGCACCCCTGTGAGCAAATGGGGTCTCGTGCAGTAGCTGAGCAGTACTCGGGACAGGTGGGTTTGGAGTGAGCCTTCTGTGACTTGTTTAAGGCTCTGTTTGATGGTTTGTATTGCCCGCTCTGCCTGCCCATTGGAGGCTGGTTTAAACGGGGCCATGTTTGATCCCGTCGCGGGTCATGAATTCTTTAAATTCGGCACTGGTGAAACATGGCGCGTTGTCACTGACCAGTATGTCAGGCAGGTCGTGGGTGGCAAACATAGCCCTCAGGCTTTCAATGGTGGCGGTGGCGGTGCTTCCTAACATTATTTCACATTCAATCCATTTTGAAAAAGCATTCACCACCACCAGGAACATTTTACCGAGAAACGGGCCCGCATAGTCGACATGGATCCAGAGCCAGGACCACAAACTTAGTGGTGCCTCTCTGGGAGTGTTGCTCAACTGAGCACACACGCTGCATTGCCGTACACAGGACTCGAAGTCAGAATCGATAACGGGCCACCATACGTGGGATCTGGCTATCACTTTCATCATAACTATACCCGGGTGTGTGCTGTTGAGATCCGAGATGAACGTTTCCCTGCCCTTTTTGGGTAGCACTACACGGTTACCCCACAACAGGCAGTCTGCCTGAATGGACAGCTTCTCTTTGCGCCGCTGGAACGGCTTGATTAGCTCTTGCATTTCAACGGGGATGCTGGCCCAGCTCCCATGCAGTACACAGTTTTTTACTAGGGACAGCAGAGGATCTTGGCTGGTCCAAGTCCTAATCTGGTGGGCCGTGACAGGTGATTTATCATTTTCAAACGCTTCCATGACCATCAGCAAGTCTGTGTGCTGCGCCACCATCAACAAGTTTACAGGCTGCGTCATTTCCACCCCCGTGGTGGGCAATGGTAGCCGACAGAGCATCCGCACAGTTCTCGGTGCCTGGCCTGTGGCGGATGGTATAGTTATATGCTGATAGCGCGAGTGCCTACCTTTGAATACGGGCTGAGGCATTAGTATTTATCCTCTTGTTTTCAGTGAACATGGATATGAGGGGCTTGTGATCGGTTTCCAGCTCAAATTTGAGGCCAAACAGGTACTGATGCAGTTTCTTTATCCCGTACGCACACGCTAATGCCTCTTTCTCAATCATGCTGTAGGCCCTCTCGGCTTTAGACAAGCTCCTGGAGGCATAGGCGACAGGTTGCAACTTCCCCACAACGTTAGCTTGTTGCAATACACACCTGACTCTGTACGACAAAGCGTCACATGCTAGCACAAGTCTTTTACACGGGTTATACAATACAAGCAGCTTGTTGGAGCATAAAATGTTTCTGGCTTTCTCCAAAGCAATTACTTGTTTTTTTCCCCATACCCAGTTCTCACCTTTACGCAATAACACATGTAGGCACTCTAAGAGGGTGCTTAACCCCAGTAGGAAGTTACCAAAATAGTTGAGGAGTCCCAGGAACGACCGCAGCTCTGTGACGTTCTGTGGCCTGGGCGCGTTCCTGATAGCCTCTGTCTTGGCGTCTGTAGGCCGATTGCCGTCCGCTGCGATCTTTCTCCCCAAAAACTCCACTTCTGTTGCCATGAAGACACATTTCGACCTCTTCAGCCGCAGTCCTGCGTGATCCAGTCGCTGGAGGACCTCCTCCAGGTTTTGTAGGTGCTCGGCAGTGTCCCGACCCGTGACCAATATGTCGTCCTGAAAAACCACCGTGCGTGGTACCGACTTGAGTAGGCTCTCCATGTTTCTCTGGAAGATTGCTGCAGCCGACCGAATTCCAAACGGGCATCTGTTGTAGATGAACAGTCGCTTGTGCGTGTTGATGCAGGTGAGGCCCTTCGAAGACTCCTCCAGCTCCTGCGTCATGTAGGCCGAAGTCAGGTCGAGCTTGGTGAACATCTTGCCTCCTGCCAGCGTCGCAAATAGGTCGTCTGCCTTAGGTCGCGGGTATTGGTCCTGTAGCGAGAAACGATTAATAGTTACTTTATAATCGGCGCAAATCCTGACCGTGCCATCATTTTTGAATACTGGAACAATCGGGCTGGCCCACTCGCTGAATTCCACTGGGGAGATGATGCCCTCGCGTTGCAGCCTGTCCAGCTCGATTTCCACTCTCTCCCTCATCATGTGAGGTACCGCTCGCGCCTTGTGGTGAATGGGTCGTGCCTCTGGGACCAAGTGGACCCACACCTTCGCCCCGGAAATGTTTCCAATGCCTGGCTCAAAAAGGGAAGGAAATTTGTTAAGAACCTGGGTACAGGAGGCCTCATCGACATGTGATAGCGCTTGGATGTCATCCTAGTACCAGCGGATTTTGCCCAGCCAACTCCTTCCAAGCAGTGTGGGGCCATCGCCCGGGACAATCCAGAGTCGCAGTTCATGCACTATGCCCTCGTAGGTGATCTTGACCATGGCGCTGCCCAGGACAGTGATAAGCTCTTTGGTGTGCATTCTCAGTTTCGTGTGGATGGGACTCAGGGCTGGTCTGAGTGCCTTGTTGCACCACAGTCTCTTAAACATCTTTTTACTCATGATGGATTGGCTAGCACCAGTATGCAGTTCCATGGCTACGGGTAAGCCATTCAATTTTACATTTAGCATTATAGGTGGACATTTCGTCAAAAATGTGTGCACCCTGTGTACTTCAGCATCTGCCTCCTCTCTCTGAGGCTGAAAATTGCGTTGATCCACCTTGGACCGATCTTCCTCTGCCACGTGGTGGTTAGCAGGTTTTGCAGAGCTTGCAGCTCGTTTGCAAGCTTGTTGGAGGTGCCCCATTGTTCCACAGCTGTTGCAAACATACCCTTTGAAGCGGCATGAATAGGCTGAATGGAAGCCTCCACAACGCCAACAAGGTGTGAATTGCCTTGCATTCATCCTTTGTTGCGGACTCTGAGTCATCTGGGTCACCTGAGGCCTGTTGGCAGTTGCCGACTCGTGGGTTCTGCCCTGTACATTTCGCAAACACAGTTCCAGTTAATTTATGAACATTGCTAGCACTTGTGTGCTGAGAGATTTGTTTGGTGTTATCACTGGTGGACATAAACGCCTGTGCTATCGCAATGGCCTTATTGCGGGTCGGTGTCTCTGTGGATATGTGAACTGGATATATGAAAATAAAGACAGTGATGTGAACTGGATATATGAAAATAAAGACAGTGACGTGAACTGGATATATGAAAATGTATAAGCCATGGAAAAATAACTAAGAGAATGTCAGATTGCAAATAATACAACATCAGCACAATTAACAGACTTTCTCAAGGTTTTTGTTACTAATCATGCCAGTATAATTGTAACATAATTGTAACATTTACAAGCAATGTGTAAGAAAGCTACTTGTAAGAAACAGATGCTGTAATCACTTGCCCGTATTTAATTGGGCAAGGAAGGCCAGGTATTGGCTAATGAGTGGACAAAGGGAAGGAGAGGTCACAAAGGATAGGGTGAACTAAATGTCTTTCCATTGTATTCTGTACTGAAATTGTATAAATATTGCGCCTATGTTGTAACAACACTTGTCCGTAGGAAGTGGTTACGCTTTATCAAGAGAGTATTCCTTCTGTTTGATAAGTCTCGGCCGGTAAGACAAATTAATAAAGACTGCTTTGTTACAAGCTCCTTTGGTGTTCGCTTCAGTATATTCACTGAAACAGATTGAAGGAAAAGAATCCAGAAATCAACATTTGGTGTCAGAAGTGGGATCTCAACGGACAACTGCTGAAAACTTGCGAATTAAGAACCAGACTAGCCTTGGACGGGACGGGAGGAAAATAGCCACTGGAGTGAGTATATTTTAAAATACCACTGCAGTTTCCTTCAATTTCAAAAGTCAAAGAAAAGTTTGGCCACTCGCTGGTTTTCAGGGACTGTCTGAACGAGATCCAGGTCAATCTGGCGAATACCTTCTAAACTTAGGTAATAAGTGTCCAAGTCAGGTGTGACGTCGACCTTGTATATCACTTGGCCCGTCAAGGCACTGATTGGATTTAAACTGCGCGGTGACGTGAAAGGATAGGGAGATCTGGAGATTAGAACAAATAGGGGATAAGCATCCAAGTCAGGTGTGACGTCGACCTTGTATATCACTTGGCCCGTCTAGGCACTGATTGGATTCGAATCGCGCGGCAACGCGGAAGGTAGGACTAGATAGGGCTAGATAAGTTAGATCCAATCATGGTGCGACGCAATCCGCGCGGTGACGCGGAAGGTAGGGCTAGATAGGGTAACACAAGATCGCGCAGCGACGCGTACCATGGGGTAACGCAGGATCGCGCGGTGACGTGAACCGCGGGCCGACGCAAGATTGCGCGGTGATGTGAACCGTGGGCCGACGCGAGATTGCGCGGTGACATGAACCGCGGGACGACGCGCAATCGCACGGCGACGCGAACCGCGGGGCGACGCGGGAGATAGGGTTAGTTTAAATCACGCGGTGACGCGAACCGCGGGGTGACGCAGGATATAGAGTTAGTTTAAATCACGTGGCAACGCGAACCGCGGGGTGACGCAGGAGATAGGGTTAGTTTAAATCGCGCGGCGACGCGAACCGCGGGGCGACGCAGAGAAAAAGAAACCACGCAGCGACGCGGAGGTTAGAGAAATATTAAGCCGCGGGACTGTGTAAAATTAAAATTAAAATTGTACTTATGCCAGGTGTGGCGTCGATCTTGTATATCACTTGGTCCGCCTAGGCTCTGGATAAGTTAACCAAAACCACCACGGGGCGACGTGGGGACATCGGGACTAATTAGAAACAGTTAAGATACGAGGGGCGACGCGAAAATGGGTAATCAGTGAGATAAAACCACGGATGCGGATAGTCCGCTCCAAAAGTTATGTGAGGAATTCCCTGAAAGAGCTGAACAATTTAGAAAATTATCAGGAGCCCTGAACAAATTATTAGGAGATGACCAATGGCCCCTAGGTGGCACTAGAAGCGTGGAGGTAGCAAAAAAGGCACAGGGATTGATTTGAAGAAGGGGACGAGGGAAAAGGGACAAAAATTTAATTGCAACATGGCGACACTATTGTCAATAATTAAAAGATGCATCACTTCTGTCAAGTTGGCAAATAAACGGCACTAAATAAGGATTCTCATTGACAGAGGGAGGACATGTTAAAACCATAGACGTCTTAAAAAAAGAATGTGCGCATGAAAAACGTACTAAGAGATCCGCTGGGACCTCTGAGAAAGGTATTGACCGACTACATAGTCAAATGGCTGGCTTTGCGTTGACCGAGGCTGATGATGAAATTGATGAATGGTCACTGACTCGGCGCCCAACGGTGCCTCCCGCAGCCCCTAGCCCCTTGCCCCAGTCTTCTTCCCATCCCCCTCCACCTTACACTCCGGCGAGAGGAGTTAAAGATAAATGTAACCCCACATCAACGAAGCAACAAGCCCAAACGGACTCCTCATTCTCTGATAGCGATTCGGATCCCCAGTTCACAGGCAATATAGCTGAGAGTACCAGATCTCACATTCAGAAGGGCAGAACTATATCTCGACATCACAGACAGTCCCGTAAATCTTCCAGTCAAACTACCAGTCCCAGTTGTGAAAAGCATAGCAAACACTCCCGCCGATCGAGACGCGGAGGTGTCGAGCAGTCAGACAGCTCCGAAACATCCTCCGACCTAGAAATGCCTTCCAAGATCCCAAAGCCCCGACACCAATTCCCAGTCTGACCAATGCCAAACCCTGATGCACAACAAGCTGCAAACCACCCCACCATAGATGTCTATGTGCCCTGGAAACTGAACGAAATTATGACCCTTATGGCCAGCATACCAGATCGGAAAAAAGAACCTGTCAAATTTATAGATTATCTTCGAATTACTATTTCAGTTTATAATGCAGAATCAAGGGACCTGTGGGCCTTGGTAAAACAAACCCTGAGCCCAACTGAGCATACCCGATTTCTAACTCACCTAGGACGTGCTACTCATGATGCATTGGTGGTTGCTCACCCTAACGATGTCCAGGATCGCCTAAACGCTATCTTTAATGCTCTCACCTCGACCCTTCAGAAGCCCATCAGTATGGCCGCAGTATTAGAAACTAAACCCAAATGAGAAGAAACTGCCGATGAATTCATGGAAAGATTTATTGAAATATACGGGAGTCAATCAGGAGATAATGCCTTCAGGGAAGGAGAGGATTCTCCTCAATTCTGCGCTATCCTACTTCAGTGCCTGCCCTATTCGATTGCTCACGCTATCCGGACAAATAATATGAATTGGGCAGATAACAGTAAAGCCCAGATGGAAAGGGCGGTTAAATATTATTGGCAGGAAAAGAAAGGAGAGGGGGGGAGGTGCGCCCCCAACCCGGGTCAAGACTGAATACATGACTAGAAAGGAAGAGCCGTCTCGGGTGGAAGGAACAAAACCCAACCCAAGGGGATACTAGATGGAGCCGCAATATTGCATACAGGGTTGGGTAGATAAGCAAGGATACGGTTATACTAAACACCCAAACGGCCCAGGCCCTGCTAATTACGGACCGCCCTACTGTCCCCGGCCTGGTATGGGAAGAGATCGGGGCTGGGAAAGATGAGATGGATGCTTTATTTGTGGACAAGAAGGACATTGGAATAGAAATTGTCCCTACCATCAGCACGAAAAAGGAAGAGGAGGAAGAGGAGGGGGGCAAGGGGGGAGAAGACGAAGATCTTTCACTAACTTCTCCCAGAACAACCCCTTTGGCCAACCGTCCCCCGATTATTCGTATTGACTACGTAGCTTGATTGTGCAGGGACCCTCCCCGGATGACGAACCGATGATATTGTTAAAAATTCGGAATGAGTGGCAACCCTTCTTGATAGTCACGGGAGCCTTCATGTCTTCTGTACAATCAAAGCTTAAACTCTCTACCTCCACTGAAACACAGGGACTGTCAGGATTCCTGGGACAAGTCTCTACATTCCCGGTGTCAGAACCGGTTAAAGTGGTTTACCAGGAAGAATCGGTGGAACATCAATTTGTTATCACTACCAATCTGGACTGTAACTTGATGGCTAGAGACCTCCTCTGCAAATTCCAGTTGCATTTGGAGTGTGGAGATGATGGGATTATTGTAAAACAAGGAACCCTTAAGCGGCAGTATTATACCACTAGAACCCCTCAGTGGTGGTCTCTGGACCTGCCACAGGCACCCTATCACGTGACCCTAGCATACGATCCCAGTGGAAAGAATCAGGACCTGCAGAACTTTTATCAGGATCACGAAGGGGAAGTGAAGGAAATTCTATTAAGGGCTAGAGTGACTGGACCGGAAGGGAAGGCAAATTTTGTGGAAATGGATAAGAATCTGTGGAGACAGCCCCCAACGGTGGCACCACATATTACTCGTGAAGTATTAGCTCCTCATCACGCTAAAGATTTGGGAGTTATGGTGCGCCAGGCGATAGACAAGGCTGACCCTACCAGCCGGGATGTGCAAATTGTAAAACATGGCCGAACAGTCCAATTCCACGGGGACCCCGAGAAGGTCTTAACGACTCTGCAGCATCATACTGGCTCTGACATACCTGACTATGTGGATCCTCATGTGTGGGCAGAGGACCCCTCCCAAGTGGATTATACTCCCATTGATCCGATTGAGATCCCAGTGCAGGGCAATGTGGACTGGCCCTCTATCCGACAGTACCCACTGAAATCACAGGCAATACCGAGTATCCACCGACTGATTAAGGGGCTAGTGGAACAGGGGATTTTGGTCCAATGCCAGTCCCTGTGTAATACTCTATACTGGCAGTCCCTAATCCAGGCAGACCAAACGAATACCGTTTAGTTCAAGACCTTCGAGCTATCAATGCTATCGTCCAGGCCCTGCACGCTCTGGTTCCCAACCCAGCACAGATACTGTCAATAATCCCAGCAAACGCCAAGACCTTCAACATGCCTTCTTCGCTTTGCCGCTAGCCCAGGCAAGTCAGTACCTATTCGCCTTCACTTACCAGGGACAGCAATATACCTGGACTAGACTTCCCCAAGGGTTCATCCACTCCCCGACTTTATTCTCAAGGTGCCTGCAGAAACAGTTACAATCCCTCACGCCACTTTAATTCAGTTTGTGGACGATTTACTGGTAGCCAGCGCAGATGAACCAATAGGGAGGATGCTAATCAGTTACTGAATTACTTGTCCTCCCTGGGATACATAGTTTCCCCGTCAAAGGTCAAAATTGTCCAGTCTCAAGTCAAATTTCTTGGGATCATTTTATCAGGCACCCACCGAGCCTTGGAGGCATGTCGAATCGAACCCATCTGCCAGTTTCCAGTCCCTAGCACGGCTAGATAAATGCGGCAGTGGTTGGGGATGATAAATTACTGTAGATCCTGGATACCTAATGCTGCCCTGATGACCAAGCAACTCACACCATACACTACCAAGGAAGGCAGCTTTGAAATAGAAACCACAGACGTCCAAGCCTTTAAGGAACTAAAAACTGCCCTGCTGCAAGCTCCGGCTTTGGGCCGGCCCCTCTATGACCGGCCCTTTCAACTGTATTGTACGATCTTGAAAGATTGTGCTACCGCTGTCTTAACTCAGAAACACGGGGATAAGCATAGGCCTGTTGCCTACTACTCTTCTAAAATAGACCCCGTTGCCTTGGGACACCCCGTATGTACTCAAATATTAACTGCCATCTACAATAGCCTTCAATCTGCCGCCAACCTTACCCTCCAGCAGGATATTGTTGTATATACCTCTCACTCCGTAGCTGCCCTCTTGGGTCAACTGCAGACTCAACATCTTACCATGGCCAGGCAAAGTAGATATGAGATCTATCTACTAAATAATCCAAGGCTGACCTTTCGGCACTGTACTGCCATTAATCCGACCTATTTTCTTACCAAGCCACCCCAAGATGAGGAAGAACTGAGTCATGACTGTTTATCTTTAATTCAAGAAGCTAACTCGGTCAGGGAGGATTTAGTTGATGTACCAATGGAGGACCCTGACTGTATTATGTATGTTGACGGAAGCTCTTCCATTGACCCAGAAGGCAGACGAAATTCGGGATACGCCATAGTAAACCAGGAGAATCAGGTCGTGGAATCTGCTGCCTTTGAAACTGCCTATTCCGCCCAACAAGCTGAACTATTCGCCCTCACCCGAGCCTGTATCTTGGCTAAAGACCTCAAGGTCAATATCTATACCGACTCTGGGTATGCCTTTGGGGTAGCCCATGATTTCGGACAATTATGGAAAAATAGGGGATTCCTAACTTCAAATGGGAATGAGATATCCCATAAGCAGCTTGTATCTGACTTGTTGCAAGCCCTCATGCTCCCCAAGCGCATTGCCATTGTCAAATGTACCGCCCACACTACCGGAAACTCTCCGGTTGATATAGGGAACCACTGTGCTGACAAAGAGGCCAAACAGGCCTCTCGTGGACAACAAATGGTAGTGCCCAGAATGATGAGTCAAACTAAAAATCCTGCAAAGGATAAATTAGCCTCGGAAAAACCAATGCCAACCATCCAAGATGTCATTAAAGCACAGGAGGATGCTCCTGAAAAAGATAAACTGTTGTGGAAAGATTATGGATGTACCTATGACAATGTCTCTAAACTCTGGACCACTCCCGCGGAACAGACTTGCATGTCTGACGAGTTGGCCTTATGGGTTATTGAATGTATGCATTTTGCTACTCATTGTGGAGCAAGGGCAATAAGTGATACGCTTTTGGCTGCTTGGTGGCACTCTAGACTCCAGGTGTTGGCCCAGAACATCAGTAATCATTGCCTTGTTTGCCAACAGCATAATCCAGGGAAGGGAGTCCCCTGTGATTGGGGTAAGACGCCCCTACCAGAAGGTCCCTTTGAGACCTTGCAGTTGGACTACATTGAGTTGCAAAGGGTTCAGTGTTACAAATATGTGTTAGTAATAGTGGATGTGTTCAGCAAATGGATCAAAGCTTACCCTACCCTGGATAATAAGGCTCAAACTGTTGTTAAAGTATTAATGAGGGAAATTGTTCCTAGATATGGTATCCCTGCTCGACTGAGTTCCGATAATGGCCCTCAATTTATTGGCCAAGTTAACAAAGAATTCTGTTCCCAGATGCGCATTAACCAGCAGCTGCATTGTGCCTACCGACCCCAAGCTGCGGGATTAGTTGAACGTGCTAATCAAACTCTTAAAACCAAGCTTGCAAAACTGGTAGCATCAACCGAACTCAATTGGCTTAAACTCCTTCCCATAGCCCTATTCCAGATTCGCACTACTCCTACTGGTAAGGCTAGGCTGACCCCCGCTGAGGTCATTTATGGTAGACCCCTTAGGACCCCCTAGAATCAGAATGTCCCCTCCACTGTCCAGTTCCACCACATGACTGAGGAGATGACCACCTATATTCTTTCCTTGACTCAGGCTCTGCGAATAGCACACAACCAGGTTCGAGAGGCTCACCTCGACCTCCCAGTTTTACCCGAATCATCCCTCGTGGTCCCAGGGAAGTATGTCCTGATTAAGAAATGGATTCGAAAGGGATTAGAGCCACGATGGGAGGGGCCTTTTCAGATGTTACTCACTACCCCTACTGCAGCCAAGGTTGAGGGGGAAAATGCCTGGGTTCACCTGCACCACTGCAAGCTCACCACCCTCTAACAAACCTATTTTACTGGTTATTCTAATTCCTTTTTCTGTTCCAGATTTCCTCTTCTCCATAGCTGAACAAGGCCGTCGACATCCTAATAGATAGCCAGCTACACCGACAGCTATACCACAGTGACCTGAGAAGAGAGACGAGAAAACTGAACTCTATTAATCAGCAAAATTGGACTATTTAATTGAATTCTGAGCCGTAAGATGAAACCATGTCTGTTTGCCACAGTCTGTATAATAGTATTGATATATGGCAGTTTCGGCGCATGGGAAGGGAGACAGAGGCGAGAGCTCCATGTAAACACCTTTTTAAATATGTCTTATGTTTATGCGCAAAATGAGCACTTTTCTAGATGCTGGGTGTGTTCACATATACATTCCAAAGGGGGAATTCTTTTGCACACCGTTCCACTGACCCTAACTGAGACTGTCAGATGGATTCAGAGCCAGACTGTCATAAGGGGGGGGGCCAATACAAGTACGAGTGATGAAAGGCGGGTCAAGAGAGGGATCACGGAGACCAGGAGGAATATCATACCGTTGCCACGTGAACGACCATGGGGAGGTCACCAAGTGGGAGAGTGCTGGAGACCCCATTAGTCAGACGTTCCAGGGATGGTACCAACCAACCTACAACCGTGAAAAGGAACCCCCATTCATAGCCCTGACCAATACCTCAGAGATTGGGAGGTCAACCGGGGACACCAGTAACAAGGGACATATCATAGGGTACAGCAATTGCCCACACAGTCTCAACCTCACCGCAGGTGCACGAGTCACCATCCTCTCTCACGATCCGAATAACACAGGTGGAAGTTTGTGGGCCCAGTCCTGGGACCCGGAAGCAATATATCAGAAAGCAGCTTTTAACGGCACGTATTTCGTGTGCGGTCATAAGGCATATCCTTGGTTGCCTAGGCGATGGACAGGGTCCTGCTATCTGGGATATATGGTGCCATTTGTGCGGCAAGTACGTACCCTGGCGGAAGCACATGCCTCCAGCCGATACAAGCGAGCCATCACCCCCACCGACAAGTTCTTTGGGGTCATGATGTTCCCAATCGGGATAAGACGTCTCATGGATGAAGTACAGAACCTAGAGACGATATTGGAACAGATAGCGAACAATACTGCTGAAGCTCTGGAGGGCATCACAGCTGAAATGGTAGCAATAAGGACTGTAGCATTACAAAATCGAATGGCCCTCGATTACCTGTTAGCTGAGAAAGGGGGAACGTGTGCCCTGATAGGATCTGAATGTTGCACTTACATTCCCGATAATTCAGAAAACATAACCAATCTCGCTGATCACATAAGAAGGGAGGTAAAGATGTTATCCACACCAGCAAGAGGATCTAGCAGGTCTGATTGGCTGTTAGGTGGATCTTGGAGATCCTATCTAATGCATAGGGCAATTATTCTCATCGTAGTAATAATTACCTGTTGTCTGATTGTTGGTTGCCTTAACCTCTGCTGTAAAGTAATGATGGCAAGGTTAGCAAACCCTCTTGTGGTCAAGGGCTCCCGGGTTATGATCCAACAAACTAAAAAACTACACGACAATAACAACAATATGATTCAGGAAATAGAGTGTGAACGGATGAATGCAATACTCCTAGAATGATCCTAAATGTTATCATGGAATGATAAAAGGGGGGAATGTGGATATGTGAACTGGATATATGAAAATAAAGACAGTGATGTGAACTGGATATATGAAAATAAAGACAGTGAAGTGAACTGGATATATGAAAATATATAAGCCATGGAAAAATAACTAAGAGAATGTCAGATTGCAAATAATACAACATCAGCACAATTAACAGACTTTCTCAAGGTTTTTGTTACTAATTATGCCAGTATAATTGTAACATAATTGTAACATTTACAAGCAATGTGTAAGAAAGCTACTTGTAAGAAACAGATGCTGTAATCACTTGCCTGTATTTAATTGGGCAAAGAAGGCCAGGTATCGGCTAATGAGTGGACAAAGGGAAGGAGGGGTCACAAAGGATAGGGTGAACTAAATGTCTTTCAATTGTATTCTGTACTGAAATTGTATAAATATTGCGCCTCTATGTTGTAACAACACTTGTCCGTAGGAAGTGGGTATGCTCTATCAAGAGAGTATTCCTTCTGTCTGATAAGTCTCGGCCGGTAAGACAAATTAATAAAGACTGCTTTGTTACAAGCTCCTTTGGTGTTCGCTTCAATGTATTCACTGAAATAGATTGAAGGTAAAGAATCCAGAAATCAACATCTCTACAGTCAAAGGCTTTCGTAGGATGGTCTCGTGGCCAATGCCCAGTCCAAAAAAGTCTCCGAGCATTTGCTCCAGGTAGCCATCAAACTCACACTGTCCTGCAAGTCGCCTTAGCTCGGTGACGTAGCTCACGACTTCCTGACCTTCAGATCGCTGGCACGTGCAGAACTGATACCGCACCATCAGCACGCTCTCCTTTGGGTTAAGATGCTCCCGAACCAGTGTACACAGCCCCTCATACAACTTATCTGTCGGCTTCACCAGAGCCAGAAGGTTCTTCATGAGGCTGTAGGTCGGTGCCCCGCAGACCGTGAGGAGGACCGCTCTCCTTTTTCCAGCACTTCCTTCTCCGTCCAGCTCGTTGGCTACAAAGTATTGGTCTAGCCGTTCGACATAGGCTTCCCAGTCCTCACCCGCCGAGAACTTCTCCGGGATGCCCACAGTTTGCTGCATCGTTGCGTTGTATTCGTATACTCGTCGGCAGTTATTGTGTTCCTAACACAGATGAGACTGCACTCAGGAAGGTTAAAGTAACAGTGACCTCAGTCTTTATTAAGACACTCCAGAGTGAGGAACAGGCCTTAAAGGCTGGCTGAAATATAGTGCTCCCAAGGGATGCTGGGATCCCTTGGGACTTCAGGGGATGAGCTCCCTGGTGGCGGTACATGGGAGTGCATGCTTTACCGATTCACAACAATAACCAATAGTCATGAGTTAATAAGCAGCATAGAAATAACCAGCAAGTCTAACTGCATCTGTAAAAAGATACATTAATATTCTGTGTGATGAACATGGGCCCAAAATTTAAGCTGCTGTGTATTTTCAGCAGCTCTATTTTTTTTTTAATTTCAGATTATTAGTTTTGCTGTTCTCTGGAAAGATGTTTTAGAACTACATTGAGAGCAAGAGGATAACTAAAAAAAGAGTAGAGCCTATTAGAGACCAGAAAGGTAATTTGTATGCGGAGACAGAAGATGTGGGTATGGTTCTTAATGAATAGTTTGTGCCTGTTTTCACAAAAGAGAGGGGCAATGCAGACATTGCAATCAGGGAGGTGGAGTGTGAAATGTTAGATGAAATAAACATAGTGAAAGAGGAAGTATTAAGGGGTTTAGCATCTTTGAAAGTGGATAAATCCCCAGGCCTGGATGAAATGTATCCCAGGCTATTAAGAGAAGCAAGAAAGGAAAAAGCAGAGGAGCTTACCATAATTTTCCAATCCTATCTGGCTACAGGTGCCGGAGGACTGGAGGACTGCTAAAGTTTTATCTTTGTTGAAAAAGGGAGAAAAGGATAGGCCGAGTAATTACTGGCCATTCAGCACAACCTCGGTGGTGGGAAAATTATTGGAACAAATTATAAAGGACAGAATAAATCTTCATTTAGAAAGACACGGATTAATCAAAGACAGTCAGCCTGGACTTGTTAAGGGAAGGTCATGTCTGACTAACTTGATTGAATTTTTTGAGGAGGTAACAAGGAGGATCGATGAGGGTAATGCCTTTGATGTAGTGTATATGGATTTTAGCAAGGCTTTTGATCAGGTCCTACATGGCAGACTGGTCACGAAAGTAAAAGCCCATGGGACCGAAGGCAAAGTGGCAAGTTGGATCCAAAATTGGCTCAGATGCAGGAAGCAAAGGGGAATGGTTGATGGGTGTTTTCGTGACTGGAAGGATGTTTTCAGTGGGGTTCCACAGGGCTCAATACTTGGTCCCTTGCTTTTGTGGTATACATAAATGATGTGGACTTGAATGTAGCGGGTATGATTAAGATGTTTGCAGATGATACAAAAAATGACCATATGGTTAATAATGAAGAAGAAAGCTGTAGACTGCAGGAAGATGTCAATGAACTGGCCAGGTGGGCAGAACAGTGGCAAATGGAATTCAATCCAGAGAAGTGTGAGGTCATGCATTTGGGGAGGGTTGGAGTATTCACTGGAGTTTAGAAGGGTGAGAGGGGATCTTATAGAAACATATAAAATTCTGACGGGACTGGACATGTTCGATGAAGGAAGAATTAATGTATATTGTAAATAGCTGGGGTCCCAGCAGTGAGCCCTGCTGACTGCCTGCCATTCTGAAAAGGACCCGTTTATCCCGACTATCTGCTTCCTGTCTGCCAACCAGTTCTCTATCCACGTCAGTACATTACTCCCAATCCCATGTGCTTTAATTTTGCACACTAATCTCTTGTGTGGGACCTTGTCAAAAGCCTTTTGAAAGTCCAAATACACCACATCCACTGGTTCTCCCTTATCCACTCTACTCGTTACATCCTCAAAAAATTCTAGAAGATTTGTCAAGCAGGATTTCTCTTTCATAAATCCATGCTGACTTGGACCGATTCCGTTACTGCTTTCCAAATGAGCTGCTATTTCATCTTAAATAATTGATTCCAACATTTTCCCCATTAACGATGTCAGGCTAACAGGTCTATAATTACGCATTTTCTCTCTCCCTCATTTCTTAAAAAGTTGTGTTACATTAGCTACCCTCCAGTCCATCAGAACTGATCCAGAGTCGATAGACTGTTGGAAAATGATCACCAATGCATCCACTATTTCGAGGGCTACTTCCTTAAGTACTCTGAGATGCAGACCATCAGGCCCCGGGGATTTATTGGCCTTCAATCCCATCAATTTCCCTAAAACAATTTCCCACCTAATAAGGATATCCTTCAGTTCCTCCTTCTCACTAGACTCTCGGTCCCCTACTATTTCCGGAAGGTTATTTGTGTCTTCCTTCGTGAAGACAGAACCAAAATATTTGTTTAACTAGTCCAGCATTTCTTTGTTCCCCATTGTAAATCTGAATCTGACTGCAAGGGACCTATGTTTGTTTTCACTACTCTTTTTCTCTTTACATCTCTATAGAAGATTTTGCAGTCAGTTTTTATGTACCCAGCATGCTTCCTCTCATACTCTATTTTCCCCCTCCTAATTAAATCCTTTGTCCTCCTCTGCTGTATTATAACATTCTCCCAGTCCTCAGGTTTGCTGCTTTTTCTGGCCAATTTATATGCCTCTTCCTTGGATTTAACACTATCCTTAATTTTCCTTGTTGGCCACGGTTGAGCCACTTTCCCCGTTTTATTTTTACTCCAGACAGGGATGTACAATTGTTGAAGTTCATCCATGTGATCTTTAAATGTTTGGCATTGCCTATTCACCATCAACCCTTTAAGTATCACTCGTCAGTCTATTCTAGCCAATTCACGTCTCATACCATCGAAGTTACCTTTCCTTAAGTTCAGGACCCTCGTCTCTGAATTAACTGTGTCGCTCTCCATCTTAATAAAGAATTCTATCATATTATGGTCACTCTTCCCCAAGGGGCCTCGCACAACAAGAGTGCTAATTCTCCCTTTCTCATTACACATCACCTAGTCTAGGATGGCCAGCCCTCTCGCTGGTTCCTCGACATGTTGGTCTCGAAAACCGTCCCTAATACACTCCAGGAAATCCTCCTCCACTGCATTGCTACCATTTTGGTTAGCCCAATCAATATGTAGATTAAAGTCGCCCATGATAACTGCTGAACCTTTATTGCACGCATCCCTAATTTCTTGTTTGATGCTGTCCCCAACCTCACTGCTACGGTTTGGTGGTCTGTAAACAGCTCCCACTAGCGTTTTCTGCCCTTTGGTATTCCGTAGCTCCACCCATACCGATTCCACATCATCCAAGCTAATGTCCTTCCTTACTATTGCATTAATTTCCTCTTTAACCAACAATGCCACCCCGCCTCCTTTTCCTTTCTGTCTATCCTTCCTAAATGTTGAATACTCCTGGAAGTTGAGTTCCCAGCCTTGGTCACCCTGGAACCATGTCTCCGTGATGCCACTTACATCATACACGTTAACTGCTATCTGCGCAGTTAATTCGTCCACCTTATTCCGAATACTCCTTGCATTGAGGCACAGAGCCTTCAGGGTTGTCTTTTTAACACATTTTGCCCCTTTAGAATTTTGCTGTAATGTGGCCCTTTTTGCTTTTTGCCTTCGGTTTCTCTGCCCTCCACTTTTACTTTTCTTCTTTCTATCTTTTGCTTCTGCCCCCATTCTACTTACATGGCATTTACCCACTCACCTGACCTGTCCAAGTCACCCTGCAGCCTCTTAGCATCCTTCTCACAGCTCACACTGCCACCCAGCTTAGTGTCATCTGCAAACTTGGAGATATTACACTCAATTCCTTCATCTAAATCATTGATATTTATTGTAAATGGCTAGGGTTGCAGCACTGAGCCCTACGGCACCCCACTAGTCACTGCCTGCCATTCTGAGAAGGACCCGTTTATCCCTACTCTTTGCTTCCTGTCTGCCAAACAGTTCTCTATCCATTTCAGTACATTACCCCCAATACCATGTGCTTTAATTTTGCACACTAATCTCTTGTGTGGGACTTTGTCAAAAGCCTTTTGAAAGTCCAAATACACCACATCCACTGGTTCTCCCTTGTCCACTCTACTAGTTACATCCTCAAAAAATTCTAGAAGGTTTGTCAAGCATGATTTCCCTTTCGTAAACCCATGCTGACTTGGACCGATCCTGTCACTGCTTTCCAAATGCGCTGCTATTTCATCTTTAATAATTGATTCCAACATTTTCCCCACTACTGATGTCAGGCTAACCAGTCTATAATTACCCATTTTCTCTTTTCCTCCCTTTTTAAAAAGTGGTGTTACATTAGCTACCCTCCAGTCCATAGGAACTGATCCAGAGTCGATGGACTGTTGGAAATTGATCACCAATGCATCCACTATTTCTAGGCCCACTTGCTTAAGTACTCTGGGATGCAGACTATCAGGCCCCGGGGATTTATCGGCCTTCAATCCCATCAATTTCCCGAACAAAATTTCCCGCCTCATAAGGATATCCTTCAGTTCCTCCTTCTCGCTAGTGCCTCGGTCCCCTAGTATTTCCGGAAGGTTATTTGTGTCTTCCTTCGTGAAGACAGAACCAAAGTATTTGTTCAATTGGTCTCCCATTTCTTTGTTCCCCATTATAAATTCACCTGATTCTGACTGCAAGGGACCTATGTTTGTCTTCACTAATCTTTTTCTCTTCACAAAATGACCTGGGAGTGCATGTCCACAGATCCCTGAAGGTGGCAGACCAGGTAGATAAGGTGGTTACGAAGGCGGATGGAATACTTGCCTTAGTTAGCCGAGGCATAGAATAAAAGAGCAGGAAGGTTACGCTTGAACTGTATAAGACACTAGTTAGATCACAGCTGGTGCACTGCATGCAGTTCTGGTCACCACATTACAGGAAAGATGTGATTGCACTCGAGAGGGTGCAGAGGAGATTATGAGGATGTTGCCAGGACTGGAGAATTTTAGTTGTGAGGAAAGATTAGATCGGCTGGGGTTGTTTTCTTTGGAACAGAGGAGGCTGAGGGGAGACTTTATTGAGATGTATAAAATTATGAGGGGCCGAGATAGAGTGGATAGGAAGGACCTATTTCCCTTAGCAGAGGGAACAATAACCAGGGAGCATCGATTTAAAGTCACTGGGGGGAGGTTCAGAGGGTACTGAGGGGAAATGTTTTCACCCAGAGTGTTGTGGGGGTCTGGAACTTCGAGCCTGAAAGGGTGGTCGAGGCAGAAACCCTCACCACGTTTATAAAGTACCTGTACTTGGAAATGCACTTGAGGTGCTGTAACTTGCAGGGTTATGGACCAACAACTGCAAAGTGTGATTCGGCTGGATAGCTCTGCCGAACGGCCTCCTTCTGTGCTGTAAATGTCTCTGATTCTACGATCCAACACAACACACATTTCGCCGTTTGAGTCCCACCACAGTGCGCTCGCTTTGTTGGCGTGGTGACAGGCGGCGTCGCCATGGAGACGCGGAGTGTTTGCTGGGCTGAGGGCGAGAGCCGGTCCCGTCCCGTCAGATGGAGGACGAGCGGCGGCGGCGGAGCGGCCCCGCGGGCGGGGAGGGTTGTGAAATGATGGATTTAAGTGGAAGGGGTCTGGAAGAGTTGCCTGAGCACATCCTCCACATGTCCGGCTTAGAGGTGAGGCAGCGCCGCAGCCCCGGGAGTAGCTGCCTGCTTCCTCTGAGCTGGCGGTTTGTGTCTGCTACTGGCAATCGCGTTTTGTTAAAACACGAACACAACCCCCGCCCCCTGACCCCAACCACCCGAACACGTCAATCTCTCCCCCCCCCCCCCTCCCACTAACCAATCCCCCAAACCCCACCCCTCACACTAGCCTCCTAACGTCAATCCCTCGACACCAACCCCCACTAATGTCACCGTCCGACACTAAACAATCCCCCAACCCCCTAACCATCACCCTGACACCCACCAACCGCCCTTAACGCTGGCCTCCCACCCCAACGCTGACCTAAAATGTTGACCTCCCGCCCCAACGCTGACCTCCCGCCCCAACGCTGACCTCCCACCCCAACGCTGACCCCTAACGCTGACCTCTAACGCTGACCTCCCGCCCTAACGCTGACCCC
This sequence comes from Pristiophorus japonicus, assembly GCF_044704955.1. NCBI lineage: Eukaryota > Metazoa > Chordata > Chondrichthyes > Pristiophoridae > Pristiophorus > Pristiophorus japonicus. The sequence goes on from NC_091979.1 coordinate 286,817,329, forward strand.
ACGCGCTAATGCTGACCCCACGCGCTAACGCTGACCCCACGCGCTAACACTGATCCCAACGTTGACCCCACGTGCTAACGCTGACCCCCCTAATGTTGACTTCCTGCCCTAACGTTGACCTCCTAAGGCTGACCCCTAACACTGACCTCTAATGTTGACGTCCCACCCTAATGCTAACCCCTAACGCTGACCTCTTGCCCTAACAATGACCTTTTGCCCTAACGCTGACTCCTAACGCTGACCTCCTGCCCTAACGGTGACCCGTAACGCTGACCTCCTGTTCTAAACGCGGACACCTAACGCTGACCTCCGGCCCTAACGCTGCTCTCCCGCCCTAATGCTGCCCTTCCACCCTAACTCTGACCTGCTGTCCAAACGCTGACCTCTTGCCCTAATGCTGACCTCCTGCCCTCACACCGACCTCCCGCGCACAATGGATTATGCATGAATTTGCATGAACTTTGAATATTAAGCATGTCTATGGACTGTGCTTTTGGCAAAAAAATATTTGCATATGTTCTAAAGGTCTTGCACATGTATTGTAGCAATTTATGACCTACTAGATGAACATGTTTTATAAAATAATTAGCACTCATCCGATTCAGTGGTGTTAGAGGAAATATCTGATCCCTGTTCCAAAAGGTAAAATATTAATGATTTTTTCCTTCGGCAAATACGTTTCTAGCATTGCTACTTTTTTATAAATAGTTTTCTTTATTTACCTTGTTGCATATCACATATCATTGATGTGTTTTTGCCAGTCTTCAGCAATTCATGTGACTTGATTTTGCTCACTTTTTTAATATACATATTAAGGTGACACTGCCTGTATAGTAAACATTTCCTTTCTGGTGCCTAGAAATATATATTATGACATATGAAAATGTATTTCCCACACATCCTACTACAGTAATATTTGATACAGTTTCCCAACTGTGCAGAAGAAGAAACTATTATTTTCCACGGTCAGGTTGATCACTTCCAGTAGTTAAGATGGCAAATTTGAATCGATACAACTGACTACTAATTTTCTGTTACAAAGATTTGCAGATCATGGTGATGGATAATTCAGCCTAAGAAGGCGAGGTGCATTCTTAGCTCTTTATTTCTCTTGAGCATGTTCTTTTCAGATTGCCCCTTGAAAAATAGCTACCAGGTTTCCAAAAGAAAAAGGGTTTCTCTGCTGTTGTGCCTACCACAGTAGAATAGGTGATAATGTGTGAATGCTCTAGTGGCCTCCGTTTAATCTGTTTGGATCTTGCATGTGCTTCGTCAGTATATATTCGCAGGTTAGAGACAGCTAACATGTAAGTGATCTTTTAGAAAGTGATAGGAGCAATTGGAGTGTATTGCGAGGGATGATGTTAATGATACAAATAATGTGCATAGATCAGTAAAAACCAATGGGTGCCAGAGTAAGCTTTCATCTTTGTTATGCATTGTGAAAGCCACCCCACAGAGTGTTGAGAGGGACCTGATGCATGACAAACTTCACATAGTGTGTGAGATTGATGTTAGAAGCCATGGAGGCATGCATAGATGGAAATGGTACTCACCCTGACGATCTCGTAAGGTCATTGAACGTTTTTCTGCACTGTGTGCCAGTCCTGGGCACAGTGTCTGCAGCAGACACCTCCTGTGCAATGTCCCTCCATATGCGTTTAAACACAGGAGGGAGTGGTCTGGCTCCCCCAGCAAGATGGAGTGAAGCTCACTTCCTCTCCACCGCGCTCGTCAACGCTGAAGCGCCTGGCACGCTGCCTTCCTTTCTGCTCTTCCACCTTAGCAGAAGTGGCTGAAGTGTGTTGGTTTAAATGCGCATGCGCACAGGAAGCTAGCACACCCTGCATTTGCATTTGCGACTGGAAAAGAAACCAAGAAGAAAAAAAAATTTCAATGAGCATGCGCAAAATGGCCACCGCCTTCAACGCCGAAAGTTTTGGCTTGGGCACACAAAGTCAGTCGTATAATGCCTGACTTAACGTCAATGCTCCTCCAGATCACTTTTTGCTGAAAATTCCTGATGAGGGCGCAAACTATTTTCCGTTGCTAACCTTTACACCCTGCCGCGAATAGTGCCCCGAAATACAAAAAGCCCAAATTCCAGCCCTTTGTCTTTGCGAAGTTACAATATAAAAAGACAGTCATTACTTTATACAATCCAAAATCAGCTCAAATGGTATGATTCTCAGACAAGCTTAAAGAATTGGTAGAAGATAGTCACATCTGTACCCAAGAAGGGTCTATTTTGACCCCTCTTCCGAAAGAACACAAACCTGTGCAGGTAAGACAGATGTTGAACACCGTGGAGCAGTTTATTATAGAACCTGCATAGAATCAGGAAATGGCACAGCGGGAAACCCTCTCTGCAACTAATTAAACAGTCACTTGCCTGCAGACTCATACCCTGAACCTTGGGTTTTCTATCCCTTTATTTTTGCCTGTTGCCTGTTAGCCCTCTCCTCCAGCCTTGGGATAGACTGCCAATGGGTTGAAATGTCTTCTCAGCTTTTTCTAAGGTTCAATGATTTTGTGCTCTCTCCGCATCGAAAGAGGTTAATGAGAAATTTCTTTACACTGAGGGATGTTGGAGCATGGAATACTGTGCCACTGGTGGGGTTAAGGCAGACAGCATTGCATCTTTTAAGTGAAAGTTGAATAAATATCTGAATCAGAGGAAGATCTTGGGCCAGATTTTTGGCTTTCAGAGTTTTCGCTGAAAACGGTAGCAATACGTGAAACTTACCGTTTTCGCTGCACTACCGATTTTAGGCCAAACCTTCGGTAAGGGAGGCGTTGCACAAAACCCGAGTTTCGGCAACTTTAGTCTGGGAACTGGAACGCTGTGAGAATGGCCTTGGGAGGGGGGAAAAAACACTCCAAAAACATTTACAAGACCCTTAACTATCTAATTCCTGCAAAAAAATAAAAAATAAAAACTTTTAACTTACCTTTTTTGCAGGTTTTTATACTTACCGCTGCTGGCAGGGCTGCACCGACAGATTTGACCTGTCGCTATTCTGGGCACGGCGTACGGGTCCGGGTCGGGAGAGTGCCAAAACTCGGACGCAGATGTAATCTGAGTCGTTAGGCGTCGGCGCACCTCACCCCGGCAATACTTGAAAGTGGTGCCACAAACAAGTACCCAAGGATCCCGCCCGAGCTTTGCGACTGGGTTTTTGCCATGGAGGGTCAAATCGTGGCAAAAACCCAGTCACAAACCTGCTGAAAATCCAACCCTGATATTGGGAGAGACTGGGGCAATGGGATTAGTTTTAGATTGCTCCAGTACAAAAAAAATGGGACTAAGTTAAGTTTTCTTTAAATATCTTGTTGAATCTGATGATCAGGCTTGTTCTATATCTTTTAGACATCAACTTTTTTTTGTTGTTTCATAATGACCACCGCCTGTTCTGTAAAGTTCTATGGTTCTATGTTCAAACCTCTACTTGAACCTCTGCACAATTGTGTAGTAAGTTGGCCACAAAGAAATTAATTCAAATAGCACACTTCAACTCATCTTTGTGGCTGCTTTCTACCATTCATATGTATAAATTGCATCCAGATCAAAAAATGAAGGTTAATAGTGGCCCAGTTTGTGATTTTAAACAATTTAAAACTGAAGTACAGGTTGGCACTGCTGAGCTTGTGTTACAGTACAAGTGTTACTGTACAAGTGTTGTCACTGTTACATAATGGACCGGATTTTCGGCAGGTTTGCGACCGTGTTTTTGCCACGATTTGACCCTCCGCGGCGAAAATCAGGTTGCAAAGCCCGGGCGAGATCCTCGGGTACCTGTTTGCAACGGCGATTCCAAGTACCACCAAGGAGAGGTGAGCCGACATGCAACAACTCCGATTGCGTTTGCGATCGAGTTTTGGCACTCTCCCGAACCGGACCCATACACTGCAGAGAACAGCAACAGGTCAAACCTTTCGGTGCAGCCCTGCCAGCAGCAATAAGTATGAAAACTTGCAAAAAAGTAAGTTAAAGTTTTTATTTTTAAATTTTTTTTGTAGCAATTACTTAGCTACGGGTCTTGTAAACGTTTTTGGAATGTTTTTTGGAATTTTCTTACCCCCCTCCCAAGGCCTCCCTCGCAGCGCAAACGACCCCGGACTAAAGCTGCCGAAACTCGCGTTTTACACCGCAAATGGTTTTGCAACGCCTTCCTTACCGAGGTGCGGACGTAAAGGCCAAAAGTTCGGCCTAAAAATGGTAGCGCAGCGAAAACGGTAAGTTTCACATATCACTACCGTTTTCGCCGAAGACCCCTGAAAACCAAAAATCTGGCCCATTAATCTGGAAGGATTCATGTTGAGGTTATCTTCATAACGTGCTTTAAAAATAAATAATTCTGTAATACAGGGTACTTTCGTTCTGTATCTTAGGCTTGTAATACAATGGAATCATGCCTTTTATGTTGCAGAATGCATTCACAGTACCAGAGGAACAAATTTGCATGTGAACAAATGTATAAAACAACAACAAAATTTGATGCCTAAAATATATAGAACAAGCCTGATCATCAGATTCAACAAAATATTTCAAGAAAACTTAATTTATTCACATTTTCTTTGTGTTGACAATTGCATGTGAGATGCCTTTTTCACATTTCTAACTGCTAGTGAAGTTCATACATTTTAAATTAACAGATAGAAATTTGACACCATAGGTTGATTTATTTTCATACTGTTAATACAATAGTGTCAGCCGTGGCTCAGTTGGTAGCATTCTTGTCTCGGAGTCAGAAGGTTATGGGTTCAAATCCCACTCCAGAGACATCAGCACAAAATCTAGACTGACACTCCAATGCAGTACTGAGGGAGTGCTGCACTGTCAGAGGTGCCGTCTTTTGGATGAGACATTAAACCGAGGCCCCGTCTGTTCCCAGGCGGACATAAAAGATCCCATGGCATTATTTTGAAGAAGAGCAGGGGAGTGTTCTGGTCAGTATTCATCCCTCAATCAACATCACTAAAATAAACAAATGATTTGGTCATTATCACATTGCTGTTGTGGGAGTTTGTTGTGTGCAAATTGACTTCTGCGTTTCCTACATTACAACAGTGACTAAACTTCAAAAGTACTTCATTGGCTGTAAAGCACTTTGGGATAGAAACATAGAAACATAGAAAATAGGTGCAGGAGTAGGCCATTCGGCCCTTCTAGCCTGCACCGCCATTCAATGAGTTCATGGCTGAACATGCAACTTCAGTACCCCATTCCTGCTTTCTCGCCATACCCCTTGATCCCCCTAGTAGTAAGGACTTCATCTAACTCCTTTTTGAATATATTTAGTGAATTGGCCTCAACAACTTTCTGTGGTAGAGAATTCCACAGGTTCACCACTCTCTGGGTGAAGAAGTTCCTCCTCATCTCGGTCCTAAATGTCTTACCCCTTATCCTTAGACTGTGTCCCCTGGTTCTGGACTTCCCCAACATTGGGAACACTCTTCCTGCATCTAACCTGTCTAACCCCGTCAGAATTTTAAACATTTCTATGAGGTCCCCTCTCATTCTTCTGAACTCCAGTGAATACAAGCCCAGTTGATCCAGTCTTTCTTGATAGGTCAGTCCCGCCATCCCGGGAATCAGTCTGGTGAACCTTCGCTGCACTCCCTCAATAGCAAGAATGTCCTTCCTCAGGTTAGGAGACCAAAACTGTACACAATACTCCAGGTGTGGCCTCACCAAGGCCCTGTACAACTGTAGCAACACCTCCCTGCCCCTGTACTCAAATCCCCTCGCTATGAAGGCCAACATGCCATTTGCTTTCTTAACCGCCTGCTGCACCTGCATGCCAACCTTCAATGACTGATGTACCATGACACCCAGGTCTCTTTGCACCTCCCCTTTTCCTAATCTGTCACCATTCTGTCCTGAGATCGCGAAAGGTGCTATATAAATGTAAGTATTTTTCTTTACTAATAGGATGTCTATTGTTGTACATGTCAGTCACTGAAATAACCTTTTCCAACAGAGTTTATATCTGGAAGGAAACGCCATATCTGGACTTTCTGAGGACTTCTTTCATCAATTACCGAATCTTAGCTGGTTGGATCTGCGAAACAATAAGCTCTCCAGTCTTCCTCTTTCGATTGGAGAACATAGGTTTGACAACAATTTTTCTTTATTGTCTTAAAAATGTTTATTTGTCTACCTCTGTCTTTATTATCTTTTGTACCATTTAGAATACGTGAGCAAAGATTTGCATTTGGAAGAATGGAAATGATTTGTCTGTGATGGGTTTTCTGCTTAGGAGTCCATAAATACCTTTTGGGAATGTTGAGTGCATACTATAAGTGTCATTAAAGTATACTCATCACAAGTGATAGATTTTCATGTGAACCGCCTAAGTGGTATTCTAGCAGAGAGGATTGCCCTCCCCTTATAGAATCAGCCCAATTTTCAGATTCTAGCAAATGACTAAACAATGAACAAAGCAATGTTTACAAGGGTAATGCAGTAGGTGTCAAATACTTGGCTTTTCAAAATGCCTTTGATAAGGTACCACATGGTAGGATCATGACAAAGGTTAGGGTATGTGGAGTCAGGGGACAAATAGCTGAATAGATAGCAAATTGGATAATAAGTAGAAAGCAGAGATTAGGGGTAAAGAGTAGTTATTCAGATTGGAGGAAGGTAGAAAGCAGGGTTTCATAATTATATTCATAATTTACATTCATGATTTGGATTTAGGAATAAGTAACTCAATATCAACATTTGCAGATGATACCAAACTAGGGGGTGTAGCTCACACAGGAACAATGCAGGATCATACAAGAAGATATTCGCAAACTTTTAGACTGGGTTGTTAAGTGGCAACTGAACTTTAACATAGATAACTATGAGACGATGGTAGGAAAAGCAGAAACCTCACCTACACTTTGGAAAATAAGAAACTGAATGGGATAGAAGAGCAAAGGGATCTGCAGGTGAACAAATCATTAAAAGCATCACAGGTCAGCAAAGCATACTAACAAATACTAACAAAGCACTGAGACTTATTTCTAGGGATATAGAGTTCCAGTGTTGTGAAGTTATGTTAAACTTGTCTAGGACCCTTATCAGGCCGCACAAAGAGTGCTGTACACAGTTCTAGTCTCTGTACTATAAGGACATAGAAGCAGTGGAGCGTGCAAAAAAGATTTACAAGAATGGCACCAGAACTGAGAGATTACAGCTATCGGGAAACATTGAATAGATTAGAGCTTTTCTCTTTGGAAAAGAGAAGACTTAGAGGATATTTGATGGAGATTTTTAAAATTATGAAGGGGTTGGACAGGGTCGATGTGGCGAGAATGTTTCTGTTATGTTTCAATTAAGGCAGTATGACTGAGTACTGTAGACTTGAGTAAGTGTGACATTAATCACTTTATTCTGACTGGAGTGCTGGCACAGCATGGGAGACCTGCTTATATGCAGTGCTCCCAAGGAATGCTGGGATCCCTTGGGACTCCAACAGATGCGCCCTCTGGTGGCGGTAGAATGCTGGTTACAAGGTGTTGCTTACATAACATAACTCCCCCTGCCTCGCCCCCCCCCACCCCCCCCCGGCCCCCGGCCCAAAGTCAATAGTACACTTATTTACAGGGTGAGACGATCTGGGGATTTCCACTCCCTAGTCAATTGTCTCGGTACAAACACAGGTGCAGGTGAGTTGGTTGGGCCTTCGCTGGGCTGCTGCGCAGCTGGCCTTGCTGGGCTGCTGGGGATGATGGGTTCAGCTTCGTGGTCAACCGTGATGTTGATTGCCACTTGTTTGTGTATCGGAGGGTTGAAGTTGGTGGTGTCCTCTTCAGGTTGTTCCTGGCTGTCTGTGAATCGCAGTTCGGTTTGGTCCAAATGCTTTCTGCAAGTTAGTCCATTTACAAGTTTGACCTCAAACACCCTACTCCCTTCTTTGGCTACGACAGTGCCAGCAAGCCATTTGGGACCATGTCCATAGTTGAATACAAATGCATGGTCATTGACTTCAATATCGGGTGACAAATTTGCGCGATCATGGTACATGCTTTGTTGATGCCGCCTCCCCTCAACATGATCATGGAGATCAAGGTGGACTGGAGAGAACCTTGTTTTGAGTGCCCTTTTCATGAGCAGTTCGGCAGGGATATTGTGCGTTAGCTGAGCAGGACCCGGGATAGGCAGGTCTGCAGGGAGCCTTCCGACACGCGTTTCAAGTTTTGCTTGATGATTTGGACTGCCTGGCCGTTAGATGCGGGCTTGAACAGGGCAGATGTGACGTGCTTGATCCCATTGCAGGTCATGAATTACTGGAATTCAGCGCTGGTGAAGCACGGCTCATTGTCGCCGACAAGGACATCAGGCAGGCCATGTGTGGCAAACATGGCTCGTAGGCTTTCGAATGGTGGCAGTGGACGTGCTTACAGACATTATTACACACTCAATCTATTTTGAATAAGCATCCACAACAACCAAGAACATTTTGCCAAGAAACGGGTCAGCGAAGTCAGCTTGGATCCTAGACCACAGTTTGGAGGGCCATGACCACAAACTTAGCGGTGCCTCCCTGGGTGCATTGCTCAGTTGAGAGCAAGTGTTGCATTGGCGCATGCAAGACTCCAAATCTGAGTCGATGCCGGGCCACCACACATGGGATCTGGCTATAGCTTTCATCATTACTATGCCTGGGTGGGTACTGTATAGGTCGCATATGAACGTTTCCCTGCCTTTCTGAGGCAAAACCACGCGATTACCCCACAAAAGACAGTCTGCCTATATGGACATTTCATCTTTGCGCCGTTGGAACGGCTTGATCTCTTCATGCATCTCCGCTGGGACGCTGAACCAGGTCCATGGAGTACACAGTTTTTTTTACAAGGGACAGTAAAGGATCCTGGCTGGTCCAGGTCCTGATCTGGCGGGCTGTAACGGGTGACTTTTCGTTTTCAAATGCATCCACCAGCAAGAGCAAGTCTGCAGGCTGTGCCATTTCCACCCCGGTGGTGGGCAATGGTAGCCGACTGAGAGCATCAGCGCAGGTCTCTGTGCCTGGCCTGTGACGAATTACATAGTTATATGCAGACAGCATGAGCGCCCATCTTTGGATGCTAGCAGGCGCATTGGTATTAATACCTTTGCTCTCTGAAAATAGTGATATGAGCAGCTTATGGTCAGTTTCTAACTCAAACTTAAGCCCAAACAGATACTGGTGCATTTTTTTCACCCCGTAAACGCATGCCAGAGCTTTTTCAATCATGCTGTAAGCCCTTTCGACCTTGGACAAACTCCTGGACGCATAAGCGACCGGTTGCAATGTTCCCGATTCGTTTGCTTGTTGTAACACACGCCCGACCCTGTATGAAGACGCATCGCAAGCTAGCACTAAACGTTTACATGGGTCATACAGAACAAGCAGTTTGTTGGAACATAACAGATTTCTGGCTTTCTCAAAAGCAGTCTCTTGTGATTTCCCCCATACCCAGTCATCTCCCTTGCGTAGCAACACTTGTAGGGGTTCTAGCAAGGTGCTTAACCCGGGTAGGAAATGACCAAAATAATTGAGGTGTCCCAGGAACGACCGCTGCTCCGTCACGTTCTGTGGTCTCGGCGCGTTCTTGATGGCCTCCGTCTTGGCGTCGGTGCGTCTGATGCCGCCTGCCGCGATTCTTCTCCCTAAGAACTTGACCTCTGGTGTCAGGAAAACACACTTTGAGCGTTTCAATCTGAGTCCCACACGATCTAGCCGACTTAGAACCTCTTCCAGGTTCTGCAAGTGTTCGATGGTGTTCCGACCTGTGATCAATATGTCATCCTGGAAAACCACAGTGCGCGGAACCGACTTTAGCAGACTCTCCATGTTCCTTTGAAAAATAGCCGCGGCCGATCGAATCCCAAACGGGCATCTATTGTAAATGAACAGACCTTTGTGCATGTTGATGCAGGTGAGGCCTTTCGAAGATTCCGCCAGCTCCTGCGTCATGTAGGCCGAGGTCAGGTCCAAATTGGTGAATGTCTTCCCTCCTACCAGCGTCGCAAATAGGTCGCCTGCCTTGGGTAGCGGTACTGATCCTGCAGCGAAAAACGGTTAATCATTACTTTGTAGTCCCCACAAATTCTGACCGTGCCATCGCCCTTGAGAACCGGAACAATCAGGCTGGCCCACTCGTTGAACTCAACCGGCGCAATGATGCCCTCTCATTGCAGCCTGCCCAGCTCGATCTCCACTTTCTCTCGCATCATGTATGGCACCGCACGTGCCTTGTAGTGAATGGGTCATGTACCAGGAACCAAGTGGATCTGCACCTTCGATCCAGAGAAATTTCCGATGCCTGGCTCAAACAACGACGGGAACTTGCTCAAAACCTGGGCATACGAGGCGTCGTCCCAGTTCCAGCGGATTTTTTCCAGACAGCTTCTGCCGAACAGTGTGGGGCCATCTCCTGGTACAATCCATAATTGTTCAATTCACTAAATATATTCAAAAAGGAGTTAGATGAAGTCCTTACTACTAGGGGGATCAAGGGGTATGGCGAGAAAGCAGGAATGGGGTACTGAAGTTGCATGTTCAGCCATGAACTCATTGAATGGCGGTGCAGGCTAGAAGGGCCGAATGGCCTACTCCTGCACCTATTTTCTATGTTTCTGTGTTTCTAAAATGGTAGTTCGTGCATCGCTCCATCATAGGAGACTTTTATTGCTGCACTGCCAATTACAGGGATCAGCTCTTTAGTATAAGTTCTCAGCTTGGTATGAATAGGGCTCAGCTTGGGCCTTTGTGCCTTGTTGCACCACAGCCTCTTGAAGGCCTTTTTGCTCATGATAGACTGACTCGCACCCGTGTCCAATTTCATGGATACTGGAATTCCGTTCAGTTCAACTTTTAACATGATCAGTGGACATTTCGTGGTGAAGGTGTGAACCCCGTACACTTCTGCCTCCTCAGTTCGAGTCTGTAGTTCAGTTTGATCCGCCAACGATCGGTCTTCCTCTGCAACGTGGTGGTTTGCAGGGTTTGTGGCTCGTCTGCACATTCGCTGGAGGTGTCCCATTGTTCCACAGCCTTTGCACGCATCGTGTTTGAAGCGGCATTGATGGGCTCGATGATCACCTCCGCAGCACCAACAAGGTGTTAATTGCCTCGCATTCACACTTGATGGCGGACTCTGAGTCATCTGAGGTCGTGCAGCTGCAGGCGTGTACGTTCTGCCATATGCATTGCTGCCTGAAAACGACGTTACTTTGTGTACAGTACTTGCCGATGCATCTTTATTCTGCGAAATTTGTTTGGTGTTATTGCTGGTGGACATAAATGCCTGGGCTATCATTATGGCTTTGCTCAGGTTCTGTGTTTCAACAGTCAATAGTTTGTGAAGGATAACATCATGGCCAATGCCAAGCACAAAAAAGTCTCTTAGCATTTGTTCCAGGAATCCATTGAATTCGCAATGTCCTGCAAGGCGCCTTAGTTCGGCGACATAGCTCGCCACTTCTTGGCCTTCAGACCGTTGACATGTATAAAATCGATACCTTGCCATCAGAACGCTCTCCTTCGGATTTAGGTGCTCCCAGACCAGCGTACACAGTTCTTCATACAATTTGGTTGTTAGTTTCACCGGAGCAAGAAGATTCTTCATGAGGCCATAGATTGTTGCCCCGCAGATGGTGAGGAGGATCGCCCTTCGTTTGGCAGCGTTCTCATTCTCTTCCAGCTTGTTGGCCACAAAGTATTGGTCGAGTCGCTCCATGAAGGCTTCCCAATCGTCCCCTTCTGAGAATTTCTCCAGGGTACCAACTGTTCTCTACATTTTCACTTGATGGTTCGTTATCTATTACTCGTTACCAGTTGTTATGTCTCAATTAAAGCAATGTGACGGAGTACTGTAGACTTGAGTAAGTGTGACCTTAGTCTCTTTATTCTGACTCCAGAGTGCTGGCACAGCATGGGAGGCCTGCTTATATGCAGTGCTCCCAAGGGATGCTGGGATTCCTTGGGACTCCAACAGATGTGCCCTCTGCTGGCGGTAGAATGCTGGTTACAAGGTGTTGCATACATAACAGTTTCCACTTGTGGGAGAATCCAAAACTAGGGCCTATAAATATAAGATAGTTACGAATATATCCAAAAGAGAAATAAGGAGAACTCAAGTGAGTGGTTCGAATGTGGAACTCGCTGCCACGCTTCGATGCTTTCAAAACTAAACTAGGTAAGTACATGAGAGAAAAAGGAATAGAAATATATGCTGAAAGGCTGAGATGAGTTCGATGGAATGGGAGGAAAATCGTGTGGAGCACAGACTAGTTGGGCTGAATGGCCTGTTTCTGTGCTGTATATTAGAATCATAGAATGGTTACAGCATGTAATTCTTTGTCAGAATCAGCCTTGGAGTTTTGGACCCCATATCATTTAGCCAGTGCACGCCAATTTACAAAAACTATGTAATCACATTACACATGCAATGTTATTCTTGATGCATATTGTGGAATCAAAAAATGAAAATATAATAACAGAAAATGTTTCACTTCCAGTACATTGTGATTTACATCCCAGCATGCAGAGCCAAAAGTTTAATACTGGCACACTTCTCCACACAAAGGGTTGTGCAAATCTGGACCTCTGTCCCCCCGAAAAAGCTGTTGAGGCTAGATCAATTGAAAATTTCAAAACTGAGATTGATAGACAGGCAAGGGTATTAACGGTTACAGAAACATGGCGGTTAGATGGAGTTAAAACACAGATCACCCATGATCTAATTCAATGTCAGAACAAGCTTGAAGGGCTGAATAGCCTACTCTTATTTCTATGTTCTATGCATGATGCATATAGAAAAATGTTCTCAAAATTGGCAACTGATTGAATGTTGAAATACCCACAGTGAATGACCAGTCTTTTATTGGTTCAGGATAATGACTCTTAGGCTGTATTTGGTGAATAGGGAACAATGGATTTTATATTTATACCGTATTGCAACAAATATTCTGGAATCTTGCAAATGAGAATTCATGTGGTTACTAATTTACTTGATGTGAATAATTTGAGCAAATATTATTTCAGATTGTTATGCACTCATCAGTGTATCAAAAGTACTTCAGTCGTGGTACTTACTTCTTGATTGCTCTCGGTGTTTCAAGAATAATTTTATGGTTTAATTGAAATTATACTCTGCATATGGTGTTTTTCCAATTCGTCCAACACCATTTTAATTTTATTTTTAATATATAATGGGTTTTTTTACGACACGAGCCTTCATATTTACTTTGTTTAAATTTGTATACTTGATCTGTTTGTTTTACACAAATGAATAAATCTGCTGATAATTTCCTTCTGGCTGAATGTCAATGAACAACACTATCTCAGTTTACACCACAGGACCAGTCACAACTCTTTTAGGGGAGACAAAATAAACATTAAATCAAGTGCCCCCCAATCTGGGGGACACTCCAGACACTGATACCTGCCCTCTTTTTTTGTTGTTTTTTTTTTGGTTTTTTTGTGTTTTTTTCCTTTTGTGATTTTTTTTGGGGCATTAAAATCATATAATTTACAAGTGCCCCTATAAAAGGGGAGGGGGACACTAAAACCGGCAATTAAAACAAATTAAACTGTAAAAACAGGACCAGTCACATCTGAACATATGCAAACTCAGTTGTAATCAATCAATCAGTCGTTAACTTACACCCACTAATTAGCTCCCAATTACCTGTTTGCCATACAGTTGCATCTTGTAAAAGGCTTAATTGACATAATTGCAAGGCAATTGGAAGCTTCTGCTCAAACATTGCACATAAAACAGAGTTCAACGCCCATAAATAAGAACAAAAGAACATAAGAAATAGGCCATACGTCTCCTCGAGCCTGCTCCGCCATTTAATATGATCATTGCTGATCCGATTATGGACTCGGGTCCACTTCCCTGCCCGCTCCCCATAACCCCTTATTCCCTTATCGGTTAAGAAACTGTCTATCTCTGTCTTAAATTTATTCAAGACGCAGCTTCCACAGCTCTTTGAGGTAGCAAATTCCACAGATTTACAACCCTCTGAGAGAAGAAATTCCTCCTCATCTCAGTTTTCATCTCAATAAAACACTGTGGGCAGTCAGAACATTTTTATATTAAGGCGGAGTATTTTACATCCCCAGATACTTTATTGGAGGGACACAAGCATGAAAGGAACTAAAAATGATGTGGGTCACTGAAGGCATTGCCTTCATTGACAGATGGATGTGTGACTTGAAGTCTATCTTGGGATTGAACAGGAGGTTTTGCTGACTGGTTCAGCCTGAGTAAGCACCTGGAAAATAGGATGGCACCTCTGCCTGAGATCCAACGTTTCTGATGAAAGCCAAACTGTATTTTGCCTGTGTTGACCTGGAGAGAAGGTTCGAGTTCATCCAGGAGTTGATGTTTGACTGAAGTCAGCTAACATGGCAGCAGTTATGAGGATAGTCTGTAGAACAGCATTGTGGCCTGGCTTAATGAAATTACATTGTTCTGTTGGAATAATAGTCCTATATACTACCGACCCTCTTTCCTATCTGTTTGGCTCTCATTTAAGGTCCTATTCCAATCCAAGGCCTACTGCTGCTAAACTCTATCCCTACCAAGCCTGAACCCACTCCCTCCCCAGCAGTGATTGGCAAGCCTCTCCACAGTAGTTTAATAACTCCAAGGTCAGAAGATCCATGAAACTCCTGCCAATTCAAGTCTGCAAAAGTGGAAAGTCGCAGATTTTTTTTGTCTTGTGAATTAATCAAAGGAACCGCCATCAGCAATAACAAGATGAAAATACTTCATTTTATTCCATAATCTCCTCCGTTCTCTCTCTTTTAAACCTAGATTTTCCTCACATTTCCAAACTGTTTCTGGGCGGATTTGGGGCTTCTGGCAAAGGGAAATGAATCCCTGACAGCAAAAATGCCTCTTACAATTTTCATGGGAATGCGATGTGGTCACCCTGCATCACCCATCAACATAACAGTCACTGCATGCAAATTATGTTTCATCATCATCATAGGCAGTCCCTCGAAATCGAGCAAGACTTGCTTCCACTCTAAAAGTGAGTTCTTAGGTGACTGAACAGTTCAATAGAGTATGAGAGTAAGCTTGCCGGTAACATAAAAACTGACTGCAAAAGCTTCTATAGATATGTGAAGAGAAAAAGATTAGTGAAGACAAATGTAGGTTCCTTGCAGTCAGATTCAGGTGAATTTATAATGGGGAACAAAGAAATGGCGGATCAGTTGAACAAATACTTTGGTTCTGTCTTCATGAAAGAAGACACAAATAACTTTCCGGAAATACTAGGAGACCGAGGGTCTAGAGAGAAGGAGGAACTGAAGGAAATTCTTATTAGGTGGGAAATGATGTTTGGGAAATTGATGGGCTTGAAGGCCAATAAATCCCCGGGGCCTGATAGTCTGCATCCCAGAGTACTTAAGGAAGTGGCCCTAGAAATAGTGGATGCATTGGTGATCATTTTCCAACAGTCTATCGGCTCTGGATCAGTTCCTATGGACTGGAGGGTAGCTAATGTAACACCACTTTTTAAAAAAGGAGGGAGAGAGAAAACAGGTAATGAAAGACCAGTTAGCCTGATATCAATAGTGGGAAAAATATTGGAATCATTTATTAAAGATGAAATAGCAGCACATTTGGAAAGCAGTGACAGGATCGGTCCAAGTCAGCATGGATTTATGAAAGCGAAATCATGCTTGACAAATCTTCTGGAATTTTTTGAGGATGTAACTAGTAGAGTGGACAAGGGAGAACCAGTGGATGTGGTGTATTTGGACTTTCAAAAGGCTTTTGACAAGGTCCCACACAAGAGATTAGTGTGCACAATTAAAGCACATGATATTGGGGGTAATGTACTGACGTGGATAGAGAACTGGTTGGCAGACAGGAAGCAGAGAGTCGGGATAAACGGGTCCTTTTCAGAATGGCAGGCAGTGACTAGTGGGGTGTCGCAGGGCTCACTGCTGGGACCTCAGCTATTTACAATATACATTAATGATTTAGATGAAGGAATTGAATGTAATATCTCCAAGTTTGCAGATGACACTAAGCTGGGAGGCGGTGTGAACTGTGAGGAGGACGCTAAGAGGCTGCAGGGTGACGTGGACAGGTTGGGTAGTGGGCAAATGCATGGCAGATGCAGTATAATGTGGATAAATGTGAGGTTATCCACTTTGGGGACAAAAACACAAAGGAAGAATATTAACATAGAAACATAGAAACATAGAAAATAGGCGCAGGAGAAGGCCATTCGGCCCTTCGAGCCTGCACCACCATTCAATATGATCATGGCTGATCATTCACCTCAGTACCCCTTTCCCGCTTTCTCTCCATACCCCTTGATCCCTTTAGCTGTAAGGGCTATATCTAACTCCCTCTTGAATATATCCAATGAACTGGCATCAATGACTCTCTGTGGTAGGGAATTCCACAGGTTAACAACTCTCTGAGTGAAGAAGTTCCTCCTCATAGTCTTAAATGGCCTACCCCTTATTCTAAGACTGTGTCCCCTGGTTCTGGACTTTCCCAACATCGTGAACATTCTTCCCGCATCTAACCTGTCCCGTCCCGTCAGAATCTTATATGTTTCTATGAGATCCCCTCTCATCCTTCTAAACTCCAGTGTATAAAGGCCCAGTTGAACCAGTCTCTTCTTATATGTCAGTCCAGCCATCCCGGGAATCAGTTTGGTGAACCTTCGCTGCACTCCCTCAATAGCAAGAACATACTTCCTCAGATTAGGAGACCAAAACTGAACACAATATTCCAGGTGAGGCCTCACCAAGGCCCTGTACAATTGCAGTAAGACCTCCCTGCTCCTATACTCAAATCCCCTAGCTATGAAGGCCAACATGCCATTTGCCTTCTTCACCGCCTGCTGCAACTGCATGCCAACTTTCAATGACTGATGAACCATGACACCCAGGTCTTGTTGCATCTCCCCTTTTCCTAATCTGCCACCATTCAGATAATACTCTGCCCTCATGTTTCTGCCACCAAAGTGGATAGCCTCACATTTATCCACATTATACTGCATCTGCCATGCATTTTCCCACTCATCCAATCTGTCCAAATCACCCTGCGGCCTCTTAGCATCCTCCTCACAGCTCACACCGCCATCCAGTTTAGTGTCATCTGCAAACTTGGAGATATTACACTCAATTCCTTCATCCAAATCATTAATGTATAATGTAAAGAGCTGGGGTCCCAGCACTGAGCCCTGTGGCACTCCACGAGTCACTGCCTCCCATTCCGAAAAGGACCCGTTTATCCCGACTCTCTGCTTCCTGTCTGCCAACCAATGCTCTATCCACGCAGTACATTACCCCCGATACCATGTGCTTTGATTTTGCACACCAATCTCTTATGTGGGACCTTGTCAAATGCCTTTTGAAAGTCCAAATACACCACATCCACTGGTTCTCCCTTGTCCACTCTACTAGTTACATCCTCAAAAAATTCTGAAAGATTTGTCAAGCATGATTTCCCTTTCACAAATCCATGCTGACTTGGACCGATCCTGTCACTGCTCTCCAAATGCGCTGCTATTTCATCCTTAATAATTGACTCCAACATTTTCCCCACTACTGATGTCAGACTAACCGGTCTATACTTACCCATATTCTCTCTCCCTCCTTTTTGAAAAAGTGGTGTTTCATTTGCTACCCTCCAGTCCATAGGAACTGATCCAGAGTCGATAGACTGTTGGAAAATGATCACCAATGCATCCACTATTTCTTGGGCCACCTCCTTAAGTACTCTGGGATGCAGACTATCAGGCCCCGGGGATTTATTGGCCTTCAATCCCATCAATTTCCCCAACACAATTTCCCGCCTAATAAGGATATCCGTCAGTTCCTCCTTCTCACGAGACCCTCGTTCCCCTCATACATCCGGAAGGTCATTTGTGTCTTCCTTCGTGAAGGCAGAACCAAAGTATTTGTTCAATTGGTGTGCCATTTCTTTCTTCCCCATTATTAATTCACCTGAGTCCGACTGCAAGGGACCTACGTTTGTCTTCACTAATCTTTTTCTCTTCACATATCTATAGAAGCTTTTGCAGTCAGTTTTTATGTTTCCGGCAAGCTTCCTCTCGTACTCTATTTTTTCCCTCTTAATTAAACTCTTTGTCTTCCTCTGCTGAATTCTAAATTTCTCCCAGTCCTCAGGTTTGCTGCTTTTTCTGGCCAATTTATATGCCTCTTCCTTGGATCTAACACTATCCTTAATTTCCCTTGTTAGCCACGGTTGAGCCATCTTCCCTGTTTTATTTTTACTCCATGCAGGGATGTACAACTGTTGAAGTTCAGCCATGTGATCTATAAATGTTTACCATTGCCCATCCAATGTCAACCCTTTAAGTAACATTTTCCAGTTCGTGCCTCATGCCATCGAAGTTAGCTTTCCTTAAGTTTAGGACCCTAGTTTCTGAATTAACTGTGTCACTCTCCATCTTAATAAAGAATTCTACCATATTATGGTCATTCTTCCCCAAGGGGCCTTGCACAACAAAATTGCTAATTAGTCCCTTCTCGTTCCACATCACCCAGTCTAGGATGGCCAGCTCTCTAGTTGGTTCCTCGACATATTGGTCAAGAAAACCATCTCTAATACACTCCAAGAAATCCTCATCCACCGCATTGCTACCAGTTTGGTTAGCCCAATCTATATGTAAATTAAAGTCGCCCATGAAAACTGCTGTACCTTTATTGCACACATCCCTTATTTCTTGTTTGATGCTGTCCCCAACCTCTCTACCATTATTTGGTGGCCTGTACACAACTCCCATCAGCGTTTTCTGCCCTTTGGTATTCCGCAGCTTCACCCATACTGATTCCACATCATCCAAGCCAATGTCTTTCCTTATTATTGCATTAATTTCCTCTTTAACCAGCAATGCCACCCCACCTCCTTTTCCTCTCTGTCTATCCTTCCGAAATGCTGAATACCCCTGGATGTTGAGTTCCCAGCCTTGGTCACCCTGGAGCCATGTCTCCGTGATGCCAATCACATCATACCCGTTAACTGCTATCTGCGCAGTTAATTCGTCCACCTTATTCCAAATACTCCTCGCATTGAGGCACAGAGCCTTCAGGCTTGTCTTTTTAACACACTTTGACCCTTTAGAATTCTACTGTAAAGTGGCCCTTTTTGTTTTTTGCCTTGGGTTCCTCTGCCCTCCACTTTTACTCTTCTCCTTTCTATTTTTTGCTTCTGTCTCCATTTTATTCCCCTCTGTCTCCCTGCATAGGTTCCCATCCCCCTGCCATTTTAGTTTAACTCCTCCCAAACAGCACTAGCAAACACTCCCCCTAGGACATTGTTTCCGGTCCTGCCCAGGTGCAGACCGTCCGGTTTGTACTGGTCCCACCTCCCCCAGAACCGGTTCCAATGTCCCAGGAATTTGAATCCCTCCCTTCTGCACCACTGCTCAAGCCACGTATTCATCTGAGCTATCCTGCGATTCCTACTCTGACTAGCACGTGGCACTGGTAGCAATCCTGAGATTACTACTTTTGAGGTCCTACTTTTTAATATTAGCTGAATGGTGGCAGATTAGGAAAAGGGGAGGTGCAACGAGACCTGGGTGTCATGGTATATCAGTCGTTGAAAGTTGGCATGCAGGTACAGCAGGCGGTGAAGAAGGCAAATGGTATGTTGGCCTTCATAGCCAGGGAATTTGAGTATAGGAGCAGGGAGGTCTTACTGCAGTTGTACAGGGCCTTGGAGAGGCCTCACCTGAAATACTTTGTTCAGTTTTGGTCTCCTAATCTAAGGAAGGACGTCTTGCTATTGAGGGAGTGCAGCGAAGGTTCACGAGACTGATTCCCGGGGATGGCAGGACTGACATATGAGGAGAGACTGGATCGACTGGGCCTGTATTCACTGGAGTTTAGAAGGATGAGAGGGGATCTCATCGAAACATATACAATTCTGACGGGACTGGACAGGTTCGATGCAGGAAGAATGTTCCCGATGTTGGGGAAGTCCAGAACCAGGGGACACAGTCTAAGGATAAGGGGTAATCCATTTAGGACTGAGATGAGGAGAAACTTCTTCACTCAGAGAATTGTTAACCTGTGGAATTCCCTACCGCAGAGTGTTGTTGATACCAGTTCATTGGGTATATTTAAGAGGGAGTTAGATATGGCCCTTACGGCTAAAGGTATCAAGGGGCATGGAGAGAAAGCAGGAAAGGGGTACTGAGAGAATGATCAACCATGATCTTATTGAATGATGATGCAGGCTAGAAGGGCCGAATGGCCTACTCCTGCACCTATTTTGTACGTTTCTATGTTTCTTGTATGGGATCCACAGTCTCTGTCACAGGTGGGACAGACAGTCGTTGAAGGAAAGGGTGAGTGGGGAGTCTGGTTTGCCGCACGCTCTTTCCGCTGCCTGCACTTGTTTTCTGCATGCTCTCGACAACGAGACTCGAGGTGCTCAATGCCCCGATGCACTTCCTCCACTTCGGGTGGTCTTTGACCAGGGACTCCCAGGTGTTAGTGGGGATGTTGCATTTTATCAAGGAGACTTTAAGGGTGTCCTTGAAACATTTCCTCTGCCCACTTTGGGGTCGCTTGCCGTGTAGGAGTTCCAAGTAGAGCGCTTGCTTTGGGAGTCTTGTGTCAGGCATGCGAACAATGTGGCCCGCCCAATGGAGCTGGTCGAGTGTGGTCAGTGCTTCGATGCTGGGGATGTTGGCCTGGTCGAGGACGCTAACGTTGGTGCGTCTGTCCTCCCAGGAGCTTCAAAGACTAACATTTCATCGCCTTCACTTGTAGTCTGTGGCTGCTTCTCGAAATTCGTACCTTGATGAAAGAGTCATTCTGAATTGCTAGTCAGCTGCTGAGAGGCAGAAGTGGAGTTAAATGCCTCCTCCAGAAGTTACTTCCTACTTTGCTGTTGAAGCTTAATTTGTTTTTCTCTGTTTCTGTCATGTCATCCTTGCTAATAGATTCAGCATTGCTCCTGGTGCTTTGTTTTTATTCCTTCACATGACTGTAGTCCCATACTAGGGGTGGGCAATAAATACTACCTTGCCAGTGTTGCCCATATCCCAAAACAAATGTTTTTTTTTAATTCTAACAGCATGCAGCTGGTGTTTGTTGAGAAGCACTTCATCATGCAAATTAATGATTATTATCAAAGGAGCTGGCTCAAATTTTTTATTTTAAGACAGTCAGTTGAAAAGCAGGTGTCTGTCTGGATGACTGACTTGATGATCAAGGCTGGCCTTTGCAGCCGTAACTCATCACATCAGTTTCGATCCAGTGGACTCATGTGTAGCCCATATAGGGCTAAATTTTACACTTTTGTGCAGATCACCCAAAAATGGGTGGTATTTCTGGCGTGGGCGGTAAAAATGGGTTTTCAGGATGCCGGCTTGTCGCTTTCATCAGTACAATGCCTGGGTGAAAACTGTGGAAATCACTGATGAAAGTGTCCCTGCCCTTCTTGGGGACCACTACCCGATTACCCCACAGAAGGCAGTCTGCCTGTATAGACATTCATCTTTGCGCCGCTGGTACGGCTTTATCTCTTCCTGCATTTCCACTGGGACACTGGACCAGCTCCCGTGAAGCACACATTTTTTACTAGGGACAGTCAGGGGTCCTGGTTCGTCCAGGTTCTAATCTGTCGGGCTGTGACGTGTGATTGCTCACTCTCAAATGATTCCATTACCACGACTAAATCTGCAGGCTGTGCCATTTCCACCCCCGTGGTGGGCAATGGCAGCTTACTGAGAGCATCGGCACAGTTTTCTGTGCCTGGCCTGTGGCGGATGGCGTAGTTATATGCGGACAACGTGAGCGCCCATCTCTGGATGCGGGTTAATGCATTCGTATTTATCCTGTTACTTTCGGAAAAAAGAGATATCAGTGGCTTATGGTCAGTTTCCAATTCAATTTTGAGCCCAAACAGATATTGATACATTTTCTTTACCCCATAAACACACACTAACGCTTTTTCAATCATGCTGGAGGCTCGCTCAGCCTTAGACAGACTTCTGGATGCATAAGCAACCGGTTGCAAGTTCCCAGATTCCTTAGCTTGTTGCAATACACACCCGACCCCGTACGACGACGCATCATATGCTAGTACCAAATGCTTACATGGATCATAAAACACAAGCAATTTGTTTGAGCATAACAATTTTCTAGCTTTTACAAAGGCCTTTTCTTAGCTTTTACCCCATATCCATTTGTCTCCTTTACACAGTAAGGTGTGCAGTGGTTCTAACAGTGTGCTGAGACCCGGTAAGAAGTTACCAAAGTAGTTCAGGAGTCCTAGAACCGACCGCAGCTCTGTCACGTTCTGTGGCCTCGGTGCGTTCTCGATTGCCTCCGTCTTCGAATCGGTGGGCCTGATGCCGTCCGCCGTAATTCTTCTCCCTAGGAACTACACTTCGAGCGTTTTAACCTAAGCCCCATGCGGTTGAGTCGACTAAGAACCTCCTCCAGGTTCTGCAGATGCTCGACTGTGTTCCGACCTGTAACCAAGATGTCGTCCTGGAAGACCACCGTGCGCGGGACCGACTTCAGTAAGCTTTTCATGTTTCTCTGGAATATCGCCGCGGCTGATCGAATCCCAAACGGGCATCTGTTGTAAATGAAGAGACCTTTGTGCATGTTGATGCAGGTGAGGCCTTTCGATGATTCCTCCAGCTCCTGTGTCATGTAGGCCGAGGTCAAGTCCAGCTCTGAACGTCTTTCCTCCCGCCAGCGTCGCAAATAGGTCACCTGCCTTTGCTAGTGGTATTGATCCTGCAGGGAAAAACAATTGATAGCTACTTTGTAATCACCACAGATTCTGACGGTGCCATCTCCCTTGAGGACTGGAACAATCGGACTGGCCCACTCATTGAATTCGATTGGCAAAATGATGCCCTCTCGTTGCAGCCGGTCCAGCTCGATCTCTGTCCTCTCTCTCATCATGTACGGTACTGCTCTCGCCTTGTGATGGATGGGTCGCGCCCCCAGAATTAGGTGGATCTGCACTTTTGCTCCTTGAAACTTCCCGATGCCTGGTTCGAACAGCTTGGGGAACTTGTTTAAGACCTGGGCACACGAAGTGTCATCAACGGACGAGAGCACTCGGACATTGTCCCAGTTCCAGCGTATCTTTCCCAGCCAGCTCCTGCCGAGCAGCGTGGGACCATCGCCCGGTACCACCCAGAGTGGTAACTTGTGCACCGCTCCATCATAGGAGACCTTTACAGTAGCACTGCCGATTACGGGAATCAGTTCCTTTGTGTAAGTTCTCAGTTTAGTGCGAATGGGAGTCAGGACTGGCCTTGAGGCCTTGCTGCACCACAATTTATCGGAAGTTTTTTGCTCACAGTGGACTGGCTCGTGCCCATTTACAGCTCCATTGACACCAGGAGTCCATTTAATTCAACCTTCAGCATTATTGGGGGACACTTTGTGGTAAATGTGTGCATCCATATACCTCTGCCTCCTCGGTCTGAGGCTCTGGTTCATCGTGTTCCGCCGTGGATTTGTCCTCCTCTGCAACATGATGGTTTGCAGGATTAGCAGGGTTTGCAGCTTGTCTGCACAGATGTTAGAGGTGTCCCATTGTTCCACAGCCCTTGCAAACGTACCCTTTGAAGCGGCATGAATGGAAACGATGATCACCTCCGCAGCGCCAACAAGGTGTTAATGGCCTTGCATTCATCACCCTTGATGCTGGACTCTGAGACATCTGCGGTCGTGCAGCAGCAGGCATGTGGGGCCTGCCCTGTACATTGCGATTTGAACACAACATCACTTTGTTCACAATACTTGTAGCAGCACTCGTGTGCTGAGAGATTTGCTTAGTATTGTCACTGGTGCAATGAATGCCTAGGCTATCGCTATGGCTTTACTCAAGGTTGGGGTCTCTATAGTCAAAAGTTTGTGCGAAGTATCACTTCATGGCCAATGCCAGGTACAAAAACGTCCCTGAGCATGTGCTCCAAATGACTTCCAAATTTGCAATGTCCTGCAAGGCATCTCAGCTCGGCGACATAGCTCACCACTTCCTGGCCTTCAGACCTTTTGTAGATGTAGAACCAGTACCTCGATATCAGGGCGCTTTCCTTCGGGTTCAGATGCTCCTAGACCAGTGTGCACAAATCATCGTACGATTTCTCTGTGGGTTTCGCTGGAGCAAGCAGATTTTTCATGAGGCCATTCGTTGGTGTCCCGCAGAAGGTGAGGAGAATCGCCCTTCGTTTGGCAGCATTTCACTTCTCTTTCCAGCTCGTTGGCCACGAAGTATTGGTCGAGTCACTCGACGAACATTTCCCAGTCATCTCCCTCCGAACATTTCTCCAGGATGCCCACTGTTCCCTGCATCGTTGGGTTCGTCATCTATATCTCATCGCCAGTTGTTATGTATGAATAAAGAGTCTGACTAGATACTGTGAGCTCAAAGTAAAGTGTGACCGTAGTCTTTTATTGCAGGTCTCCAGAGTGTCTCTCCAGCCTGTGAGGCCTCCTTAAGTACAGGTGCTCCCAAGGGATTGTGGGATCCCTTGGTTCTCCAGAGGATGACCCCTCTGGTGACTACACAAGATATTTACAGGTTTACATATATAACAGAAATCCTGTGTGGTGTGTGCTTGTTTGGCTGTTGTGGGAGGCACAAGGGAGATACACCAGCAGCAAAAAGCATACTAAGCACCAAGAACATAGTTGGAACTGAGTTTTTGTCCAACAAATAATATATAACATGGAAGGGATGGCGGAGGTCCTGCAGCTGTTAGCCAGGAACATTGGTGGCAGAGGCCTCCCAGTGGTCCCAGAGCGCGGCACAGCTGCCTAAGGTGCCATACCCTCATTGCCAACCACACATGAGAGCCAGGAGCAACATCTTGCTTCTGCCTCTGAGCAAGTTCCCACCCCGGGACCGTCCTCTCCCGTATCTGTCCAAGCAGCGGTTCGACCGTCATCCCCCCCAGTGAAGCAGCGTCTGAGGAGCTCCTCGGCTAGGGGGCTTGGAGTCAGCAGGGGAAGGGGAAGGGGAAGGGGTAGAGGTGGGGATGAGAAGTAGGGGGGAAAGGGAGGAGGGTTAGTTTTTACAGCGATACTTATGATTTCAGACAAATGGTTGTCTTAAATGTTTTTTTATTTAACAAAACCTTGTTGTGCATTGGCTCAGATAGCTGCACCGTTACACACTGGTGATTCCTCAACATCAAAAAGGGTATAATTACAATTAACTTCAATCAACTTAAACTTTAACTGTCACCAAGGTGATGCACACCATTGATGTCTGACCTACACACTCAGCAGTGTGTCAGCTTTATAAATACCACCAACGTTCTTTCAGGCAAAGCGCTCATTTATGAGCTCCTGACGTAAGAGTCTCGCAGCTGTGATGCCACCACAGGCCCTTTCCTGCGGTGTACAGCGGGGCGGGGGCATGTCTTCAGCATCAGCCTGATTGTGTGGCCCGAGGTCAGCGTCCACCTCCTTGTTCTCCTCTTCCTCTCTCTCCTGCAGTGGACCGTCACATTCTTCTGGCAATTCTTGTCCCCCCCTGATAGCCAAGTTGTGCAGCACTGAGCACACCACCACGGATTAGCTACCTGCTCAGGGTGGTATTGGAGCTCGCCTACTGAGTGGTCCAGGCATCTAAACTACTGCTTAAGCACTCCAATGGTTTTCTCCATGATATTGCGAGTGGCTCTATGGCTCTCGTTGTATCGCTTCTCGACTTCGGTGTGGGTGTCACGGAGTGGGGTCATCAGCCAGGTGGTGAGGCCGTATCCTTTGTCACCAAGCATTGACCTTGTGGCTGATTGTTAAACAATACAGATACAGTGCTCTCACGCAGGATGTGAGCATCATGATGCTGCCCGGAAAATTAGCATTCACTGCCATAATAATTTGCGGGTGGTCGACAACGAGTTGCACATTCAGGGAGTGGAATCCCTTGCGGTTCCTGAAAACCTCTGCATCCGAAAAAGGTGCCCACATTGCGATGTGCGTACAGTCTATTGCTCCCTGCACTTTGGGGAAGTTAGCAATTCGGTAGAATCCTAAAGCCCTCTCAGTCTGAGCCTCCCTGGTCATAGGGATCCTGCGAGCGTACAGGGCTTCAGTGACCTGTCTAATACAGCAATGAGTGGCATGCTGCGAAAGTCCACAAATGTCGCCAGCTGTGGCCTGAAAAGAACTCGACGAGTCTAACGACAGTGCCATGATGACCTGGCCTTGAAGGACAATGCAGTCCTGATGGTGCTGGCAGGCTGCAGATCTCCCCTGATGAGCTGGCATATCTCAGTGATAACCTCTTTGTGGAAGCGCAGTCTCCGAAGGCAGATGGTGTCGGACAAGTTGAGGTAAGATCGCTTCTCCCTGTACTTGTGGGGGGGTGTAACGTCTGGTTCTCCTCATCAGTCTTTTATGTCTTACATTGGGCACATGATGCTGTCGAGCGTACCTTCTGCCATCTCGAGTCTGCAGCATATAAGTGGGCATCAAGAGAGGGTGAGAAAGGACAGGGCCCATTCCAATAACTATCTGTTTTCTACCGATTGGTCACAAAGAATGAATGTCCCCACTAAGACACCTATTAAATTCCAATCGTCCACAGTATGATAAGATGTTTGGTCAGATCTTCACATCACCTCCAAAGACCATCAGAGTACATCCGAACTCCCCCGAGGTTAAAGCAGAGCAGCCTTTTA
The DNA here is from genome assembly GCF_044704955.1 of Pristiophorus japonicus. Taxonomy (NCBI): domain Eukaryota; kingdom Metazoa; phylum Chordata; class Chondrichthyes; family Pristiophoridae; genus Pristiophorus; species Pristiophorus japonicus. Next base: position 286,843,994 of record NC_091979.1, read on the forward strand.
AATGATGCGACATGTGATTTAGAACATGGCCTCCATACTGCTGTTAGTAGTTCCGGTTAGTTCAACTTTTTCCTGGTGGTTTTTTCGGCGAGTGATATTGCGAGCGAGATGTGTACGGGGTGCTGAAAGTAAGGATGGGCCATCTCCTGGGTGTTAGTTTCGGCAAATGTGATCTTTATGACAAAAAATAGTGGCCGGGCGGTATTATTAAATCTCGGCATTAATTACGCGCCGAAAGTAACGCTGGGTGATATTATGGGCGTTGGGATCACCCATTCTGATGAATCCACCCAAAAAAAATGGGCGGGCGGTATTATTTTGTCTTGGCGTGACGCACGTGCGGAAAGTAACGCTCGGCGATAAGTGACCGAGAAATGGGCGTCAGTTTCCATTTTGTGGCTAAATGGGCGATATCTGGGCATTAGATGTCATTTCAGCGTTAAAATGGATGTTAAGTGGCCGTTATGCATGCAAAAATAATGGAAAATCTAGCCCCATGATCATGGAACTACCAGGAATGGCATTCAGTAGCCTATAGAGATTCTGAAGGCATACTTCAGGTGCCTTGATAGATTTGCAGGAGTGCTCCAGTAGAGCCCAGCCCCAAGGTCTCTTGCTTCATTGTTGTTTGCTGTATGTTGCATAATTTTGCCATCGAGTTAATTAATGGCCAAGAGGAGGAAGATGATCAGGATCAGCAGGCAACCAAAGCCCTAATTGAAGAAGAGATTGAACAAGAGAACCATTCTCCAGCTGTCAAGCATCTGCAAGCAGTGCTCATAAGGGATACCTTCAGCTAAATAATTGTTGTGCCTACTGCAAAACCAGTCCAAAAACCAGTCTTGCTTTCATGTTCAACAAAAATTCAATCATGTGTTGCTCCTGAGATGGCACTTCTCTCAGACAGACTTGTCCTGTCTAGTTTTTGTCCTGCCCACCAATGGCATCTTCTGTGACTGCAGTGGTGACATGTCATCCTCCTTATCCTCCACAACCTGTCTGTAGAATTTGACACAGTTGACCACTCCAAGTCCCTCCAATATCCCTCCTCTGGTCCACCCCATAGTACTGACCTCATTGGGTCAAATGCTATCTGTTTCATTGTGACGAATCTTGCAATATTTTCTCCTTACATCCCCACATGAACACTTCAGGAGTGTCTTGAAGTTCTATGCCTGCCCATCTCCATGTCCTTATTTACATGCTGTCCCTCAGTAACATCATCTCAAGATATAGAGTTAGCTTCCATTTTATGTCAACAGCACAACATTGCACCCCTGCTGCCACTCTCGACTCCACAACTACAACTGTCCTTTCCACTGTGGATGAGCAAGAATTTTATCCAACTCAACATCAGAAAAACTGAAGGAATCATTTTTGGCTCCTTTCCAAGGGCTCAATTTCCCCCCGTTATCTGTGCCGTTTTTTTGGCGCACGCCGCTTTTTTGGCGTAAATGAAAATATCCAAGTTTCCCCAAAGTTTCTGCGCCAGTGTAACTCAGTTTGTTACGCTTTTTTTAGGTTAGTAATTTTTTGGCATTTTTTTGTGTAACTTGATGTGGGAGCCATTTTTCAGATTTATGCAAATTTGGCCAACTTACATTTTTCCTAAAACGGCGCATGTGACCACTCCCAAAAAGCCTTCTGGGCACTTAAGAAATACTAGCGCACATTAAAAAATCGGCACAGGAAGACGCCATTGTTTTTATGCGAAGTTTTGGAGGGGGTCAAGAAGACATTGAATATGCATCATGATGGTTAATTTGTTCAAACTCAAAACGAAGAAAATGGAAGTCTAATGCAGTTCTTTAATTTGGGATTTTTTTCAAAGTGCCACGCCACCACTGAACGTCTCCTCACCGGGCTCGAGGGTCGGAGTGTCGGCCGGCAGAATCGCTCCCTCGCCCGGACACAGTGGTTCGGGGCTCGGCTTAAAAAGAAGCCCGGGCGTGTGGGGCGAGTGCACGATGGAAGCCGAGCTGAAAGGATTAGAAGCCTTACACTATACAGCAGCTTCAAAAGAAGCCCGTGGGAGGAGGGGGAGGTGAGTTGGGGGTGTTTGCCGACCCCAGATTCTGTTGGTGGTGGGGTGGTACTTTGAAAAAAATATAAAATTAAAGAATTGCATTGGACTTCCTTGCTCCAAATGTCCTCATTGAATGCCAAGCTTCCCGTTCTAAGCAAGCCTATATCTCATGTGCAGACCAGGGGGTGGTCCATACTGGGGCACCGACCTTGGGGAGAGAGAGAGGAGAGAAGCTTTAACTCCTTGTCCTGCTGTTTTGAACTTCCTGCAAAGGTACAATTTAATTATGGGGCAATACTGACATTGCCGTACCTCATGCAAGCCTTCTGCATGATGGTGCAGTGGAAGAGATGATTGATTCGACGTCATCGAACCTCACAGCATGTAGGATGATGGGCAGGCGGTCTTACCTATGTTGGGTGTATCGAGACAGGCATTCATACCTGCACCTGAGTGATGCAGACTGAGAAGACTGCATTTTCGCAAAGAAGTTGGAACTAAGATCTGTGAGTTAGTAAAAGCAGACCTGCAACCAGAAGTGTCAGGAGGACTGCTTTGTCAGTTAAAGTGAAGGTTACAGCTGCACTTTCATTCTATGCATCTGGATCATTCCAGGCCACAACTGGGGATGTGTGCGCCATTTCTCAACATGCAACACATATCTGCATTCGGCAGGTGACTGCTGCACTATATGCCCGGAGGAATGACTACATCAAGTCCCCTATGACTGCCCAGGCATTGCTTGACAGGGCTGTGGGCTTCTCCAGGATTGCTGACTTCCCAAAGGTACAGGGCTGCATTCATCGTACCCACATTGCCTTGCGAGCACCTTTGGAAGATTCTGAGATGTACAGGAACAGAAAAGGCTTCCACTCCGTGAATGTGCAGCTCGTGTGTGACGACATGCATCGCATCATGTCAGTTAAGTCGAAATACCCTTGGAGCACCCATGATGCGTTCATCCTAAGGGAGAGTGCTATATCTGCCATGTTCCAGCAGCAGCCACAAGGGCAGAGCTGACTGCTGGGAGACAAGGGGTACGGCCTGTCTGGGGATTAGAGTGGGAGTGGCAGTTGATTCCCTTATTGCAGCTGCTAACTTCGACATTTCCTCCCTCATATGGCTTGACAGTGTCTCAACTACCTGCGACATTCCCTCCCTCATGTTCACCAACAGTATCTCAACTACCTGCAACATTTCCTCCCTCATGTTCACCGACATTGTATCAGCTGCCTGCGACATTCCCTCCCTCATGTGCCCGGACAGTGTTCCCATTTCGAATGAGAATGTTGTTACTTCTCCCGACCATCCCGATACCTCATCACCCACCCCACTGATGGAGTCCAGGAGTGTAAGGTCAATGCTCTCCGCACTCATTGCCATCATCTGAACCACATCTGTTAGATCCTGCACTTCAGGAGAGCACTGTCAAGCTCTCCTTTCCCGCCTCACCTCGGGAACTGCAGCCTCAGACGGTGGGGCCCTGGGTATGCCTCACTGCTTCCCATTGGGACCCGCAGCCTCGTATGGTGGGGCTCTGGGTATGCCTCACTGCTTCCCATTGGGACCCGCAGCCTCGGACGGTGGGGCCCTGAGCGTGCTTCGCTGCTTCCCTCACCTCAATGGGCGGCACCTGCAACTCCTCCAGAGTGAGTACAACAGTGGGGGCTTCATCCATCCCCTCCCCCTGCTGCTGCCCCTCTCCCTCCCCCTTCCACTCACCCTTATGCTCTTGGTCTAGAAGGTGGGATTGGAAGATGTTCTCCTCTTCAGGCTCGTCCGCGTCTGAATCTTCTTCTGCAACGGCTTCAGCTTCGTCAGGGTTGGCCTCAAGTTCTGCAAAATGTAACAGAACAGACAAATGGTTAGCAGCAGAAGAGAGGGCAGGGTGGCATGAGTAGGCATAAAAGCACAGGCAGTAGGCTCAGTTGAAGAACCATGATAAATGATAGCACATTGCATCAGCCGAAGCGTAGCTGACGGAGACAACCCCATGAACTGAAGCATGGCTAGCCTGCGCAGTACTTAACATTTAGCAAAGCCAGACTGTGGAATTTGCAGGACTTGCCCTCTCCCTCGAGTGTGGGCCCAGCTTGTGCAGTGGTGGTTGCTTTTCTCCAGGCAGGACTCATCAAAGCAGCGACCCTGTCTTCCAAAGGTGTCGGTGGGTGCAGATTTGCCGGGCCTCCTCCTGTTCGAGTTCTTTCCTTTTTGTTGTGTGCCAGCTTCCTCTGCAAAGATGAAAATATAACTTTTTAGAGAGGGTGTCTTTCTGCTGGGTGGAACATATACAGATGGTCACATTTACAATTGCACTTCCAGTGAATAAATGAAAATATTACTTACACCAACTACTTGACCAAGGTCCTGTCACTTTTTATACTGGCCTCCAGACCTCACCATTGCAGTGATTTTCTGCAAGTTGGTTCCAGTGTTTCTTCATTTTTTTTGGTGAAACTTTTATGTGACCTCTGCTGGTGTCCAGCTCGTGCCATCTGCCCTCAATTACAGTAACTAGTGCCTTCACTTTATCCTGTGAGAAATTCTTGGTCCTTGAGCCGCGTTGCATATTGTATTGCAGCTCCGATATTTCCACTGAGAATTAAAGTTCTCACACACAACTGGCTCTTGAAAAATGGCCAAATGCAGACTGGGAGCTGTACTATGCATGCGTGGCCATAGCAGTCACGTCAAAAACGTCATTTTTCTTTTTGCGCATGCGCAGAAGGGGGTGGGGGTGGGGGCAGTGGGGGGATGGCGCATCATTTTTTCGGTGCAGACATTAGGCTCCACCCCGCAAAGCTAAAGGACAGGCTACGTGGCGCCAATTTCAAAAAATAGAACGGGGAAACTTGCTAGTTATTTTTTTGGAGTAGTCGGGGCCAGAAAAATGGGTGTAACTCTTGCAATATGCCAAAAAATGGCATTGGGGAACATTGAGCCCGAAGACTCTGCACATAGCCCCAGATTCCATCCCCTTCCCTGACTGCTTGTTCGAGCTGAACCCGACAGTGCTTAACCACGGTATCCTGATCTGAGCTTCAAATCCATATTCAATACACTACCAGAACCACCTATTTTCAACCACAAACCATTACCCACCACTGTCCTTGCCTCACCCATGCCTCCATGTCTTCAATTTCTTCCAATGCAGGCCTCCTGAATTGCTTCCTATGTCAACGTCAGTTCGTACAAAGCTCAACATATCTGCATCCAACCCCGTACTAAATCCTGCTCTATGATCACCTCTGTCCTTACCTACATTGGGACCGCTTCTGGGGGAGATGGGACCTGTACAAACCGGACAAGAGCGCCGGGACCAATATCCTCGCGGGGAGTTTTGCGAGTGCTGTTGGGGAGAGTTTAAACTAGCTTGGCGGGGGATGGGAAGCTGAGAACAAATTCAAAAGGGAAGGAAGTAAAGCAGAAATTGGATAGCAAGAATCCAGAATGCGAATCTGTAAGACAAAGGAAACAAGGCTTCTTAAGTAATAAGCAAGGAGGTCTTCCTGTGCTGAATAGTATATTCTTTAATGCAAGGAGTATAGCGAATAAGGCGGATGAGCTAAGAGCACAGGTAGACACTTGGGAGTATGACATTATTGTCATTACAGAAACATGGCTGAAAGAGGGGCGGGTTTGGCAGATCAATATTCCTGGCTACAGGATTTTTAGACACAATGCGCGACTTTAATCTACATATTGATTGGGCTCACTAAACTGGTAGCAATGCAGTGGAGGAGGATTTCCTGGAGTGTATTAGGGATGGTTTTCTAGACCAATATGTCGAGGAACCAACTAGAGGGCTGGCCATCCTAGACTGGGTGATGTGTAATGAGAAAGGACTAATTAGCAATCTTGTTGTGCGAGGCCCCTTGGGAAAGAGTGACCATAATATGGTAGAATTCTTTATTAAGATGGAGAGTGTCACAGTTAATTCAGAGACTAGGGTCCTGAACTTAAGGAAAGGTAACTTCGATGGTATGAGACGTGAATTGGCTAGAATAGACTGGCGAGTGATGCTTAAAGGGTTGACGGTGGATAGGCAATGGCCAACGTTTAAAGATCACATGGATGAACTTCAGCAATTGTACATCCCTGTCTGGAGTAAAAATAAAACGGGGAAGGTGGCTCAACCGTGGCTAACAAGGGAAATTAAGGATAGTGTTAGATCCAAGGAAGAGGCATATAAATTGGCCAGAAAAAGCAGCAAACTTGAGGACTGGGATAATTTTACAATACAGCAGAGGAGGACAAAGGGTTTAATTAGGAGGGGGGAAATAGAGTATGAGAGGAAGCTTGCTGGGAACATAAAAACTGACTGCAAAAGCTTCTATAGCTATGTGAAGAGAAAAATATTTGTGAAGACAAACATAGGTCCCTTGCAGTCAGATTCAGGTGAATTTATAGAGGGGAACAAAGAAATGGCAGACCAGTTAAACAAACACTTTGGTTCTGTCTTCACGAAGGAAGATACAAATAACCTTCCGGAAATACTAGGGGACCGAAGGTCGAATGAGAAGGAACTGAAGGAAATCTTTATTCGGCGGAAAATTGTGTTAGTGAAATTGATGGGATTGAAAGCCGATAAATCCCCGGGGCCTGATAGTCTGCATCCCAGAGTACTTAAGGAAGTAGCCCGAGAAATAGTGGCTGCATTAGTGATCATTTTCCAACACTCTATCGACTCTGGATCAGTTCCGATGGACTGATTGGTAGCTCATGTAACATTACTTTTTAAGAAAGGAGGGAGAGAGAAAACGGGTAATTATAGGCCGGTTAGCCTGACATCAGTAGTGGGGAAAATGTTGGAATCAATTATTTAAGATGAAATAGCGCATTTGGAAAGCAGTGACAGGATCGGTCCAAGTCAGCATGGATTTATGAAAGACAAATCTTCGAGAGGTCGGCGAGAGGTGCGTGGTGAGGCAGTCGGGACTTTGGAGAGAGGCCTATAAAAGGCACAGCAGGGAGTCCGGGGCCCAGAGTCGGCGAGAGGTCCGTGGTGAGGCGTGCTTGTTCAGCTACAGGGAGAAGGCAAAAAAGTAGAAAGAAATAGAAAGGTGACGTCACAGCCAAGGGGGTAAGTGATTGGCTGGTGATTGGTGAGTAGTTTTTCTTTTCGTTTTTCTCTTCTATAACAGTGAGTAACTTTTAACATTGTTGTTGCCAATTTAAGTGTATCTAAGGGTTAAGTCATGGCAGGAGAGCTCGGTCACGTGTACCATGTGGGAACTCAGGGACACTTCCGGTGTCCCTGACGACTACATCTGCGGGAAGTGTATCTGCCTCCAGCTCCTGACGGACCGCGTTGCGGAATTCGAGCTGAGGGTGGATTCACTCTGGAGCATCCACGATGCTGAGAATGACGAGTTGGTCTTACCGCAGGAGAAGGGTCCACAGCTAGCTAGGGAATGGAAGACCAGCAGGAAGAGTAGTGCAAGGAAGGTAGTGCAGGGGTCCCCTGTGGTCATCCCTCTGCAAAACAGATACACTGCTTTGAGTACTGTTGAGGGGGATGACTCATCAGGGGAGGGCAGCAGCAGCCAAGTTCATGGCACCGTGGCTGGCTCTGCTGCACAGGAGGGCAGGAAAAAGAGTGGGAGAGCGATAATGATAGGGGATTCAATTGTGAGGGGAATAGATAGGCGTTTCTGCGGCCGCAACTGAGACTCCAGGATGGTATGTTGCCTCCCTGGTGCAAGGGTCAAGGATGTCTCGGAGCGGGTGCAGGACATTCGAAAAAGGGAGGGAGAACAGCCAGTTGTCGTGGTGCACATTGGTACCAACGACATAGGTAAAAAAAGGGATGAGGTCCTACGAAACGAATTTAAGGTGCTAGGAGCTAAATTAAAAAGTAGGACCTCAAAAGTAGTAATCTCGGGATTGCTACCAGTGCCACGTGCTAGTCTGAGTAGGAATCGCTGGATAGCGCAGATGAATACGTGGCTTGAGCAGTGGTGCAGCAGGGATTCAAATTCCTGGGGCATTGGAACCGGTTCTGGGGGAGGTGGGACCAGTACAAACCGGACGGTCTGCACCTGGGCAGGACCGGAACCAATGTCCTAGGGGGAGTGTTTGCTAGTGCTGTTGGGGAGGAGTTAAACTAATATGGCAAGGGGATGGGAACCAATGGAGGGAGACAGAGGGAAACAAAAAGGAGACAAAAGCAAAAGACAGAAAGGAGATGAGGAAAAGTGGAGGGCAGAGAAACCCAAGGCAAAGAACAAAAAGGGCCACTGTACAGCAAAATTCTAAAAGGACAAAGGGTGTTAAAAAAACAAGCCTGAAGGCTTTGTGTCTTAATGCAAGGAGTATCCGTAATAAGGTGGATGAATTAACTGTGCAAATAGATGTTAACAAATATGATGTGATTGGGATTACAGAGACGTGGCTCCAGGATGATCAGGGCTGGGAACTCAACATCCAGGGGTATTTAACATTCAGGAAGGATAGAACAAAAGGAAAAGGAGGTGGGGTAGCATTGCTGGTTAAAGAGGAGATTAATGCAATAGTTAGGAAGGACATTAGCTTGGATGATGTGGAATCTATATGGGTAGAGCTACAGAACACCAAAGAGCAAAAAACATTAGTGGGAGTTGTGTACAGACCTCCAAACAGTAGTAGTGATGTTGGGGAGGGCATCAAACAGGAAATTAGGGGTGCATGCAATAAAGGTGCAGCAGTTATAATGGGTGACTTTAATATGCACAATCTGGAAGCAATACAGTGGAGGAGGATTTCCTGGAGTGCATAAGGGATGGTTTTCTCGACCAATATGTCGAGGAACCAACTAGGGGGGGAGGCCATCTTAGACTGGGTGTTGTGTAATGAGAGAGGATTAATTAGCAATCTCGTTGTGCGAGGCCCCTTGGGGAAGAGTGACCATAATATGGTGGAATTCTGCATTAGGATGGAGAATGAAACAGTTAATTCAGAGACCATGGTCCAGAACTTAAAGAAGGGTAACTTTGAAGGTATGAGCGTGAATTGGCTTGGATAGATTGGCGAATGATACTTAAGGGGTTGACTGTGGATGGGCAATGGCAGACATTTAGAGACCGCATGGATGAACTACAACAACTGTACATTCCTGTCTGGCGTAAAAATAAAAAAGGGAAGGTGGCTCAACCGTGGCTATCAAGGGAAATCGGGGTTAGTATTAAAGCCAAGGAAGTGGCATACAAATTGGCCAGAAATATCAGTGAACCCGGGGACTGGGAAAAATTTAGAACTCAGCAGAGGAGGACAAAGGGTTTGATTAGGGCAGGGAAAATGGAGTACGAGAAGAAGCTTGCAGGGAACATTAAGACGAATTGCAAAACTTTCTATGGATATGTAAAGAGAAAAAGGTTAGTAAAGACAAACGTAGTCCCCTGCAGTCAGAATCAGGGGAAGTCAGAACGGGGAACAAAGAAATGGCAGACCAATTGAACAAGTACTTTGGTTCGGTATTCACTAAGGTGGACACAAACAACCTTCCGGATATAAAAGGGGTCAGAGAGTCTAGTAAGGAGGAGGAACTGAGGGAAATCCTTATTAGTCGGGAAATTGTGTTGGGGAAATTGATGGGATTGAAGGCCGATAAATCCCCAGGGCCTGATGGACTGCATCCCAGAGTACTTAAGGAGGTGGCCTTGGAAATAGCGGATGCATTGACAGTCATTTTCCAACATTCCATTGACTCTGGATCAGTTCCTATGGAGTGGAGGGTAGCCAATGTAACCCCACTTTTTAAAAAAGGAGGGAGAGAGAAAACAGGGAATTATAGACCGGTCAGCCTGACCTCAGTAGTGGGTAAAATGATGGAATCCATTATTAAGGATGTCATAGCAGCGCATTTGGAAAGAGGTGACATGATAGGTCCAAGTCAGCATGAATTTGTGAAAGGGAAATCATGCTTGACAAATCTTCTGGAATTTTTTGAGGATGTTTCCAGTTGAGTGGACAAGCGAGAACCAGTTGATGTGGTATATTTGGACTTTCAGAAGGCTTTCGACAAGGTCCCACACAAGAGATTAATGTGCAAAGTTAAAGCACATGGGATTGGGGGTAGTGTGCTGACATGGATTGAGAACTGGTTGTCAGACAGGAAGCAAAGAGTAGGAGTAAATGGGTACTTTTCAGAATGGCAGGCAGTGACTAGTGGGGTACCGCAAGGTTCTGTGCTGGGGCCCCAGCTGTTTACACTGTACATTAATGATTTAGACGAGGGGATTAAATGTAGTATCTCCAAATTCGCAGATGACACTAAGTTGGGTGGCAGTGTGAGCTACGAGGAGGATGCTATGAGGCTGCAGAGTGACTTGGAAAGGTTAGGTGAGTGGGCAAATGCATGGCAGATGAAGTATAATGTGGATAAATGTGAGGTTATCCACTTTGATGGTAAAAACAGAGAGACAGATTATTATCTGAATGGTGACAGATTAGGAAAAGGGGAGATGCAACGAGACCTGGGTGTCATGGTACATCAGTCATTGAAGGTTGTCATGCAGGTACAGCAGGCGGTTAAGAAAGCAAATGGCATGTTGGCCTTCATAGCGAGGGGATTTGAGTACAGGGGCAGGGAGGTGTTACTACAGTTGTACAGGGCCTTGGTGAGGCTACACCTGGAGTATTGTGTACAGTTTTGGTCTCCTAACTTGAGGAAGGACATTCTTGCTATTGAGGGAGTGCAGCGAAGGTTCACCAGATTAATTCCCGGGATGGCGGGACTGACCTATCAAGAAAGACTGGATCAACTGGGCTTATATTCACTGGAGTTCAGAAGAATGAGAGGGGACCTCATAGAAACGTTTAAAATTCTGATGGGTTCAGACATGTTAGATGCAGGAAGAATGTTCCCAATGTTGGGGAAGTCCAGAACCAGGGGTCACAGTCTAAGGATAAGGGGTAAGCCATTTAGGACCTAGATGAGGAGAAACTTCTTCACCCAGAGAATGGTGAACCTGTGGAATTCTCTACCACAGAAAGTTGTTGAGGCCAATTCACTAAATATATTCAAAAAGGAGTTAGATGAAGTCCTTACTACTAGGGGGATCAAGGGGTATGGTGAGAAAGCAGGAAGGGGGTACTGAAGTTGCATGTTCAGCCATGAACTCATTGAATGGCGGTGCAGGCTAGAAGGGCCGAATGGCCTACTCCTGCACCTATTTTCTATGTTCTATGTCTATGTTTCTATGAGAATTTTTTGAGGATGTAACTGGTAGAGTGGACAAGGGAGAACCAGTGGATGTGGTGTATTTGGATTTTAAAAGGCTTTTGCCAAGGTCCCACACAAGAGATTGGTGTGCAAAATTAATGCACATGGTATTGGGGGTAATGTACTGACATGGATAGAGAACTGGTTGGCAGACAGAAAGCAGAGAATCGTGATAAACGGGTCCTTTTCAGAATGGCAGGCAGTGACAAATGGGGTGCCGCAGGGCTCAGTGCTGGGACCCCAGTTCTTTACAATATACATTAATGATTTAGATGAAGGAATTGAGTGTAATATCTCCAAGTTTGCAGATGACACTCAGCTGGGTGGCAGTGTGAGCTGTGAGGAGGATGCTAAGAGGCTGCAGGGTGACTTGGACAGGTTAGGTGAGTGGGCAAACGCATGGTAGATGCAGTATAATGTGGATAAATGTGAGGTTATCCACTTTGGTAGCAGAAACACGAAGGCAGAATATTATCTGTGTTATATATGTGGACTTATATTTACTCTGTACAGCCACCAGAGGGCTCATTCCCAGGAGTCCCAAGGGATCCCATAATCCCTTGGGAGCACAGGTATTTAAGAAGGCTTCAAAGGTTGGAGAGGCACTCTGGAGACCTGCAATAAAAGACTAAGGTCACACTTTACTTTGAGCTCACAGTGTTCAACCTGACTCTCCATACACAACAACTGGTATCGAGATACAGCTAGCGAACCCAAAGATGCAGAGAACAGTGGGCATCCTGGAGAAAATTTCAGAGGGAGATGATTGGAAAACTTTTATGGAGCGACTCGACCAATACTTCATGGCCAACGAGCTGAATGGGGAAGAGAGCGCTGTCAACGAAGGGCGATCCTCCTCAGCCTCTGTGGGGCACCAACGTATGGCCTCATGAAGAATCTGCACACGCCAGCGAAACCCACGGAGAAATCATACGACGATTTGTGCACCCTGGTCCAAGAGCATTTGAACCCGAAGGAAAGCGTTCTGATGGCGAGGTACCGGTTCTACACATACAAAAGGTCTGAAGGCCAGGAAGTACCGAGTTATGTCACCGAGCTGAGACGCCTTGCAGGACATTGCGAATTTGAAGGACATTTGGAGCACATGCTCAGAGACGTCTTCGTACTTGGCATTGGCCACAAAACCATACTTCGCAAGCTTTTGACTGTGGAGACCCCAACCTTGCGTAAGGCCATAGCGATGGCCCAGGCATTCATTGCCACCAGTAACAATACTAAGCAAATCTCTCAGCACACAAGTGCTGCTACAAGTACTGTGAACAAAGTGATGTTGTTTTCGAATCGTAATGTACAGGGCAGGTCATACATACCTGCAGCGACACTTCTGCAGATGTCTCAAAGTCCACCATCAAAGGTGATGAATGTAAGGCCATTTGCACCTTGTTGGCGCTGCGGGGGTGATCATCGTTTCCATTCATGTCGATTCAAAGAATATGTTTGCAAGGGCTGTGGAACAATGGGATACCTCCAACGAGTGTGCAGGCGAGCTGCAAAGCCTGTTAAACCTGCAAACCACCACGTTGCAGAGGAGGACAGATCCACGGAGGATCACTACGAACCAAAGCCTCAGATAGAGGAGGCAGAGGTACATTCACCACGAATTGACCCCGATAATGCTGAATGTTGAACTAAATGGACTCCTGGTGTCAATGGAGCTGGACACGGGCGTGAGCCAGTCCATCATGGGCAAAAAGACTTTTGAAAGGTTGTGGTGCAATAAGGCCTCCAGGCCAGTCTTAACTCCAGTTCGCACGAGACTAAGAACTTACACGAAAGAGCTGATTCCTGCAATTGGCAGTGCTATCATAAAGGTGTCCTATGATGGAGTGGTGCACAAGCTACCACTCTGGGTGGTACCAGGTGATGGTCCCACGCTGCTCGGCAGGAGCTGGCTGGGAAAGATATGCTGGAACTGGGATGACATCCATGCGCTATTGCCCGCTGACGACACTTCATTTGCCCAGGTCTTAAACAAATCTCCTTTGCTGTTCAAACCAGGCATCGGGAAATTCCAAGGAGCAAAAGTGCAGATCCACCTAATTCCGGGGCGCAACCCATCCACCAGAAGGCGAGAGCAGTACCGTACATGATGAGAGAATGGGTAGAGATCGAGCTAGACCAGCTGTAACGAGAGGGCATCATTGTCCCAGTCCTCAAGGGAGACAGCACCATCAGAATCTGTGGCGATTACAAAGTAACTATTAATCGTTTCTCCCTGCAGGACCAATGCCTACTACCAAAAGCCGATGACGTCTTTGCAATGCTGGCGGGAGGAAAGACGTTCACGAAGCTGGATCAGCCTACATGACGCAGAAACTGGAGGAATCATCGAAGGCCCTCACCTGCATCAACACGCACATAGGTCTTTTTGTTTATAACAGATGCCCGTTTGGAATCCGATCAGTGGCGGCAATATTCCAGAGAAACATGGAAAGTTTACTGAAGTCAGTCCCGCACACCGTGGTCTTCCATGACGTCATCTTGATCACAGGTCGGAACACAGTCGAGCACCTGCAGAACCTGGAGGAGGTTCTTAGTCGACTCAACCGCATGGGGCTCAGGTTAAAACGCTCGAAGTGCGTTTTCCTGGCGCCTGAAGTGGAGTTCTTGGGAAGGAGGATTACGGTGGAAGACATCAGGCCCACCAACGCGAAGACGGAGGCAATCGAGAACGCACCGAGGCGACAGAACGTGACTGAGCTGCGGACGTTTCTGGACCTCTTGAACTACTTTGGTAACTTCTTACCGGGTCTCAGCACCCTGCTAGAACCACTACATAACTTACTATGAAAAGGGGGCGAATGGGTTTGGAGCAAAAGCCTTTGTAAAATCGAGAAAATTGTTATGCTCAAACAAATTGCTTGTATTGTATGATCCATGTAAGCGTTTGGTTCTAGCATGTGATGCGTCGAGATAGGCGTCGGGTGTGTATTACAACAAGCAAATGATTTCGAGAAACTGCAACTGGTTGCTTATGCATCCAGGAGTCTGTCTGAAGCCGAGAGAGCCTGCAGCATGATTGAGAAAGAAGCGTTAGCGTGTGTCTATGGGGTAAAGAAAATGCATTAATACCTTTGGGCTAAAATCCGAATTGGAAACTGACCATAAGCTACTTATATTCCCGTTTTCCGAGAGTAAAGGGATAAATACCAATGCATCGGCCCGCATCCAGAGAAGGGCGCTCACGTTGTCCACATACAACTACACCATCCGCCACAAGCCAGGCACAGAAAACTGCGCCGATGCTCTCAGTAGGCTGCCATTGCCCACCACGGGGGTGGAAATGGCGCGGCCTGCAAATCTAGCCATGGTTATGGGAGCATTTGAGAGTGAGCAATCACCCGTCACTGCCCGGCAGATCAAAACCTGGACAAGCCTTTATTATCGCTCGTCAAAAGCTGTGTGCTTCACGGGAGCTGGTCCAGTATCCCAGTGGAAATGCAGGAAGAGATAAAGCCGTTCCAGCGGCGCAAAGATGAAATGTCTATCCAGGCAGACTGCCTTCTGTGGGGCAATCGAGTAGTGGTCCCCAAGAAGGGCAGAGACACCTTCATCAATGACCTCCATGGTACCCACCCAGGCATCGTAATGATGAAAGCGATAGCCAGATCCCACGTGTGATGGCCTGGTATCGATGTGGACTTGGAGTCCTGCGTTCACAGATGTAATACATGCTTGCAGTTAAGCAATGTACCCAGGGAGGTGCCGCTAAGTTTATGGTCTTGGCCCTCCAAATCGTGATCTAGGGTACACGTCGATATGCAGGCCCGTTCTTGGGCAAAATGTTCCTTGTGGTTGTAGACGTGTACACCAAGTGGATTGAATGTGAGATAATGTCGGCTAGCACGTCCGCTGCCACCATTGAAAGCCTGCAGGCCATGTTTGCCACTCACGGCTTACCCGATGTCATAGTGAGCGACAACGGGCCATGTTTTACCAGTGCTGAGTTCAAAGAATTGATGACTCATAACGGGATCAAACATGTCACATCTGCCTGTTTAAACCAGCGTCCAATGGTCAGGCAGACAGAGCAATGCAAACCATCATGCAAGGCTTGAAGAGGGTAACTGAAGGCTCACTGCAGACTCACCTATCTCGAGTTCTGCTGAGCTACCGCACAAGACCCCACTCACGGCGATCCCACCTGCCGAACTGCTCATGAAAAAAGCACTTAAGACAAGGCTCTCGTTATTTCACCCTGATCTACTTGAACAGGTAGAGAGCAGGCAGCTTTAACAAAGTGCATACCATGATAGCGCAAATGTGTCTCGCGAGATTGAAATCAATGATCCTGTATTTGTATTAAATTATGGACAAGGTCCCAAGTGGCTTCCCGGCACTGTCGTGGCCAAAGAGGGGAGCAGGATGTTTCGGGTCAAACTTTCAAATGGACTCATTCACTGGAAACACTTGGACCAAATCACACTCATATTCACAGACTACCCTGAGCAACCTACCTTTTTTGATCCCCCAACACACACACCAGTGGCAACCGACACCACGATTGACTACGGAGCAGAACCCATCATCCACAGCAGCCCTGCAGGGCCCAACATACCAGGCAGCCCAGCAAGGCCAGCTGCACAGCAGCCTAGCGAGGGCCCAACAAATGATTCAACAACACCAGCTTTCACACCGAGACAATCAACCAGGGCAAGAAGGGCCCCAGATCGACTCACATTGTAAATAGTTACACTATTGACTTTGGTGGGGAATGTTGTGATATATGTATGCTTGTATTTACTTCGTACAGCCACCAGAGGGCTCATTCACCGGAGTCCCAAGGGATCCCATAATTCTTGGGAGCACAGGTGTTTAAGAAGGCTTCACAGGTTGGAGAGGCACTCTGGAGACCTGTAATAAAAGACTAAGGTCACACTTTACTTTAAGCTCACAGTGTTCAGTCTGACTCTTTCTCCATACACAGCAATCTGAATGGCAGCAGATTAGGAAAGGGGAGGTGCGACGAAACCTGGGTGTTATGGTACATCAGTCATTGAAAGTTGTCATGCAGGTACAGCGGGCAGTGAAGAAGGCAAATGGTATGTTGGCCTTCATAGCGAGAGGATTTGAGTATAGGAGCAGGGAGGTCTTACTGCAGTTGTGCAGGGCCTTGGTGAGGCCTCCCCGGGAATATTGTGTTCAGTTTTGGTCTCCTAATCTGAGGAAGGACGTTCTTGCTATTGAGGGAGTGCAGTGAAGGTTCACCAGACTGATTCCCGGGATGGCAGGACTGACATATGAGGAGAGACTGGATCGACTGGGCCTGTATTCACTGGAGTTTAGAAGAATGAGAGGGGATCTCATAGAAACATGTAAAATTCTGACGGGACTGGACAAGTTAGATGCAGGAAAAATGTTCCTGATGTTGGGGAAGTCCAGAACGAGGGGACATAGTCTAAGGATTAGGGGTAAGTCATTTAGGACTGGGATGAGGAGCAACTTCTTCACTCAGAGAGTTGTTAACCTGTGGAATTCCCTGCCTCAGAGAGTTGTTGATGCCAGTTCATTGGATATATTCAAGAGGGAGTTAGATATGGACCTTACGGCTAAAGGGATCAAGGGGTATGGATAGAAAGCAGGAAAGGGCTACTGAGGGAATGATCAGCCATGATCTTATTGAATGGTGATGCAGGCTCGAAGGGCCGATGGCCTACTCCTGTACCTATTTTCTTTGTTTCGATGATGGAGAGGAGGGTAAAAAGGGGGTGGAGGGTGGAGGGCGGTGGGGCGGTGGTCATGGTACTGATTAAAGAACCAGCGGTGAGGAGGGATGATATGTTGGAGGGGATCATCAAATAAGGCCATATGGGTTGAATTGAAAAGTAAAAAAGGGGCAATCACACTGCTGGGCGTGTATTATAGACCCCCAAACAGTGGGAGGAAGATAGAGGAGCAAATATGTTGGCAAATTGCTGTGAAGTCCTAAAACCATAGGGTAGTAATAGTCGGGGATTTTAACTGTCCAAATACTGATTGGGACAAATTTATTGTGAAGGATATAGAGGGTACGGAATTCTTGAAATGCATTCAAGAAAACTTTTTTAGTCAGTATGTAGCAAGCCCAACATGAGAGGGGGCGTTCTTGGATTTAGTTTTGGGGAATGAAGTTGGGCAGGTTGAAGGGGTATTAGTGGGAGAGCACTTGGGTGCCAGTAACTATAATTCAGTCAGATTCAAGTTGATTGGATAAGGACAAGGATAGGCCTGGAATAGAAACATCGAAACATAGAAAATTGGTGCAGGAGTAGGCCATTCGGCCCTTTGGGCCTGCGCCACCATTCAATAAGACCATGGCTGATCATTCCCTCCGTACACCTTTCCTGCTTTCTCTCCACACCCCTTGATCCCTTTAGCCGTAAGGGCCATATCTAACTCCCTCTTGAACATATCCAATGAACTAGCATCAACAACTCTCTCCGGTAGGGAATTCCACAGGTTAACAACTCTCTAAGTGAAGAAGTTTCTCCTCATCTCAGTCCAAAATGGCCTACCCCTTATCTTAAGACTGTGTCCCCTGGTTCTGGACTCCCCCATCATCGGGAACATTCTTCCCGCATCTAACATGTCCAGTCCCATCAGAATCTTGTAAGTTTCTATGAGATCCCCCCTCATCCTTCTAAACTCCAGTGTTTAAAGGCCCAGTTGATCCAATCTGTCCTCATATGTCAGTCCTGCCATCCCGGGAATCAGTCTGGTGAACCTTCGCTGCACTCCCTCATAACAAGATCGTCCTTCCTCATATTAGGAGACCAAAACTGAGCACAGTATTCCAGGTGAGGCCTCACCAAGGCCCTGTAGAACTTCAGCAAGACCTCCCTGCTCCTATACTCAAATCCCCTAGCTATGAAGGCCAACATACCATATGCCTTCTTCACCGCCTGTTGAACCTGCATGCAAACTTTCAATGACTGATGAACCATGACCCCCAGATCTCGTTGCACCCCCCCCTTTCCTAATCTGCCGCCATTCAGATAATATTCTGCCTTCGTGTTTTTGCCCCCAAAGTGGATAACCTCACATTTATCCACATTGTACTGCATCTGCCATGCATTTGCCCACTCTCCTAACCTGTCCAAGTCACCCTGCAGCCTTTTAGCGTCCTCCTCACAGCTCACACCGCCACCCAGTTTAGTGTCATCTGCAAACTTGGAGATATTACACTCAATTCCTTCATCTAAATCATTAATGTATATTGTCAAGAGCTAGGGTCCCAGCACTGAGCCCTGCGGTACTCCACTAGTCACTGCCTGCCATTCTGAAAAGGACCTGTTTATCCCGAATCTCTGCTTCCTGTTTGCCAATCAGTTCTCTATCCACATCAGTACATTTCCCCCAATACCATCTGCTTTGATTTTGCACACCAATCTCTTGTTTGGGACCTTGTCAAAAGTTCTGATTTGGGGAAAAGCTAATTTTGCTAACTTAAGCAGTGATTTGACCATAGTGGACTGGAAACAGCTACATGTGGGTAAATCAGTGTCGGAACAGTGGGAAGCAGTTAAGGAGGAGGCGATCCAGAAGGCTCAGGCCAAACATGTGCCCTTAAAGAAAAAGGCTGGGAGAAATAACTCTGGAGCCCCCTGGATGTCTAGGGACTTACAGGGGAGGATTAAGAAAAAAAGAGACGCTTATGTCATATTCCAACGGCTAAATGCTATCGAATCTTTAGAGGAAAGTTAAGAGGCAAAATTAAAAAGGATATTCGGAATGTTAAGAGAGAGCACGAGAAATTCTTGGCCAGTAAAATTAAGGAAGACCCTAAGATGTTTTATAAATATACTAAGAGTAAGAGGGTAACTAAACAAAGGGTAGGGCCTATTCAAGATCATGAGGGTAATCTTTGTGTGGAGACAGAAGATGTTGGTAAGATTCTTAATGAATACTTTGCATCTGTTTTCACAAAGGAAAGGGGCAATGCAGACACTGCTATCGAGGTGAAGTGTGATATTCTGGATGAAATAAATATCGTGAGAGAGGAAGTATTAAGGGGTTTAGCAGCTTTGAAAGTAGATAAGTCCCCAGGCTGGATGAAATGCATCCCAGGCTGTTGTGCGAAGTAAAAGAGGAAATAGCAGAGGCCTTGACCATCATTTTCCAGTTCTCTTTGGACCTGGCTATGGTGCCGGAGGATTGGAGGACTGCTAATGTAGTACCCTTGTTTAAGAAGGGAGAAAGGAATAGGCCGAGTAATTACAAGCCTGTCAGCCTAACCTCACTGGTGGGAAAATTATTGGAAAAAATCCTGAAAAACAGGATAAATCTACATTTGGAAAGGCAAGGATTAATTAGGGACAGTCAGCACGGATTTGTTAAGGGACGATCGTGTTTGACTAACCTGATTGAATTTTTTGAGGAGGTAACCACGAGGGTCGATAAGGCTAGTGCGTACGATGTAGTATATATGGACTTTAGCAAGGCTTTTGATAAGGTCCCACATGGTAGACTGGTCATGAAGGTTAAAGCCCATGGAATCCAGGACTAAGTGGCAAGTTTGATCCAAAATTGGCTTGGGGGTAGGAAGCAAAGGGTAATGATTGATGGATGTTTTTGTGACTGGAAGGATGTTTCCAGTGGGGTTCTACAGGGCTCAGTACTGGGTCCCTTGCTTTTTGTGGTATATATCAACGATTTAGATTTGAATATAGAGAATATGATTAAGAAGTTTGCAGACAACACTAAAATTGGCTGTGTGGTTGATAATGAAGAGGAAAGTCATGGGCTGCAGGAGGATGTCAATCTACTGGTCAGGTGGGCAGAGCAGTGGCAAATGGAATTTAATTCAGAGACATGTGAGGTAATGCACTTTGGGAGGGCTAATAAGAAAAGGGTATACACATTAAGCGGTAGGCCACTTAATAGTGTAGATGAACAAATGGACCTTGGAGTGCTTGTCCACAGATCCCTGAAAGTAGCAGGCCAGGTGGATAAGGTGGTTAAGAAGTCATACGGAATACTTGCCTTTATTGGCCGAGGCATAGAATATAAGAGCAGGGAGGTTATATTTAAATTGTATAATACTTTGGTTAGGCCACAGCTGGAGTACTGTGTGCAGTTTTAGTCGCCGTATTATAGGAAGGATGTGATTGCACTAGAGAGGGTGCAGATGAGTTTTACTAGGATGCTGCCTGGAATGGAGAATCTTAGTTATGAGGACAGATTGGATTGGCTGGGTTTGTTCTCATTGGAACAGAGGAGGTTGAGAGGCGACCTCATTGAGGGGCCTGGACATAGTGGATAGTAAGGGCCTATTTCCATTGGTGGAAAGGTCTATTACGAGAGGGCATAGTTTTAAGGCGATCGGTGGAAGGTTTAGAGGGGATTTGATGGGGGGGCTTCTTTACACAGAGGGTTGTGATGATCTGGAACTCGCTGCCAGGAAGAGTGGTGGATGCAGAAACTCTCATCACTTGGATGGGCACTTAAAGTGCTGTAACCTGCAGGGTTACGGACCTAGAGCTGGTAATTGGGACTGGATGACCTTTTGTTGGACGGCGCAGATATAATGGTAAGTACTGCAGGGAATCGAATACGGCCAGGGTGATCTCCTGAACTAGTTTCGATCGCCTGGATAGGTTAAAGAGGAATTTTCCCAAAATTTCTCTCCCAAAATTTCCCTGGGTTTTATCTGGTTTTTGCCTCTCCCAGGACATCACATGGCTCCGATTGGGGTGGAGTGTAGAATGTTTCAGTATAAAGGGTGTCGCAGTTGTGTGAGGTGGACTGGTTGGGCTGGGTGCTCTTTGCCTTTCCATCATTGTTCATAGGTTTATATGTAACCTTTAGGACTGCTGACCAAAGGCCGTGCGGCTCTTTGTCAGCCGGCGTGGACACGATGGGCCGAAATGGCCTCCTACTGCGCTGTAAATTTCTGTGTTTCTATGTTTCTATCTACTGGCTTCAACTCAGCAATACGGTGAGTTCAAATTCCTTATCCTCATTTAAAAATTCTTCAAGACTTCGCCCACCTTACATTTGCAACCTCCTCCAGCTCTACATGTGTCCTTCGCATCCCACATTTCCGTGCACTTCACCTTTTAGTGACAGAACCTTCAGAAATCTTGGATGCACATTTTGGAACACATTCCCTAAACCTTTCCACCTTGCTACCACTCAACCCACCTTCAAAAGCCCTCATAAAACCTATTTATTTGAACATGCCTTGGATTACTCCCCTTTCTCTGCTACTGCTGCACAGCGTCTATTTTTACTCTTGTAAAGTGCCATATGACAGTTTATTGGGCTCCATTTTCCCCAGTGCCGTTTTTTTGCGTATTGCCAGTGTTACACCCGTTTTTCTTGGCCCCAACTACTCAAAAAAAGTAGCAACTTTCCCTGTTGTATTTTTTGAAATTGGTGCCGTGCAGCCTGTCCTGTAGTCTCGGGGGGTGGGGCCTAATGTCTACGCTGAAAAATCGATGCTGCCCCTTCTGCGCATGTGCAAAAAAAAGGACATTTTTGACTTGATTCCTCGGGGCACAAATGGCCAGTACAGCTCCCGGTCTGCATTCGGCCATTTTTAAAAGAGCCAGTTGTATGTGAGAACTTTAATTCTCATTGGAAAAATCGGAGCTGCAATACAAGATGTAATGTGGCGGAAGGACCAAGAATTTCTTACAGGATGAAGTGGGGACACTAGTTACTGTGATTGAGGCCAGATGGCACGAACTGGACACCAGCAGAGGTGACATAAAAGTTCCACCAAAAGAAATGAAGAACCAACTTGCAGAAAATCACTGTGCAATGGTGACCACCCCGAGGTCTGGAGACCAGTGCAAAAAAAAGTGGCAGGACCTTGGTCAAGTAGTTGGTGTAAGTAATATTTTCATTTATTCAATAGAATTGCAATTGTAAATGTGACCAGCTGTACATGTCCCACCCAGCAGAAAGACACCCTCTCTTTAAAAAGTTATATTTTCATCTTTGCAGAGGAAAATGGCACACAACAAATGAGAAAGAACTCAAACAGGAGGAGGCCCGGCAGATTTGCAGCCACTGACACCCTTGGAAGAGAGGGTCGCCGCTTTGATGGGTCCTGCCTGGAGAAAAGCAACCACCACTGCACAAGCTTGGCCCATACTCGAGGGAGAGGGTAAGTCCTGCAAATTCCACAGTCTGGCTTTGCTTAAATGTTAAGTACTGCGCGGGCTAGCCATGCTTCAGTTCCTGGGGATGTCTCCGTCAGCTACGCTTCGGTTGATGCAATGTGCTATCATTCATCATGGTCCTTCAAATGAGCCTGCTGCCTGTGCTGTGTGAGCCTACTCATGCCACCCACCCTGCCCACTCCTCTGCTGAGAACCATTTGTCTGTTCTATTATATTTTGTAGAACTTGAGGCCAACCCTGACGATGCAGAATCAGATTCAGACTCGGACGAGCCTGAAGAGGAGAACATTTTCCAATCTCACCTTCCAGACCAAGAACAAGGGAGTGAGGGGAAGGGGGAGGGGGAGGGGATGGATGAAGCCCCCACTGTTATACTCACTCTGGAGGAGGTACAGGTGCTGCACGTTGAGGTGCCAGCCCCTTCTCTGAGTGGTTTGAGTGTTGGAGGGACATTCCATGATTTCCCACCATCCGAGGCTGTGGGTCCCAGTGGGATGCAGCGAGTCACAGCCAGGGCCCCACCATCTCAGGCTGCGGGTCTCAGTGGGATGCAGCGAGCCACACCCAGGGTGAGGAGGGAAAGGAGAGCTCGACAGCGCTCTCCTGAAGTGTAGGATCTACCAGATGTGCTTGAGATGATGGCAATGAGTGTGGAGAGCATTGACCTTACCTGATCACTCCTGGACACCTTAGCCACAATCACTACCAATCACTGACCTGCCTTACCTGTGATGTCACACAGCAGAGTTCTCCTCCCCCGGAGCCATGCAATCTCCTGCGAGAGGCAAAAAAACAGATAAAAACCCTGGCCAATTGGGGAAAAAATCTGGGGAAATTCCTCTGCGACCCAACCAGGCGATCGAAACTCGTCCAGGAGATCACTATGGCTCTATGCTGTGGTCTGCTGTGGCTTTTATCCCCACTCTCGGGCCTCAGTCTGCTCCTGCTCAGGTACGCCGCCACTCTGCAGAAAAAGTTAAGAAAAACAAAGCAAAGCAACACCTCCCGCCCCCTTCAACTGACAAAACCGTCCTCCTGACGCTTCTAGGTTGCTTTTACTAATTCGCAGATCTCAGTTACAACTTCTTTGCGGAAACGCAGCCTTCTGACACAGTCTGCATCACTCCGGTGCAGTACGAACGCCTGTCTTGATAGACACGATGTGAGTAAGGCGTCCTGCCGATCACCCTATGTGCTCTGAGGTTTCTCATGCAATGCGGTCGAATCAATTGTCTCCTCTGCAATACCATCATGCAGAAGGCTTGCACAAGGTGTGGCATTGTCAGTATTGCCCCTGTGATTAAATTGTAGCTTTGCAAGAAGCTCAAAATGGCAGGCAGGACCAGGTTCTTTGTTCTCTCTCCCCAAGGTCGACGCTTTTGTGTTCCTAACACAGATGAGGCTGCACACAGGGAGGTTAAAGTAACAGTGACCTCAGTCTTTAATAAGACAATCCAGAGTGAGGAACAGACCTTAGGGGCCGGCTTATATACAGTGCTCCCAAGGGATGCTGGGATCCCTTGAGAGTTCAGGAGATGAGCTCCCTGGTGGCGGAACATGGGAGTGCATGCTTTACAGATACGCAACATCACTCCCCCTGCAAAGTCAAAGTGAAAACTATTTACAAGGTGAGGCAGTCGGGAGCCTTTCTTTCCCTGGTGGACCGCCTCAGTACAAATGTCTGTTCTGGTGTATTGGCTGTGCCCTCGCTGGGCTGGCGTGTTGTTGGCCCTGAAGGGCTGCTAGGTGAGCCTGGCCTTGCTGGGCTGTTGGGCGTGATGGGTTCGATTTCCTGGTCCAGCGTGGTGTCGTTGATCCTTTGGGTGTGTGTTGTGGGCTCGAAAAAGGTGGTGTCTGCTGTGGGTTGTTCAGGGCAGTCTGTGAACCGCAGCCTCGTTAGGTCCAGGTGCTTTCTGCAAATTTGTCCATTGTCTAGTTTGACTACAAACACCCTACTCCCTTCTTTAGCTATCACCGTGCCCGCGGTCCACTTGGGACCATGTCCATAGTTTAGCACATACACAGGGTCATTCAGATCAATGTCCCATGACACAGTGGCGCGACCATCATTTACATTTTGTTGCTGCCGCCTGCTCTCTACCTGATCATGCAGGTTGGGGTGAACCAGCGAGAGTCTGGTTTTAAGTGTCCTTTTCATGAGTAGCTCACCTGGGGGCACCCCTGTGAGCGAGTGGGGTCTCGTGCGGTAGCTGAGTAGTACTCGGGACAGGCAGGTTTGGAGTGAGCCTTCTGTGACTCGTTTAAGGCTCTGTTTGATGGTTTGTGCTGCCCGCTCTGCCTTCCCATTGGAGGCTGGTTTAAACGGGGCCGAGGTGACATGTTTGATCCCATTGCGGGCCATGAATTCTTTAAATTCGGCACTGGTGAAACATGGCCCGTTGTCACTGACCAGTATTTCAGGCAGGTAGTGGGTGGCAAACATGGCCCTCAGGCTTTCAATAGTGGTGGTGGCGGTGCTTCCCGACATTATTTCACATTTAATCCATTTTGAAAAAGCATCCACCACCACCAGGAACATTTTACCGAGAAACGGGCCTGCATAGTCGACCATGGTCTGGAGGGCCAGGACCACAAACTTAGTGGTGCCTCTCTGGGCGCGTTGCTCAACTGAGCACATACGCTGCATTGCCGTACGCAGGACTCTAAGTCAGAGTCGATACCGGGCCACCACACGTGGGACCTGGCTATCGCTTTCATCATTACTATACCCGGGTGTGTGCTGTGAAGATCCGAGATGAACGTCTCCCTGCCCTTTTTTGGTAGCACTAGGCGGTTACCCCACAACAGGCAGTCTGCCTGAAGGACAGCTTGTCCTTTCACCGCTGGAACGGCTTGATTGGCTCTTGCATTTCAACAGGGATGCTGGCCCAGCTCCCATGCAGTACACAGTTTTTTACTCGGGACAGCAGAGGATCTTGGCTGGTTCAAGTCCTAATCTGGCAGGCTGTGACAGGTGATTTATCATCTTCAAATGCTTCCATGACCATCAACAAGTCTGCGGGCTGCGCCACCATCAACAAGTTTGCAGGCTGCGCCATTTCCACCCCAGGGGTGGGCAATAGTAGCCGACTAAGAGCATCCACAAAGTTCTCAGTGCCTGGCCTGTGGCGGATGGTATAGTTATACGCTGATAGCGCGGGTGCCCACCTTTGTATGCGGGCTGAGACATTAGTATTTATCCCCTTGTTTTCAGCGAACAGGGATGTGAGGGGCTTGTGATCGGTTTCCGGCTCAAATTTGAGGCCAAACAGGTACTGATGCATTTTCTTTACCCCAAACACACAAGCTAATGCCTCTTTCTCAATCATGCTGTCGGCCCTCTCGGCCTTAGAGAAGCTCCTGGAAGCATAGGCGACAGGTTGTAACTTCCCCGCAACGTTAGCTTGTTGTAATACACACACAACTCCGTACAACGACGCATCACATGCTAGCACAAGTCTTTTACGTGGGCTATACAATACAAGCAGCTTGTTGGAGCATAAAATATTTCTGGTTTTCTCAAAAGCAATTATTTGGTTTTTTCCCCATACCCAGTTCTCACCTTTGTGCAATAACACATGTCGGGGCTCTAAAAGGGTGCTTAACCCCGGTAGGAAGTTACCAAAATAGTTGAGGAGTCCCAGGAACGACCACAGCTCCGTGACGTTCTGTGGCCTGGGCGCGTTCCTGATAGCCTCTGTCTTGGCATATGTGGGCCGAATGCCATCTGCCGCGATCTTTCTCCCCAAAAACTCCACTTCTGTTGCCATGAAGACGCATTTCGACCTCTTCAGCCGCAGCCCTACACGATCCAGACGCTGGAGACCTCCTCCAGGTTTTGTAGGTGCTCGGCGGTGTCCCGACCCGTGACCAATATGTTGTCCTGTGTGGTACCGACTTGAGTAGGCTCTCCATGTTTCTCTGGAAGATCGTTGCAGCCGACTGAATTCCAAACGGGCATCTGTTGTAGATGAACAGTCCCTTGTGCGTGTTGATGCAGGTGAGGCCCTTCGAAGACTCCTCCAGCACCTGCGTCATGTAGGCCGAAGTCAGTTCGAGCTTGGTGAACGTCTTGCCTCCTGCCAGCGTCGCAAATAGGTCGTCTGCCTTAGGTAGCGGGTATTGGTCCTGTAGCGAGAAACGATTAATTGTTACTTTATAATCGCCGCAAATCCTGACCGTGCCATCATTTTTGAGTACTGGAACAATCGGGCTGGCCCACTCACTGAATTCCACTGGGGAGATGATGCACTCGCGTTGCAGTCTGTCCAGCTTGATTTCCACTCTCTCACTCATCATGTGAGGTACTGCTCGCGCCTTGTGGTGAATGGGCCGTGCCTCTGAGACCAAGTGGATCCGCACCTTCGCCCCGGAAAAGTTTCCAATGCCTGGCTCAAAAAGGGAAGGAATTTCTTTAAGAACCTGGGTACATGAGGCCTCATCGACATGTGATAGCGCTCGGATGTCATCCCAGTTCCAGCGGATTTTGCCCAGCCAGCTCCTTCCAATCAGTGTGGGGCCATCACCCGGGACAGCCAGAGTGGCAGTTCGTGCACCGTGCCCTCGTAGGTGACCTTGACCATGGCACTGCCCAGGATAGTGATAAGCTCTTTGGTGTACGTTCTCAGTTTCGTGTGGATGGGGCTCAGGGCTGGTCTGAATGCCTTGTTGCACCACAGTCTCTCAAACATCTTTTTACTCCAAACAGTAGTAGTGATGTTGGGGAGGGTATCAAACAGGAAATTAGGGGTGCATGCAATAAAGGTGCAGCAGTTATAATGGGTGACTTTAATATGCACATAGATTGGGCGTGCCAAACTGGAAGCAATACGGTGGAGGAGGATTTCCTGGAGTGCATAAGGGATGGTTTTCTAGACCAATATGTCGAGGAACCAACTGGGGGGGAGGCCATCTTAGACTGGGTGTTGTGTAATGAGAGAGGATTAATTAGCAATCTCATTGTGCGAGGCCACTTGGGGAAGAGTGACCATAATATGGTGGAATTCTGCATTAGGATGGAGAATGAAACAGTTAATTCAGAGACCATGGTCCAGAACTTAAAGAAGGGTAACTTTGAAGGTATGAGGCGTGAATTGGCTAGGATAGATTGGCGAATGATACTTAAGGGGTTGACTGTGGATGGACAATGGCAGATATTTAGAGACCGCATGGATGAACTACAACAATTGTACATTCCTGTCTGGCGTAAAAATAAAAAAGGGAAGGTAGCTATCAAGGGAAATCAGGGATAGTATTAAAGCCAAGGAGGTGACATACAAATTGGCCAGAAATAGCAGTGAACCCGGGGACTGGGAGAAATTTAGAACTCAGCAGAGGAGCACAAAGGGTTTGATTAGGGCAGGGAAAATGGAGTACGAGAAGAAGCTTGCAGGGAACATTAAGGCGGATTTCAAAAGTTTCTATAGGTATGTAAAGAGAAAAAGGTTAGTAAAGACAAAAGTAGGTCCCCTGCAGTCAGAATCAGGGGAAGTCATAACTGGGAACAAAGAAATGGCAGACCAATTGAACAAGTACTTTGGTTCGGTATTCACTAAGGAGGACACCAACAACCTCCCGGATATAAAAGGGGTCAGAGGGTCTAGTAAGGAAGAGCAACTGAGGGAAATCTTTATTCGTCGGGAAATTGTGTTGGGGAAATTGATGGGATTGAAGGCCGATAAATCCCCAGGGCCTGATGGACTGCATCCCGGAGTACTTAAGGAGGTGGCCTTGGAAATAGTGGATGCATTGACAGTCATTTTCCAACATTCCATTGACTCCGGATCAGTTCCTATCGAGTGGAGGGTAGCCAATGTAACCCCACTTTTTAAAAAAGGAGGGAGAGAGAAAACAGGGAATTATAGACCGGTCAGCCTGACCTCAGTAGTGGGTAAAATGATGGAATCAATTATTAAGGATGTCATAGCAGCACATTTGGAAAGAGGTGACATGATAGGTCCAAGTCAGCATGGATTTGTGAAAGGGAAATCATGCTTGACAAACCTTCTGGAATTTTTTGAGGCTGTTTCCAGGAAAGTGGACAAGCGAGAACCAGTTGATGTGGTATATTTGGACTTTCAGAAGGCTTTCGACAAGGTCCCACACAAGAGATTAATGTGCAAAGTTAAAGCACATGGGATTGGGGGTAGTGTGCTGACGTGGATTGAGAACTGGTTGTCAGACAGGAAGCAAAGAGTAGGAGTAAATGGGTACTTTTCAGAATGGCAGGCAGTGACTAGTGGGGTACCGCATGGTTCTGTGCTGGGGCCCCAGCTGTTTACATTGTACATTAATGATTTAGATGAGGGGATTAATGTAGTATCTCCAAATTTGCGGATGACACTAAGTTGGGTGGCAGTGTGAGCTGCGAGGAGGATGCTATGAGGCTGCAGAGTAACTTGGATAGGTTAGGTGAGTGGGCAAATGCATGGCAGATGAAGTATAATGTGGATAAATGTGAGGTTATCCACTTTGGTGGTAAAACCAGAGAGACAGACTATTATCTGAATGGTGACAGATTAGGAAAAGGGGAGGTGCAACGAGACCTGGGTGTCATGGTACATCAGTCATTGAAGGTGAGCATGCAGGTACAGCAGGCGGTTAAGAAAGCAAATGGCACGTTGGCCTTCATAGCGAAGGGATTTGAGTATTGGGGCAGGGTGTGTTGCTAAAGTTGTACAGGGCCTTGGTGAGGCCACACCTGGAGTATTGTGTACAGTTTTGGTCTCCTAACTTGAGGAAGGGCATTCTTGCTATTGAGGGAGTGCAGCGAAGATTCACCAGACTGATTCCTGGGATGGTGGGACTGACCTATCAAGAAAGACTGGATCAACTGGGCTTGTATTCACTGGAGTTCAGAAAAATGAGAGGGGACCTCATAGAAACGTTTAAAATTCTGACGGGTTTAGACAGGTTAGATGCAGGAAGAATGTTCCCAATGTTGGGGAAGTCCAGAACCAGGGGTCACAGTATAAGGATAAGGGGTAAGCCATTTAGGACCGAGATGAGGAGAAACTTCTTTACCCAGAGAGTGGTGAACCTGTGGAATTCTCTACCACAGAAAGTAGTTGAGGCCAATTCACTAAATATATTCAAAAGGGAGTTAGATGAAGTCCTTTCTACTCGGGGGATCAAGGGGTATGGCGAGAAAGCAGGAAGTGGGTACTGAAGTTGCATGTTCAGCCATGAACTCACTGAATGGCGGTGCAGGCTTGAAGGGCTGAATGGCCTACTCCTGCACCTATTTTCTATGTTTCTATGTTTCTATGGATTGGCTAGCGCCAGTGTCCAGTTCCATGGCTATGGGTAAGCCATTCAATTTTACATTCCGCATTATAGGTGGACATTTCGTCGAAAATGTGTGCACCCCGTGTACTTCAGCATTTGCCTCCTCTCTTTGAGGCTCGAAATTGCTTTGATCCATCTTGGACCAATCTTCCTCTGCCACGTGGTGATTAGCAGGTTTTGCTGAGCTTGCAGCTTGTTTGCAAGCTCGTTGGAGGTGCCCCATTGTTCCACAGCTGTTGCAAACATACCCTTTGAAGCGGCATGAATAGGCTGAATGGAAGCCTCCACAACGCCAACAAGGTGTGAATTGCCTTGCGTTCATCCTTTGTGCGGACTCTGAGTCATCTGGGTCACCTGAGGCCTGCTTGCAGTTGCAGACTCGTGGGTTCTGCCCTGTACATTTCTGTTCGCAAAGTCAGTTCCAGTTAATTTATGAACATTGCTAGCACTTGTGTGCTGAGAGATTTGTTTGGTATTATCACTGGTGGATATAAACGCCTGTGCTATTGCAATGGCCTTACTGAGGGTCGGTGTCTCTACAGTCAAAAGTTTTCGTAGGATGGTCTCGTGGCCAATGCCCAGTACAAAAAAGTCTCTGAGCATTTGCTCGAGGTAGCCATCAAACTCACATTGTCCTGCAAGTCGCCTTAGCTCGGCGACGTAGCTCGCCACTTCCTGACCTTCAGATCGCTGGTACGTGTAGAACCGATACCTCGCCATCAGCACGCTCTCCCTCGGATTAAGATACTCCCGAACCAGTGTACACAGCTCCTCATACGACTTATCTGTGGGTTTCACCGGAGCCAGAAGATTCTTTATGAGGCTGTAGGTCGGTGCCCCGCAGACTGTGAGGAGGACCGCTCTCCTTTTTGCAGCGCTTCCTTCTGCATCCAGCTGGTTGGCTACAAAGTACTGGTCTCGCCGTTCGACATAGGCTTCCCAGTCCTCACCCTCCGAGAACCTCTCCAGGATGCCCACAGTTTGCTGCATCTTTGCGTTGGATTCGTATTCTCATCGGCAGTTATTGTGTTCCTAACACAGATGAGGCTGCACACAGGGTGGTTAAAGTAACAATGACCTCAGTCTTTAATAAGACACTCCAGAGTGAGGAACAGGCCTTAGGGGCCGGCTTATATACAGTGCTCCCAAGGGATGCTGGGATCCCTTGAGACTTCAGGGGATGAGCTCCCTGGTGGTGGAACATGGGAGTGCATGCTTTACAGATATACAACAGACGCCCTGGTGTGGACGACACCCAGATCTGAGCAGGCACAGTGATCGGGCGAGGAACCGATTTTGCCGGCCGATGCTCCGACCCTCGAGCCCGGTTTGGAGACATTTGGTGGTGGCTGGTCAGTTTAAAAAAAATGAAAACTTAAAGAATTTCATTAAACTTCCACTTCCTGAGTTTAAGTATTAAAAAGTTAAGCTTGATGATGCATATTTAATGTGTTCTTGACTCCCTCCAAAACTTTGCATAAAAACAATTGCGTCTTTCTGTGCCGATTTTTTAATGTGCGTTGGTTTTTCTTAAGCACCCAGAAGGTTTTTTGGGAGTGGTCAGATACGCCATCCTCGGAGAAATTTAAATTGACCAAACTTCCATAATTGTGAAAAAGTGGCGCAGACATCAGCTTAAGCAAAAAAAAACTAACCTAAAAATAATCGAAACTATCTGAGTTACGCTGGCGCACAAAGATTGTGGAAACTAGGATTTTAAAATTTCGGTCAAAAAAGCGACGCACGGCAAAAAAGCGGCACAAATCACTGAGGAAAATTGAACACTTTATGTTGAAGCCAGTATATAAATGCAGGTTACAAAATACTGTGGATGCTGGAAATCTGAAATAAAAACAGAAAATGCTGGAAATACTCAGCAGGTCAGGCAGCATCTGTGGAGAGAGAAACAGAGTTAACGTTTCAGGTCGATGACCTTTCAACAAAATGTTCTGATGATAGGCCATCGGCCTGAAACATTGGGCCCAAGTTTCGGCCTCAGTTGTTCCTGATTTTTTGGAGCAACTGGTGTAGAACGGTGTATCTTAGAAATTCAAATTCTCGGCATTTAATTTGTTCCAGTTCTCGTCAGTTAGAACAGTTTCACTTTGGAACAGAATTTCTTTTTCAAAAGGGGGCGTGTCCGGCCACTTACGCCTGTTTTCAAAGTTTCGGCAGTGAAAACTTACTCCAAACTAACTTAGAATGGAGTAAGTGAAGATTTTTGTACGTTCGAAAAAACCTTGTCTCCACTATAGAAAATCAGGCGTAGGTTACAAATCAGGTGTAGGGAATGGGAGGGGGGGGTTTAAAGGAAAGTTTACAAACATTAAACACTTCAGTTTTGCAAATAAAGAGCCATCATCAATAATAAATGATAAAAACATCAATAAATCAACCAATAAATCAATCAAAAAAAATTAATAAGAAATAATTGTTTTTTTAAATCAATAAATAAAACATTTTCTACTTACCGACTGCAGCACCGGGAGCCCTCCAACAGCGTGCTGGGATGCCCCCCCGCCCAGTGTGTCTCTGTCAGTGTCTCTATCTCTCTGTCTGTCTGTCTGTCTGTGTCTCTCACTCTCTGTCTGTCAGTGTCTGTATTTCTGACAGTGAGGGGAGGGGGAGGAGGTAGGCAGAGGGGGAGGGAGGAAAGGGGGAGGGATGGGGGAGAAGGGGGAGGAGAAGGGGAAGGGGGGGAAGAGAACGGGAAGGGGGGAGGAGGAGAAGGGGGGGAGGAGAAGGGGAGGGGGAGGGGGAGGGGAGGGGAAGGAGGGAGAGGAGAAGGGAAGGGGGAGAGGAGAAGGGGAAAGGGGGGGAGAGGAGAAGGGGAAAGAGAAGGGTGGGGAGAAGGGGAAGGAAGGGGGGAGAAGGGGAAGGAAGGGGGGAGAAGGGGAAGGAGGGGGGAGAAGGGGAAGGAGGGGGGAGAAGGGGAAGGAGGGGGGGAAGGGGAAGAAGGGGGGGTAGAAGGGGAAGGAGGGGGGAGAAGGGGAAGGAGAGGGGGGTGGAAGGGGAAGGAGGGGGAAAGGGGAAGAAGCGGGGCAAGGGGGTGGGGAGAAGGGGAAGGAGAAGGGGAAGGAGAGGGGGAGAAGTGGAAGGAGGGGGGAGAAGGGGAAGGAGGGGGGAAGGGGGGGAAGAGAACGGGAAGGGGGGAGGAGAAGGGGAAACGGGGGGAGAGGAGAAGGGGAAAGAGAAGGGTGGGGAGAAGGGAAAGGAAGGTGGGAGAAGGAGAAGGAAGGGGGGAGAAGGGGAAGGAGGGGGGGAGAAGGGGAAGGAGGGGGGGAGAAGGGGAAGGAGGGGGGGAAGGGGAAGGAAGGGGGGAGAAGGGGAAGGAGGGGGGGAGAAGGGGAAGGAGGGGGGGAGAAGGGGAAGGAGGGGGGGAAGGGGAAGAAGGGGGGGTGGAAGGGGAAGGAGGGGGGAGAAGGGGAAGGAGAGGGGGGTGGAAGGGGAAGGAGGGGGGGAAGGGGAAGAAGCGGGGCAAGGGGGTGGGGAGAAGGGGAAGGAGGGGGAGAAGGGGAAGGAGAAGGGGAAGGAGAGGGGGAGAAGGGGAAGGAGAAGGGGAAGGAGAGGGGGAGAAGTGGAAGGAGGGGGGAGAAGGGGAAGGAGGGGGGAGAAGGGGAAGGAGAGAGGGGTGGAAGGGAAGGAGGGGGGGAAGGGGAAAGAAGCGGGGCAAGGGGAAGAAGGGGGGATAGAAGGGGAAGGAGGGGGGAGAAGGGGAAGGAGAGAGGGGTGGAAGGGGAAGGAGGGGGGAAGGGGGAAGAAGCGGGGCAAGGGGGAAGAAGGGGGGTAGAAGGGGAAGGAGGGGGGAGAAGGGGAAGGAGAGGGAGGTGGAAGGGGAAGGAGGGGGGGGAAGTGGAAGGAGGGGGGAAGGGAAGAAGGTGGGGGAAGGATTAGGGGGGGGGACGGAGAAGGCGGGGTTGGGGGTGGGCGGAGGCTGAATGGGCCCGGCCCGGCCGGGCCCAAGACTTCGGGCAGGGCCCGTCCCCAGCACCAGATTCACAGGTTAGGTGGCGTTGGGTCGGGTCAGGTCAGGTCTGGGGTCCGGGGTCGGGAACGCGGGTCAGGTCGGGGGAGCGCAGGTCGGGTCGGGTGGAGCGCGGGTCGGGGGGGCGGAGGGAGGTCGGTTCGGTTCGGGTCGGGGGTGGGGGGGGAAGGGAGGTCAGGTTGGGTCGGGTCCGGTCCGGGTGGGGGGAGTGGAGGTTGGGAGCAAGGTTCGGGTCGGGAGGGAGGTTTGGTTCAGGTCGGGGGAGGGAGGTCAGGTCGGGTGCGGGGGTGGGGTGGGGGAGCACGGGTCGGGTCCAGTCCGGAGGGTCGGGTCCGGTCTGGGGGCCGGGTGGGGGGGGGGCGCAAAGTGGGAGTTGGGTCGGGGTCGGGTCCGGTCTGGGGGCGGGGGGGCGGTGGGGGGGGTCGGTCGGGAGCGTGGGTCGGGTGGGTGGTGGAAGGGAGGTCGGTTCGGTTCGGGTCGGGGGGAGGGAGGGAGGGAGAGGGAGGTCAGGTCGGGTGGTGGAGGGGGGGGAGCGCGGGTCAGATCCAGTCCGAGGGGTCGGGTCGGGTCTAGGGGCGGGGGGGCGGGGGGGAAGTGGGAGTTGAGTCGGGTCGGGAGGAAGCAAGAGCTGGGCGTGGGAGGCAGCCTCAGGCACGCAGCCCCAGTGAGGCCATTCGGCCAGGGCTAGGGGCTGCGTGCTTCGGGCCCCTCCCACACAGTTTTGGGTGCCTGGAGCTACTGCACATGCACGCCCACTGTAGCGCATTTGCAGAGGTCCCGGCACTGTTTTCAACGCAGGGACCTAACTCCACCCCCCTCAGCTCATGCTGTGCC
Organism: Pristiophorus japonicus; assembly: GCF_044704955.1. NCBI lineage: Eukaryota > Metazoa > Chordata > Chondrichthyes > Pristiophoridae > Pristiophorus > Pristiophorus japonicus. The sequence goes on from NC_091979.1 coordinate 286,878,457, forward strand.
GCGCCCGACTCAAGAGGACCAGCAGGGAGCCGGAGAATCTGTAAGTTTTTTTAGGTGCACATTGTGGCGCAAAAAATGGGCGTCCAGGTCGGGGCGCGGCCCGAAACTTGGGCCCATTAACTTTGTTTCTCCACAGATGCTGCCTGACCTGCTGAGTATTTTCTGCTTTTATTTATTGTTAGAAATGCATGTTGTTGTGTTTTATATTTATTTTGCCTTTTACAGGTGCCTTAAAACATTGCTTCTTGAAGGGAATCCTATCCGAAAGCTGCCAGTGGAGCTTGGTTAGTATGAAATTCTAATTCAACTATTTGATTCAATATTATATTTTTATATCTGTTAATGTAGCAAAAACAAAACTTGACAATTTAAAAAAAATCTAAACTATTCAGCCAAACCAGTCTGTTGGTGAGCCTCCTGTGTAGACAATTTTTCATCCCATGACTAGTTTCAATTTTATTTGCAGTTCACTGGTTACCTATTCATTGGTGTGTATAAAATTAAGTTCTCTTACCCTTCCCTTCTCTGTACTACAACCATTTCTGAGGTCAGAGGTCATGCCTTTGTAATAGTACACTTTCCATGACAGCGACTCAAATTTTTCAATTTAATAGACCACTATGAAGGAATTGACCAATTGTCTCCGTGGCAACAAAGGTTTATTATCTACTTTGTCATTTATTTTCCTCCCTTTCTGTGGAGTATGCTTTTAGTCACCAATCTATGGTGTGTCTAGTGCAGTTAAGTTTGTGAAATTACAGATGCAAACCTCTTGGTTTCTCTCAACAACAAAACACAACGGTAGCCTTACCCATTTGGCCAACCCTTCAATACATCTGAGAGTATGGGCACAACATGAATCTTTAATTGCTGTATGCATATTCTGATTCTAGTTTTCTTTTTGTTTCAACTTTCCTTCCTGTGGTTTAAAAAAATAAATGGCTTTAATCTTTATGTCTTACTGTCCAAATACATGGGAAGTGGCTTCTAAAATCGTGGCCAGATATTGAAACAATCGAGATCTTTATTTTGTATTGAATTATGTGTCCTTGCTGTCTTCCTGTTGTGAACCATGACTCCAATAGCCCCACAGTGATGTGACTGAATGTTCAGCAGAGTGGCAAATTGAATTGTATTAGTTTTCCAATGCTCTACACCTTCATGCTCTTCCAACATCTCTCTCTACTGGACAGGATACAAGAAAAAGTCTATTTTGTCTGATAAGTGAATCTTCTCTCACCCCCAACACCAACCTCTCTCTCACTTTGTTTCAATCATTCCTGTCTTTATTTTTGTCAGTATTAAGTCTAGTTGATCTTCCATGGCATTGCTCCCAGGTAGGCTGGAGGCTGAAATATTGTTGTGATGTTAAGCCTGGTCCCATTTCAAATCAGGGAGTGGAGCACAATGGAGGAGGTGTCTCGGGAATGGATCACATCTGGGAGAGGAGCACAAGGGGCTACTGAGCAGAGCACGGTGGGCAAGGGTGGGGAGCAGAGTGCAGTGGGGAGGGGGCGGGGAATGGAGTGGAGTAGGGAGGAGTTGGGGAGTGGAGTACAGCGGGAGGGGAGTGGGAGTGGAATGTAGAATTTTAAAATTAAAGCTACTGGATCTTGAAAACGTCAGGGCTTACCTGTTTAATAGTGCCAAGGATTCAGCAAACTGTAATGGTAGTTGTTTTGAGAGGAACAAATGGCTGTATGGGGGGGTGGGGGAGGGGGTGTGGGTGGGGAGGGAAGTGGTCGGTGGCAGGGAGTTTTGTTGATCAGGTTAGAAAATAAAATGTCTTTGCAGTACCAGAACATTTTAATGATTGACAGGAAGATTGCCCATTCCGAGTGCATGACCCAACTTCCTGTTTTTAAGGCGCACATCCATCTTATCCAGTGTCGGACTCTGTTGCAAGGGACTGTCTTGTTCTGTATTCTGGGAGTGGCAAGTTATCAAAGTAACATGCAGTGATACTGATGAATTCTGAGGGTGCACTAACTGGTTGAGTCCCTTCATTCAGACAAGATATACAATGTAAGCTGGAAAATGCAGCAGAACTCAAGCCCCAGATGAGAGTGTAGCTTTGTGAAAGGGACCTCTTGGAAGCACTTTAAACATGCAGTGACTGATTTTCTGGTTATTTCCCCCTGAGTTACTTAATGTATTTATAATTGTTCTTTTTTAATTATCTGTATCAAGTGGACTTTTGGGAAGGCAAGGTGATTGTGTATAGCACTGGGGCATTTGGTTGGTTGCATGTGGATTGCTGGTTTCTGATTAGTAGTGATAAATGTTCCTGTCTATCTAATAACAGCCAGATACTTGTGCAATCGAGCATAGAGAATGGAATGGATAAACAATCATTAAATTGTGACAGATGATTTATGATACTGCAGAGACATTTACAATGAAACATGCTGAGCTTGTTTTAATTATATAGCTAGATGGTCATTGCTACTCTGATCTTCTCTCTCTTGCTGCTCCTAAGCTCCAAATACACTATCCAATACATGTGTCTTCCTTCCTGCATTTGCACTGTTAAAATCAAGACTCATTGCATTGTCTTTTATGCTTATTCATTCTTTCTCAGGACCTCAAGACTCCTTGCCTCTGCAGTTTTCCATTCCTCCTAGAATCTGCAGGCTTTTAAGCCCTAAACTTAAAAACACCAAACCACTGCTTCATTTATTAATCTTCTGCTTTACTCTTTTTTTTTAACCTTAGTGATGTTCTGTATTATGGACTTTGACCCCTTATGCTGGTTTCTCAATTCAAATTAAGTGGTAAAATAAGGCACCACAAGCACTCGCTGAAAATAGGCAGACACCTCATTAGCCCATTCGAGTCCAATACAATTTTCAGATACCAATGGGTGGAGCATGCGTGGCATATGCTCCACGCAGTGATGCTTAGAATTGAGCAGCTTAACCTGCAGTCCTTAAAGTGACTGCTGCAGGCTGCTCAGAAAAGGGTAAAGCTTAAGGCTTAAAATAGATTTTTGTGGGATGAGGAGCAAACTTCCCTCTTTTTTTGAGTACGGTCTCTTTAAACTGTTGCGTGGCCCATTCAAATTTTGCACATGCACGGTTTTTACAATACAAAAGCCTATGAGTGGTCTACGCAGGACCTCACAGACACTGCACATCCACGCAGCTTCGAAGGAACATTGGTGAGAAGGAGCATTAACACTGCTCCTGACTCACAAAAATCAATCCCTGCGCCACCCCACCCCCTGCAATTGGCTCCTTTCTTGCACCGCCCCCCCCCCCCCCACCCCCCACCCCTTGACCTAGTTGTATCAGCTGAACTCCACACTGGAGCTGCAGATTTTGGGGCTCCTCCAATTGGTGAACTGCTCGAAATGCACAAGCAGCTTGCCGACTGAATGGTAGTGAGGTCCAACCATGAAAATTGGCCGGGTCTCTCACTGGCGGCATCAAGTGGGCACTGGGCGTCCAACACCCAATGCATGCGAAAACTGAAAATTGGCCCCAGTATATCCTGTCTGCTGGCTGTAAGAACCCTTTCATGAAATGAGTTGGGCAGTCTCAATTTTGGGCCAAAGGGCACTGTCATTCAAAAATACCAGAAGGCTGGTGTGGGGAGTTGAAAAATTCAGTCTGACGCTCTAAAGGTTCCTCCTCCGAGTTTGAGGCTGTAACAGTGGAGAGGGAATTTTACTTGTATGCGGTGTGTACTGTACCAGGCCTGAGAATAACTAGCGCAGACAATGACCAAGTATTTTGAATCTCTAGTACTGACATCTCTCACTTTGATGAATGCTAAATTTCATTCCTCTCCTCCCAAACAAACTGAAATTACTTTCTTTAAAAAATTCTGTTAATGCTATGTACAAGAGTGGGATCATCATGTATGTGTTTTTACATACGCCATTCTTTGGAGAATCAAGATTATTAGTAGGTACTTTTATTGACCTGATTTATTTTCTGATAGGTAATCTGACTTCATTGAAGGCCCTCAACCTTAGAAAATGTCCAATTGAGTTTCCTCCCGATGCTGTCGTGCATCAAGGATTAATTGCCATTCAAGCCTTCCTCAGAAAGCCAAATCAAATAAAAGCTGAACACGCTGGATTATGTACTCATGATACAGGTACAAAATAGAAATCACACCATCTTCCTGAAGAAAGAGAATTACGCATATAGTGTGTATACACAAATAGCTGAATATTTTACATTTATTATTTTTAGACTGTTTTCAGTTGCATTCTTCACATTCATGTTTTTTTAAGAGGATTGCTGTAATTCAGGGTACATCTATATGTGCTTTCTGCAAAAGTTAATTTCCATAGGCAAGTCCACACTTCTTATGAACTGAAACTTGATCTTGCATGCAGAATATCTGTGATCGTGTGCCACAAAATTAATAGTGAATCGTATACCTTAAAGTATGTACCAGAGATAGTTTAGGTGCTATTGCATTACTTCTCTTCCAAATTGGCAGGAAAAACAGCTGTTTAACAGACCGTGTAGCTCAGGCCAAAACTACTCATCAAAATCTATTCTAAAATTATACAGAAGCTAAATTCAAAAGATTAGATAGCAATACATTATTTAACATTCACTGGTATGCTAAATTATTTTTGAAGTTCAACATAACAAGTCACTTCAAGATTCTCAGTACTTTTTTTTCCCAGAATCTTTAACTGAGATCAGACATGGTGCATGGGCTATTGAACACCATGAGTTTCTGGTTCGCCACTGTAATGTGAAAATAACTAGTTGAATCGTGGACTAAAGCAATATGTAGCACCTGTAATATTTATTCCCAGCTTGCACAGCCTCTGGAGAGAGAACAGTCAAATACCTTTCCTCTTCTATCTGATCCACTGCAGTCACTATTTATCCTCCACATAAGAGGGGCACAGTGACACAAGATAATATTGGTGATTTTGAACAGAGTATCTGTAGTTTTGGTGCTGTGGGCTGGGCTGAAACCGTACTCAATGTATTTGAACAAGAGGTGCTAAGAGCAAAGAGTGGATTGTTATATTGCAAGAACATGTTTAAAGATCTTGGAGAAAAAGGCCAGGTGACACACATGATTGTCATTTTCAAGGCTAGAGGGGTCGGGTGTGGGTTTCTTCCACGTCTGATCACCTCATTTGTGCAACCCTGTTTCAGTCTCTGTGCCAATGCCTTGGGCTGTTTCAGTCACCATGTGACCAGAGGAGCCGGGGTCACTTTCACCATGTACATAAAGGAGCCTGACTTGTCATTTTCCTTCCTTTGAAGCCTTCTGTTCTCCTTTTATACTGTTCTAAATGTCTTTCTTTGTCTCTCTCTGTCTCTCTCTGTCTTTCTCTGTCTCGCTCTGTCTCTCTCTGTCTCTCTTTCTCTCTCTCTCCCTTCCTTCCCTTCTCTCTCTCCCTTCCTCCCCTTCTCTCTCTCTCTCTCTCTCCCTTCCTCCCCTTCTCTCTCTCTCTCTTCCTCCCCTTCTCTCTCTCTCTCTCTCTCCCTTCCTCCCGTTCTCTCTCTCTCTTCCTCCCCTTCTCGCTCTCTCTTCCTCCCCTTCTCTCTCTCTCTCTCTCTCTCTCTCCCTCCCCTTCACTCTCTCTCTCTCTTCCTCCCCTTCTCTCTCTCTCTCTCTCTCTCTTCCTCCCCTTCTCTCTCTCTCTCTCTCTCTCTCCCTTCCTCTCTCCCTCTCCCTCCCTCCCCTTCTCTCTCTCTCTCTCTCTCTCTCTCTCTCTCCCTTCCTCCCCTTCTCTCTCTCTCTCTCTCTCCCTTCCTCCCCTTCTCTCTCTCTCTCTCCCTTCCTCCCCTTCTTTCTTTCTTCTCTCTGCCTTATTTATTTTCTTGTTTGAAGACTTCTCTTCACTTTACAGGAGAGCATTTGACATAAATTGAAGAATATTCTCCTCTTTGAATCATTACTTTATATGCTTCATCCTTTGGGTTTTGGGAAGCTGGCCATTTACAGAGAAACCCAGTTGCATTGCGCTCAAAAAACAATAAAGCAATAGAGTTTTACCCTACTGTACTATAGTTGGAAAATTTACAGTGTGAAGGTTAGGAGTAGGGCCAATTGAAATAAACAATAGAAACTGACTCAAATGTCACAATGGCAGAAGATTTAGTAGTTTATCATAAGAGCTTTGCAGAGAAGCTCATGAAACAGCTGTCATAAAAAACAACTTTACATCATAGCAGTGGAAGCAAGAGAAGAACAGTTGTCTGCAGTGAAGTTTGCCATTGAGCAGGGCGTAACACCAGTAGTGACTACAGTGTCCATCAATAATATGGATTGTGGATATAATGGGAACTTCTTTCATGAATGCTCCCACTGCTGCTATAGGTGCTTTAGATCCATGATCCAAGAAACAGTGAAGGTATGCTTTCATTTTCTTGGACAAGGCTTAAGGATAATCATCAGCAATGAATTCAAAGATCTCATATAGTTCTTCTATGCTGCAAAACATCTTTGGACTTTGTGAGGCAACAGCAAACAGCAATAAAATGCATACAGGAGCAGCTAACTCATGTAAGTGGTTGCTCTGTGCCACCACATTGCCTTATACAAGTGAGTATAAGCACCATCTCAAATTATTGACGACAGCACAGGATATACTTTCCACTGCTAGTCACAGCACGCTATCTGAATCCCAGGCATCTCATTGGTTGGCTCACCCATCAATTGCCATTTCTCTTGGCTCGCGGGCACATGAAGAAGCAATATGCAGAAGTCCATGATTCATGGCAACACCATCACCTCTTAAATTCCCCTCCAAGTCACATACTACCCTGACTTTGACACATACAACAGTCCCTTCATCATTGCAGGGTTAAAATCCTGGAAATCATTACCCACCAACATTATCAGTACATCAGCACAAAGACTGGAGCAATTAAAAGAGAAGACCCACTGCCACCTTCTCGGGGCAACTAGAGTTGGACCAATGAAGTTCATCCAATGTTGTTCACGCCTTGTGAACAAATAAATAAATAAACAAGGGGCACTCTGGAACATGAATTGACATGAATTGACACTCACAACACATGGGGCCGTCATTTTTAGAACCTTTAAACATGTAAATTTATTTTTCAAAACATTTTGTTTTAAATATTTAATTTAATTAAGTGCCATTTTAGTTAATTTTAACTATGCATTTTTTTTGATGTATAGATATATTTTTTAGGGCATTCGCATTCATACTTATGGGGATGCCATACATACGGAATCCCCATAAGCATGAATGCGGATTCCCTTCTTTTATTGGTTGGACTGGCCCATGTAATCCCATGGGCACTTGTGAACCACGTGCGCCCCTGAGATACGTGGGCCCGGAGAGGCCCAGGACAGCGACTCTCTGTACCTCATGGACCACCAGGTACACAGGCAGGCATTTTATTTGCGGATCAGAGGCATTTCCCCGTGGGAAGCCTCCGACCGCAAATTCAGTGCCATTACATGCAACATTATACAATGTACTCAAACATTAGAAAAACTCATTTATTAAATTAGATGACAACATTTCAGATATATGTTATCGCCTGTCATCCTTTCCACACGTTGAAGAAGATAGTCCTAAAGTTCCACAGTATAACAAACTGACCCGAGGCATTTATTAGACATCATTGAACAAGGAAAGCAACCAGCACTTTCATAACTGTAACAATGTCAAATAAAATGTTACAGTGCCCAGTTACAGAACACACTAGAAACTGTGTGATAGGATCTTCCTACACAGGTGCCCCTAGGGGGCTGCAGTGGTTTATGACTGCTAATGAATCCATGCTATTATGAAAACTTTGCTGTATCATTCACTGCTGCCAATGCTGTAGAAAAATGTGGACATCTTGCCTGTCCTTTGCACTTTTCACACGCCTGATTGTGAGTGAAATTATTTTGTTAATCAGAATTGAGCAATTCCAAACGATTCTGTGCAGGTTGCCCTTGATAAGGCCTTAAGAAGCAAACTTCTTTTTTTAACCATTCCCATTAACACGTGAGTTGTGGTTAAAGCAGGACCATTATTATTTCAAATCTGTAAAAATTTAAATTGAGAGATTTGCCACAATATCTGTGAAAATTGTCCGTAATGTGATATTTAAAAAAGGATTCAATTAATGAAGTGGGTTAAAATAAGGATGGTCTTTTTATGGGGAGAAGTAAAATAAATCATTTGTACAAACTTTCCTCACTGCCTCTAACTATCCTCGGATACAATGGTTGAACTTGGCCCTTTCTATTTGCTACATGTCACACAGGCCACTAATTTTGTAATTAGTGTTAAAAATAAACTTACCTTATTGGGCACTTTTTTTAACATGTGTTTTTAAAATTTTATTTTTATATGTTTTTGTATGTTTTAAAACTCTTATGCTGCTTTTAACAGGTGCAAGAGTTTTCAAGACATTTGCTGGGCAAGAGATGGGTAAATACCGCAATCTTGCCCATGCGAATCTTCTGGCTATGGGGATACAGAGCTTCCCGAAAACCGGAAGCAGGGATTTCTGCCCCAATATCTATCCCTGCTGAGCCACTCCAGTCACCCTGATGAATTGTTGTTAGATGAGCATCAGGGATTCAACAACAAACAACAATAACTTGTATTTATATAGCGCCTTTAACGTAGTGAAACGTTCCAAGGCGCTTCACAGGAGTATTATGAGATAAAAATTTAACACTGAACTGCATAAGTAGAAATTAGCGCAGGTCAAAGAGGTATGTTTTAAGGAGCATCTTGAAGGAAGAAAGAGAGGCGGAGAGGTTTAGGAAGGGAGTTCCAGAGCCTGGGACCTAGGCAACAGAAGACACAGCCACCAATGGTTGAGCGGTTGCAATCAGGGATGCTCGAGAGGGCAGAATTAGAGGAGCGCAGACATCTTGGGGGTTTGTGGGGGTGGAGGAGACTACAGCGATAGGGAGGGGCGAGGCCATAGAGAGATTGAAAATAAGGATGAGAATTTTGAAATCGAGGCATTGCTTAACTGGAAGCCAATGTAGGTCAGTGAGCACTGGGGTGATGGGTGAGCGAGACTTGGTGCGCGTTAAGACACAGGCAGTCGAGTTTTGGATAACCTCTAGTTTATGAAGAGTAGCATGTGGGAGACCAGCCTGGAATGTGTTGTAATAGTCAAGTCTAGAGGTGACAAAGGTATGGATGAAGGCTTCAGCAGCGGATGAGCTGAGGCAAGGGCGGAGACAGGCGATTTTAGTTATGCTGCGGATATGTGGTCGAAAGCTCATTTCAGGGTCAAATATGATCAAGGTTGCGAACAGTCTGGTTCAGCCTCAGACAGGAGTTGCGGAATGGGATGGAGTCAGTGGCTAGGAAACAGAGTTTGTGGCGGGGACCGAAAACAATGGCTTCGGTCTTCCTGATATTCAATTGGAGAAAATTTCTGCTCACCCAGCACTGGATGTCGGACAAGCAGTCTGACAATTTAGAGACTGTTGAGGGGTCGAGCGAAGTGATAGTGAGGTAGAGCTCGGTGTCATCATCGTACATGTGGAAACTGACACTGTATTTGGATGATGTTGCCAAGGTGCAACATGTAGATGAGAAATAGGAGGGGCCAAGGATAGATCCTTGGGGTCACCAGAGGTAACGATGCGGGGGCGGGAAGAGAAGCCGTTGCAATTGATTCTCTGGCTACAATTAGATAGATAAGAATGGAACCAGGTGAGTGCAGTCCACCCAGCTGGATGACGGTGGAGAGGCATTGGAGAAGGATAGAGTGGCCAGCCGTGCCAAAGGCTGCAGACAAGTCAAGAAGGATGACACAGACTTCTGCAATAACAGATGTGTACCACAGATATGTACCGAAAGCTGAAAGAAACTATTATGCACAAACATTCTCATCTCACAAAACTTATTTTTAGAAAAATTGAAGTCTGATTTCCACTTCTGATTTTTGATTTGACATTGATTGTTAAAAAAGTGCTCTTTGGTCAGGTAATCCCATGGAGAAGCACATCTTTTGGAAAACATCAGAAGCTTGAAAAATCTTCATTTCTGATAATACCCAAAATGTATTTTCTCTTTTTCATTGATCTGTGTATATCTAGCATTTCTTCAATATACAAGAACAATATAGCCTAAAGAGTATAACTTATACTATTTGCCTCAGCTGCTTTGTGGGTGCATCTGACATAATTTCAGTTTCATCTAGGTCAAAATTTAAAGGAGCACTGTCTTTGTGAAAAAAGTCAATTTTCTTTTTTTTTGAACATGCATGTTGTGATAATCAGAGTCACATTGAAATGCTTTATTAAGCCAATGTGAGTGATGTTATGGTGACAAAAAAAGATACACAGCTTTTCTTCATTCCCAAATATAACCGATTTTCCAGAAATTCTTTCTCTAAAATTGTACCTTTTAACCCTTAATTGTAAAGATACAGAAGCTCTCAACACAGGGCCAGGTTCTGGTTGCTAAATTGTGTTTAAATGTTGTCTTTCCATTTTTCAATTTAGTAATAACAATAACTTAGAAAAACATTATAAAATTGAATGTATTTGACTTATTTGTAAAAATTGGAATGGTGTTGTGGAGAGATATGCCAGGTCTGGATGGGTCAGTTCAGAAAATAAAACGTGTGTTCCTCCTAACATATATTTAACTATTTCCGTCCAAAAAACTTCCAATTGGTGAGCTCCACACCTTTTTCCTTGGTGAGGAATGATTCTTGTATTCATATTTACAGAAGCCAATTAGTTGCCTAGACTGCAGAATCCCAGGTTAATCTTATTTAAATGTAAAAATTGCTTAAAATGGTTGATTATAGTGTGAGAGAAAACTAAAAAGTGACATCAAGGTTGTACAATCCTGGAAATATATTGAACTCAGTCAATAGAAGTTGTATGGATGTTTGCCTATGGATTACCACTTGCTGATCTGCATGTACACTTTGAATGAGTAAAGATGCAAACAAGTAAGTGAATGAGTAAGTAAATTAAGACATTCATTAACTGCTTGTTTATACATGATTCAAATTATCTTGTCTTTTCTTTGCATCTAAATAATTTTGTTGCAAATCACTCAAGCTTTTTGCAGATAGAAAAATTTCCTCTGTTCAAAGGTTGTAATCAGTAGTAAATGAGAGGGGGAAGAGAGTCAAATTTTTATAATGAGATTTTCTTGGTACTGATTACACTATGATTCGTCTAAGAAATGTTACTTTAATTCCAGATTACGAGCAAATTTGAAAATGTTGCAGTGGAAAGATAGCTGGGGAAATATTGGTTTTAATTTTATCAGACAAAATCGTCTTATCATGCGCAGTTAAAACCATACCTTATCAAAATAAATGTAAATAATAAATCTGCCCTGCAAATATCCTCTTATTGGGCTCAGTTTTTCCCAAAGCTTTTTTTTGGCATACTTGAAGAGTTACGTCTGTTTTTTGGGGGGCCCAAGTACGCCAAAAAAAAATGTTCCAAGTTTCCCCGTTGGATTTCTTCATTTTGGCGTGGCCTAACCTGTCCTTTAGTTTTGGGGGTGGAGCCTTGATCTGCGCTTAAAAGATCGGGTTGCCGCGGTAACCAGGGACACAATGCGAGCTGAGGCTGCAAAGTGAAACATACAGCCAGCTCCCAACATATTAAAACACATTACATAAACTTAAAAACACGTTAAAATATATTGCAGCAACTTACCTCCAATTATTAAAGCCGGGACGGCTCCCCCGCCCCTAGCCCTGACCGAAGGGCTTGCCACTCTGCTTGCCTAGCCCACCCCGAGCCCCTTGCTGATGCCGGTCCAGCTCCAGCTCCGCTACCCCCCTGGCCAAAGGGTTTGCCGGTCCGTTCCCCCGTCCAACCCTGGCCTCAAGTGCCTTGCCGGTCCACTCTCCCGCTCCTAGCCCTGGCTGAAGGGCTTGCCGGTCCGTTTCCCTGCCCGACCCTGGCCCCGAGTGCCTTGCTGGTCTGCTCCCCCGCCCCTAGCCCAGGTCGAATGTTCTCCCAGTCCGCTCCCCTGCCTAGCCCACGCCGAATGGCTTCCCGGTCTGCTCCCCCGCCCCTATCCCAGGCCGAATGGCCTGCTCCCGGTCCCCGCTTCTAACTACACCTGAAAGGCCCCCCTCACCCCTCTCTCCCGCCCCCCCCTCCTCACCTCTCTCTTCCCCCCCCCCTCCTCACCTCTCTCTTCCCCCCCGCCCCACCTCTCTCTCCCCCTCGCCCTCCCACCCCCCCCCCCCTTAACTTTCCTGCTGCTGCTGTCTGGGCATCTGCTGCACTTACCTGCGCTGATTTCCTAACCTGCGCCGATTTCCTTAACTCCCCAGAAGGTTTTTCTGCAGAGGTCACATACGCTGGCCGAAGCAGAACTGGAGTAACTCTCAGCTGGCCAAAATTGCCTAAATGGCCAGAATTGGTGCGGGTGACAGGTTACGCTCCCTTTGGCTCAAAGAAAAACTTACCTAAAAAAAAATCGTAATTAACTGAGTTACGCTAGTGCAAATTGATTGGGAAACTGTGGGTTTTTTAACTTAGGCCAAAAATAGCAGCCTGCTCCAAAAAAAACCGGCACAAATCACTGGGAAAAATTGAGCCCATTGTTACTTGTATTAGAAATGGTACTGAAGTTGTCATGTCATTACAGCTGATTTCAGGTAAGTGGAGTTAGTAAGGGAGCTACTTTTCTTCAGTTCATCTGTAATGGGAGGTTGTTTGTTTCAATTTTGTAAACAGGATTTACTACCACACTGCATCAAGAGGCACAACTTATCATTGATGAGTACAGGAGAAAAATAGACAGGGGAATTCTACCTAGAAAGGCTATCAGTGAAGTCTGGAAAAAGATGAATGTTAGCAGTGAGTTCAAAATAGTCCAAATTATAAGCTGATTCACTTGCAAGTGTAAATCACATAAGACAGTTAAAGGCCCGTTTCAGAATTGAGGGATCATGCAATATCTGGAAGAACATTACTCAAATGTTTTTGGAATAGCACTTAAACCCAGTGGATTGTAACTGTCTATATTCATCTTTGATACTCATTTAATGCAAACTATACATTGTAGTATTATTTCCATCTTGGTTTCATATTTTTGTCACGTTTTACTATATATGGGTTTTACACTATGTAAAGATCGTTGTGAAATAAACAAGGGAATATTAACAGAACCGATAGTGCAACGTACTTTTTAAAATAGCCCTTCCCCCTCAGGTTAAGTTTAAAATATAACTTTGTTATTGTCTATTTTCACCATCCTCTCTTCCCTTCAGGTGAAGAGTTTTGGGTCTTTCTGTAGGAGTCAATAGTTACAGCTGTTTAGAAAGCCTGCTATCAGACATTCTAATGACAAGACATTAACTATCTTGGATGCTGGTGGTTGCTATGTTCTGTGTGACAGCCTGATTCTTGATCTGACTTTGCCATTAAATCCTAAGTATTCTTCAGAGGCATTGCTGTAAGTGCATCACCCCCATTATTTCCCCTTTTGAGTGAAATTTCAGGTCTCTGTTCCATATAGGAATATGCTGAGATTGCTGTGGTTTCCACTCCACTTTCCCCTACCCTTGTTGATTAAACAACATCCCTATATTATATGAATTTTATTTCATTTGAAGAATAATGTCCAGTTTGTAGATTTAAGATGAAATAACCTGATAATTGTTTAGAGAATTTCCAATAAGAGATCAAATAATTGCAGCAACTTACATATGAAGCTCCTCATATACAGGAAAGCAACAAGGAGAAAAAGTATACAGTGAATACTGAAGGGGAGATTTTAACCCACTTCACCCGGTGGAAACAGGGCAGACGATTAAATCGCTTCAGAGCATGTATGGTTCCATTTCCACCGACTGCCATTTTAACCGACAAGTTTTATTAGTCAACTGACATGCCCACCAGAGACAGATGGGGGCCTCATGAATGCATGCAAATCAGGGTCTGATGATGTCAGTAGGGCCCTAAAGGCATTTTAATGTAAATCACGGTAGTTAAGTCCAACCCACTGATAAAACATAGCAGGATTGGTCTCAGAGCCACTGGAAGCACTATTTAAAGGGGCACATAGAAACATAGAAAATAGGTGCAGGAGTAGGCCATTCGGCCCTTCGAACCTGCACCGCCATTCAATGAGTTCATGGCTGAACATGCAACTTCAGTACCCCATTCCTGCTTTCTCGCCATACCCTTTGATCCCCCTAGTAGTAAGGACTACATCTAACTCCCTCCTGAATACATCTAGTGAACTGGCCTTAACAACTCTCCGTGGCAGAGAATCCCACAGGCCCACCACTCCCTGGGTGAAGAAGCCTCTCCTCATCTCGGTCCCAAATGGCCCACCCCCTATCCTTAGAATGTGATCGCCGGCTCTGGACCTCCCCAACATTAATAAGAACATAAGAACATAAGAATTAGGAACAGGAGTAGGCCATCTAGAACCTCGAGCCTGCTCCGCCACCCAACAAGATCATGGCTGATCTGGCCGTGGACTCAGCTCCACTTACCCGCCCGCTACCCATAACCCTTAATTCCCTTATTGGTTAAAAATCTATCTATCTGTGATTTGAATATATTCAATGAGCTAGCCTCAGCTGCTTCCTTGGGCAGAGAATTCCACAGATTTACAACCCTCTGGGAGAAGAAATTCCTTCTCAAATCGTTTTTTAATTGGCTCCCCCGTATTTTGAGGCTGTGCCCCCTAGTTCTAGTCTCTCCGACCAGTGGAAACAACCTCTCTGCCTCTATCCTGTCTATCCCCTTCATTATTTTAAATGTTTCTATAAGATCACCCCTCATCCTTCTGAACTCCAATGAGTAAAGACCCAGTCTACTCAATCTATCATCATAAGGTAACCCCCTCATCTCCGGAATCAGCCTAGTGAATCGTCTCTGTACCCCCTCCAAAGCCAGTATATCCTTCCTTAAGTAAGGGGACCAAAACTGCACGCAGTACTCCAGGTGCGGCCTCACCAATGCCCTGTACAGTTGCAGCAGGACCTCCCTGCTTTTGTACTCCATCCCTCTCGCAATGAAGGCCAACATTCCATTCGCCTTCCTGATTATCTGCTGCACCTGCAAACTAACTTTTTGGGATTCATGCACAAGGACCCCCAGGTCCCTCTGCACTGCAGCATGTTGTAATTTCTCCCCATTCAAATAATATTCTCTTTTACTGTTTTTTTCCCAAGATGGATGACCTCACATTTTCCGACATTGTATTCCATCTGCCAAACCTTAGCCCATTCGCTTAACCTATCTAAATCTCTTTGCAGCCTCTCTGTGTCCTCTACACAACCCGCTTTCCCACTAATCTTTGTGTCATCTGCAAATTTTGTCACACTACACTCTGTCCCCTCTTCCAGGTCATCTATGTATATTGTAAACAGTTGTGGTCCCAGCACCGATCCCTGTGGCACACCACTAACCACTGATTTACAACCCGAAAAGGACCCATTTATCCCAACTCTCTGCTTTCTGTTAGCCAGCCAATTCTCGATCCATGCTAATACATTTCCTCTGACTCCGCATACCTTTATCTTCTGCAGTAACCTTTTGTGTAGCACCTTATCGAATGCCTTTTGGAAATCTAAATACACCACATCCATCGGTACACTTCTATCCACCAAGCTCGTTATATCCTCAAAGAATTCCAGTAAATTAGTTACACATGATTTCCCATTCATGAATCCATGTTGTGTCTGCTTGATTGCACTATTCCTATCTAAATGTCCCGCTATTTCTTCTTTAATGATAGCTTCAAGCATTTTCCCCACTACAGATGTTAAACTAACCGGCCTATAGTTACCTGTCTTTTGTCTGCTCCCTTTTTGGCTGCAGGTAATTGGATCATAGGATATAATAATTACTTTTATTAATATATCGCCTTTAACATAGTAAAACATCCCAAGATGCTTCACAATAGTGTTACAGACAAACAGATAAATTTGACACCAAGCCACGGAAGGAATTAAGGCTGATGATCAAAAGCTTGTTAAAAAAGGTAGGTTTGAACGAGCATCTTAAAAGAGGAAAGCGAGGTAGAGAGGCGCAGAGGTTTAGGGAGGGAGTTCCAGAGCTTAGGGCCCAGGCAGCTGAAGGCACGTCCACCAATGTTTGAGCAGTTATAATGAGGGATGTTCAAGAGGCCAGAATTTGAGGAGCGCAGACGTCTTGTGGGATTGTGAGGCTGAAAAAGATTATAGAGATAGGGAGGGGCAAGTCCATGGAGTGATTTGTAAACAAGGATGAGAATTTTGAAATCGAGGCGTTATTTAACTGGGAGTCAATGTAGGTCAGAAAGCACAGGATGTGTA
This sequence comes from Pristiophorus japonicus, assembly GCF_044704955.1. NCBI lineage: Eukaryota > Metazoa > Chordata > Chondrichthyes > Pristiophoridae > Pristiophorus > Pristiophorus japonicus. The sequence continues at coordinate 286,894,683 of NC_091979.1, forward strand.
TATATGTGCCATTGTGCTGTTTGGATTGCCAGGAGTTTCCGACTTCCAGATTGCTTCTTTCTGAGATATTTGTTGCCTTGCTTACTGTTGTGTATGCAATAACTTTTAGACTGAGTACTGTTTAACTCCAAGAGGTATGACCTTGGCTCTGTTTTATTAAGGCCCAAAGTAACTAATATACAAAATGGCTGGCCTTTTATACTTGGGCTGCACACACGTGAGTGCAACCCAGTGGCCTTCAACAGTGACGCCATCTAGTGGCTAGTGATCCCAAAAGTACATACATGACAATACCCCCTTCTGAAATATTAACACAGTCTTTTACAAATTGAGACGGTCCAGTGTTTTACGCTCCCAGGTTGACTGTCTCAGTTCAACTTGAGCCTTGGGTGAGCGTTCAGAATCTGTTGTGACTGGTGACTGGGTGGCTGGCCTGGTGGGAGTGGCAATGACCATGTCAGGGATTGAAAGTCCATTTTTGTTGAACATGTCAGTGATTGAAAGTCCCGATTCACTGATGACCACTGAGTCCTCTGATGACTGGGGGTAGGTTGGTTGGTCGGCGATTGTCTCTTCCTCTGGCTGTTCCGGTTCATCTGTGTGCCGCAGCTTTGTCTGATCCAAATGTCTCCTGCATGTTTGCCCATTTTTGAGCTTGACAATAAATACTCTGTTGCCCTCCTTAACCATGACAGTACCAGCGATCCACTTGGGACCCTGACCATAATTCAGAACATATACAGGATCCACGTAATATCAAGAAATGGCTGAGCACATTGGATACAGCAAAGGCAATGGGTCCCGACAACATCTCGGCTGTCGTGCTTGAAGACTTGTGCTCCAGAACTAGCTGCGTGCCTAGCCAAGCTGATCCAGTGCAACGACAACACTAGCGTCTATCCGACAATATGGGAAACTGCCCAGTTATGTCCTGTCCACAAAAAGCAGGACAAATCCAATCCGGCCAATTACCACCTCATCAGTCTACGTTCAATCATCATCATAGGCAATCCCTCGGAATCGAGGAAGACTTGCTTCCACTCTTAAAATGAATCCTTAGGTGACTGAACAGTCCAATATGAGAGCCACAGTCCCTGTCACAGATGGGATAGATAGTCGTTGAGGATAAGGGAGGGTGGGACAGATTTACCGCACGCTCTTTCCGCTGACTGCGCTTGATTTCTGCATGCTCTCGGCGATGAGACTCGAGGTGCTCAGCACCCTCCCGGATGCACCTCCTTCACTTAGGGCGGTCTTTGGCCAGGGACTCCCAGGTGTCAGTGGGGATGTTGCACTTTATCAAGGAGGCTTTGAGGGTGTCCTTGTCACGTTTTCTCTGCCCACCTTTGGCTCAATCATCAGTAAGGTGATGGAAGGTGTCATCGACAGTGCGATCAAGCAGCACTTACCAATAACCTGTTCATCGATGCCCAGTTTGGGTTAAGCCAGGACCACTCAGCTCCAGACCTTATTATTGCCTTGGTCCAAACGTGGACATAAGAGCCGAATTCCAGAGGTGAGGTGAGAATGACTGCCCTCGACATCAAGGCAGCATTTAACTGAGCGTGGCATCAAGGAGCCATGGTAAAACTGAAGTCAATGGGAATCAAGGGGAAAACTCTCCACTGGCTAGAGTCAAACCTCGGACAAAGGAAGATGGTTGTGATGGTTGGAGGTCAAACATCACAGCCCCAGGGCAACGCTGTAGGAGTTTCCCAGGGCAGAGTCCCAGGCCCAACCATCTTCAGCTGCTTCATCAATGACCTTCCCTCCATCATAAGGTCAGAAATGGGGATGTTCACTGATGACTGCATAGTGTTCAGTGCTATTTGCAACTCCTCAGATAATGGAGCAGTCCATGCCTGCATGCAGCAAGGCCTGGACGACATTCAGGCTTGGGCTGATAAGTGGCACATGACATTCGTGCCGCAAACGTACCAGGCAATGACTATCTCCAACAAACGAGAGTCTAACCACCATCCCTTGATATTCACCAGCATTACCATCGTGGAATCCCCACCATCAACATCCTGGGGATCACCATTGACCAGAAATTTAACTTGACCAGCCACATAAATATAGTGGCAACAAGAGCAGGTTAGAGGCTGGGTATTCTGTGATGGCAGGTCTCACCTCCTGACTCCCCAAAGCCTTTCCACCATCTACAAAGCACAAGTCAGGAGTGTGATGGAATGCTCTCCACTTTCCTGGATGAGTGCAGCTCCAACAACACTCAAGAAGCTCAACACCATTTAGGACAAAGCAGCCCACTTGATTGGTACCCCATCCACCACCTTAAACATTCACTCCCTCCACCACTGGCATATTGTGGCTGCAGTGTGTACCATCTACAAAATGCACTGCAGCAACTCACCAAGACATCTTTGGCAGCACCTCCCAATCCCGCAACCTTTACCACCTAGAAGGACAAGGGCAGGAGGCGCATGGGAACACCACCACCTCCACGTTCTACTCCAAGTCACACACCATCCTGACTTGAAAGTACATCGCCGTTCCTTCATTGTCGCTGGGTCAAAATCTTGGAACTCCCTCCTTAACAGCACTTTGGGAGTACCTTTACCACAGCAACTGCAGAGGTTCAAGGTGGGTGGGGAGGGTTGACCCATCCACCTCCACGGAGGTGTGTGGGGGACCTGACCCATCCACCTCCATGGCACGAACCTGGTATTGCAGTACTTCCAGGGACGGTGCAGTGGCTCTAGGCCTTTTGGCTAAGAGCATTGGCGCAGAGTGATCCTTGGCATGTGCAAGGTGACCTCTGGCGTTTGTGATTTGACAAAGAATTGGAACGATTGGCTACGAATTTAAAAAAAAAAAAACTGCAGAGGTTCAAGAAGCTCACCACCATCTTCTCAAAGGCAATTAGGGATGGGCCACATCTCAGGAACGAATAAAAAAATAGCATGGATACGAAATTGGTTTTGTGACAGGAAACAGAGTAGTGGTGAATAGTTGTTTATCAGACTGGAGGAAGGTGCACAGTGGTGTTCCCCAGTGCATTGGTACTAGGAATACTGCTTTTCTGGATATATATTAATGACTTGGACTTGGGTGTACAGGGCACAATTTCAACATTTGCGGATAACATAAAACTTGAAATTATAGTCAACAGTGAGGAGGATAGTGATAGACTTCAAGAGAACATAGACAGGCTGGTGGACTGGGCGGACATGTGGCAGATGGAAATTTAATGCAGAAAAGTGTGGAGTATTACATTTTTGTAGGAAGAATGAGGGGAGGCAATATAAACTAAAGGGTATAATTCTAAATGGGGTGCTTGAATAGAGAGACCCTGGGGGTGTATGTGCACAAATCATTGAAGGTGGCATTGCAGGTTGAGAAAGCGGTTAAAAAAGCAAATGGGATCCAGGGCTTCATAAATAGAGGCATAGAGTACAAAAGCAAGGATGTTGTGATGAACCTTTGTAAAATACTGGTTCGACCTCAACTGGAGTATTGTGTTTAATTCTGGGCACCACACTTTAGGAAGGATGTGAAAGCCTTAGAGAGGGTGCAGAAAAAATTTACAAGAATGATTCCAGTTACGTGGATAGACTGGAGAAGCTGGAGTTGTTCTCCTTAGAGCAGTGAAGGTTGAGAGGAGATTGGATAGAGGTGATCAAAATCATGAGGGGTCTAAACAGAATAGATGGTGAGACACTGTTTCCACTGGTAGAAGGGTTGAGAACCAGTGGACATAGATTTAAGGTGATTGGCTGAAGAACCAAAGGCGACATGAGAGGAAAAATGTTTTTTACACAGCAAATGGTTATGATCTGAAATGCATTGCCTGGAGGCAGACTCAATCGTGGCTTTTAAAGGAAATTGGATAGGCACCTAAAGGAATTTTTTTGCAGGACTACAGGGAAGGGGAGGCGAATGGGACTAGCTGAAGTGCAGAGAGCCAGCACTGGCTCGACAGGCCAAATGGCCTCCTCCTGTGCTGTAACCATTCTATGATTATATAAACATACTGGGGGTCACCATTGATCAGAAACATAACTGGACCAGCCACATAAATACTGTGGCTACAAGAGCATGTCAGAAACTGGGTATTCTGCAGTGAGTGTCTCACCTGCTGACTTCCCAAAGCCTTTCCACCATCTACAAGGCACAAGTCAGGAGTATGATGGAATACCCGCCACTTGCCTGGATGAGTGCAGCTCCTACCACACTCAAGAAGCTTATCCAGGACAATGCAGCCTGCTTGATTGACACCCCATCCATCACCTTAAACATTTACTGCCTTCACCACCATGACTGTGTGCCATCTACAAGATGCACTGTATCAACTCGACAAGGCTTCTTCTACAGCTCGTCCCAAATTCACGACCTCTACCACCTAGAAGGACAAGGACAGCAGGCACATGGTACCACCTGCAAGTTACCCTCTAAGTCACACACCATCTTGACTTGGAAATATATGGCTGTTCCTTCATAGTCGCTCCTGGAACTCCTTCCCATCCAGCACTGTGGGAGTACTTTCATCACATGGACTGCAGCGGTTCAAGAAGGCGGCTCACCACCACCTTCAGTTATGGATGGGCAATAAATGCTGGCCTTGACAACGACGCCCATATCCCATGAATGAAAAATGGAAGTAGTGAGGTAGCGCTGTGGATACATGTGGAAGTTAAGCACCCACTTCTGCATAAAGTTGCCAAGGGGTAGCACGTAGATAGTGAAAGACAGTGGACCAAGGATGAGAAGAAAAGGAGAATGTGCTGGTACCAATAGAAGCCCCGATTTTAACCTGACCTGATTGGTGTGAATGGGGCTGGTGGGGTCAGATGCCGCTTTTGCAAGCCATTTTACATTTATTTTTCTATTTCATTAAATGTATTCACCTCAAGTGCATAAAAGAGTAATTATTGAATTGTGAATATAGAGAATACATAGCAGGAAGTGATGGGTATGTTTGTTTTTAATTCATTGCTGTGCTGACATGAGTTTTATTGACAAATGCATTTTAATTTCTGATGATTAATTTTATTTGCTTTTATTCAGGTCTCGATGGTCAGAATAAGTGAGGAATGACACAGTATTTAGAGGCTCCATTAGTCATCATAGCGAGCTCTGTAAAAGGGCAAGCAAGAAAGGGCAGAGAAACAGAATGACAAGAATAAAAGAGGGCATAACCAGATGAGAGGAGGAAAAATATTCAGGGGCATAACAAGCTTGGAGAGGGATCTCAATGAGGCTGTTGTATATTTGGCAGATGAGAGTAGTTTGAGGCACATGAGTTAATATTGGAAAGATAACCACAGCAGTGGTGCCTGATACCTGTAAATGCTAAAAGGTAAACACAAAAGGTAAAGACTGGATCAACTGGGCTTGTATTCACTGGAGTTCAGAAGAATGAGAGGGGATCTTATAGAAACTTTTAAAATTCGGACGGGTTTAGACAGGTTAGATGCAGGAAGAATGTTCCCAATGTTGGGGAAGTCCAGAACCAGGGGCCACAGTCTAAGGATAAGGGGTAAGCCATTTAGGAGGAGAAACTTCTTCACCCAGAGAGTGGTGAACCTGTGGAATTCTCTACCACAGGAAGTTGTTGAGGCCAATTCACTAAATATATTCAAAAAGGAATTAGGTGTCATCCTTACTACTAGGGGGATCAAGGGGTATGGCGAGAAAGCAGAAATGGGGTACTGAAGTTGCATGTTCAGCCATGAACTCATTGAATGGCGGTGTAGACTCGAAGGGCTGAATGGCAGGAGTCAAGTCGGGTTGGGTCGGGTCCGGGGGCGGGGAGCGGGAGTCGAGTCAGGTCGGGAGGAAGCAGGAGCTGGACGTGGGAGGAGCCTTATCCACGCAGCCCCAGTGAGGCCATTGGGCCAGGGCTAGGGGCTGCGTGCTTCGGGCCCTTCCCACACAGTTTCGGGCGCCTGGAGCTACTGCACATGCGCGCCCACTGTAGTGCGCATGTACAGAGGTCCCGGCACTGTTTTCAATGCAGGGACCTAGCTCCGCCCCCTACAGCTCGTGCTGCGCCGCGCGGAGGGCCAGAGGACATGCAGGGAGCCGGAGAATCTGGAAGTTTTTTTTAGGCGCACTTTGTGGCACGAGAAACGGGCGTCCAGGTCGGGGCTGCGCCATTCTAGGCACGGCCCGAAACTTGGGCCCAACGTTTCTACAACATATGGTATAATTTTTCAAAACACAGGTGTATTGTAGCAGATCTTACTTGAACCTATTTTTATTTAAAAATAAAATTGCAACCTGCAAAGCAGAATTATGTAAATTTTGAAGCTGTTTGATCATTGATATTAACACATTTTCATGGATTGTTTTGAGAGTTGCTTGGCATTTTAAAGATCTAATTACTGAAGAAAGCAAGGCGATTTTGGCATAAGTAGTGCATAATTTATGTGCAATGCAAAGGAAATGATCTTGTGCAATATTTAGAGTTCTCATGACTGTAATTACAAATTTATGGAATCGGATGAGATGTTAAACCTAGGCCCTGTCTGCTGTCTCAGGTGGACGTGAAAAATCCCATGGCACTATTTCGAAGAAGAGCAGGGGGTTTATCCCTGGTATCCTGGCCAATATTTATCCCTCAATCAACATAACAAAAACAGATTATCTGGTCATTATCGCATTGCTGTTTGTGGGAGCTTGCTATGTGCAAATTGGCTGCCGCGTTTCCCACATTTCAACAGTGACTGCATTCCAAAAGTACTTCATTGAGTGTAAAGCGCTTTGAGACATATGGTGGTCGTGAAAGGCGCTATATAAATGCAAGTCTTTTTCTTTCTTTCATCATTCTTGTACACTGGGGTGGGCATCCTGTCATAAGTTTTCATTTTTTTTTTTACAGATTTGAGCATTTATTATGTGCACTCCAATATACCAACAGATGCTCAATTTACTGTCAACAATTTTGCTTGGGTGAAATAATTATCATTGTGGGTTTTTTTGCCATTCAATTTTCTTGTCCAATTTGAATCTTCTTTGCGAGACATCAATTGTAGCTGTATCAGTGCAGAGTGGAGCTTTTATTATTTCCACAGCTGTGCTGTCAGCTGGAAAACCTCTGATAACCCAAGCATTTCAGTTTGGAGGCTGTCTGCAGCAGCAGCCAGTGGTTGTTAAAATCTTGAAGATACAACACTCAGATCGTCGGAGATAAGAAAGAGGAAAGAAAAGCATTTCTTTTAGCCTGCTGTGGTTTGATCCGCAAACTTTGTAGAAAATTGGTTAATCTGCATGGTTGGTTCATCATACATTTGTCCTATTAACAAAAATTCCTTGCAGTAACATAATTGAACCGTGACTATTTTAAAATTATAATACAAGTAAACCGAACAGCACAGCATAACTATTATAGTAATAACGCTGCTCCAAATCAAGTATGAAGTGACCCAATATTTTTGCATTTGAGGCCACCTACCAAAGCCTCCCATTTCTTCGTCTGTTGGAAGGAGGATGGTCATGATCACAAAAGTCTCCATGGTTGCTGTTGTGAATGGAGAAAGAGTCAGACTGAACACGGAGATCAAAGTAAAGTGTGACCTTAGTCTTTTATTGCAGGTCTCCAGAGTGCCTCTCCAACCTGTGAAGCCTCCTTAAATACCTGTGCTCCCAAGGGATTATGGGTGGCTGTACAGAATAAATACAAGTCCACATATATAACAACACTCCCCCCCCCCCCCCGCACCCCCAAAGTCAATAGTGTAACTATTTACAATGTGAGTCGATCTGGGGCCCATCTTGCCCTGGTTGATCATCTCGGTGTGAAAGCTGATGTTGTTGAATCATTTGTTGGGCCCTTGCTGGGCTGCTGTGCAGCTGGCCTTGCTGGGCTGCCTGATGTATTGGGGCCCTGCTGGGCTGCTGTGGATGATGGACTCTGCTTCGTGGTCAACCGAGGTGCCGGTTGCCACTGGTGTGTTTATGTTGGGGGATCAAAAAAGGTAGGATCCAAGGTGGGTTGCTCAGGATAGTCCGTGAATCTGAGTTTGATTTGGTCCAAGTGTATCCGGTGAATGAGTCCATTTGAAAGTTTGATCCGAAACACCCTGCTCCCCTCTTTAGCCACGACAGTGCCGGGAAGCCACTTGGGACCTTGTCCATAATTTACTACAAATACAGGATCATTGATTTCAATCTCGCATGACACATTTGCGCTATCATGATACGCACTTTGTTGAAGCCGCCTGCTCTCTACCTGTTCATGTAAATCAGGGTGAACTAACGAGAGCCTTGTCTTAAGTGCTCTTTTCATGAGCAGTTCAGCAGGTGGGATCCCAGTGAGTGAGTGGGGTCTCGTGCGGTAGCTAAGCAGTACTCGGGATAGGCGAGTCTGCAGTGAGCCTTCAGTTACCCTCTTCAAGCCTTGCTTGATGGTTTGCACTGCTCTCTCTGCTTGACCATTGGATGCTGGTTTAAACGGGGCAGATGTGACATGTTTGATCCTGTTACAGGTCATGAATTCTTTGAACTCAGCACTGGTAAAACATGGCCTATTGTTGCTCACCAGGACATCGGGTAGGCTGTGTGTGGCAAACATGGACCGCAGGCTTTCAGTAGTGGCAGCGGACGTGCCAGCCAACATTATCTCACATTCAATCCACTTGGAGTACGCGTCCACAACCACAAGGAACATTTTATCCAAGAACGGGCCTGCATAGTCGACGTGTACCCTCGACCACGGTTTGGAGGGCACAGACCATAAACTTAGCGGCGCCTCCCTGGGCACATTGCTTAACTGCGAGCATGTATTATATCTGTGAACGCAGGATTCTAAGTCCGCATCGATACCGGGCCACTGGGATACTGGGATCTGGCTATCGCTTTCATCATTACAATGCCTGGGTGGGTACTGTGGAGGTCATTGATGAAGATGTATCTGCCCTTCTTGGGGACCACTACTCGATTGCCTCACAGCAGGCAATTTGCCTGTATGGACATTTCATCTTTGCGCCGCTGGAACGGCTTAATCTCTTCCTGCATTTCCACTGGGACACTGGACCAGCTCCTCTGAAGCACTCAGCTTTTGACTAGAGGTCCTGGCTTGTCCAGGTTTTGATCTGCTGGGCAGTGATGGGTGATTGCTCACTCTCAAATGCTTCCATAATCATGGCTAGATCTGCGGGCTGCGCCATTTCCACCCCCGTGGTGGGCACTGAGAGCATCGGCGCAGTTTTCTGTGCCTGGCCTGTGGCGGACGGTGTAGTTGTATGCGGACAACATGAGCGCCCATCTCTGCATGCGGGCCGATGCATTGGTATTTATCCCTTTACTCTTGGAAAACAGGGATATGAGTGGCTTATGGTCAGTTTCCAATTCGAATTTTAGCCCAAACAGGTATTGGTGCATTTTCTTTACCCCATAGACACACGCTAACGCTTCTTTTTCAATCATGCTGTAGGCTCTCTCAGCCTTAGACAGACTTCTGGATGCATAAGCAACCGGTTGCAGTTTCCCGAAATCATTCGCTTGTTGCAATACACACCCGACACCATATCTCGACGCATCACATGCTCGTACCAAACGCTTACATAGATCATACAACACAAGCAATTTGTTTGAGCATAACAATTTTCTCGCTTTTTCAAAGGCATTCTCTTGGCTTTTGCCCCAAACCCATTCGCCCTCTTTTCACAGTAAGACATTTAGTGGTTCTAGCAGTTTGCTGAGACCATGTAAGAAGTTACCAAGGTAGTTCAAGAGTCCCAGAAACGACTGCAGCTCCATCACGTTCTGTGGCCTCGGGGCATTCTTCATTGCCTCCGTCTTCACGTTGGTGGGCCTGATGCCGTCCGCCGCAATCCTCCTTCCCAAGAACTCCACTTCAGGCACCAGGAAAAAGCACTTCGAGCGTTTTAACCTGAGCCCCATGCGGTTGAGTCGACTAAGAATCTCCTCCAGGTTTTGCAGGTGCTCGACTGTGTTTTGACCTGTGACCAAGATGTCGTCCTGGAAGACCACGGTGTGCGGGACCAACTTCAGTAAACTTTCCATATTTCTCTGGAATATCGCCGCCACTGATCGGATTCCAAACGGGCATCTGTTATAAACAAAAAGACTTTTGTGCGTGTTGATGCTGGTGAGGGCCTTCGATGATTTCTCCAGTTCCTACGTCATGTAGGCTGAAATCAGATCCAGCTTCGTGAACGTCTTTCCTCCCGCCAGCGTTGCAAAGAGGTCGTCGGTCTTTGGTAGTGGGTATTGGTCCTGCAGGGACAAACGATTGATAGTTACTTTGTAATCATCACAGATTCTGACGGTGCCGTCTCCCTTGAGGACTGGGACAATAGGACTGGCCCACTCGCTGAACTCGATCAGTGAAATGATGCCCTCTCTTTGCAGCCGGTCTAGCTCGATCTCTACCCTTTCTCTCATCATGTACGGTACTGCTCTCGCCTTGTGATGGATGGGTCGCGCCCCTGGAATTAGGTGGATCTGCACTTTTGCTCCTTGGAATTTCCCAATGCCTGGTTCGAACAGCGAAGGAAATTTGTTTAAGACCTGGGCACACGAAATGTCGTCAGCAGGCGATAGCGCTCGGACGTCGTCCCAGTTCCAGAGTATCTTTCCCAGCCAGCTCCTGCTGAGCAGAGTGGGACCATCGCCCGGTACCACTCAGAGTGGTAGCTTGTGCACCACTCCATCATACGAGACCTTTACGGTAGCATTGCCGATTGTAGGAATCAGTTCTTTTGTGTAAGTTCTCAGTTTCGTGCAAACTGGAGTTAAGTCTGTCCTTGAGGCCTTGTTGCACCACAACCTTTCGAAAGTCTTTTTGCCCATGATGGACTGGCTCGCGCCCGTGTCCAGCTCCATTGACACTGGGAGTCCATTTAGTTTAACATTCAGCATTATTGGGGGACAATTCGTGGTGAATGTGTGCATCCCATGTACCTCTGCCTCCTCGATCCGAGGCTCTGGTTTGTCATGATCCTCCGTGGATCTGTCCTCCTCTGCAACATGGTGGTTTGCAGGTTTAACAGGCTTTTCAGCTCGCCTGCACACTCGTTGGAGGTGTCCTGTTGTTCCACAGCCCTTGCAAACGTACCCTTTGAATCGGCATGAATGGAAACGATGATCACCCCTGCAGTGCCAACAAGGTGTTAATGGCCTTGCATTCATCACCCTTGATGGTGGACTCTGAGTCATATGCGGACGTGCAGCTGCAGGCATGTGTGACCTACCCTGTACGTTACGATTCAAAAACAACATCACTTTGATCACAGTACTTGTTGCAGCACTTTGTGCTGAGAGATTTGCTTCGTATTGTCACTGGTGGCAATGAACGCCTGGGCTATCGCTATGGCCTTACTCAAGGTTGGAGTCTCTACGGTCAAATGTTTGCGAAGTATGGTTTCGTGGCCATTGCCAAGTACGAAAAAGTCTCTGAGCATGTGCTCCAAATGTCCTTCAAATTCGCAATGTCCTGCAAGGCTTCTTAGCTCGGCGACATAACTCGCCACTTTCTGGCCTTCAGACCTTTTGTAGGTATAGAACTGGTACCTTCCATCAGAATGCTTTCCTTCGGGTTCAAATGCTTTCGGACCAATGTGCACAAATCGTCATACAATTTCTCTGTGGGTTTCGCTGGAGTGAGCAGATTCTTCATGAGGCCATACATTCGTACCCCACAGACGGTGAGGAGCATCGTCTTTCATTTGGCAGCATTCTCTTCCCCATCTAGCTCGTAGGCCACGAAGTATTGGTTGAGTCGCTCCACAAAAGCTTCCCAATCATCTCCCTCCGAGAATTTCTCCAGAATGCCCACTGTTCTCTGCATCTTTGGGTTCGCTATCTATATCTCGTCGCCAGTTGTTGTGTATGGAGAAAGAGTCAGACTGAACACTGTGAGCTCAAAGTAAAGTGTAACCTTGATCTTTTATTGCAGGTCTCCAGAGTGCCTCTCCAACCTGTGAAGCCGCCTTAAATACCTGTGCTCCCAAGGGATTATGGGATCCCTTGGGACTCCAGGGGAAGAGCCCTTTGGCGGCTGTACAGAGTAAATACAAGTCCACATATATACCAGTTGCTATCAGTCGTATTCTATGACGAGCTCATAGGAACTGTGATTCAACCAGGGAGACATACTCCATCTAGTGGCATGGCTGAAAAGTGGCTAAGCTTGTCCCTTTCCGCCTCTCCTTCAGATTTCCATACTGTTAGCCCTACTGTAACGTAGTCTAAATCTCCTTCCCACCCAGAGGCTGCTCTCTTTAGGCTCTTGATACAACTGTGGTTTTTGGGCCTGGCCATTTATAATACAATTAGCTGGCTATAATCTGCTATTTATGTTTAGAGATAAGAGCCATTGAAGTTACCGTTCACTGAAAACCAGTGATTAAAATTATTTCTGTTAGGAGGATGTGCTTCACGTAACCAGCTCTGAAACATAAGGGCCAAAATTCGGTCCTGCCATTTTTGAGGTGCTGTCACCGCATGAGAGAAATTTTTAACTCCTCGCATCAGGCATGGTCCCCAAATGCGAAATTCAGTGTTGATGCCTAAAGAATTGATCGCAGCGTTGCACACTTACCCGGAGGCACTACGCTGCGCTAAGTGGGATGTTAAGTGTGGGTTCAACATCTGGGAATTAGACAGCATTTGAAGCGGCGCCACCTGGATTTAATTGAGGCGTTGATTGGGCGCTTCAGTGCCTCGTGGGTATATTTGCTTCCTACACACTCAGACGGTGAGCATGGCAGACCTTGCAGCAGCAGCTCGTCAGTGTGCCCACTGGTTCACGGGCGCTGCACTGGATGCACTCCCTGATGCCCTAGAGAGATATCGGCAGGTGTTGAGGACAGAGGCTGGGAGGAGAACCCAACCCTAAACGTATCGAAGGCTATGGAGGGAAATAGCAGGGCGAGTGTCTGCGAGTGACACGGTGCCAAGGACAGCAATGCAATGCAATGCTAGTGAGGGTGAGTATCTTGAATTTCAAACTTCAACATGCTATGCTCTGAGTTCAATGTGCACTCTCTGCTCAATGTAGTGCCTCGGAATCCATGCTCTACAAGCGTGAGGCCACAGTCAATGTTCCCATTTGCAGCCTCACCCACTGCAAGGGTCTGTATGCGCTTGCTACTCAGTTCTGCAAACCCACCCCTCATGTTGTTGCCTCCTCAGTCTTCATAAATGTCTCAAAGATGGTAGTCTCCCCGTTACTATTAGGTCCTGGCACACTAATCCCACCATTGCCACAGCAAGTCCACGCAACAAATGGTAGTTACAATGAGCTGTGAAAACTGTCAGAGTAAAATGTCCTAAAGTATGTAAGGCACTTGGGACACACTGATAGAAAGCCTCTGACTCTGACTTTCTCTTTAATGTTACAGTCGGAGCTCGCACACAACCGGCGGGAGCAAATGCGGACTGGTGGAAGGGAGCCAGACCTCCAAGTGCTCACTCTGTTGGAGGAACGAATAGCTGCTCTGATGGGCGTCCAAGTTGGTGCGATGGCCATGGGTGCGGCTAACCCCCTCGGGACAGTGACAGTATGTTGAGTTCCTTTGCAGTGACCTGCAGGACACTTGGCCCTCACGCCATCATCATGCAGCTCTTTCCATGAGAATGCCATTCACGAATGCCTTTCCCGTTCCTGGTCTCTTCCCCTGCTGTTCCGTATTTGTGCTTTCAGATGATCAGCCAGATGCACCGGGGCCTTCGCGGGCGCCTTCCACGGGTGCAGATGGTGTCGATGACGAAGAGGATAAGGAAGAGCAGAAGGACGACACCTCCTTCGACCTCATGCTGGAGGCTGCACCATCTGAGAGCGGGGCCAGCGGCGCTGTTGACGAAGGAGTGGTGGTGGAGGCGGAGATGGGTGGTGCTCTGGGACCCAGTGGCCTCCAGCAATGCCACAGGGGAGGGGAAACCCGGGGGCCAGCGCCCCGGAGGGTGAGTGCGCACCTGAGTGATGCTCAGCAGCACTCTTGACGATGAGCCAGCAAGACAATCCCTGCAGTTGCACAGCGATCTGCTGGGTGCACTAGCAAGGGTGCCTCAGAGTCTCGATGCACTAGCTGTGAGGATGGAGGAGTTCACCTCAACTATTGCTCGTGGCTTTCAGCAGCCCAGTGGCAAGGGTTAACCAAGATGACTGGAGACCAGCTCTGCTGCACGGACCTAGTGCGCACACATAATCGCAGTGTGAGCTGGCCTGTGCTGCCCTTGGGCCCATGCCTCCAATGGGCCCCGAACTCACGCCTCTCCTGGGCTCTGATCACATTGTTCTGCAATCTCTTGCCGCTCCTTCGCCCCGACCTCGCCGCTCCATCTGTTGCGTATATCGCCTACAGAAGACTGAAAGGAGCCAGTAGCATAGAAGTTCAGTGTTACGGTCTCTTTCACTGCCACTGACAGCGAGGTCCTGGTGCCAATGTCAGCTGCCAGGCATGTCTGCAGAAGATTGCAAAGCTCCGTCACCACATCCTGGCGGAACCTCAACCTTCTTGAGCACTGCTCCTTGGACATCTCAAGATAAGAGTAATGCGCACAGTAAACCCTGCATGTGTAGGCCTCCTACCCCACCGTCTGGGGTGAGTCCTCTGGAGAGGGTCCACATTTGCCCTAAGTTGTCTCTGCAGCTGGCGCCTTTCAAGTCAGCACTGCAGGACAATGTGGTGTGCAATCACTGCCCCCATTACTTGGCAGAGGTCACAGCGAAATGCAACTTTCAAATGTTCCCGATATGGAACCCAACAATGTGTCCGAGATACTCGTACTCAACCTGACGAGTCAACAGCAGTACAGCGCCAAAACCCTACTCTCTGTGTGAGCATCAAACACAGCACTGACCAAGACCTCTGAGCTCTGGCTGCAACTCCCTTTAAATAACACCCTGGATTAGTTTCTCCGCCTTGTGTAGTCCAACTTCGAGTGACTATCATCAGATGTGAGGTCTTTCACTTTTACCGGCAATGTTGCACTCAAAGCCTGCGGTCACGGTGTACGTCTTTAGGTAAAGAATAATAATTATCACAATAATCATGATTACATCTGTCGGTTATGTGTTGTATCAGTCTCTGTAACAGTACCTAGCAATGATATCACGCGATGATCTCATGCCATGTCGTCCTGTTACCTTTTACAGAAGAAGTTATCGACGATGAGGTCCGTGCAGAGGTGAACGGGTGGGGGGCTACCAGTCACCAGTTACCAGCGACATCGCTGACATGGAGGAGCGGGTGCTCGCACTCGTGGGGAAGCACACCCGGACAGCCATGGAAGCAGCTGCAGACCCTGAAATGATGCCATGTGATGTAAAGTCAATAGATGCCACACCCACTCATATCAGAACAATAATATATGATAGATGATTTCTAAAATTGTCCAATAAATAATGCTGGCCTAATGAAAATCATTGCAATGCAGAATGTGTTGATGGTCATGAAATGTGATGTCTGTGATGATGTTGATAGTGGTGGTGCTTTTGTCATGCATATGCTGTGTGTAGCACTGGACTCACCTTGTGACCCTAGCACCCCCTTCTCCTCTAATAACCTCATTTGTGTTTTGCAGCTCAGCCAGCAGCACGTCAGAAAGGCAAGACCACAGAGGCCAGAAGGTGGGGGCGCGGGGCCGGACTCGCTGGACGATTCTATATCTGGTGCTGAGGAGCTCCGATTCTCGCCTGTCAATCCGCTGGGTCTGTTCTGTACGGATGAGAGCGCGGACTTCAAGGAATCGGCATCGCCACGCTCCAGAAGGCATTTCACCCCAAGGCCATCTTGTGCTCCTCCAGCCATTCCCGCCTCCACTCTGGAGGTACTGGCCCAAGCACCTCGCCACAGGGCACCCCATTTGCCCCCAGAACAGCGCCGACCTCGCGGAGGATTCGTGGACGCGGCAGGTGTGGTCCACAAGTGCCACATGAGAGCGGAGAGGTGGTACAGTTGTCCAGGAGGACTGTAGACATAGGTGACCAGATCCTCGATGCATTGGAGGGCATAAAGAAACATATAAACATAGAAAATAGGTGCAGGAGTAGGCCATTCAGCCCTTCGAGCCTGCACCACCATTCAATAAGATCATGGTTAATCATTCAACCTCAGTACCCCTTTCCTGCTTTCTCTCCATACCCCTTGATCCCTTTGGCCGTAAGGGCCATATCTAACTCCCTTTTGAATATATCTAACGAACTGGCCTCAACAACTTTCTGCGGTAGAGAATTCCACAGGTTAACCACTCTCTGAGTGAAGAAGTTTCTCCCCATCTCAGTCCTAAATGGCTTACCCGTTATTCTTAGACTGTGACCCCTAGTTCTGGAACTCCCCAGCAACGGGAACATTCTTCCTGCCTCTAACCTGTCCAATCCCGTCAGCTGGCCACCATGACTGAATAGGTTCCGCGGATGGCGGAGGCCCTGGAGGCGATAGCCAGGAACAGTGCTGGCACAGGCCTCCCAGTGGTCCCGGAGCGTGGCACTCCACCTCTAGGTTCCGCACCACTAGTGCCAACGACACATGAGAGGCAGGACCAAGATCCTGCTTCTGGATCCAAGAATGTTCCCACCTCGGCATCCCCCACTCCCGTACCCGTGCAACCACTGCCTCTGCCTTCATCAACCCCAATGAGACACTGCCTGAGGAGCTCTTCGGCCAGGCACCATGGAGCGAGGAGGGGAAGGGGTAAAAGTGGGGAGAAGAAGAGGAGGGGGGAAGGAAAGTGAGGTGCATGTCCGCAGATGATGGCTGTGTTATATCTCCATCTCAGTGTATGCAATTTGTTGTAATATATGGGGCGGGGGGGCACCCTCCTGCTTTACATTAGTATTCTGTGTTGCTGGACATGTTGACCATTTGATTGATGTCAATGGTCGAAAAAGTGGCATGGTGGTGGGGTGTTTTTGCTCGTGATACTTATGATTTCAGACCAATGGTAATATAAAATGTTTTTTATTCAACATTGTTGCGCATTGTCTCAGATAGCTGGACCGTTACACACTGGTGATTCCTTCACATGAAAGGGTTAAATAAAACTTAACTTGAATCAACTTAAACTTTAACTGGCACCAAGGTGATGCCCACCATTGATGTCTGAGCTGTACACACACAGCAATGTGTCAACGTTGTCAATCACAGCAATGTTCTTTCAGGCAAATCGCTCATTTATGAGTTTCTAACGTAAAGGTCTTGCAGCTATGTAGCCACCACGGGCCCTTTCCTGTGGTCTGGAGGGGGGCATGGGCATGGTTGCATAGTCAGCCTGATTGTCTGGCCCTAGCTCAGCATCCAGCCCCTCGTCCTTCTCTTCCTCTCTCTCCTGAGATGGACCATCAGTCCCTTCTGGCAATTCTTGTCCCCTTCTGATAGCCAGGTTGTGCACACGACCACGACCACGACCACAAATTTAGTTACTTGTTCGGGGTTGTATTGTAGCTCCCCTCCTGAGTCATCCAGGCATCTAAAGCGCTGCTTAAGCACAGTTATTGTTTTCTGGACCACATTACGTGTGCCTTTGTGGCTCTGGTTGTATCGCTTTTCGGCCTCGGTGTGGGTGTCATGCAGGGATGTCATCAGCCAGGTGGCTAGGCCATATCGGTTGTCACCAAGCATTCAGCATTTTCCTTGTGGCTGACTCTTAACCATGTTAGGGACAGTGCTCTCACGCAGGATGTGAGCCTCATTGAAGCTGCCCGGACATTTGGCATTCACTGCCATTATTATCTGGTTGTGGTTGACAACTAGTTGGACCTTCAGGGAATGAAATCCTTTTCTGTTATGAAAGAGTTCTGGGTCCTGAGAAGGTGCCCGCATGGCGATGTGAGTGCACTGTATTGCTTCCTGCACCCTGGGGAATTTAACAATGCAGTAGAATGTCCAGCCCTGTCAGTCTGAGCCACCGTGGTCATGGGGAAAGCTGATCAAGTCCACCCTACGCGCGTACAGGGCCTCCGTGACCTGTCTAATGCAGCGCTGTGTGGCATGGTGAGACAGAGGGGAAATCTCGACCACGGAGGCCCGAAAGGAACCGGATGCGTAGAAAGACAGTGCCGGGGTGACCTTGACCTCGACCGACACTGATGTCCTGATGGCAGGCTGCATATCTGTCCTGATGAGCTCGCACATCTCAGTGATCACCAACTTGTGGAAGCGCAGTCTCCGAAGGCAGGTGTGGTCGGACACGTCGAGGTAAGACCTCTTTTCCCTGTAAGTGCTGGGTGTGTATGGTCTGGACCTCCTCCTCATTCTTAGATTGGGCACATGATGATGTGCATTAGACGTTGTGCCATTTGCACTCTGCAGCATCTGCGCTTTAATCGATGCAGGCTGAGAAATGGCTGGCCCTGTTCCAATGAAAGTATAATAGCGATTGATTAGAAGCAATAATTTCCACACTAAAAAACACCTGCAGTAAAACCCAATCGTCCAGAGTATGAAAAGATATCTGTTGAGATGGTCACTTCACTGATTAGAACTCCAGAGACAATCCAAACTTCCCCGACGTTGAAGCAGCCTTTTCAATGAAGCAACCTGCAATTTGAAAAATGGCACCCACACCGCTGTGATTAGTTCAGAACAGTTCCACTTTTTCAGAGCGGTGTTTTGGGCGAACGATATTGTGGGCGAAATGTGTGCGAGTTGGTGAAAGTGACGCTGGGCGATCTCCTGGGCGTTAGTTTCGGCCATTCTGATGATTCCACCCCCAAAAAGTGGGCGGGCGGTATTATTTTTTCCCGGCGTTACGTTCATGGCGAAAGTAACGCTCGGCGATAAGTGTCCAAGAAATGGGCGTCAGTTTCCATTTTGTGGCTAAATGGGTGATATCTGGGCGTTATACCTCATTTCAGCATTAAAATGGACGTTAATTGGGAGTTGTGCATGCAAGAATAACGGAAAATCTAGCCCCATATATTTTATGGCTTTACTGCTGTGTTTTGGATGTAAACTAACTAGCAGTTAGGTTTGAATCGCCAAGTTTCAATGAATGTAATATTCAGGTTTAAGTGGATGTTACAGATTGCATAGCATGTCTGTAATTGGAGTCTTAAAAATGCTATTAAATGAAGTTTTAAAGCAGGCAGCCAGGTGGAACTCCACTTTGTAATTAGATGCGAGGAGTTTTGTGAGCACGACTCAGAGTAAATTTTCAGCCTAAATTTTCCCTTCTCCTTTATGGGAAAACAGCTTGCCTCTGTTTATTACTAACCACATCGCTCAGACAAGATTGAAAGAAATGGTTTATTGAATGTACACTGCAGTAGTGTTTTTGTATGTGTATGTATGTATTTATATTTGAGACACATCCTGTGTAAATGAACATGGCAGTTGATTAGGTGCTATTTAAATAGCAAAATTGATCTCTGGAATGCTTTTCTAATGATTGTGCACCTAAAATTTTAGGATCTACTCCTGCTTATTAGCCACACCCTTTGACTTCATACATCATATCGAATGATGTTAAGTTTTAATGAGCTGTTCTTTAATTATTTTTGTAGAAATGCCACTAATAGAAAAACTTCAGCTGACTGTACGAACAGAATCAAGTTTAGATTTCTCTGATGAGAAAGAGCGACAACAGTTCAAAAGATTGAAACAGAAACTAATGCAAGATGAAAAAAAGGAAGATTCTGTCCAATCTAAGAAAGTCTGGGGTGCGGGATTCCTGTCGACTACATCTCCCATCCTTAGGTAAATGAAAGCATGAATATAACTGTTAATTACATACTTTGCTGGACAGCTAGACCCAGTGTAAGAGCATGCATGATATTCTGTCTCTCCCATGCATAGCAGCACAACCCATTTTTTCCAGTTCTTTTACATGCAGCATATCGTGCTCTGGCTTGTTTCTGTAATGAAGGTCCCTTTTTATGTGGACAGGCCATTGGCCTGACTCATAACCGCCTACCAGGTCACTTCACTCCCATTAAGTATCTCGCTAGGTGTCAGTATTCTTAGGCTGGAGCTCGGGGGGCTGAAATTTCCCCTGCCGAAGAGGCCTCTGGCCGCCTGAAAGCGGCAGCCACAGGGCAGCGCGGATTCACTGCCGACTCTCCGCAGAGGGGCCGCCATTTTGTAAATTGCCCTTCGTGAGTTTTGGAGCGGTATGCACGCACTGACCCCTTACTGACTGGTGGGGACCCCCTTGCGAAATTGCCCCTCGGGATATGGCCCCTTTCTTGGTATTGCCCCACAGAAGTGGCCCCGCGCCGGTGGTGCCCCCAACAGTTTTTTGTGTTGATGCGCTCTCTATGGCATGGAGGCTCAGCCACCCTTAAAGGGGAGGACGTACTGCTGCAACCATCATGTTATTTTTTTTTTGTTGGCCGACATGCTCGGTGATCCCCACAATTATGCCCCCGGGTTTGGCCGGGCCGCCAACAGGCCTCCTCTTGGGTGCCAGGCCACTGGCCTGGCCGAAACCCTCCATGATGGTCCAGTGGACCTAACTTAAAAATATGCAGAGCTCACAGCAGCTCCCCTCTTTAACTGAAGGGGAGAGACGCTGACGCCATCAGTGCGCACTTACACAGTTACACATAGACATCCGGAAGTTGCTGTCAGTGATAACCTGCACCTCCACAGGTTGCGCTGTTGCAGTCTTCGTCGATGGTATCTGCACAGACTAGTTCCCCAATATTCTCGCTCTAAAAACAGCTGAAAAAGTTGGGGCTTCTTCAGTCAAGAGTTACTGAGTGTTTAATGGCATAGTATGTGATAGCTGCTGCTGACCAACCTCTCTGGCCCTGAAAAATTTATTTGAAAAGTGTGGCATTTCATTCCCTCAGAAGAAAATCAATGTTGAAGATTTTTTTTCAATTAAAATTATTTTTTATATAGTTTTTCTGTTTTGCTCTTTTATGTCTTTCCCTTCATCCCATATGTGTGACCCAATCTTTATTTCACCTCCTGTACAATGATTTAAATGTAATTTATATTTCCTGTTTTTTACTTCCTGCTTTGCTGTCTGCGTATCTCAATGAGGATTCTTTGATCTGACTGGTTGAGAAGCCTCTATGCTGCTTAACCTACTCACAGATGCCACAGATCCCTTGTAGAGGGCGGCAAATTCAAACAGTGGCCAGACTTCTTGAAATCTCCACTGACAAGCTCACTAAAAGTCTGTGGGAAATTGTACGTGAGGTGAATGGCAAAACCTGTTCCTTTGCCGCTCACAGCAAAATCTGGGCCAATGTTGTCGGCTTTTCAGCAAAGAATAATATGCAGCCATAGGAAGAAAGCACTTAGAATTTATTTAAGGCTATCACCGCAGCTTGATTTGCTTTCCCACTGAATTTTTATTGTATTAATGTCTCTATTTGTTTCCTTGTCATAGCTAAGAATCATTTATTTAAATTCCTTTGACTTAAATGTTATTGCCTACCTGCCATTACTTAACTATGCTACAGTGGCTGCTGGCAACTACAAGGGAGCCTTAAAATCTTAGGTTAATGAAAAGTAATACTTATGGCCAGATACATTAATTTCATGGAAACCAAGCCTTTAATATTATTTGGTAGCTATTTTATAGTAGCTAACATTATGTGACATGGAACAATGAAAATTCCCCATCATGCACCAGCTACAGACATATAAGATAGCGCAGGTAAATGCTAACGCACTGAATATTGGTTTACCCTTTAACAGTCATGAGTGGGAGTTTTCAATGTATATTGAAATGGACAATTGAGGCCCTCTCATTGATTTTAAATATATAATACATATATATAACTGTAGAAGTTCTTATGACTTCTGGTATTATGAAATATTTCTGCAAATGGTAAATAGAAGAAAATAAATCTCATAAAAAAATAATTTTTGTGGTATTTACTTTAAGGAGAGGGTTGGGGGAGGCTAAGTGAGCAGCCTGCTGAGAATAGCAACTTATAAACTTGAAACAGAGCAGGAAAGGGCCCAATGATATTTGTCCCTCCAGTAGAAGTATTGGGTCTTCGGACAAGTGGAAGGATGACAGCATGACTGACGTCAACATTTAAACATTGAAGTTACTGGAGTCATTGGTAATGCTTTTGCCACGGAAAATAATCATGCAATAATTTCCCTTACCATCATTTTGATGTGGGAATATGATATCGGTAATGAGGTGACATTGGGATGTTGGAACACGTATGTCATCTTTTCTGCTGCCTACATTATATTAGGAGCATCGGAACAGAAGTTAGTCCCTTGAGCCTGTTCCGCCATTTAGGCTGACTTGTGGCCTAACTCCATTTACCCGCCTTTGCCCCATATCGCTTAATACCTTTGGTTAACAGAAATCTATCAATCCAAGATTTAAAATTAACAATTGACTTAGCATCAACTGCCATTTGTGGAAGAGAGTTCCAAGCTTGTACCACCTTTATATGTAGAAGTGTTTCTTAACTTCTGAAAGGCCTGGCTCTAATTTTTAGGTAATGTCCTAGATTCCCCAACCAGCGGAAATTGTTTCTCTTTATCTACCCTATCAGTTCTTCTTACCTCCCCAAAATGCTGTTGAGGCAAGGTCAATTTAAAATTTCAAAACTGAGATTGATAGAGTTTTATTAGTTAAAGTTATTAAGGGATATGGAACCAAGGTAGGCAAATGGAATTGCGATACAGATCAACCATGATCTAGTTGAATAGCAGAATAGGCACGAGAGGCTATGTGGCCTACGCTTGTTCCCATGTTCCTTTCTTTGGAAAGGGTATGTAGTTCGCTATTTCTGATGTAAACATACAACCTTATATTGTGTATTTCAGAGCGAAGACTCCAAATCTAAAAGCAATATTTCCAGAGTTGACAGCTTCTGATGTATTCATACAGACAAAGAGAAAGAATGAACTTAAATTAGCTGCACTGAAAGAGCACAGAGAAAAACAGGCATTTATTGAACAGAGGAGACAGTGAGTCCAGTATTCCTTTGGCCTCGTGTTGGTGAAATTGTGTATTTTTCACTGGAATGATGACTAGCTTAACACTTTAATCAGACTTTTGTTCACAATAAGCAGATGCCGATTTGAGGGCCAAGTGTTCGCAGCAAAGCAGTCTTGACAAAGTTCCCTTTTTTTTTCGTTAAGTTGATATATTTATCCAGTAGAATTTTTTTATTTTGTTTTTGCTTTCGAAATGCATGAAAACTTTTTAGTTATGATCAATTTACAATAAAAGGCAACTTGATGACTTTCTTGAATTTAGTAAAATCTGGTTGAATAGCCAGTTTTAATAAACATATATCCATTTTCTGTCTAACTAGAATTTGCTATTTTCTAACTATTTCAAATGCCTTCATAAGTTATCATGAAAATTTAAGAGCTTGTGCTAAATGCATCCACAAGTTTATAAGTTAAGAATTAAATTCAGCAGTCATTACAGAGTAATAGTTTATTTAACTGTTAAAGCAAATCTGGAGACATAACATTTTCTTCGACTATTGCATTTAATTCTATGATTTATGAGGATATGACATCACGCACGACCCTGGCTCAATAGACCGATTGTCTGCGTTCAGTGCTGCATGATTCTATGATCATGCCATTATTTTGGCCAAATTGGATCTGAACTGACTATAATTTTGCTTGTTACGGACCCATTATTCCGAAAGTAAATATTTGTTGAATAAAGAAATGTTGCACTTTTAAGCATAACACACTCGCAATGGAGTTAAGATTGGAGAGCAGGAACAACATTCCTTTACTGGTTAGAGGCTTTTACAAATCATCCAAACCATAAATTCTGCTTGGGCCCATGAATTGTTTAAACAATAGCCCAGATTTTGCGGTCAGCGGTGAAGGAACGGTGATTGCTGTTCATTGCATTTACAACTGCCCACAGATTTTTTTGTGGGCTTTTGAGCAGCAACTTACGTATTTAGAGATCCTTTTCAGTGCAGCTCCCTCTACAGTGTGGCTCTTCAACCAATCAGATTAGGACATGCCAAGTCTGAACCAGGAAGTATAAATTAGAATATTCAATTCAATGTAAAATCATGTACAGAAAGCAAAATGGAAAGTGAAAGAAAGATGAAATTAAGAAAAAGAGATTAAAGAGACAGAAAGAAAAAGTTTTAAAAAATATAAAAAAAATTTAATTTCCAATAATTATTAAATTGATAAACAGTAATTAAAACTTACCACGCTGTTAAAAATTCGCTTACACCTGAATGCACCAGCCTGAACTTTTTCTGATGTATTTAGTGGGGGAACTAGTGGGTAAGTACAGCAACTTCACACCCTTACGTGGATTTCAATGCTGAATCTATTGGTGAGGTATGATCACAGTGTAGCCTATGGAAGAGCAGGGCAAATTGTACACCAACTTCCGGATTTCCACGTTTAACTGTGCATGTGCGGACGCCGGATGTTGATGTCCAATTTACTCCATAATTTAGTGATCGCTGATAGCCTGACCGTTATTCTATACAAAAAATCCGGGCCACAGTATCACACCAGGACATGTCTGGTATTGCATTTATACTGTAGACAAACTCTCAGGCCAACATCCCCAACATCGAGGCATTGACCACGCTCGATCAGCTCCGATGGACGGGCCACATTATCCGCATGCCTGATACTAGACTCTGGAAACAAGCACTCTACACCGAGCTAAGTTACGGCAGGCGAGTCCCAGAAGGACAGAGAAAATGTTTCAAGGACACCCTCAAAGCCTCCTTAAAAAAATGTAACATCCCCACTGACTCTTGGGAATCCCTGGCCCAAGACCGCTCAAAGTGGAGGAGAAGCATCTGAGAAGACACCGAGCACTTTGAGTCTCTTCGCCAGGAGCACGCGGAAGCCAAGTACAAACAGCGGAAGGAGCTTACGATAAATCAAGCATCGCAACCATCTGTCCCTTCAACCATCATCTGCCCCACCTGTGACAGATTCTGTAGATCCCGCTTTGGTCTCATCAATCACCTTAGAACTCATTTTAATGTGGAACTAAGTCATCATCGACTCCGAGGGACTGTCTAAGAAGAAGAGACAAATAATGTTAGTTTTTTGTTTTGTTTTAGAAATTTGTTTAAATAAGAAAAACTGAAAGAAGAGGGACCTATCTTGCATTTATATGCATCATTAATAAAGAACACAGAAGTTACATGTCATGATTCTGCAGTTTTAATGCATTAGGAAGTAGAAATAATGGGTTTGAATGCGACTCATGAATGCATTATTTTATTTTTTGTTCATTTCAGGGATTTTTTGATATTTTTGAAATGTTTGTAAGTTGATTTGAAGATTTTAAATATTGGTGCCCCTTTCAATTTCAACACTCTCCTCCTATTTACCAGAGATACAACAACAGTGTGATACTGAGTAACACAATACACTTTCAATTGTCAGGATTTTCTGCATGTGCACTCTGCAAGTGCAACTTCCTGTCCAATAAAATGAATGGACGTCACCAGAAGAGGCGGGGCTATGGAATGATGGCATCTTTTGAAATTCCCACCAATTCTGCCTCTATCGGCTTCAATGCTAAGTATGCCTGCATCATGCAAGCAAGCATAGTATGTCAGGATCAGAATCTATGAGAAATAGGGCTCATAAATTTGTTCAATGTTACTTACCTAATAGCAATTGTTCGATTGTCATTGGGAAATTTAAAGCCCAATAGTTCCACGTGCATTGTGGCAAGCTAATTCTCGTCATTTTCACCTTCTTTAATCATAAAATTTCAAGGCTTACTTTCAACACATTGCTCAGTTACCAATCAAAATATATATTTGAAAATGTGGCATTGCATCTCCAGCATTGGTCGGTGTGTCGACTTCAAGCCCAGAATATTGTTAGTTTGAATTCTGGTTCAGGTTCAATATTATGTTTTAATTACATAAGAGTCAGTAGTTTTTAGACAGGTGGCTAGGTGCTTGGAAATAAACTTTATAGAGTTGTATCCAATTGCCAGTGTGCCCACAACACCTTTCTGATGTCTCCTGTTTAAACTTTTACAGGAGAGAAAGAACTTCCATTTATATAGAGCCTTCCACAGCTGAAAGAAATTTCAAAGTGTTTCACAGCCAATGCAGTATTTTTGAAGTGTAGTCACTGTTGTAATGTAGGAAAAGTGGCAGCTAATTTGCACACAATAAGCTCCACCTGAGAGCTGGGTTCACATCGCATCCCACCCTCATCCTTGTCACCCCACAATAACCACTATTTACTCCCTATCACACATACCCTCTCTCCCTTTCTACTTCCCCTTTGTCCCCTATTGTTATCTCTACACTCTCCCATTACACCTACCCCACCCTTCCACCACCCTAATTTTTCAACTTCAAAACATTAAGGAGGAGATTCCCTATCGCCCCGTTTGGGACGCTGACTTTTGAAAGTTTGAAAAGTTAGTGCCAGGTGCTAATGGTTTCAAACTTTAAAAAAATTCACCATTTGTGCTCCAAGAAAGAAATGATGCACTAAATCAAGTGCTCCACTTCCATCTTGGAGCGCAATCCAAGCAGGCGGGGCGGTGACTTCAGTAGCACTGCACGCTGGGCCATGCAGCACTGCCATGTTGAAAGGCTTCTTCCCTCCCTTAAAGGGAAGGGCCATCGCTGCAGGGTCTGCAAAATAAAAAGTACCTACCTGGACCAACACGGCAGCCACGATCCTGCGCGATCAGTCTAACACTCAAGCAGAGTGCCAGGCTGATTGATCGCGGGCAGGAACCCGCAGAAAAAACTGGAAAAAAGCTACTTTTTTTTTACTTATCTTGACCAACTTCGCCTTTAAGCATCACCCCCAAAAGCGGCCAGCTGCCCGTTGCATGCCTCCTGCAGCTGCCGGTATTTTCGCCCGGCAATGCTGCAGGGGGCCGATGGCGATTTTGGGTCCGAGGCGCTACCGGGCATCGATGCGCACGGCGATGATGTCACGATCTCCGGGCGAAGGAGATTAGGGTGCAACGCCATAGCGCTGTCGCAAAACTCCCGTCGAATATGGCGGGAGTCGATGTCATCACCGCGCCCGATCACTAAGTCATTTGCACCCCTTTAGCACCCTAACGGGAGGCGCAAAGGCACCCAATATCGCCCCCTAAAAATACCAAAATTGGTATTTAGTTGTTTTATTTAAAGGTCTTGAGCAGTTAACATTGTATTCAGTTACTAACCTTGTCATCATGAAAGATGCAGTTCCTTTCTGATCCCCCTCCTCAACTGTGATGGTAAATAGAAACAGTTTGCACCAATTACATTTGGAATACGGTGCCTTTCTGGGATCTGGTTGCAGGCAGGTTGAAAAGCCACTGCACTAACTGTGTGAATGTGGGATTCGGGACTTGACTTGCACAAATGCAAATCTCGCATGTATGCTAATCCCTTCTGTTGCTGAATCCACCATGTAATGTAAATCAGATAGATTTGGCACAGTGGAAACTGGCAAGTATTACTGAACACTGGACAAGATTTTGTACGCTTTGTTGACCACTGTCATGCATCAAGAAAACAATATTCCAGCTTAGCTTTTACCAGCAAAAAGATCAATTGGAAACTAAATAAATAGAGTTTTAAATGTCATAAGCATCCTCTTGTCAGATGTTTTAATTCACTCCTAGGTTTTGGTCATTCCATCAAAACTGTCCAGTAGTCTAGGACATTTATTAATGGTAATATAAATGCCTTTTCAAAGTTTCAGAACTCAATCGACTGAAGATATTGGAAACAATATTCAGCTTTGTATGATTTTAAATGTTATATATTAAGCTGCCAACTGGCTTCAGTGGGATTCCCTGCAGTATTCAGATCTACACCTTAAATCAGTTGTAGAATAGAACATTTGACTTAAAGTCTGTTTCCATTGTAATTTTAATTAAAATCGCATCTGATTCCATGTCAAGCTAAAGTGCATAGTTTATGACCTAAAATCATAGTCTGGATTCAGGTTTTAAATATCATTTATCACCATAGATGAATTTGCCTTTGTTTTATCTTGATTTTATCATTAATAAGAGTAAATGGAATTGTACTTATTTACAGAGACAAGAAAACATTAAATGATTGGAGGGAGAAAGCTAAGTTAATGCAGGAAAAGAAAGAAACAGAAAGAAAGCAAAGGCCTACAACGCATGCAACAGAAAGGGACACGGTACTTGTATACAAAAATATTTATACTATTGCTTTCAAATGAATTTCTTTACCGTTGCAAAAACTCTGTTTTATAGTTGAGCCATTTGTTATATTTCAGTTTATCCTCAAGAAAGTAATAATAGAGCAATCAAAACACAAGTGTAGATTTTCTGGTTCATTGCCCATGGCGAGGTACTTGGTCCACTGTGAGTAACAAGTCAGGTACCTCATCCAGGAAAGGACTTGGAAAATCTACCCTTTGATAAAATACTTTTACCTGTAATGTGCAGTAAAATAAAACTGATGTCACCTAGTTCAAATCACACAGTACAGTTTGAGTTTGTTCAAATTTCATGATCTGATCCTAAGAGACTGCTCTCTGATGATGAACACCATTATAGCACCCAATGCTGGTAGAAAAGGAGTAACGGTAGAATAAAAGTGACCTTGCAAAACTTTTGTGTGTATAGTTCCCCTCCCTAAAGGACATTAGTGAACATTTTGGGTCCCTAAAAGTTCCACTCAATACAAGGCTCTCAATGCTACTTTTTAATTGGGTGCATCAAGCAGACATACTGGCACGCCAGAACTTGATACTGGCAGAAGTGTTGCCCAGTTTTATTTAAAAGGCCACAAATTTGATATTGTCTACTTTTTTTTAAATAAAAATTTATTCAAATATTTGGACAGCATGGTGGGACCATTTATACAATGGCAAGGTACTATAATAAAATCCCACCTCTCCTGCTGAAAATTATGTGGGCTCTGGGATTTGGGAAAGGTTAGGGACGCATCCATGGGGCACACAGAAGTTCCCATATATGCTCGAGATCTGTCTCCATGAGGCCAAGAGAGGAATTCTACCCCATAATTCCAGTCTGAACTCTATTAAAGGTTCATGGGTGCAAACTGTGTGTGGTTTTACAAGGCACAAGTCAGGAGTGTGATGGAATATTCTCCACTTGCCTGGATGAGTGCAGCTCCAACAACACTCAAGAAGCTCGACACCATCCAGGACAAAGCAGCCCACTTAATTGGCACCCCATTCAACACCTTAAACATCCATTCCCTCCACCACCGGCGTACCGTGGCTGCAGTGTGTACAATCTACAAAATGCACTGCAGCAACTCGCCAAGGCTTCTTCGACAGCACTTCCCAAACCCACGACCTCAACCACCTAAAAGGATGAGGGCAGCAAGCACATGGGAACACCGCCACTGCATGTTCCCCTCCAATTCACACACCTTCCTGATTTGGAAATGTCATGTATCTCACATTACTGTATATAACTGTATCTTACCATGCGATACATGACTGAAACTGGATATGACCTGTAACAATAAGCATACCTTACCACCAGGGGTGCACTTGCAGGAGACACTCTACACCTGTCCCACTGAGGTATATAAAGAGAGGTCTCAGGTAAGTGCAGCACTCG
Source organism: Pristiophorus japonicus (assembly GCF_044704955.1). Taxonomy (NCBI): domain Eukaryota; kingdom Metazoa; phylum Chordata; class Chondrichthyes; family Pristiophoridae; genus Pristiophorus; species Pristiophorus japonicus. Next base: position 286,924,107 of record NC_091979.1, read on the forward strand.
AGAGCTGGAATTAAAGGTGCAGGTCCTGAGTGACCTTGACTTCAGCATGTGTCTCGTGTAAGTCAGTACATTAGAGTCAGGACTTAACAGGAAGCATGTCGCTGGGTCCAAATCCTGGAACTCCCTCCTTAACAGCACCATCACCACATGGACTGCAGCGGTTCAAGAAGGTGATTCACCTTCATCTTCTCAAGGGCAATTAGGGATGGGCAATAAATGTTGGCCTTGCCAGTGACGCCCACATCCCGTGAACGAATAAAAAAATTTAAAAATCGACCAATGATATTTGGACCACCTGACAAAAAAAGTAAATGACTGCTACCACTGAGGAGATACCTGAACTAAGTAATCTGATGTTTTGTGCACAGATAGTGAAGAGTGCGCCATACGCTACAGATCCAAATTATTACCACACAACAAGAAGTATGGATTGGAAAAGACCACATGTCCATGACCGTATCCAAAGAGTGCGTTCAGAAAAGGAAATGGAAGAAGCAAGGTGTGTTTTCTAAGAGTTTTATTGTTACATCTATATAAATGTGCATCAATAATGTGATAACATTAGAAATATTCAAAATGCATCCTTTTTATTAGAAATAAAATACTTTTCTTATTTACACATTGTCATAACTGCTTTTATGATAGATTGGCTAGTTTGGATGAGGTTATTTAGTCCTCCCCCTCCCCCCGCTTCCCAGTAAGCCCCTTCTCTTCTAATTGAAACTTCCTCCAACTTCCCTTCCACTTTTCCGGCCAACTTGTATCATTCCATTTTCAAGAGAGGGTAGGTGACCTGCTCTTAATATCCCATTCCATAACGGTAGATCTGTTTTTCTTTTTAATCTTCTCATTCCATCACTTTGATAGAAGGCCTAGGCTTCTGCTCAGCACCTCTTGCTGGTACAGCTGAAATCAGGAGCTCAACTGAAGCTGAGTACTTTGGTAAACCCATGACTGTAATATATGTTCCTATTCTGACATGGACACATCACTATTAAATGGTAGGCTCATAGGTAGAGCTGTAACATATTCAGATTGTTTTATTTTATGTGCATAATAGTGCAGTTTTGTAATTTATCTAACTTTTATTGAGGAGTTCAGTTATGTCCCTTCACAGCTCAGCACATTTTAGGTTCACATGTATGTTCAAAAACTCTTTATTCCATTTTATAGAATGGCTCAAATGAAAGCAAACGTGTGTGTGTGTGTGTGTGTGATAACACTAAGTTTATACTTGTATAACCAATTATGTACAATGTAGTTTGTTAGCATGAAACATTCTGTTCATATGTTTAAATGGCGGTAGAATTCAATTGTGTGCAATGAAGATTAGGACTAACAAAAATGCCCTTTTATACCAGGCTCACTTGTGATAGGAAAACAAAAGCAAAATACTGCAGAAGCTAGAAATCTGAAATCAAAACAGCAACTGCTGGCAAGTCTCAGTAGGTCAGGCAGCGTCTGTGGAGAAAGAAACCACAGATGCTCTCTATCCACAGATGGTGCTTGACCTGCTGAGATTTTCCAGCATTTTATGTTTTTATTTCACGTGACAGGAACGGTTTACAAACAAAGACTTGAAAACATTTTAGTTAAAGTAGAAATTTGTATATCTGATTTCCATATGTAGTCAAATAGATGTATATAATGGCAATCTGGTAAGTAAATTCTTGATGGATATAACTTTTGTTTCAAGTACCCATTTTATTAATTTTATAGTTGTACACAAGTTGAATAAACAAATTTGAATTTGTCCATCTTGTTCCAAGATGCAACAAATTCTTTTTACAAATTGAGCCCTGGTAGTTAGTTCATTTTTTACAGAGAAAGGTGTTTTTTTCTGCCATAAGGAAATATGAATCCTAATTTAAACATTAAAGCTACGCTTTATTGAGCTTGGACCTCTGTAGATTTTAGATCTGTAAGCTGGGTACAATAATGAGTGAATTGTAAATAATCGTGTCGTTTTGTGTTACATGAAACTATCCAATTATATACATTAGGATTAGTGTAACAAAACAACGAAAGAACAACCCCTGCATCGAACATCTTTTACCTGCGGCCCCCCCTCCCACCCTTCCCCCCGCCTCATCCTAACCCCCTCCCTCGCATCATGACGGGACCCAAGGTGGTACCAAGACGTCGTGCAGCAACGTGACCAGAATCCTACTGTAAAAGGGTGATAGACAATGGAGACACCATCTCAAGTTTCGGCCTGAGTTGCTCCTATTTTTTTGGAGCAACTAGTTTAGAATGGAGTATCTTAGAAATTGCAATTCTCGGCATTTAGTTTGCTCCAATTCTAGTGAGATAGAATAGTTTTGTTTTAGAACAGTTTTTTTTCAAAAGGGGGCGTTGCCAGCCACTTACGCCTGTTTTGCAAGTTTAGGCAGTAAAAACATACTCCAAATTAACTTAGAATGGAGTAAGTGTAGATGTTTGTATGCTCAGAAAAACCTTGCCTACACTTTATAAATTAGGCGCAAGGAGCGAGAGATGGGGGGGGGGAAGGGAAGTTAGAGGATTTTACAAGCATTAAACACTTCACTTTTACAAATAAAGAGCCATCATCAATAATAAATGATCAATAAATCAAGCAATAAATCAATCAAAAACAAATTAAAAAATAAAAATTAAAAATATAAAAAATCAATCAATAAATAAAAAAGTGTAAAGTTTCTACTCACCTACTGCAGCACCGGGAGCCCTCCAACAGCCTGTGGGACGGGGCCTCCCCAGGAGATGCCGGTCAGGCCTGCCGCGAAAGAGGTAAGGGCAGTCAGGCCACTCGGCCCGGGATAGGGGCGACGTCCCTTCGGCCATGGATAGGGTCGTTGCCTGGAGACAGGACGTGATGGAAGGGCCAGGAGCTACTGCACACCCGCACAGCCTCCACTGCGCATGTGCGCAGCTGCCAGCACTGTTTTTGGCGCAGGGCTGTAGCTCCGCCCCCAGCAGTTCCTGCTGAGCCGCGCCGAGCTGGAAACGAGCCTATCGGAGAATCGCGAGGTAAGTATTAGGCGCAATTTCTGTTCCACAAATTAGGCGGGCCTCTCCGATGTGCACCATTCTAGCGGGGGTCCGAAACTTGAGCCCCATGTGTGGATCCCCTGGTGAAGCTCGGGGTATGGAAGGCCCACATTCTGAGTGGCAAGGCTCTTGCTTGGCCTCGCCATTCACAGGTGGCATCAGTCTGGGTGCTGTGGCACTTGGGACTGTAGTGTCAAAGATCAAGACCATCAATTGCGCAATGCCATTGACAGCCTCGGTGTTCTCGCGCGTTGCAGCGACAATCTGCGACATGCCCTCCCTCCTGCCCGTGTATAGTGCCGCAATGCTTGCGGGGAAAACACCCAAGACCTCCAGGAGCTGTCGGCTGAGCTGGATGCTCTCTCTGGACAGTCCCACCATGTCCAGGTGTGCGTCTGCCTGTCTACCGGCAGACTGGCTTTGCCGACTCACCATCTGGAGAGACGGCATACAGGTTTCAAACCTGGGAGTCATGGCTGCATGCCACTTGAACCCAGGGCCTTGGATTGGCCAAAGCCCGAGATTGTGTCTTCCTGGTCAGAGCTACTGGCCGCAGCTAAAAGAGGTGCCAATTGCATCGCCCCCCCGCGCCCCCTCTGGAATAGCTTCATGAATTTCCTCCTCCCGTTGAGGTTCCTCGTCCTCGGTGTCTTCGTGGTCCCCCTCCTGCACCCCCACATGATGGGCTGAGGTGGAGGCTTCCATTGGCAGATGTGGCGCCTCCTCATCTGGAAATAGAAAACAACAGACGAGTGGTTAGCAACGGGGGAGGGCACAGGGTGACATGGGGAAGGTCACGTAACACAGGCTCATTGAAGGACTGACACTACTGCATTATATGTAGTTCACAGACACTGCATCACATTACCCCAACCCTAGCCCACAGACACTGCATCACATTGCCCCAACCCTAGCCCACAGACATTACATCACATTGCCCCAACCCTAGCCCACAGACACTACATCACATTGCCCCAACCCTAGCCCACAGACACTACATCACATTGCCCCAACCCTAGCCCACAGACACTGCATCACATTGCCCCAACCCTAGCCCACAGACATTACATCACATTGCCCCAACCCTAGCCCACAGACATTACATCACATTGCCCCAACCCTAGCCCACAGACACTACATCACATTGCCCCAACCCTAGCCCACAGACACTACATCACATTGCCCCAACCCTAGCCCACAGACACTACATCACATTGTCCCAACCCTAGCCCACAGACACTACATCACATTGCCCCAACCCTAGTCCACAGACACTACATCACATTGCCCCAACCCTAGCCCACAGACACTACATCACATTGCCTCAACCCTAGCCAACAGACATTACATCACATTGCCCCAACCCTAGCCCACAGACACTACATCACATTGCCCCAACCCTAGCCCACAGACACTACATCATATTGCCCCAACCCGAGCCCACAGACACTACATCACATTGCCCCAACCCTAGCCCACAGACACTACATCACATTGCCCCAACCCTAGCCCACAGACACTACATCACATTGCCCCAGCCCTAGCCCAAAGACACTACATCATATTACCCCAACCCTAGCCCACAGACACTACATCACATTGCCCCAACCATAGCCCACAGACACGACATCACATTGCCCCAACCCTCGTCCACAGACACTACATCACATTGCCCCAGCCTAACCCGTGAATTTTTCAGGTCTTATCCACAGTTTTGAACAGGGGATCAGCACCCCCATGGGTAGTTGACCTCCCTGAGGCACCGATCAGAGCTGTCACGCACTCCCCCAGGTCGGTTAATGGCAGTGTCTGGGGTGTTATGTACGTAAACCTGTAAATACCATGTCTGACCACCAGAGGGCTTATCCCCTGGAGTCCCAAGGGATCCCACAATCCCTTGGGAGCACCTGTATATAAGGAGGCCTCACAGGCTGGAGAGGCACACTGAGATCTGTAATAAAGGACTACGGTCATACCTTACTTTGAGCTTGCAGTATCTAGTCTGACTCCTTATTCAAGACATAACAACCACCGCCTGTGCGCTGCTGCTCCTGCCGATTATGCGACAACTTTCCCTGCAAAGATGACAATTGGAATGGTTACCAGAGGGCCCTTCTGCTTTTGTGGCACACACAGATAGCCATCAAAGCACTTATACCATACTGTGTGCACTTAATACAGTTTTCTGTTTAATGGCCCTGGTAGTTGCATGTGGTTCATGAGGAAGACATTGAAGTGCAGAAACATCTTTAAGATGTCAAAAAGCAGTCTTACTAATGTGTAACGATCATTCATGGTAAATAAGGTACAACACTAAGCCTGCCTATACTAACAAGTGTCAGATTTACAATTTAAGTAATGAACGAGTGCATGAATAAAAATATTATTTATTCTGACGACCCTGCAATGGTCATTAAACTTTTTCTGAGTCTGCTTTTGGTCCCTCTTGATATTATCGATTGAGGAAACCTCCACGGCCACACTGGTCCACAGACGCCTTCGCACAGCTGGGAGAGGTTTACTGGCACCCCTCCGATTAAAATCCCCCCCTCTGCTTTGAGTCCCCTTCCATCGTGGTTGCTTGGTCTGTGAAAGATAGCTGATTCAGCCCTGGTTTACTGCGCATGCGTGGGCGCACCCTGACCGCTGACCAGAATCGCGGGAAGAAAAAAAAAATCAGGGGAAAAAATTGGTGCATGCGCAGAAAGTCGGGTTTTTTTTTTTTCTTGTTTTTTTCGTTCGCAAATTTCGGCTCCGGTGCACAAATTCACTCGTGCAAGGCCGAATTTAGCACTATCGCTATCGCTGGTCACTGTTTGAAGAATTTTGCGACGTTCAGCGATAGCACTACCCCAGCGCCAAAAACAATTTATCACCCAAAAACGGCGAAAACGCTAAAACCCAAATTTCTAGCCTTATATAAAAAAAATCCAAAACACTTTTCTTTTCTAAAACATTTCATTACATTTAATTTCAATTAATTTTAAATATGTGAGGTGTTTTATTTATTTATCATGCTGTGTTTTGGTGTTTTAAGGGGTTATTCCATTGCTAGTAATGGGAACGTACAAACGGAGTTCCCATTTTTATCAATGAGAATACTGCATAGTGATTGGTGGTCCAGGCCCACGTGATTCCAGCTTGTATGTACGTACTTGAAAGACATCTTCCTGTGCACCGCACAGCGAATCTAGGCCTCTGACCGGAATCCTACATTCCTCTGGGACCACCAGGTACTTCTGTAGATTTTTTTCGGGTCGGAGGCGTATGTACAAAGGAAGCCTCTGCAATTTTCCTCCCATTATTTATTACTGTAGTTTCTCGGGGAAAGCAAATTTCAAAAGAAAACAATTACCATAACGTTTAGGAAGATTTGTTATGTTGTGTATTTATTTCAGTAATAAGAAAGGTGCAGTGTATGTTTAACATGATGTGCCACTGTCCTGTCCTCTACGTACTAGTGTGCATGTTCTTAAGGAACTTGAGCTTGAAGGAATTGAAAATATCGAAAGCAGATTGATGGAACAAGTTGCGTTTTTTTTCTCAGTCACCCTAATTATAACTCCATTTTTCACTTTACTTTCTACGATATTCATTTCTCATGATTGAACTTTTACTTCTGAACGTGTGTGAGCTTATTTCTGCTGCATGCATAGTTTCAAGAAGCTCGTCATCATCATTGACAGTCCCTTGGAATCGAGGGAGACTTGCTTCCACTCTTAGCACGAGTTCTTAGGTGGCTGTACAGTCCAATACGAGAACCATAGGCCCCAAGTTTCCACATGATTTGCGCCTGATTTTTAGGAGCAACTGGTGGAGAACGGACTATCTTAGAAATCGCAATTCTCCACATTTTTTTTTCTGCAGTTCTAGTCAGTTAGAACAGTTTCACTTTGGAACAGAATTTTTTCTTCAAAAGGGGGCGTGTCCGGCCACTGACGCCTGATTTCAAAGTTTCCACAGTGAAAACGTACTCCAAACTAACTTAGACTGGAGCAAGTGAAGATTTTTGGAGAACTGAAAAAACCTTGTCTACACATTAAAAATTCAGGGGCAGGTTACAAATTAGGCGTCCAGAACAAGGTGGGGCGGGGGGAGGGGGGGGAGGGAAGTCATTAAATTCTACAATAAATCCTTATTTATACTTATACAAATATTATACAAATAAATCCAACCTGAATAAAAATTTATAAGCAAAGAAAAGATTAAATAAACCATCTTCCTACCTGTGTGAAAGTGCTTCAGCCAGGGAGAATGCTGCAGGAAGCCTCACAAGTTGAGGCAGCCATTCGTTCCCGACGGCAGCGGGGGGGTGAGGCAGCCGTTCCCGACGGCGGGTGGGGGAGGGAGGGAGTGCGGGCCCGACCGACCGACCGACCGCAGCGGGGGGGAAGGAAGCCGTTCCAGACGGCGGGCGGGGGGGGGGGGGGGGGGGAAGGAGACAGTGAGAAGGCTGTAGGAAGCCTCACAAGTTGAGCAGCCATTCCCGACGGCAGGGGGGGGAGGCCGTCGGGAAACAGCTGCCTCAACTTTCTGAGGCTTCCTGCAGCCTTCTCACTGCTGCAAGAAGCCTCAGTGCTGATGTGCTGATGGCAATGTGCTTTTATTAAAAAATGTTAAAAAATTAAACAGCTACAAAGAACTACAAAAATGGCCGAGTGCCAATGTTTCCTTCACACTCCGCGTGCGCGAACGCTCCAAAGCGCATGCGCAGGGTTGCCGGCAGGAAAAAAAACTAATTTAAATGGTACCTGCCCCCTTCCACTTACAAAATCGGCGCGAGTGGTAGGTTCCACCCCCCTGGGCGCCGCGCCAAGCAGCCATGGAGCTGCAGGGCGCTCCAGAATCGCACGTTTTTTTTTCAACGCCGTTTTTGCCGCGAAAAACGGGCGGTACCAACTCGGAGGGGCGCCCGTTTTGTAGCGTGTGGAAACTTGGGGCCATAGTCTCTGTCACAGATGGGACAGACAGTGGTTGAAGGAAAGGGTGGGCGGGGAGTCTGGTTTGCTGCACGCTCCTTCCGCTGCCTGTGCTTGATTTCTGCATACTCTCGGCGATGTGACTCGAAGAGCTCAGTGCCCTCCCGGATGCACTTTCTCCACTTAGGGTTTAGAAGCTAGTAAACATTTTCTTATTACAGTTTAATATTGACAAGCTATTCTTTCAAATTTAAATGTATTTATATTGATTTTTCCGTAGAGCCACAAAGAATAATGAACTGCAGCAGCAGATCCAGCAGCATATCAGGTTGATGCGAGATCGAAGACAAAAACAGAAGGGAACACCTCAAGAGGAAATGGAGGCTGCAAAGAGAGAGTTAGAAATTGTATGTTCATCAAGTGTTCTTGGTTGCATGAGTTAAATTTAGTATTGCTTAATTTTTATTTTAATAAGAGATTAATGTATTTCAAGGTTTTTGTTGATAGAGATTGAAGAAAAGGAAATAAGAAAATTCAATATTATTCTGAAAGTTATACATTTTTTCCAGTATGCCTAGGATGTCGTGTGTTTTTATTTTTAAAGAGAGAGACGAGCACTCATAGTACTGTGACCATTAAATTTCAAAAGAACCAAAGAGAAGATTAGGCAAATAGCAGGAAACTGTAATTAGGTGATAAAATTTGGTTGAGTGATACAAGGAGTCCCACAGCTTTTGAGTCCTGCAAAAGAATGTGTTAAGAGTAGGAAATCTAGTTTTCACAGAATGAGATGCATGGAGTAGGAAGGGCATGTAGGACAATGAATTTGGAGTTGAGAAGGAATAGTAGAGGAAAGCTCAGGGAAGTACTGATCAAAGTAACTTATAAAGTAGCTAAATGCAACATATACTGAAATATCTATTTCATCATTTTCAGTATCACTGCCTGGTATTTGTATGTGCATAAAATGCAGCATTTATATCGGGCCTTTCATGCCATCCCAAAGTTCTTCAAAGCTGACTTTTGAAATGTAGTCACTGTTGTAATGTAGGTAAACACAGCAGTGAATTTGCATACAGCAAGGTCCCACAAACAACGATGAGCTAAACGATCTATTTCAGTCTCCTCCAAAAGACGATACCTCAACCAGTGGAATACACCCTCAGTGCTGCACCGATGTGTCCACCGAGATTACATGCTCAAATCTGAAGAGGGGCTTGAACCCACAACCTTCTGACTGAGGCAAGAGGGATTCAGGATTTATTCTGTTCAGGACTGTTGTGGGAGAACCACACTGTTAAATACATCGTTTTGGTAAACATTTTCCAGTAGAGGAGCTGCTTGCAACAAAACATTTCTGTTTACTAATGCGTCATCATCTTTCAACAAAGAAGGAAAGTTAGATGGACTACATATTATTCCTACCAACAATTGCATTACTCAGCTAATCACTAATAAATAAAAACTGTCCATGAAGAATGAACACCCATCCATCTATCTATATCGTTTATTAAAGATTTAGGAGTCGAAATTGCCGCTTTCCTTAAGGCCCGTTACCACCGCAAATCAGCGGCCACGTTGTGGAGTGGTGTGGCCGCTGACTTTTAGTGGAATGGCCGCTGCTAGCCCAATTGCCCTCCTGAGTTTTCCCGGCGGTGCCCTGATTCCCCCCCCCGATCTTTACCGCTCCGCTGCTGCCAATTGGTGTTAAGCACGTCATAGAAACATAGAAAATAAGTGCAGGAGTAGGCGAATTGACCCTTCGAGCCTGCGTCACCATTCAATAAGATCATGGATGATCACTCCCTCAGTACCTCTTTCCTGCTTTCTCTCCATAACCCTTGATCTCTTTAGCCGTAAGGGCCATATCTAACTCCCTCTTGAATATATCCAATGAACTCTCTGCGGCAGGGAATTCCACAGGTTAACAACTCTCTGAGTGAAGAAGTTTCTCCTCATCTCAGTCCTAAATGGCTTACCCCTTATCCTAAGACTATGTCCCCTGGTTCTGGACTTCCCCAACAGCGGGAACATTCTTCCTGCATCTAACCTGTCCAGTCCCGTCAGAATCTTATACGTTTCTATGAGATCCCTTCTCATCCTTCCAAACTCCAGTGAATAAAGGCCCAGTAGATCCAGTCTCTCCTCATATGACAGTCCAGCCATCCCTGGAATCAGTCTGGCGAACCTTCGCTGCACTCCCTCAATAGCAAGAACATTCTTCCTCAGATTAGGAGACCAAAACTGAATACAATATTCCAGGTGAGGCCTCACTAAGGCCCTGTACAACTGCAGTAAGACCTCCCTGCTCCTATACTCAAATCCCCGAGCTATGAAGGCCAACATACCATTTGTCTTCTTCACTGCCTGCTGTACCTGCATGCCAACTTTCAATGACTGATGAACCATAACACCCAGGTCTCATTGCACCTCACCTTTTCCTAATCTGCCGCCATTCAGATAATATTCTGCCTTCGTGTTTTTGCCCCCAAAATGGATAACCTCACATTTATCCACATTATACTGCATCTGCCATGCATTTTCCCAATCACCTAACCTGTCCAAGTCACCCTGCAGCCTCTTAGCGTCCTCCTCACAGCTCACACCACCACCCAGTTTAGTGTCATCTGCAAACTTGGAGATATTACACTCAATTCCTTCATCTAAATCATTAATGTATATTGTAAAGAGCTGGAATCCCAGCACTGAGCCCTGTGGCACTCCACTAGTCGCTGCCTGCCATTCTGAAAAGGACCCATTTATCCCGACTCTCCGCTTCCTGTCTGTCAACCAGTTCTCTATCCATAGAAACATAGAAAATAGGTGCAGGAATAGGCCATTTGGCCATTCGTGCCTGCACCATTCAGTAAGATCATGGCTGATCATTCACCTCAGTACCCCTTTCCTGCTTTCTCTACATACCTCTTGATCCCTTTAGCCGTAAGGGCCATAACTACCTCCCTCTTGAATATATCTAACGAACTGTCATCAACAACTCTCTGCAGTAGAGAATTCCACAGGTTAACAACTCTCTGAATGAAGAAGTTTCTCCTCATCTCAGTCCTAAACGGCTTACCCCTTATCCTTAGACTGTGACCCCTGGTTCTGGACTTCCCAACATCTGGAACATTCTTCCTGCATCTAACCTGTCCAGTCCCGTCAGAATTTTATATGTTTCTATGAGATCCCCTCTCATCCTTCTAAACTCCAGTGAATACAGGCCCAGTTGATCCATTCTCTCCTCAAATGTCAGTCCTGCCATCACAGGAATCAGTCTGGTGAACCTTCGCTGCACTCCCTGAATAGCAAGAACGTCCTTCCTCAGATTAGGAGACCGAAATTGAACACAATATTCCAGGTGAGGCTTCACCAAGGCCCTGTTCAACTGCTCCTATACTCAAATCCCCTAGTTATGAAGGCCAACATGCCATTTGCCTTCTTCACCGCCTGCTGTACCTGCATGCCAACTTTCAATGACTGATATACCATGACACACAGGCCTCGTTGCACCTCCCCTTTTCCTAATCTGCTGCCATTCAGATAATAGTCTGCCTCCATGTTTTTGCCACCAAAGTGGATAACCTCACATTTATCCACATGATACTGCATCTGCCACGCATTTGCCCACTCACCTAACCTGTCCAAGTCACCCTGCAGCCTCTTAGCGTCCCCGTCACAGCTCACACCGCCACCCAGCTTAGTGTCGTCTGCAAACTTGGAGATATTACACTCAATTCCTTCATCTAAATCATTGATGTATATTGTAAATAGCTGGGGTCCCAGCACTGAGCCCTGCGGCACGCCAGTAGTCACTGCCTGCCATTCTGAAAAGGACCCGTTTATCCCGGCTCTCTGCTTCCTGTCTGCCAACCAGTCCTCTATCCATGTCACTACATTACCCCCAATACCATGTGCTTTAATTTTGCACACCAATCTCTTGTGTGGAACCTTGTCAAAAGCCTTTTGAAAGTCAAAATACACCACACCCACTGGTTCAAGTCTATGCCGATGTTTATGCTCCACATGATGAAATCAAGGGCTGCGAGGAGGATGCTATGAGGCTGCAGAGTGACTTGGATAGGTTAGGTGAATGGGCAAATGCATGGCAGATGAAGTATAATGTAGATAAATGTGAGGTTATCCACTTTGGTGGTAAAAACAGAGAGACAGACTATTATCTGAATGGTGACAGATTAGGAAAAGGTGAGGTGCAACGAGACCTGGGTGTCAGCTCATTTCAATAATTACCCTCAGATCCTGACATCGTTCTGAATTTGTGACAGTAACTGGTGTAATGCGGAATGTAAGTATGTTAGCTGCAGCTCAAATTTAAAAGGATGCATCTCCTTAATGGCAGGTGATCTTACACGGGGAGAGGGGATCATTTTAACCTCACCCTCCTGGCGGGAAACTGATGTGATTGGATTAGCCAGCAGAGGTTGTGGTGGAGAGTAAGGAAGGGATTGTTGGTGAGTGGAAATGAGCTTGGTGATGAGCATAGAATGTGTTGTGGTGAATGAGGAATTGCTTGTGTTCAGTTGGGAATGGGGTTGTGGTGAGTGGGGAATGAGGTTTCGTCGAACAAAAGAACTTAAGAAATAGGAGAGGAGTAGGCCAGCTGGTCCCTCGAGCCTGCTCCACCATTCAATAAGTTCAAGGCTGATCTGATCTTGGACTCAACTCCACTTCCCTGCACTCTCCCCATAACCCTTGACAAATTTATCCTTCAAAAATCTGTCTATCCCAACCTTTAAATATATTCAATGGCCCAGCCTCCACAGCTCTCTGGTGTTGTTACAGTTGTACAGGGCCTTGGTGAGGCCACACCTGGAGTATTGTGTACAGTTTTGGTCTCCTAACTTGAGGAATGACATTCTTGCTATTGAGGGAGTGCAGCAAAGGTTCACCAGACTGACTCCCGGGATGGCAGGACTGACATATGAAGAAAGACTGGATCAACTAGGCTTATATTCACTGGAATTTAGAAGAATGAGAGGGGATCTCATAGAAACGTTTAAAATTCTGACGGGTTTAGACAGGTTAGATGAAGGAAGAATGTTCCCAATGTTGGGGAAGTCCAGAACCAGGGGTCACAGTCTAAGGATAAGGGGTAAGCCATTTAGGACCGAGATGAGGAGAAACTTCTTCACCCAGAGAGTGGTGAACCTGTGGAATTCTCTACCACAGAAAGTTGTTGAGGCCATTTCACTAAATATATTCAAAAAGGAGTTAGATATAGTCCTTACTACTAGGGGGATCAAGGGGTATGGCGAGAAAGCAGGAATGGGGTACTGAGGTTGCATGTTCAGCCATGAACTCATTGAATGGCGGTGCAGGCTCGAAGGGCCAAATGGCCTACTCCTGCACCTATTTTCTATGTTTCTATGTTTCTATGTCCACTCTACTAGTTACATCCTCAAAAAATTCTAGATTTGTCAAGCATGATTTCCCTTTCATAAATCGATGTTGAGTTGGACTGATCCTGTCACTGGTTTCCAAATGCGCTGCTATTTCATCTTTAATAATTGATTCCAACATTTTCCCCACTACCGATGTCAGGCTAACATGTTTATAATTCCCTGTTTTCTCTCTCTTTCCTTTTTTAAAAACTAGTGTTACATTAGCTACGCTCCAGTCCATAGGAACTGATCCAGACTTGATAGACTGTTGGAAAATGATCATCAATGCATCCACTATTTCTAGGGCCACTTCCTTAAGGATGCAGACTATCAGGCCCTGGGGATTTATCGGCCTTCAATCCCATCAATTTCCCTAACACAATTTCCCGACTAATAAGGATTTCCTTCAATTCCTCCTTCTCGCTAGACCCTCGGTCCCCTAGTATTTCCAGAAAGTTATTTGTGTCTTCCTTTGTGAAGACAGAACCAATTGGTCTGCCATTTCTTTGTTCCCCATTCTAAATTCACCTGATTCTGACTGCAAAGGACCTAAGCTTGTCTTCACTAATCTTTTTCTCTTCACATATCTATGGAAGCTTTTGCAGTCAGTTTTTATGTTCCCAGCAAGCTTCCTCTCATACTTTCTTTTCCCCCTCCTAATTAAACCCTTTGTCCTCCTCTGCTGAATTCTAAATTTCTCCCAGTCCTCAGTTTTGCTGTTTTTTCTGGCCAATTTATATGCCTCTTCCTTAGATTTAACCCTATCCCTAATTTTCCTTGTTAGCCACGGTTGAGCCACCTTTCCCGTTTTATTTTTTACTCCAGACAGGGATGTACAATTGTTGAAGTTCATCCATGTGATCTTTAAATGTTTGCCATTGCCTATCCACCGTCAACCCTTTAAATACCATTCGCCACTCTATTCTAGCCAATTCATGTCTCATACCATCGAAGTTACCTTTCCTTAAGTTCAGGACCCTAGTCTCTGAATTAACTGTGTCACTCTCGATCTAAATAAAGAATTCTACCATTTTATGGTCACTCCTCCCCAAGGGGCCTCACACAACAAGATTGCTAATTAATCCTTTCTCATTACACATCACCCAGTCCAGGATGACCAGCCCTCTGGTTGGTTCCTCGACATATTGGTCTAGAAAATCATCCCTAATACACTCCAGGAAATCCTCCTCCATCGTATTGCTACCAGTTTGGTTAGCCCAATCTATATGTAGATTAAAGTCGCCCATGATAACTGCTGTACCTTTATTGCATGCATCCCTAATTTCGTGTTTGATGCTGTCCCCAACCTCACTACTAATGTTTGGTGATCTGTAAACAACTTCCACGAGCATTTTCTGCCCTTTGGTATTCCACAGCTCTACCCATACGGATTCCACATCATCCAAGCTAATGTCCTTCCTTACTATTGCGTTAATTTCCTCTTTAACCAGCAATGCTACCCCATCTCCTTTTCCTTTCTGTCTATCTTCTTGAATGTTGAATACCCCTGGATGTTGAGTTCCCAGCCTTGGTCACCCTGGAGCCATGTCTCCGTAATCCCAATTATATCATATTCGTTAATAGCTGCCTGCGCAATTAATTTGTCCACTTTATTACGAATACTCCCGTATTGAGGCACAGAGCCATCAGGCTTGTCTTTTTAACACACTTTGTCCCTTTAGAATTTTGCTGTAATGTGGCCCTTTTTGATTTTTGCCTTGGGTTTCTCTGCCCTCCACTTTTATTGTTCTCCTTTCTATCTTTTGCTTCTGACTCCATTTTATTTCCCTCTGTCTCCCTGCACAGGTTCCCATTCCCCTGCCATATTAATTTAACCCCTTCCCAACAGCACTAGCAAACACTCCCTCTAGGACATTGGTTTCGGTCCTGCCCAGGTGCAGACCGTCCGGCTTGTACTGGTCCCACCTCCCCCAGAACCGGTTCCAATGTCCCAGAAATTTGAATCCCTCCCTCCTGCACCACTCCTCAAGCCACGTATTCATCTTAGCTATCCTGCTATTACTACTCTGACTAGCACGTAGCACTGGTAGCAATCCTGAGATTACTACCTTTGAGGTCCTGCTTTTTAATTTAACTCCTAGCTCCCTAAATTCAGCTTGTAGGACCTCATCCCGTTTCATGGGAGACTTTAATCTACATATAGATTGGGCTAACCAAACTGGTAGCAATGCGGTGGAGGAGGATTTCCTTGAGTGTATTAGCGACGGTGTTCTAGACCAATATGTCGAGGAACAAACTACTAGAGGGCTGACCATCCTAGACTGGGTGATGTGTAATGAGAAAGGACTAATTAGAAATCTTGTTGTGTGAGGCCCCTTAGGGAAGAGTTACCATAATGTGGTAGATTTCTTCATTAAGATGGAGAGTGACACAATTAATTCAGAGACTAGGGTCCTGAACTTAAAGAAAGGTAACTTCGATGGTATGAAACGTGAATTGGCTAGAATAGACTGGCAAATGATACTTAAAGGGTTGACGGTGGATAGGCAATGGCGAACATTTAAAGATCACATGGATGAACTTCAACAATTATACATCCCGGTCTGGAGTAAAAATAAAGCGGGGAAGGTGGCTCAACCGTGGCTAACAAGGGGAATTAAGGATAGTGTTAAAATCCAAGTAAGAGGCATATAAATTGGCCAGAAAAAGCAGTTAACCTGAGGACTGGGAGAAATATTGAAATTCAGCAGAGGAGAACAACGGGTTTAATTAGGAGGGGGGAAATAGTGTATGAGAGGAAGCTTGCTGGGAACATAAAAACTGACTGCAAAAGCTTCTATAGATATATGAAGAGAAAAAGTTTAGTGAAGACAAATGTAGGTCCCTTGCAGTCAGAATCAGGTGAATTTATAATGGGGAACAAAGAAATGGCAGACCAATTGAACAAATACTTTGGATCTGTCTTCACGAAGGAAGACACAAATAACCTTCTGGAAATACTAGGGGACCGAGGGGCTAGAGAGAAGGAGCAACTGAAGGAAATCCTTATTAGTCGGGAAATTGTGTTAGGGAAATTGATGGGATTGAAGGCCGATAAATCTCCAGGGCCTGATAGTCTGCATCCCAGAGTACTTAAGGAAGTGACCCTAGAAATAGTGGATGCACTGGTGATCATTTTCCAGCAGTCTATCAAGTCTGGATCAGTTCTTATGGACTGGAGGGTAGCTAATGTAACACCACTTTCTCGGAAAGGAGGGAGAGAGAAAACGGGGAATTATAGACCGGTTAGCCTGACATCAGTCGTGGGGAATATGTTGGAATCAATTATTAAAGATGAAATAGCAGCGCATTTGGAAAGCAGTGACAGGATCGGTCCAACTCAGCATGGATTTATGAAAGGGAAATCATGCTTGACAAATCTAATTTTAAAGGAAGTGCAGTAACAGAGAGACCTGATGGTGCATGTACACAAATCCTTGAAGACGGCAGGACAAGGTGAAAAGGCTGTTAAAAAAGCATATGGGATCATTGGCTTTATTAATAGAGTAATAGAGTACATAATGCAAGGAAGTTATTTAAACCTTTAACCTTTATAGTGGCAGAAGAGTCAGCAACCAGAGGACACAGATTTAAGGTGATTGGCAAAAAGAACCAGAGGCGACATGAGGAAACATATTGGGACTGAAATTGGCCCTTTCCTTAAAGCCTGTTACCACTGCAAATCAGCGGCCACGCTGTGGAGTGGAGTGGTCACAGACTTGTGGGTGGAATGGCCGCTGATAGTCCAATTGCCCTCTCGAGTTTTTCTGACGGTGCCTCGATTCCCCCCCTATTGTTCCACTGCTGCCGATCCGTCTTAAGCGTGTCATCGGCGTGCACACCTCCGATCTAACCCCCCGACATTCCCCTCGGAAAATCTTCGGCCCGTCCGGCGGTGCCCAAACAAGCTTTTTCCCCATGGCCCAGTGAGGCTGTGGCCGTCTGCAGCAGCGATGCGGCTTCCCTTAAAGGGGATGGCGCATTGCCGCGGTCGCCATGTTTTTTTTTGTCGGCCGACTGCCATGTCGGCCCAACAAAATATTGCCCCCGGGTTCGGCCGAGCTGCCACCAACCGCCTGGCACCCCGCCTCTTGGGCCTGCCAAAACCCTCCATATGGCCCTGTGGGCCTAAGTTTTATAATCGTAGAGGCTCTCCCCTTTCAGTGAAGGAGAGCCATGGTGACACAGTGCCATGATGACGTCATCGCGGCTGTCACTCTGCACCGCCCCTAACTTCCGCCCCTCAGTTGCAGTCCAGATCTAACAGAAAAAAAGCAAAGAGCTGAATGTCGCTCAAGAGGTGACCTGAACATCAGCTGCGGTAAAAACCATTGAAACGGGGTGGGGGCAATTTCTACCCCATTGTTACACAGCGAATTGTTGCGATCTGGAATGCACTGAATGGTGGTGCAGGCTCGCAGAGCCGAATGGCCTACTGCTGCACCTATTTTCTATATTTCTATGTATCTATGTTTTTACCTATATCGTTGGTACCTATATGCATCACGACAACTGGTTGTTCACCCTCCCCCTCCAAAATATCCTGTAGCTGCTCCGAGACATCCTTGACCCTTGCACCAGGGAGGCAACATACCATCCTGGAGTCTCGTTTGCGGCCGCAGCAACGTCTATCTAATCCCCTTACAATAGAATCCCCTACCACTATAGCTCTCCCACTCTTTTTCCTGCCCTCCTGTGCAGCAGAGCCACCCATGGTGCCATGAACTTGGCTGCTGCTGTCCTCCCCTGATGAGTCATCCCCCACAACAGCACCTAAGATGTTGTATCTGTTTTGGAGGGGGATGACCGCAGGGGACCCCGGCACTACCTTCCTTCCACTGCTCTGCCTGATGGTCACCCATTCCCTATCTGCCTGAGTAACCTTTACCTGCGGTGCGACCAACTCACTAAACGTGCTATTCATGACATCCTCAGCATCGTGGATGCTCCAGAATGAATCCATGCGCAGCTCCAGTGACGCAATGCGGTCTATCAGGAGCTGCAGCTGGATGCACTTCCTGCACACATAGCAGCCAGGGACACTGGGAGTGTCCCTGACCTCCCACATAACAGAGGAGGAGCATGACACGGGTCTGGACTCTCCTGCCATGACTTAACCCTTAGAGTAACTTAATTTGTCAAAGGTTGCCTGCTGATAAGGAAATAAAAAGATGAAAAAAAGATTAAATACTCACGAATCCACCAGCAAATCACTTACCCGCTTGGCTGTGATGTCACCCTTCGATTTCTTTCTACTTATTTGTTTTACCTTCGGCCTCTGCACCAGCTGGCCTCCAAACTGCCGCCGCTCCAACTCGCTGCTGCCGTCCTTTATCCTCCCGTGCTGCTCCTCTCGCGATGCTGGCCCCCGAACCATGCGCACTGCTGATCTAACCCCCAAACGCCGAACTTCCTCTCGGAAAATCTTCAGCCCGCCCGGCAGTGCCAGGACAAGTTTTTCCCCGGTGGTCCAGTGAGGCTGTGGCCTTCTACAGTGGCAGTGCGGCTTCCCTTAAAGGGGAGGGCTCACTGCCACTGCCGCCATGTTTTTTTTTGTCGGTCGACTGCCATTTCGGCCTGACAGTTATGCCCCTGGGTTTGGCCAGACCACTGGCCCAGCCGAAACCCTCACTGGTGACACAGTGGGCCGAAGCTTCAAAATTGCAAAGACTCTCCCCTTTAAGTGAAGGAGAGAGCTGTGGTGATGCCGTGCCGTGATGACATCATCACGCCGGTGACTCCGCACCGTACCCAACTTCCGCCCTTCAGTTGCTGTCACCACCGTGTCTTTGCCCCTCAGGTGTAGTCATTTACACCAACTTCTGGATCAAAACAAAAAAAAAACATCCGTTTTGCAAAAGATTCGACCTGAACCGCAGCTGCCTTAAAAACCACCGAAACATCTTACAACTGCACTTATCAACTCTCAACTATCCAGCCTTTGGCCCTCCATTCCCCATGACATTTCTGCTGCTACCGATCTGCTCAATCACACTCTCACCACCACCTTTGATGCTCTCCTCCTTGTTAAACTAATTACTCTCTCTCACCCTGGCTGTTCCCCCTGGTGCAGCCTGATCTTCGCTCCCTTAAGTCCAAGGGATGTATACTTGAACGGATGTGGCAGGCAACAGGTTTTGACATTCACCACCAGATCTGGCTGGACCACATAAAGCACTATTTGCCATGGATGCTCGACTGCCAAATTCGCTCACTATTCCAGAATCATTCTGGAATGTATAGATAAACCCGTTCAAGGACTTTGGAGAGGAAAGGGAGGTGGGATGGTAGTTTGCAAGGACGGAGGGATCGAGGATTGTTTTTTTGAGAGGGGTGATGACGGCAGACTTGAGGGAGAGGGGGACACTACCTGAGGAAAGCCAACCATCTTTTTAAACCCCTCTCCCCATTCTCCACCCTCATTTCCGACAATTAGTGTGAGGAGCTCATGGACTTCTTTGTCTCTCAGATTGAGACCATCCGTTTGGTTGCCTCTGCTTCTCCCTTTCCTTCCCCTAGCCCACTGGGCCAAAATTCCGCTAAGGAAGCCCACTGCCCTAGTCCTGACCTCGCATCATTCTGCAGTTTCTCTTCGATCTCCCCTCATGACCTTTCCAAGCTCATCCTGTCCATGAGGCCCACTTCCTGCTCCCTTGACCCTA
Organism: Pristiophorus japonicus; assembly: GCF_044704955.1. Lineage (NCBI taxonomy): Eukaryota > Metazoa > Chordata > Chondrichthyes > Pristiophoridae > Pristiophorus > Pristiophorus japonicus. The sequence continues at coordinate 286,944,117 of NC_091979.1, forward strand.
TTCCCACCAAACTGTTGACCACCCAACTTCCTTTACTGGCTCCCATGTTAACTGACATTGTTAACGGTTCGCTTTCCTCAGGTAGTGTCCCCCTCTCCCTCAAGTCTGCCGTCATCACCCCTCTCAAAAAAACAATCCTCGATCCCTCCGTCCTTGCAAACTACCATCCCACCTCCCTTTCCTCTCCAAAGTCCTTGAACGTGTTGTCACCTCCCAAATCCATGCCCATCTTTCCAAAAATTCCATATTTGAATCCCTCCAATCCAGTTCCCGTGCCTGCCACAGTACCAAAAAGTTCTCATCAAAGTCATAAATGACATCTTTTGTGACTGTGACAAAGGCAAACTATCTCTCCTCATCCTTCTTGACTTGTCTGCAGCTTTTGACATGGTTGACTACTCTAACCTTCTCCAACGTCTCTCCATTGTGGTCCAGCTGGGTGGGACTGCACTCTCCTGGTTCCATTCTTATCTGCCTAATCGTGGCCAGAGAATCACCTGCAATGGCTTCTCTTCCCGCTCCCATATCGTTACCTCTGGTGTCTCCCCAAGGATCTATCCTTGGTCCCCTCGTATTTCTCATTTACATGTTACCCCTTGGCAACACTCATCCGGAAACACAGCGTCAGTTTCCATATGTGCTGATGGCACCCAGCTCTACCTTACTACCACTTCTCTCAACCCCCTTCACAGTCTCTAAATTGTCAGAATGCATGTCTGACATCCAGTTCTGGATAAGCAGAAATTTTCTCCAATTAATTAAGACCGAAGCCACTGATTTCAGTCCCCGCCACATACTCCGTTCTGTAGCCACTGACTCCAGCCCTCTCCCTAACATCTGTCTGAGGCTGAACCACACTGTTCGCAACCTTGGTGTCATATTTAAACCTGAACTGAGCTTCCAACCACATATCTGCTGCATAACTAAGACTGTCTATTTCCACCTCCATAACATCGCCCTTCTCCACCCTTTCTTCAGCTCATCCACTGCTGAAACCCTCATCCATGCCTTTGTTACCTCTAGACTTGACTATTCCAACACACTCCTGGCTGGCCTCCCACTTTCTACCCTGCGTAAACTTGAGGTCATCTAAAACTCGGCTGCCCGTGTCCTGACTCGCACCAAGTCCCGTTCACCCATCACCCCTGTGCTCACTGACCTACATTGGCTCCCGGTTAAGCAATGCCTCTATTTCAAAATTCTCATCCTTGTTTTCAAATCCCTCCAAAGCCTCGCCTCTCCCTATCTCTGTAATCTCCTCCAGCCCCACAACCCCCTGAGATATCTGCGCACCTCTAATTCTGCCCTCTTGAGCATCCCTGATTATAATCGCTCAACCATTGGTGGTGGTGCCTCCATCTGTCTAGGTCCTAAGCTCTGGAATTCCCTCCCTAAATCTTTCCACCTCTCTACCTCTCTTTCCTCCTTTAAAACGCTTCTTAAAACCTATCTTTTTGAACAAGCTTTTGGTCATCTGCCCTAATTTCCCCTTATGTGGCTCGGTGTCAATGTTGGAATCAATTATTAAAGATGAAATAGCAGCGCATTTGGAAAGCAGTGACAGGATCGGTCCAAGTCAGCATGGATTTATGAAAGGGAAATCATGGTTGACAAATCTTCTAGAATGTTTTGAGGATGTAACTAGTAGAGTGGACAAGGGAGAACCAGTGGATGTGGTGTATTTGGACTTTCAAAAGCCTTTTGACAAGGACCCACAGAAGAGATTGGTGTGCAAAATTAAAGTATTGAAGGTAATGTATTGACGTGGATAGAGAACTGGTTGGCAGACCGAAAGCAGAGAGTCGGGATAAACGGGTCCTTTTCAGATTGGCAGGCAGTGACTAGTGGAGTGCCACAGGGCTCAGTGCTGGGACCCCAGCTATTTGCAATATACATCAATGATTTAGATGAAGGAATTGAGTGTAATATCTCCACGTTTGCAGACGGCACTAAGCTGGGTGGTGGTGTGAGCTGTGAGGAGGATGCTAAGAGGCTGCAGGGTGACTTGGACAGGTTAGGTGAGTGAGCAAATGCATGGCAGATGCAGTATAATGTGGATAAATGTGAGGTTATCCATTTTGGGGGCAAAAACATGAAGGCAGAATATTATCTGAATGGCGGCAGATTAGGAAAAGGGGAGGTGCAACGAAACCTGGGTGTCATAGTACATCAGTCATTGAAAGTTGTCATGCAGGTACAGCAGGCAGTAAAGAAGGCAAATGGCATGTTGGCCTTCATAGCTAGGGGATTTGAGTATAGTAGCAAGGAGGTCTTACTGCAGTTGTACAGGGCCTTGGTGAGGCCTCACCTTGAATATTGTGTTCAGTTTTGGTCTCCTAATCTGAGGAAGGACGTTCTTGCTATTCAGGGAGTGCAGCGAAGGTTCACCAGACTGATTCCCGGGATGGCAGGACTGATATATGAGGAGAGACTGGATCGACTGGGCCTGTATTCACTGGAGTTTAGAAGAATGAGAGGGGATCTCATAGAAACATATAAAATTCTGACGGGACTGGACAGGTTAGGTGCAGGAAGAATGTTCCCGATGTTGGGGAAGTCCAGAACCAGGGGGTCACAGTCTAAGGATAATGGGTAAGCCATTCAGGACCGAGATGAGGAGAAACTTCTTCACTCAGAGAGTTGTTAACCTGTGGAATTCTCTACCGCAGGGAGTTGTTGATGCCAGTTCATTGGAAATATTCAAGAGGGAGTTAGATATGGCCCTTACGGCTAAAGGGATCAAGGGGTATGGAGAGAAAGCAGAAAAGGTGTACTGAGGTGAATGATCAGCCATGATCTTATTGAATGGCGGTGCAGGCTCGAAGGGCCGAATGGCCTACTCCTGCACCTATTTTCTGTGTTTCTTTGTTTCTAGGTGTCAAATTTTTTGTCTTATAATACTCCTGTGAAGTGCCTTTGGATATTTTACTATGTTAAAGGTGCTATATAACAAAAACACCAACAGCAACGTATTTATTTGGCACCTTTAATGCAGTGAAACGTCCCAAGGCGCTTCACAGGAGTATTATGCGATAAAAATGTAACAAAATTGTCTACTCTAGAGTGGTCAACCGTGTCAAAGGCTGTAGACAAGTCAAGCAGGACAAGGAAGAATAGTTTACCTTTGTCACAGTCATTTGTGACTTTGATGAGAGCCGTTTCAGTACTGTGGTAGAGCGGAAACCTGATTGGAGGGATTGAAACATGGAGTTGTTGGAAAGATAGACACAGATTGGTGAGGCGACAACACGTTCAAGGACTTTGGAGAGGAAAGGGAGGTTGGAGATAGGGCAGTAGTTTGCAAGGACGGAGGGGTCAAGGGTTGCTTTTTTGAGGAAAGGGGTGCTAACACCAGATTTAAGGGAGAGGGGGACAGTATCTTAGGTGAGAGAACCGTTAATAATATCAGCTAACAGGGGAGCCAGAAAAGAAAGTTGCATGGTCAGCAGTTTGGTGGGAATAGGGTCAAGGGAGCAGGAAGTGGGTCTCCTGGACAAGATGAGTGAGGAGCGGTCATGAGGGGAGATCCTAGAGAAACTGGAGAAAGATGCGAGTTCAGGGCTAGGGCAGGGGGAGAACCACAGAGGGAGTTTGGCGCGATGAGCTAGGGAAAGGAAGAGAAGTGGCAGAGGCAGCTGAACCGATGGTCTCAATTTAGAGACAATGAAGTCCATGAGCTCCTCACAATTGTTTTTGGAGGTGAGGGAGGAGGAGACAGGTGAGAGGGATTTAAGAAGACAGCAGTAGAGAATAGAAGCCGGGGTTTATCTTTACATTCCAGAATGATCCTGGCATAGTGAACAATTTTGGCAGACGAGAACAGGACCCGATAATGCTTTAAGAGGTCCAGCCAGATCTGGCGGTAAATGGCGAAACCATTCTGCCATATCCGTTGCCCATGCTTGGCCTGAATCCATGAGACTTCGTGGAATGTAGAGTCAATATTGAGGACGCCCAGGGTCATTCCCTCCCGATTGTATACTACTGTGCCACCATCTCTGGTAGGACATGCACAGGGATGGTGATGGAGGAGTCTCGGATATTGGCTGAAAGATATGATTCTGTGAGTATGACTATGTCAGGCTGTTGCTTGACTAATCTGTGGGACAGCTCTCCCAATTTTCATACAAGTCCCCGGATGTTAGTGAGAAGGACTTTGCAGGGTCGCGACTGGGCTGTCACCTCGGTAAGAACCTATTGATAGCTTTTGAAATCGAGCCTCATCCAACAGAAAATCCTGGGCCCCGCTGTTCCTTCTTGTCAGCTCCACACCCACCCCCACCCATAGCCAGTATCCCCTCCCACCATCTCCTCTATTATCAGGCCTTTGGCATGATCAGACTTTGCGAACAGATTATTTTTCAGCGCTAAATTGGGAACCAGCTTTAAATTTAAACATTATTCACTGTTTAAATAAAACAGGCTTCCATACTTACCTACTACATGCAGCCCTGGATGGATTTCTTGCCTTACTGGTGCCCCACACCAACCACCATGTTGTTAGTTTCCAAAAAGGCAGCAAAATTAATGAAAGGGAGAAAACAAAAGTTCAGAGTATTCAGGACACATGAAAACGAAAATGTAATGGAACTTTGAGTATTGGGCAGGCCCTATGATGCAGTTAAATCACTGAGTGCCTCCCAATAAAGGCACAATTTCCATCGACATGCATTCGGCTGGGTTGCTTCGCTGCTGCTCCAACACATCTCCTGAGGGACCGAAGCATACATAAGAACATCAGAACATAAGAATTAGGAACAGGAGTAGGCCATCTAGCCCCTCGAGCCTGCTCCGCCATTCAACAAGATCATGGCTGATCTGGCCGTGGACTCAGCTCCACTTACCCGCCCGCTCCCCATAACCCTTAATTCCCTTATTGGTTGAAAATCTATCTGTGATTTGAATACATTCAATGAGCTAACCTCAACTGCTTCCTTGGGCAGAGAATTCCACAGATTCACAACCCTCTGGGAGAAGAAATTCCTTCTCAACTCGGTTTTAAGTTGGCTTCCCCCTTATTTTGAGGCTGTGCCCCCTAGTTCTAGTCTCCCCGACCAGTGGAAACAACCTCTCTGCCTCTATCCTGTCTATCCCTTTCATTATTTTAAATGTTTCTATAAGATCACCCCTCATCCTTCTGAACTCCACCATTACATCAGACAGCTACATCCTATGTATCCTCCTGAAGCAATGTACAGGGTACCTACTGGTAATATAAAAGTGAAATATCTGCATCTATTTCCTGCCCATTCTGTATACCGCCGATTTCTGTGGTATACTTTCAGTTGATCGGCACAAATGTCATTTTCTTGCAAGAGCAACAAATCACAATTCTGTAAGCATTGGCAGTGGGGAACAAATCTACCAACAAAAACAGCAAACATTGAAGCAATAAAATCAGTTAAAATAATGTTGAAAATATTTTGGGCTGATGTTTTATTTTACTTTAGCCAGTAAACCACACACCAGTGGAAAAATGCTGAAAATGGGGTTTATGCCACAATAAAGACTTAAAAATTACATATTTTGCAATAACATAGTGAAACTTATCTACAAAATTACCTTTTGTGTCTTTGAATTCCCTTATTAGTTCTTACTTGGATGTCTCAGCCTTGGAAATATATAGGGTTTCAGTTGATATTCTTCCCAGAGCTCTGTCAGTTGAGGCACGTCTTTCCTCAGGCTTTTGTAGGAATTAAGTTTATTTTTCTAACGATTTCCAAACAATCTAGAGCATTGAACTTTTGAAGCTTTGTTGAGGTAAATTTTGTTGAGAGAAAAGTTATTTTCAAGTGCATATTTTTACTTCAGAGAGGGACTGGTTGAGAGGGAATCAGACAGAAGGGTTCAGATGTAATCAGACAGAAGGACAGAGAAAAGAAGACATGGGCACATGCAGTGTGCATATTAGGGGGAGATATATACAAAGATAGAAGTTTCTATCAGTGAAATTCAGTACAGTTGGTTAATATTCTCGTCCTACATTCCTGTGTGCACAGTTTTTACACAGCTTTTAATCTGTTTAAAGATTATTTTTCTTTTTCTGTGTAGGCTACAAATCTGAAATATGCACTTGCTAGAAGAAAAATCGAGGACAATCCTTTTGAAAGTAATTATACTACGGTTACCGGAGAACCTTTATCCAGCACATAACCCACTATCGATTCCCAAAATGGTATTTCTAGCAGGACATTCTAATGGATTATCACACCACTGAAGAATATCTCCAGTTTATAATGGAAGTGAAATAATTGGGAATATCAAGTTATTTAATATTCGTAGTCTGGAGCCAAATTGAATCAATAGCTATTTTCAGTTGATACATTCTGTTCAACGAATGCTAGCTTACAATTATTTTTGTCCATAACAAGAAATGAGTAATCGGTTATTAAACCTTTTCCTTGTCCATATGTTCAATTTTTAAAGTTCTATTCTTGATTTTATATATTTTTCAAATGGTTCATCAAAGTCAGAATGGAATGCGTTAATTTCTTCCTTGTCCATCAGAATGTGTAGCAGGAACAAGTTTATGACTTCTTGCCACTGATAGCTTAGAGAAGTTGTTGTTCTTACCATCATAGTCCCCTGGTATTCTGGCTGAAATGGGAAGTCTTCCTGCATGAACTTGAATGGAATGTCAGCAGGCTATTCGACGAGTGCATACATCCACCAATGACAGTGTGGACGAAGATCACTTTCTGACTTTCTCCTCGTCTCCCTCCAAGATGGGTGCTACCATTTATCTCAGCTTCCCTGGCACTGCCATGCCTAAGATCAGCTAACTCAACACAAACCAGGAAAACAAATGAGATTTTTCGAGAATGGTGCAATACTCCACCATATGTTACATTAAGTAATCCGAAGAGTTAGCCATAGGGTATTGTTTTGAATGCCAGAATGCTCTTTGGCAGTTGACCATCAAATATTACATTTTTTGAGTTACCATTTTGATCTTTATTTACACGAGTAGTTCTGATGGGAAGTGAAATTAGCAGCATTGCAGCTATAGTAATGTTTTGTAACAGTTATCCAACCCTCCATATGTTCCTCCATTGTCTTTAGGTTTATGTCTAACGTGTGAAAACCCATTGGCATGCTTAGTTTCCACACCAAACCACTGAGAAATCTCCACAGGTAGAGCCTTCAGCTGCTGAGCTCTGGAATTCCCTCCATAAACCACTCTGCCCCTCTACTTCTTCATCTTTAAAGATACTGCATAAAACCTACCCCTTTGACCATCTGCCCTAATTTCTCCTTATGTAACTCGATGTTAAATTTTGTTTTATAACGCTCACGTGAAGCGCCTTGAGAAGTTTTCCTACATTAAAGGCGCTATATAAATATAACTGTTGTTCAGTTTAATCACTGATGAGCTACTGTCTAGCGAGAAACATCCTACCAATTCAATTAGGACAATGATTTGGGAGGTTGTCTCGAGCCAAATGCAAAGAATCTCAGTCCTCCATGACAGGACTATCCTTCCAATGAGCTTGACTGGCTGGCTAGTTACCAACAGTATCGTGATGTACTACAGACATGTTGGCCAATGGATTATCATTTAGATTATAATTATACTGTTAGCTTACTTGATCTCTGGCAAAAAATATATTCCAAAACATTATATTGTGACAAGATAGATATATGTTTTTAAAGGATCCTGTCAGTTTCTAAGACAAAAGAGGCAGTAGTTAAGTCCTGCCCTTTTTCCTAGTTATCAGCAATTGTCTCGACTCTCAAACATTTTGGATTTTAATTTCCTTGATGTCCTATTTTTAGTACATAGAGGAAATTAAACCCTGACATTTTCTCAGAAAGGCAGCAGCAAAACAAATCTGAAACACAAGGACCATTTGTCAGGATCCAGAAGAGACTAATGTTTTCTCTAGTGACTTCTTAATCACTTAATTTGCTCCTGTTAATGAAGATTTGAATTATTTACTAATTAGATGATACAGTGCTATTCATCATAGAAATAACGTGTCTAAAAAAATAGTAAAATGAAAATGAGTATGTTTGTATACACGCAGTTTATGCTGTACTCAATATGTTCAATTTGGGTTCTTAAATTTGAGGCAAATGTCTCAATCAGTGCTTAGCAGCATTCTGTCAAGTCTAAACATTCAGCAAATAAAAATGCCTCATTTTGAAACATTGCAACCCAATATATTGTATCAGCAGTGTTTATTTCAGACATTGTCATTCTATTTCCCTATGGAGCGTGACACTTTGCAGGTGTGATGTTCCAAAATGTGGTGCCTCTGAGGACATATTTTAGATGTGATGCCTTTGAAAAGTGACGGACACGCACCAGGCATAATAATTTTTAATTGTATAAGATTATTGATGTAATGTTATTGTCTTTCAAGTGGAATGTTCCATTTTGGGTCATGAGATTTAAGTATTTGGCGCGAGCATAGAGCAAAATATTTGTTCAATGAAGGGAAACATAACCATGCAATCATTTTAGAAAACAAAACCTACAATGTTGGAAGGAAGATTTTATCATTAGTGAGGTATGGTTAGGAGAGATATGTTGCAAGGTATTAATCTAGCATTGGTTTCCTGTGCAGCAACTTACTCCCACTTTGAAAATCTCACAATTTCAAGTAAAAACTTGATATATTAGATATATATGAATAGTAACATAAAATATTTATATTTATTATACTGCACCTATTACTGGTAAGGTCAGCAACCAGGAATATCTTTTGAGATGTCATTATGACCTTGCCCCACATCCTACAAGAACGATCGTCAATATCAATTCCCTTTTCCCCAAGTTGGCCTTACTTACATTTGGAACTGTTCTGTTGTGGAAGAAATCTCTTTTTAATATTCACTCCCTAATTGTATGCCTTCAAACACAGCTAAAATCACTATATGTCATAAACATATCCAAATCCCAGACATAGGGGCCCCGATATTTACTTGGGCCTTGGAGAGAGCCGGGTGGGAGATGGGAAACCCGGAAGTTATGGTTTCCCAGACGCCCTGCTGAAATTAACAGCAGGGCCCCTTTAAAAAAATGTCTATGTTTCCCGCCCAACATCCCAAGCCCCGGGAAACCCAGCTAACATTAGTTAAAAATAAATATCACGTAAAAATGGGATACATGCAGTCTTCTTAAAAGATGTTAATGACCTGCCTCCTGAGAGTGCATTGGTCGCCCGCCCACAGACCAATGTACCCCCGGATGGTTTTTTTGTGCGCGATATCTCTTCCAGCTGCAACAGCTTGTGAACTTGTCAACAGCTTGCGTGGGACCTCTGGATTGATGTGCACCTGAGGGGGAATGTTGCCCCCAATCTGTCTCCATTAAAACCGGAAGTTGGCAGGCTGGGGAAGGTTTGAAATTCTTACAGTTTTTACTTCCCACCCGCCCCAAATCCACCTGTTCTTTTGGGATAAAATTAGCCCAAGGAATAGAAAACATAGAAAACATAGAAAATAGGTGCAGGAGCAGGCCATTCAGTCCTTCTAGCCTGCACCGCCATTCAATAAGTTCATGGCTGAACATGAAACTTCAGTACCCCCTTCCTGCTTTCTCGCCATACCCCTTGATCCCCCGAGTAGTAAGGACTTCATCTAACTCCCTTTTGAATATATTTAGTGAATTGGCCCCAACCACTTTCTGTGGCAGAGAATTCCACAGGTTCACCACTCTCTGGGTGAAGAAGTCTCTCCTCATCTCGGTCCTAAATCTGTTGAATGCCCTGCCTTGACAGAATTTCTCTCTCCCCTGAAGGGAAAAAAATGCCCAATTGTGCAGCAGTCGGCGAGAAGCGGAGCGGGGAGATCGAGGCGGCCTACTTGAGACCCAGCATCGAGGAGGCTCGGGAATCGGCGAGCGGCGGAGTGGGGAGATCGAGGCGGCCTACTTAAGGCCCAGCAACAGAGAGGCTCGGGAGTCGGCAAGAGGCGGAGCAGGGAGATCGAGGCGGCCTACTTAAGACCCAGCATCGGAGAGGCTCGGGAGTGGGTGAGAGGCGGACCGGGGAGATCGAGGCGGCCTACTTAAGACCCAGCATCGAGGAGGCTCGGGAATCGGCGAGAGGCGGACCGGGGAGATCGAGGCAGCCTACTTAAGACCCAGCATCGAGGAGGCTCGGGAATCGGCGAGAGGCGGACCGGGGAGATCGAGGCGGCCTACTTAAGGCCCAGCATCGAGGAGGCTCGGGAATCGGCGAGCGGCGGAGTGGGGAGATCGAGGCGGCCTACTTAAGACCCAGCATCGAGGAGGCTCGGGAATCGGCGAGAGGCGGACCGGGGAGATCGAGGCAGCCTACTTAAGGCCCAGCAACAGAGAGACTCGGGAGTGGGCGAGAGGCGGACTGGGGAGATCGAGGCAGCCTACTTAAGGCCCAGCATCGGAGAGGCTCGGGAGTCGGCGAGAGGCGGAGCAGGGAGATCGAGGCGGCCTACTTAAGACCCAGCATCGGAGAGGCTCGGGAGTGGGCGAGAGGCGGACCGGGGAGATCGAGGCAGCCTACTTAAGGCCCAGCATCGGAGAGGCTCGGGAGTGGGCGAGAGGCGGAGCGGGGAGATCGAGGTGGCCTACTTAAGGCCCAGCATCGAGGAGGCTCGGGAATCGGCGAGAAGCGGAGCGGGGAGATCGAGGCGGCCTACTTAAGGCCCAGCATCGGAGAGGCTCGGGAGTGGGCGAGAGGCGGAGCAGGGAGATCGAGGCAGCCTACTTAAGGCCCAGCATCGGAGAGGCTCGGGAGTGGGCGAGAGGCGGAGCAGGGAGATCGAGGCAGCCTACTTAAGGCCCAGCATCGGAGAGGCTCGGGAGTGGGTGAGAGGCGGACCGGGGAGATCGAGGCGGCCTACTTAAGGCCCAGCATCGGAGAGGCTCGGGAGTCGGCGAGAGGCGGACCGGGGAGATCGAGGCGGCCTACTTAAGGCCCAGCATCGGAGAGGCTCGGGAGTGGGCGAGAGGCGGAGCAGGGAGATCGAGTCAGCCTACTTAAGGCCCAGCATCGGAGAGGCTCGGGAGTGGGTGAGAGGCGGACCGGGGAGATCGAGGCGGCCTACTTAAGACCCAGCATCGGAGAGGCTCGGGAGTGGGTGAGAGGCGGACCGGGGAGATCGAGGCGGCCTACTTAAGGCCCAGCATCGGAGAGGCTCGGGAGTCGGCGAGAGGCGGAGCAGGGAGATCGAGGCGGCCTACTTAAGACCCAGCATCGGAGAGGCTCGGGAGTGGGCGAGAGGCGGACCGGGGAGATCGAGGCAGCCTACTTAAGGCCCAGCATCGGAGAGGCTCGGGAGTGGGCGAGAGGCGGAGCGGGGAGATCGAGGCGGCCTACTTAAGACCCAGCATCGGAGAGGCTCGGGAGTGGGCGAGAGGCGGACCGGGGAGATCGAGGCAGCCTACTTAAGGCCCAGCATCGGAGAGGCTCGGGATTGGGCGAGAGGCGGACCGGGGAGATCGAGGCAGCCTACTTAAGGCCCAGCATCGGAGAGGCTCGGGAGTGGGCGAGAGGCGGAGCAGGGAGATCGAGGCAGCCTACTTAAGGCCCAGCATCAGAGAGGCTCGGGAGTGGGCGAGAGGCGGACCGTGGAGATCGAGGCAGCCTACTTAAGGCCCAGCATCGGAGAGGCTCGGGAGTGGGCGCGAGGCGGACCGGGGAGATCGAGGCAGCCTACTTAAGGCCCAGCATCGGAGAGGCTCGGGAGTGGGCGAGAGGCGGAGTGGGGAGATCGAGGCGGCCTACTTAAGGCCCAGCATCGGAGAGGCTCGGGAGTGGGCGAGAGGCGGAGTGGGGAGATCGAGGCTGCCTACTTAAGGCCCAGCATCAGAGAGGCTCGGGAGTGGGCGAGAGGCGGACCGTGGAGATCGAGGCAGCCTACTTAAGACCCAGCATCAGCGAGGCCAGCCGGTGCAGCTGTAGCAGGGAGGCAAAAAAGAAGTAGAAAGAAATCGAAAAGTGAAGTCACAGCCAAGGGGGTAAGTGATTAGCTGGTTATTGGTGAGTAGTTTTTCTTTTTCTTTTCTTTATCAGTAAGTAACATTTTAACATTGTTGTTGCCAAATTAAGTTAATCTAAGGGTTAAGTCATGGCAGGAGAGCTCGGCCACGTGTTATGCTCCTTCTGTACTATGTGGGAAGTCGGGGACGCTTCCAGTGTCCCTGACGATTACGTGTGCGGGAAGTGTATCCGCCTGCAGATCCTGACGGACTGCATTGCAGAACTGGAGCTGCGGGTGGATTCACTCTGGAGCATGCATGATACTGGGAATTATGTGAATAGCACATTTAGTGGGTTGGTCTTAGCGCAGGTAAAGGGTCCACAGCCAGATAGGGAATGGAAGACCAACAGGAAGAGCAGTGCAAGGAAGGTAGTGCAGTGATCCCCTGCGCTCATCCCCCTGCAAAACAGATACACCGCTTTGAGTACTGTTGAGGGAGATGACTCATCAGGGTAGAGCAGCAGCAGCAGCCAAGTTTATGGTACCGTAGCTGGCTCTGCTGCACAGGAAGGCAGGAAAAAGAGTGGGTGAGCGATAGTGATAGGGGATTCAATTGTAAGGGGAATAGATAGTCGTTTCTGCGGCCACAACCGAGACTCCTGGATGGTATGTTGCCTCCCTGGTGCAAAGGTCAAGGATGTCTCGGAGCGGGTGCAGGACATTCTGAAAAGGGAGGGTGAACAGCTAGTTATCGTGGTGCATATAGGTACCAACGATATAGGTAAAAAACGGAAGGAGGTGCTACAAGGCGAATTTAGGGAGCTAGGAGTTATATTAATAAGTAGGACCTCAAAAGTAGTAATCTCAGGATTGCTACCAGTGCCACGTGCTAGTCAGAGTAGGAATCACAGGATAGCTCAGATGAATACGTGGCTTGAGCAGTGGTGCAGAAGGGAGGAATTCAAATTCCTGGGGCATTGGAACCGGTTCTGGGGGAGGTGGGACCAGTACAAACCGGATGGTCTGCACCTGGGCAGGACCGGAACCAATGTCCTAGGGGGAATGTTTGCTAGTGCTGTTGGGGAGGAGTTCAACTAATATGGCAGGAGGATGGGAACCTATGCAGGGAGACAGAGGGAAATAAAATGGAGTCAGAAGCAAAAGATAGAAAGGAGAACAATAAAAGTGGAGGGCAGAGAAACCCAAGGCAAAAAACAAAAAGGGCCACATTACAGCAAAATTCTAAAGGGACAAAGTATGTTAAAAAGACAAGCCTGAAGGCTCTGTGCCTCAATGCGAGGAGTATTCGGAATAAGGTGGACGAATTAACTGCGCGATAGCAGTTAATGGGTATGATGTAATTGGCATCATGGAGACATGTCTCCAGGGTGATCAAGGCTGGGAACTCAACATCCAAGGGTATTCAGCATTTAGGAAGGATAGACAGAAAGGAAAAGGAGGCGGGGTGGCGTTGCTGGTTAAAGAGGAAATTAATGCAATAGTAAGGAGGGACATTAGCCTGGATGATGTGGAATCGGTATGGATGGAGCTGCGGAATTCCAAAGGGCAGAAAATGCTAGTGGGAGTTGTGTACAGACCACCAAACAGTAGTAGTGAGGTTGGGGACAGCATCAAACAAGAAATAAGGAATGTGTGCAGGAAAGGTACAGCAGTTATCATGGGCGACTTTAATCTACATATTGATTGGGTTAACCAAACTGGTAGCAATGCGGTGGAAGAGGATTTCCTGGAGTGTATTAGGGATGGTTTTCTAGACCAATATGGCGAGGAACCAACTTGAGAACTGGCCATCCTAGACTGGGTAATGTGTAATGAGAAGGGTCTAATTAGCAATCTTGTGCGAGGCCCTTTGGGGAAGAGTGACCATAAGATGGTAGAATTCTTTATTAAGATGGAGAGTGACACAGTTAATTCGGAAACTAGGGTCCTGAACTTAAGGAAAGGTAACTTCAACGGTATAAGGCGTGAATTGGCTCGAATAAACTGTCAAAGGATACTTAAAGGGTTGACAGTGGATAAGCAATGGCAAACATTTAAAGATCACATGGATGAACTTCAGCAATTGTACATCCCTGTCTGGAGTAAAAATAAAATGGGGAAGGTTGCTCAACCATGGCTAACAAGGGAAATTAAGGATAGTGTTAAAACCAAGGAAGAGGCATATAATTTGGCTACAAAATGCAACAAACCTGAGGACTGGGAGAAATTTAGAATTCAACAGAGGAAGACTCGGGGTTTAATTAAGAGGGGGAAAATAGAGTACAAGAGAAAGCTTCCTGGGAACATAAAAACTGAATGCAAAAGCTTCTATAAATATGTGAAGAGAAAAAGATTAATGAAGACAAACGTAGGTCCCTTGCAGTCGGATTCAGGTGAATTTATAATGGGGAACAAAGAAATGGCAGGCCAATTGAACAAATACTTCGGTTCTGCCTTCACGAAGGAAGACACAAATAACCTTCCGGATGTACTTGGGTATCGAGGGTCTAGTGAGAAGGAGGAACTGAAGGATATCGTTATTAGGTGGGAAATTGTGTTAAGGAAATTGATGGGATTGAAGGCCGATAAATCCCCGGGGCCTGATAGTCTGCATCCAAGAGTACTTAAGGAAGTGGCCCGAGAAATAGTGGATGCATTGGTGATAATTTTCCAACAGTCTATCGACTCTGGATCAGTTCCTATGGACTGGAGGGTAGCTAATGTAACACCACTTTTTAAAAAAGGAGAGAGAGAGAAAACGGGTAATTATAGACCGGTTAGCCTGACATCAGTAGTGGGGAAAATGTTGGAATTAATCATGAAGGATGAAATAGCAGCGCATTTGGAAAGCTGTGACAGGATCGGACCAAGTCAGCAAGGATTTATGAAAGGAAAATCATGCTTGACGAATCTTCTAGAATTTTTTGAGGATGTAACTAGCATAGTGGACAAGGGAGAACCAGTGGATGTGGTGTATTTTGACTTTCAAAAGGCTTTTGACAAGGTCCCGCACAAGAGATTGGTGTGCAAAATCAAAGCGCACGGTATTGGGGGTAATGTACTGACGTGGATAGAGAACTGGTTGGCAGACAGGAAGCGGAGAGTCGGGATAAACGGGTCCTTTTCAGATTGGCAGGCAGTGACGAGTGGAGTGCCGCAGGGCTCAGTGCTGGGACCCCAGCTCTTTACAATATACATTAACAATTTAGATGAAGGAATTGAGTGTAATATCTCCAAGTTTGCGGATGACACTAAACTGGGTGGCGGTGTGAGCTGTGAAGAGGATGCTAAGAGGCTGCAGGGTGACTTGGACAGGTTAGGTGAGTGGGCAAATGCATGACAGATGCAGTATAATGTGGATAAATGTGAGGTTATCCATTTTGGGGGCAAAAAACACGAAGGCAGAATATTATCTGGATGGCAGCAGATTAAGAAAAGGGGAGGTGCAACGAGACCTAGGTGTCATGGTTCATCAGTCACTGAAAGTGAGCATGCAGGTACAGCAGGCGGTGAAGAAGGTAAATGGATTGTTGGCCTTCATCGCTAGGGGATTTGAGTATAGGAGCAGGGCGGTCTTACTGCAGCTGTACAGGGACTAGTGAAGCCTCACCTGGAATAATGTGTTCAGTTTTGGTCTCCTGGTCTGAGGAAGGACGTTCTTGCTATTGAGAGAGTGCAGCGAAGGTTCACCAGACTGATTCCAGGGATGGCTGGACTGTCATATGAGGAGAAACTGGATCAACTGGGTCTTTCTTCACTGGAGTTTAGAAGAATGAGAGGGGATCTCATAGAAATGTATAAGATTCTGACGGGACTGGACAGGTTAGATGCGGGAAGAATATTCCCGATGTTGGGGAAGTCCAGAACCAGGGGACATAGTCTTAGAATAAGGGGTAGGCCATTTAGGACTGAGATGAGGAGAAACTTCTTCACTCAGAGAGTTGTTAACCTGTGGAATTCCCTGCCGCAGAGAGTTGTTGATACCAGTTCATTGGATACAGTCAAGAGGGAGTTAGATATGGCCCTTACGGCTAAGGGGATCAAGGGGTATGGAGAGAAAGCAGGAAAGGTGTACTGAAGGAATGATCAGTCATGATCTTATTGAATGGTGGTGCAGGCTCGAAGGGCCGAATGGCCTACTCCTGCAACTATTTTCTATGTTTCTATGTTTCTATTATGGCTGCAAGCTCTTGGTATCTTGATAGAGCACCATAAATAGTTTATCGGGTTCAGTCTCACTTTATAAAATCACCATTGGAGGACTTTTCTGCCTTACTGCCAATAGCCGAAGATTCCAGTAAATAATGATCTGGAATTTCCTCCGTGGGCACAACCCAGAATGACAATTCTGCGAATGTCAAGTTATGCTCAAATGTCTTGCAAATCTGATCAGAATACACCTAAATGCAAAATGGGCATAAGCAATTGGGGTCCCAAAAAAATGTCAAACTTATATATTTCTTCTTTAAGTAAAAAAAATTTAAGTTTTAACTCATTCAACCATCATTCATGCACATTAGGCACAGCATGTTTAAGAAGCTCCAAATGGAAAACCTTTTCAATTTTTAATGTGATTCTCATACTTATGCCATAAAAATCTATCCAAAGAAACAGAAAATACAGTGCAGGTCTCAGTGAGGATAAAAGTCTAAATACTCAAAGTTTTGTTTAAAAATGTCAGAAGAATGACTTTGTTCTCTGCTGCTCCTGAAAATGTCGTTGTAATCTGAAGAGAGCCTCTGAACAAGCACAATTGCAAGAAACTTGCAAATACAACTCTATAACCTGGGAACAGGGCCTTTATTATCGGCGGAGATGTGTTTGGGCGAAGAGATCAACACACTAAAAGATCGAGGAGATTTGGGCGTATTGCACTCATGCGTGTAACTCGTGTTCAAAATTCCATCATCTTGTAGGCCACGTGTTTGATTTACGCACAGATTGCGCAAATGCACAGGGAATTCCAGGCCAATATGTGTTGTAGATATTATGCTGAGAGCACATTGCAGGCAAGAATTAACATGAATTAAATGTACTGCATGTATTTTCCATATCACCAGATAGGACAACTCCACAAACAGGCAATTGATCCACAAAAAGAATTGATACTGATGATTGTGAAACGAGTACAAACTAGTCTGTGATACAGTGACACAGCTAGACAGTAATGGTCACCTTCAGCTTCATGTACAACATAATGCTTATAATGTAACCATGTAGAACTTATTCAAGCCAATTAATTTGTTACTTGTCTGGTATTGAGGATGGCTTCAGACATTCAAAGCTGGATCAAGATCTGTGCTTTAACAGCAACGTTCAAGAGGTTATCATTAAAGGCACTTTCACACTGCACAAGTGCATTTCTCCCTGTTGGAGCTAACTTGGCACATTTTCACTCTAGGTTTCTCCATTATACAGCAGATTCCAAATTGCCTAAAAAGACTATCTTCTGATGCCAATTATAAAAGGCTGAGAGAGGTGCATTAGGGTATCTTATGTCCTTTAAATTTTTATTGACCCTCTATATAATGGGCTGAGAATAACGATTCAGTGTTACTCACACCAGCTTACCTTGTACCTCCACTCATCCCTCTCTATCTACATTATCACTTCCCCATCTCACTAGACACCCCCCCTCACACGCACCCTCATCCTAGTCCAATCATAGCAACTAACAACACACAAGGGTAGGTACTTGGGTGTTTTAGCTAATATTCCTGTGAAGTTTCTGTTAATGTACTGACAAACATTGAAATCTTTATTTTCAACACTTTGCATTCCTGAACAGATTTGTGTGCACCTTTGGAAGTGGCTTAGTGAGTTGCCGTGAATGGTGAGACATAACAGTATCCCCCACAATGGTCATGAGTGAAAGGAATGGCTTGGGCATTGTAGGGATGTTTTATGTTGTTGGTGTGGAGTGTGCCAACCTAGCACATGATGTGGCAGGGTGTGCAGCGTCAAGTGAAGTAAATGTGGCCATGGTGATGCCATCGCCAGCATCCTGGGCAGCAATGTGGTCGGGTGCTGATGCCCTGTGTACTGTGCAGCATCAATTGATTGCGGAAAAGGTTGATGTGGTTGTTGGTGCTGCTGGTGTGCCTGGTGATGCTGGTGTTGGGGCTGATCATGTTCCGATTCTGATGACCAAGGTGAGAGAGTATGAAGTGCACCCATGCTGATGGAATAAATGGCAGATGAAGTAGAGAAGACAGGAACAGTCTGTCAATGATGGGAGAGGTAATGAGGTCAGACTGGATGGAGACTTGTGTAAAGACTTGCAGCATTCTGAATCTATAGTGGAAATGCAGTTTAGAGAAGTTAGTGATTAAGAGAACATTTGTCAATGAGCTACGAGCTTTGACTTGATATTTGCTGTCAACTCATCAGCTGATTCAATGCCAAGTGATCTTCTACCTCAGCTTCACAGACGAGGTCCAGGGACAGCGGGAAACCGGTGGGTGACCTGTCAAATTCAAAAAGCTGGGGAAAAAAGCATTGTTAAGTGCTGTAAACAAGCCACTAATTACTTGAATTGGATACCCCGCTGCTGCCTGTCGGGTCTGCTCAACGCTGGCAAACCCAGCATCGGGAAATGCAGGTGTGTGCGTTTTGACAGTGGGTTCCTGACCCGCTACCAATCATATTAAATTTGACAGCTGACCTGCCACCCATCCCGTCCGCTGAGCGCCAGCAAAATCACGGGCTTAGTGTTGCACAGGTATGCCCATTGTTAGTTGGTTAAAAGCCTTCGCTGCATCTCGTGAGATTGCCATGGCTGGTGCTGCACCATCATTGCAAAGCATTCATCCCAAATCTCAGGCTGTTGTCTGAAAGATTTGCCTCATGAATCATACCTGGATGGATGGGGTGTTTTTTTTCCAGTCAAGTCACTCACCCAAATCTTGGATTGTAAGTATCATGCAGTCAGTGTTTATTAGACAGATGGGTGCATAACTTCCACACAGTGAGGATAACTTTCCTTCCTTCGGGACTGCATAATTAGCGAAGGCATGTGAACTGGGTGTCTTCTGCAGAATGAGTCACTCCCACCCCTACATTAGCCAAATGTAAGAGTCAAATCCAGTTTCCTTTTAATCCAAAACAGAAATATCTGGCATTAAAGGAAACTAGTGTTGATTCAAATATATTGGGCTAGATTTTACACTTTTGTATATATTGCCTAAAAATGGGCATTATTTCCGGCGTGGGCGGTATGACTTAACATCACGCAATGGTGTAAGCTTTACTCATGTGGCATCACTTCAGGGTCTGCAGATGCGTCCATGGCTGTCCGGGGGTGCTTCCCACGAGTGCGAGCACATGCTCCTCCATGTCAGTGATGTCACTGGAGACTGGTGGTGTCAGCGTTGTCACTCATGTCAACGCTCTTTCAGGCAAATCGTTTAGATATCAGCTCCTCACTTAAGAGTCTTGCAGCAATGTAGCCACCATGGGCCCTTTCCTGCGGTCTGGAGGGGGTCGTGGGCATGGTTACATAGTCATCCTGATTGTCTGGCCCTAGGTCAGCGTCCAGCCTCTCGTCATCCTCTTCCTCTCTCTCCTGAGGTGGAGCATCAGTGCCTTCTGGCAATTCTTGGCCCCTCCTGATAGCCAAGTTGTGCAGCATGGAGCACACAACCACGAATTTACCTACTTGCTCAGGGTTGTATTGTAGCTCCCCTCCTGAGTGGTCAAGACATCTGAAGCGCTGCTTAAGGACAGTTATTGTTTGCTGGCCCCATTGCATTGAAAGTATAATAGCGATTGATCAGAAGCAATGATTTCCTCACTAAAATACACCTAGAGTAAACCCCCAATAGTCCAGAGTCTGAAAATATGTCTGTTGAGATGTTCACTTCACCTGAGAACAACTCCCCCGAAGTTGAAGCAGCCTTTTGAATGAAGCGACCTGCAATTTAAAAATGGCAGCCACACCGCTGACGTTCGTTCAGAACAGTTCCACTTTTTCCAGGCGGGTTTTTGGGCGAGCGATATTGTGGCCGATTTGTGTGAAAGTGACGGTGGGCGATCTGGGTGGTAGTTTCACCAAATGTGCTCCTTACGACAAAAAAAGTGGCCGGGCGGTAATCTTGAATCTCGCCGTTAATTCCATGTGGAAAGTAACACTGGGCGATATTATGGGCGTTGATTTCGCCCATTCTGATGATTCCGCCCAAAAAAAGTGGGCGGGCGGTAATATTTTTTCCTGCCGTTAAGCACATGGGGAAAGTAACACTTGCCGATAAGTTTCCTAAAAATACCCGTCAGTTTCCATTTTGTGCCAAAATGAGCGATATATGGGTGTTATACGTCATTTCAGCGGTAAAATGGGCGTTAAGGATGCAAAAAAAGTGGTGGTTCTAGCCCATTGTTTTTTGAGATTTAATAGTTCTTATCCAGCTCACTGAATATATCATATTAATTTGTTTTGTATCCAAAGTACATACTTAATGGCCTATTTAATGAATGCGCACTCCTGGCTGAGGACTTTTGTCCAGTGGGACCACGTATTAGAAAGTCATGGGGATGCTCCCCACGATTTCCTGTCATGTGGAGCAAGCCTACAACTTCCCAATGTGTGCTCATGGCAGGCAACGCTACTCATCAGCAGAGCGCAAATGTAAACTTGTCTTGTTATGCTATAGTTGAATTGCAAACACCAATTGAGAGCAAAACCAGCTTTGAAGACCATGCAGCGCAGCAACACCGAGCTGTGGTACTCCGCTTGCACCACGCTGAAATCTTGGGAAAGCAGAGTTAAACACAGAGCTCTATGCATGGCACCCAAAATGCCAGTGACGTATTAGTAAAAGTGTCTAATATAATCAGCTGTTTATCAACACTAAGAACATAAAGGGCAACCCAATGAACTCCCTGAGAGCTTTGGGAGTTTATAATTGTCGAGTTTCAACAGTTTGCTTCTCACCAGTTGTCGTAACACTGCAACCAGTTTGAAAGCAAAACTGTGAGAATGCCTCTTGGAGGTTGTTTCAGACCTGAAAACCAAACCTGTTGGTTTGGCTGAGGTTATACTGCACAATGAGTGTTGCTGCAAAGGCAAAATTACTTAGCAGTGATGGAAAATATACGGAATTGCTAAAAGATCCTTCAGTAAGATAAGAGATTATGACCTATTAATTTTACATATTTGCTGCACCAAGAATCTGTTCTTTGGGCTTGACAGGGTAGATGCAGGGAGAATGTTTCCCCTGGCTGGGGAGTCTAGAACCAGGGGTCACAGTCTCAGAATAAGGGGTCGGCCATTTAGGACTGAGATGAGGAGATATTACTTCACTCTGAGGATGGTGAATCTTTGGAATTCTCTACCCCCTTGGGCTGTGGAGGCTCAGTTGTTAAGTATATTCAAGGCAGAGATAGATAGATTTTTGGATATTAAGGGAGTCAAGGGATATGGGGATAGTGCAGCTGCTCCTAGGCGGCCACACCTCTGCTCCTTTTATGGTCCCGACCTGCCGCTGGTAGTTTCTTGCAGGTCGGGGCCTCCACGCTGTTCCTGGGCCACCGCAAAGGAGCAGCGAGAGATTGTAGAGTGACGTGATTGGGGCCCATGAGAGGCATGAGTTTGAGGCCCAGAAGAGTCAAGGGCCCAGGGGCAGCACGGGCTAGCCCACACTGCGATATGTGTGCGCACTAGGTCCGTGCAGCAGAGCTGGTCTCCAGTCATCTTGGTTAATCCTTGCAGCTGGAACAAGGCCTAGCTCTGTCAAACCCTTGTGGTGGCACAGGCATCTTCCACCCTTCAATATGTAGTTCGGGACCTGGAATGTCAGGTCCTTCATTGAAACACCTGTGAACTCATCCCTTTTTGGTGTGGAAGCGGGTCATCCTCGATATGAAGGAGGAGAAGAAGATAGTGCAGGCAAGTGGAATTGATTTAGAAGGTCAGCCATGATCTCATTGAATGGCGGAGCAGACTCGAGGGGCCAAATGACCTACTCTTGCTCCTATTTCTTATGTTCTTTGCTCAAGATCAAAGAATCTAATTGCTGATTGATAATAAGAATAAATTGTTCATTGTTATGCTACCGACTAAAATATTTAAAAACTTACATCAGCATGCACTTTGTGTAAATTTTGTTCCATTATAGATTTCACTGGCCCTATTTATAATGGAATTGGCTTGTGTAATGTTGTCATTCTGTAATGAGAGCCTCCCACTCCCCCAGTGTAGGTGTTGCAGTGCCACCAATGGAAGAATGATGGAATTATAACATGACAAATTTGCATAGGCACTTTCCATTACATATGTGCATATCTGAATTTATAATCGAGATATAAATATAAGTGCAGAATGTAGACTTTAAACTGGGGTCTGAATTATGCTGCATGCCCTAATCCAGTTATTCTCTGCTCACTAACCCTCTTCACCTTAAAATTATACTCATTCTTTCTCTGTGTTCAACAGCAAAGGAGATTGAGGGGAATCATAGAATGATACAGCGACCCTAACCCAAACCCTAACCCTAATAGCGACCCCTGGGGAACACCACTCTGTTCTTCCCTCCAGTCTGAAAAGTAACGGTTCACCACTACTCTTGGTTTTGTGTCCCTTAGCCAAATTTTATACCACGCAGCCACTACCACTTTAATTCCATGGGCTTTTAAGTTTGCTAACATCTATTATGTGGTACTTTTTCAAAGGCATTTTGAAAGTCCATATGCACAACATCGACTGTGCTACCCTCATCAACCCTTTCCGCTACTTCATATATTAGGAAATTAAAAATCTTAACTTCTTGCAAGTACTTTCTATTAAACTTTCCATTATAAATTCCTATGTCCACATTTATAATGGAAACTGCCCACTTAATCTTGCCACACTGTAATTACAACCTCCTGCCAGTGGTGGTGCTGAAGCACCCCAGTTTGTGTCTCTTGGCTCCTCAGCCAACACCGCAGGGAAGTTCCCATGTTCCAAACACCACTACTGCTCTGCCTCCTAAATTGCCAGACATTTGTCCTGATAAAAATAAATAACAATATCAAATCAGATTATTGTATCAAAAATAGTGTATGACTTTAAAATTGGGACTAAATTACGTCAGTGTACCCCGGTAAGTTTATGTCCCGCCCTCTAGCCTAGCTTCAACTGAAGACTACACTTGCTCTTAACTCCACAGGTACTGTGACACAGGAGATTAACTAGTAGTTCATATTTCTTTTGTCTGAAAATTTTCAGTAGTCTGAGCGGTTTTGATGAATTGTTCTAATCTGTGATGCTTTCATTTCCTATTCCAGTCGGGTCATTGTTAGAGATTTTCCTTAATTAGATGTTCAAGAAAGAGCTATCCCTCACAGAAAGACTTTTGAGCTTCCCTGTGCTTTAGCTCCTCATATCATTATCGTCAGTAAGTTTTACAAACTCCTCAGTCTCTTAAAATAAAAAATACGTCGAACAGTATCTATGAAAATTAATTGCTTCACATTGTAAAGAGTAATGAACTGTTGGAATGGCTGTCATTGTTAATACCACTAGGGTATGGTCTGAGACAAGCTATTACATCAAATTTGAAGTCTAGGGTACAAAGAGCATGCAGAAAGTGCAAAATAAAAGATCTAACCTGGTGTAAACATGTACAGTGGATGGAAATGAAGGTCCCTTAACATTTGGATAAATGTGTTTCAAACCCAGCTCCCTTGCAGTTTTATTAAATATGTAGGAGCTGTCTGGAGGAGTGTGAAGAAACAGTAAAGTGCTTCTGCATAGCGGGGGGCGGCGAAGATAAGACAGTAGGGCTCATAACACATTTTGAGCATACAATAATGCTAGTCCCTGTCTGTTATAGAAAGAAAAAGAAAAAGCTGTTGCTGATTTTCTCTCACTTGAGGTCTATGGTTGCAATTTTTTATGCATTGCATTGCTGTAGTATGCTTTCCAGTATCACAGACCTTGCAGACGACACCATAAGAACAAGAACATAAGAATTAGGAACAGGAGTAGGCCATCTAGCCCCTCGAGCCTGCTCCGCCATTCAACAAGATCATGGCTGATCTGGCCGTGGACTCAGCTCCACTTACCCGCCCACTCCCCATAACCCTTAATTCCCTTATTGGTTAAAAATCTATCTATCTGTGATTTGAATACATTCAATGAGCTAGCCTCAACTGCTTCCTTGGGCAGAGAATTCCACAGATTAACAACCCTCTGGGAGAAGAAATTCCTTCTCAACTCGGTTTTAAATTGGCTCCCCCGTATTTTGAGGCTGTGCCCCCTCGTTCTAGTCTCCCCGACCAGTGGAAACAACCTCTCTGCCTCTATCTTGTCTATCCCTTTCATTATTTTAAATGTTTCTATAAGATCACCCCTCATCCTTCTGAACTCCAATGAGTAAAGACCCAGTCTACTCAATCTATCATCATAAGGTAACCCCCTCATCTCCGGTATCAGCCTAGTGAATCGTCTCTGTACCCCTTCCAAAGCTAGTATATCCTTCCTTAAGTAAGGTGACCAAAACTGCACGCAGTACTCCAGGTGCGGCCTCACCAATACAGTTGCAGCAGGACCTCCCTGCTTTTGTACTCCATCCCGCTCGCAATGAAGGCCAACATTCCATTCGCCTTCCTGATTACCTGCTGCACCTGCAAACTAACTTTTTGTGATTCATGTACAAGGACCACCAGGTTCCTCTGCACCGCAGCATGTTGTAATTTCTCCCCATTCAAATAATATTCCCTTTTACTGTTTTTTTTTTCCAAGGTGGATGATCTCACATTTTCCGACATTGTATTCCATCTGCCAAACCTTAGCCCATTCGCTTAACCTATCTAAATCTCTTTGCAGCCTCTCTGTGTCCTCTACACAACCCGCTTTCCCACTAATCTTTGTGTCCTCTGCAAATTTTGTCAGACTACACTCTGTCCCCTCTTCCAGGTCATCTATGTATATTGTAAACAGTTGTGGACCCAGCACCGATCCCTGTGGCACACCACTAACCACTCCTGCCTTTGCATTCTCTCTGTAAACTATCGTTGATATATTATATATCCTCTGGAAATTGAATAAAAATGATTGTGCTCAATTATTGGCATGGATTTTCTGGGACCTATGGGTGCATAAGCACCCATAAGGGCCTCACAAGTTCCAAGTTTTCACGTGCAGAGCCCATCCACAGAAAGCCAGGACTTGCAATCTGTCAAAAATCTTTTTCACAGATCCAACGCATCCCCGTGAAAAGGGCATTCGCAGATGGAGAGTTGGGCTATTTGTTCAACTAGTACTCAGCGAATGCTCGTGAAATTATTACACCTAGTAAAAGGGTAAAGGCGTAAGGTCTGTTTATACCAGTGTAAGAGTTTAAATAAACATAAAACTACATTAAAAAAAATTATTTAAACATAATGGGGCTAAAATTCCGGCCTCACCGGGTCCGTACAAAGTGCAGACAGACCCGGCGAGGCCTCGGAAAAGCCGGTTTTCGGGGCACAATGTGCATGCGTTGAAAACCGGCTTTTACGATCTGTCAAGATTTTTCTTGTCAGATCAAACGCATCCCCGCAGAAAGGACATTCGCACGGGTGAGATTGGGCTATTTGCCCAACTCATGCCCAGCGAATGTCCTTCAAACTCTTACGCCTGGTGAAAGCAGGCGCGTAGCTTACTTTTACCAGCGTAAGAGTTTTAAAACATATAAAAATTAAATTTAAAAACACATTTTTATTTTTAAAATGCTGTCCAT
The DNA here is from genome assembly GCF_044704955.1 of Pristiophorus japonicus. NCBI lineage: Eukaryota > Metazoa > Chordata > Chondrichthyes > Pristiophoridae > Pristiophorus > Pristiophorus japonicus. The sequence goes on from NC_091979.1 coordinate 286,969,727, forward strand.
TAAGGTAAGTTTATTTTAAACCGTATTAAAACACATGAAACAAAAATTCTAAAAATATTTTTTTCTCCAAAACATTTAATTAACTTTAATTTCAATTAATTTTAAATATGTGAGGTGTTTTATTTATTATGTTGTGTTTCTTGTTTTAGGGGTTTATTCTCATTGATAATAATGGGAACTCGGAGAAACGGAGTTCCCATTATTATCAATGAGAATACTGCAGAGTGATTGGTGGTCCAGGCCCATGTGACTCCAGCTTTTTCGCACATACGGGGAAGTCCTCTGCCCATACACTGCGCATGGAATGAAGGCTCCGACCGCAATCGAAGGCACCTCCGGGACCATCAGGTACTTTTGCAAAAAAATTTTGGGTCGGAGGCGTTCGTCCGAAGGAAGCCTCCGATCGGAATTTTAGCCCCATTAAAAACTGTAAAATGTCCAGGTTATTTTTTTAGCTCCTTTAAAATGTTTAAATTTATTTTTCAAAAAATTACATTTTTATTTTACATATTTAATTAAATTGTACTTTAATTAATTTTAAATATGTAATGTTTATTTTTATTTATTTGGTATGTAAATGTTTTTTATGTGATCCCATTTATACTTATGGGGATTCCATATGAAAATACAATTCCCATAGGCATTTGTTTGTCGGGCCAGCCCACATGATCCCAGAGGCGCTTGTAAACTGCATATGCCCCTGAGATACATGACCTGTACCCAGGCGTTCCTGCAGAGGCCCAGGAGCACGAGTTTCCGTGGATCCCGAGGCAGAAGGTAGGTGCGGACTTTATTTGTGGATCGGAGTCATTTCCCCGCGGGAGGCCTCCGACCGCAAATTAAGGCACACTATCTTCTAATGCCTCATGCCTGGGGTATCGCAAGACCTAAATTCAGAAATGCAGACTGGTTCACTTCACGGGCATTCTTCCTGATTTACACCCAGGTGAGGAGGGAAAGAAGATAAATCCAGCACACTACTTTCAAACCAGTAGTCCCTCTATAAATTCCACAGAAGACTTTCAAAACTTACCATATGAACAAAGGTAATTTGAAAACATTCCTTACAATTAGTTGGACAAGGGGATTCAGACTTATACTAGTCGACTTCTTCTTTCGTATGGTAACAGCAATACAAATCAAATGTCAATATCTAACTCAGGGATCCAGGCCAAAGCTTCCGGAGTAAATGTGGATATCATGTGGGCTGCCTGTGGATTTCCTCTAAGGGCAGTGCTCAATTATGTGCTCCAGGGTCTGATTAGGAGTTCAACAGTGACATGATGGGGATGCTTTAATCTTCCATCTCTGGAGAAGGCAGCAGTATCTACCATGACCAGTTCTGAGGCAGGTCCACTGTTTGCAAGGAAGGTTTGATCCTTTGGGTTGTATTATAGGGTTCTCTATCCTCTATAAGAAATCCATTCCATATCGCATAGTTCTTCCAAGCATTTCGCCATCGATCATCGAGGCTGAGGGGAGATCGCTGAAGGATATCGATGACAGTCCAAAATGGTCTTCTAAATTTGAGGCAGGTTGGTGGTAGGTTGTTCAAGTCGGCCTGGATCGGCATGCCTTTGCTGGTGTAGCGGTTGTATTCTCTGAAGACTGCATATTCGTGGCGTAGGTGTGGTGGTGCGCTGTTTGCAAGCACGGGCAGCCAAGATGTTGATGTCGTTAGAAGTGTACCAGTGATAATTCTCATAGTAGAGTTCAGCTGGACATCAATGCATTTGACATGCGGACTGGGGTGAATGATGTCAGCCTTATCGCGGCCCACCCTGTTACGTAGGCTGGAATTTTACGGGGGGGAGGGGGGCGGTTAGTGGGTGGGATTGGTGGTGGGTTGGGTGGGATATTTTTGACTGGGGGTCAGGAACCCGCTGTCAATTCGCTCCCACGCCCCTTTCCCGATGCCGGGTCTGTCAGCGCTGAGCAGGCCCAACAGGCAGCAGCGGGTGATCCAATTCAGGTAATTAGTGGCTTATTTAGAACCACTTAAGAATGATTTTCTGATTACCTTTTGCATTTGACAGCTCGCCCACAGGGTCCACACTGATCGTGGATCACATCTGTCAAGCTGAGGTGGGAGTTCAGTGGCCATTGAATCAGCTGATAAGTTGATAGCTTCAAATGTCAAGTAAAAGCTCCCGCCTTAGAGATATCTTCCCTCAGCCACAAGCTGTTCCTCACTGTATTTCCACAACAGATTCACCGTGCTGCTAGTCTTTACACAAGTCTCCATCTCATCAATACCTCACTCACTATTGACTGATCAGTTCTGTCATCTCTACTTCACCTGCTATCTATTCTATCAGTATGTGTACCCTTGCAATTCTCTCACCTTGGTCTCCAGAATTGTACCACGATCAGTCCCAACACCAGCAACACCAGGCACACTAGCAGCACCAACAACACCAACCTCCTCCACAATCAACTGATGCTGCACAGGACATAGGACATCACTACCTGACCACATTGCTGCCCACGAGGCCAGGAATGGCCTCACCATGGCCAGATTTATTTCAATTGATTCTGTACACGCTGGCTGCCACATGATGCGTCAGGTTGGCACCACGTCACACCAGCACCATAAAGCATCCCTGCAATGCCCAAGCCATTCCTTTCACACTCTTGACTATTGTGGGGCATACCATTAATTCGCACCATTCACTGCAACTCATTAAGCCACTTACCATGGTGCACACAAATCTGTCCAAGCATGCAAAGTGTTGAAAATAAAGGTTTCAATGTTTGACACCACATTAACAGAAACTTTATATGAACATTGGATAAAACACCCAAGTGCCTACCCTTGTGTGTTGTTATTGGTATGATTGGACTAGGATGAGGGTATATGTGAGGGGTGGTGAGTGAGATTGGGAACTGATAATTTAGATAGAGAGGGATGGGTCGAAGGCAAGATTCATTGGTGTAAGTAAGGATGTGCAGGAGTAGGGTAGGGAAGGCAGAGTGATGGGGATGTGATGAGAGGCACAGCAGGATGTGGTTGAGTGTGGATTTGTATTAACGTTTCGTGATCTACTGAGATCATTGAAAGGTTTGTGCCACTGCACCCAGGTCCTCCTGACCACATCCCTGCTTGTGCCCTCCTCTGCAATGTGCAGCCTGGCAGTGTTGATCCCCTGGGGTGGTCTCTTCCACCTGTTGGAAGGGAAGAGGACCTCTGTGCCTCCTGTGACTCGCTCCATAAGCATATGGAGAGAGTCATGGGAGAGCCTGAGTGCAGTCATGCATCTCTGTGCAGTCATTGTCAGTGTTTGTAGCACCTCAATGCAGCACAACTGTCAAAATAAATTTGGGCATGGTCCTTTTAAGGAAACCAACTTATGACAGCATCAAACAAGAAATTAGGGATGCGTGCAATAAAGGTACAGCAGTTATCATGGGCGACTTTAATCTACATATAGATTGGGCTAACCAAACTGGTAGCAATACAGTGGAGGAGGATTTCCTGGGGTGTATTAGGGATGGTTTTCCAGATCAATATGTCGAGGAACCAACTAGAGGGCTGGCCATCCTAGACTGGGTGATGTGTAATGAGAAATTAGCAATCTTGTTGTGCGAAGCCCCTTGGGGAAGAGTGACCATAATATGGTAGAATTCTTTATTAAGATGGAGAGTGACACAGTTAATTCAGAGACTAGGGTCCTGAACTTAAGGAAAGGTAACTTTGATGGTATGAGATGTGAATTGGCTAGAATAGATTGGCGAATAATACTTAAAGGGATGACGGTGGATAGGCAATGGCAAACATTTAAAGATCACATGGTTGAACTTCAACAATTGTACATCCCTCTCTGGAGTAAAAATAAAGCGGGGAAGGTGGCTCAACCGTGGCTAACAAGGGAAATTTAAGGATAGTGTTAGATCCAAGGAAGAGGCATATAAATTGGCCAGAGAAAGCAGCAAACCTGAGGACTGGGAGAAAATTAGAATTCAGCAGAGGAGGACAAAGGGTTTAATTAGGAGGGGGAAAATAGGTCATGAGAGGAAGCTTGCTGGGAACATAAAAACTGACTGCAAAAGCTTCTATAGATATGTGAAGAGAAAAAGGATTAGTGAAGACAAATGTAGGTCCCTTGCATTCAGATTCAGGTGAATTTATAATGGGGAACAAAGAAATGGCAGACCAGTTGAACAAATACTTTGGTTCTGTCTTCACGAAGGAAGACACAAATAACCTTCCGGAAATACTAGGGGACTGAGGGGCTAGTGAGAAGGAGGAACTGAAGGAAATCCTTATTAGGCGTGAAATTGTGCTCGGGAAATTGATGGGATGGAAGGCCGATAAATCCCCGGGGCCTGATGGTCTGCATCCCAGAGTACTTAAGGAAGTGGCCCTAGAAATAGTGGATGCATTGGTGATCATTTTCCAACAGTCTATCGAAACTGGATCAATTCCTATGGACTGGAGGGTAGCTAATGTAACACCACTTTTTAAAAAAGGAGGGAGAGAGAAAACAGGGAATTATAGACCGGTTAGCCTGACATCAGTAATGGGGAAAATGTTGGAATCAATTATTAAAGATGAAATAGCAGCGCATTTGGAAAACAGTGACAGGATCGGTCCAAGTCAGCATGGATTTATGAAAGGGTTGACAAATCTTCTAGAATTTTTTGAGGATGTAACGCGTCGAGTGGACAAGGGAGAACCAGTGGATGTGGTGTATTTGGACTTTCAAAAGGCTTTTGGCAAGGTCCCACACAAGAGATTGGTGTGCAAAATTAAAGCACATGGTATTCGGGGTAATGTACTGACGTGGATAGAGAACTGGTTGACAGACAGGAAGCAGAGAGTCGGGATAAACGGGTCCTTTTCAGAATGGCAGGCAGTGACTAGTGGGGTGCCGCAGGGCTCAGTGCTGGGACTCCAGCTATGTACAATATACATTAATGATTTGGATGAAGGAATTGAGTATAATATCTCCAAGTTTGCGGATGACACTAAACTGGGTGGCGGTGTGAGCTGTGAGGAGGACGCTAAGAGGCTGCAGGGTGATTTGGACAGGTTAGGTGAATGGGCAAATGCATGACAGATGCAGTATAATGTGGATAAATGTGAATTTATCCACTTTAGTGGCAAAAACACGAAGGCAGAATATTATCTGAATGGCGGCAGATTAGGAAAAGGGGAGGTGCAACGAGACCTGGGTGTCATGGTACATCAGTCATTGAAAGTTGGCATGCAGGTACAGCAGACGGTGAAGAATGCAAATGGTATGTTGGCCTTCATAGATAAGGGATTTGAGTATAGGAGCAGGGAGGTCTTACTGCAGTTGTACAGGGCCTTGGTGAGGCCTCACCTGGAATATTGTGTTCAGTTTTGTTCTCCTAATCTGAGGAAGGATGTTCTTGTTATTCAGGGAGTGCAGCGAAGGTTCACCAGACTGATTCCCGGGATGGCAGGACGGACATATGAGGAGAGACTGGATCGACTGGGCCTGTATTCACTGGAGTTTAGAAGGATGAGAGGGGATCTCATAGAAACATATAAAATTCTGATGGGACTGGACAGGTTAGATGTTGGAAGAATGTTCCCGATGTTGGGGAAGTTCAGAACCATGGGACACAGCCTAAGGATATTAGGACTGAGATAAGGAGAAACTTCTTCACTCAGAGAGTTGTTAACCTGTGGAATTCCCTGCCGCAGAGAGTTGTTGATACCAGTTCATTGGATATATTCAAGAGGGAGTTAGATATGGCCCGTATGGCTAAAGGGATCAAGGGGTATGGAGAGAAAGCAGGAAAGGGATACTGAGGTGAATGATCAGCCCTGATTTTATTGAATGGTGGTGCAGGCTCGAAGGGCCGAATGGCCTACTCCTGCACCTATTTTCCATGTTTCTATGTTTCCATTAAATGATGTCACCAGACCCACTTCCTCTAATTGGCCAGGAAACGTGCTGGGCGGGCTTAACAAGCCCAATCAAGGGAAATTCCTTTCACAGAGCGGAATGGTGCCAGCAACAGGGTCGGAACCCGCCGAGGTCAACAATATCGCAGCCATGACCTTAGGTCACAACTAATGTCATCTCAAAGGACACCAAACTTGTCGTTAAATCGACATCCCGGCGACAGCAGCAAACCAAGCAAATTCATAACCAATGAAAGGCAAACTTAGGACTGATGTAAGCAAGTTCTTCTTTTCACAAAGAATTGTCAACACATGGAATAAACTTCCATGTAGGATAGTAAAGACAAACTGTCATTAATATAGGCGAAGGGTGACTGTAGGTTCTCTTTGGATGAATGTGCTGAGATGAGCTATATATCTTGTGATCTTATGAAGGCAATCATAATTAGACAGGTTCCCTCAGATTCCATTTTCCAGATGCACATTTACCCTTTCCCTAAATCCCTGTACCTCTCCTCTCTGGATCCCCCACCACTTGATAACTTAATGTAGCTGCTGCTAGCCTTCACATGCCTTTGAGGTTGCTTTGAATTTCTGCTGGAAAAAAGAGCTATCTTGAAGTGCCTGCAACATGGTTCCCATTTCCAACATTTTCAAGGTTGAGTGCCAAGTTGATAAATCACGTTTGTTATCCGAAGCAATAGAATAAAGTTTCAGTTATAATTGTGTGTATAGGAGTTGTGTCAGCATATGTGTTTGGCTCTGGTCTCAATTATTGACTCCTGTGTATTTATTACCTGCTAAGACTTGTGATATTATATTAAAATTACGATAATGAGCTGTATTAAAATATACTCTCCTGATTGATTCTCATCTTCTGCATTCCAGAATTACATGACCTGGTAAATTACAAAAAACATTTTTAGGTTGTCAATACTGGGAAACAACAAAAATAAAAGCATCATGAGAAATTATGTCTGCTTCTGTCTTCTATTCATACTATATTTAGTAAACTCTCCTTCCAGAATTACAATAAGTATCTTATTTCAGAATCTGTAGACAGCCCATGGCATAGACACAGATTCAGTCCATAAATAATGCACTGTGGGCACATACTGTGCTACAATGCACCTTCACTACTGAGATATATTCCTTACAACCTCACAAACACACAACAGGGAGATAGAAGAGCAAATATGTAGGCAAATTTCTGAGAAGTGCAAAAATTACAGGGCAGTAATAGTAGGGGATTTCAACTATCCTAATATTAACTGGGGCAACATTAGTGTGAAGGGTATAGAGGGTGCAGAATTCCTAAAATGCATTCAAGCGAACTTTTTTAGCCAGCATGTAGCAAGCCCAACACGGGAGGGGGCGGTTCTGGATTTAGTTTTTGGGAATAAAGCTGGGCAGATGGAAGGAGTATCAGTAGGAGAGCATTTAGGTGCTAATGACCATAATTCAGTTAGATTTAAGGTAGTTATGGAAAAGGACAAGGTTGGACCAGGAGTAAAAGTTCTAAATTGGGGAAAAGCCACAATTACTAAGCTGAGAGGTGATTTAGTCATCGTGGACTGGAAACAGCTACTTGAAGGTAAATCAGTGTCAGAGCAGTGAAAGGCATTCAAGGAGGAGATCTGCAGGGTTCATACAAAATATGTACCCTTCAAGAAAAAGGGTGGGACTAACAAATCTGGAGCCCCTTGGATGTCTAGGGACATACAGGGTAGGATAAAGGAAAAGGGGGAAGCTTATGACAGATACCGAGGGCTAAATACGGCAGAATCTGTTGCAGAGTATAGAAAGTCCGGGGTGAGATCAAAAGAGATATTAGGAAAGCAAAGAGAGAGCATGAAAAATTCTTGGCAAGTAAAATCAAGGAAAACCCAAAGATGTTTTAGAAATATATTAAGAACAAGAGGATGACTAAAGAAAGGGTAGGGCCTATTAGAGAGCATGAGGGTAATCTGTGTGTGGAGGCGGGAGATGCCGGTATGGTTCTTAATGAATACTTTGCATCTATTTTCATAAAAGAGAGGGGAGATGCAAACACTGTTATCGAGGAGGAGTGTGAAATATTAGATTAAATAAACATACTGAGAGAGGAGGTATTAAGGGGTTTAGCAGCTTTGAAAGTGGATAAGTCCCCAGGCCCGGATGAATATAGGGAGTATGATTAAGAAGTTTGCAGATGATACAAAAATAGGCTGTGTGGTTGATAATGAAGAAGAAAGCTGCGGACTGCAGGAAGAAATCAACTGGTCAGGTGGGCAGAACAGTGGCAAATGGAATTTAATCCAGAGAAGTATGAGGTAATGCATTTGGAGAGGGCTAACAAGGAAAGGGACTACACATTAAATGGTAAGACATGTAGAGGAAAAAAGGGACCTGGGAGTGCATGTCACAGGACTCTTTTTTGTGAGAAAATTAAAACATTAAATCATTAAATCGTGTCCCCCCCGATCTGGGGGGCGCACCAAACATTTCCAAGGCCCTTTTTTTTGTTGTTTTTTTTAAAGTTTTTTTTGGGGGCACTAAAATCATATATTTTTTTTCCCCAAGTGCCCCCTATAAAAGGAGAGGGGGACACTAAAAAAAACACTGGCAATTAAAACAAATTAAACTTTGAAACATAAAATCAAATTAAAATTTGGTTGCCGGGCGTGACGATGCACTCCAGTCCCTCCGGTGCCCACCTCTCACGGAAGGCCGCGAGCGTACCGGTGGACACCGCGTGCTCCATCTCCAAGGACACCCTGGTGCAGATGTACGCGCGGAAGAGAGGCAGGCAAGTCAGGTTGAAAGACCCCCTTGACCGCCCGCTGCCTGGACCGGCTGCTGGCACCCTTGGCCGTGCCCAGGAGCAGTCCTACGAGGAGGCCTTCGGACCTACCCGCTCCCCTCCGCACAGGGTGCCCAAAGATCAGGAGTGTGGGACTGAAGTGCAGCCAGAATTTCAGGAGCAGCCCCTTTAAATAATAAAACAGGGGCTGCAACCTCGCGCATTCCATAAAAACATGGAACACGGACTCTTCCAGACTGCAGAAATTGCAGGCGGCCTGGGAGCCCGTGAACCGGCTTAAAAATTTATTGCACGGGACTGCTCCGTGCACCACCCTCCAGGCCAAGTCCCCGATAAATACTGGGAGGACTCCCGCGTAGAGTGCCCTCCATTGGGGACCCCCGCCTCCTCCAGACGGCAAGATGGTACGCCATGGCGTGTCCGGACGGCAGGCGAGGATGGCAAAGTTGAGCGTGTGCAGGAGCAGCCCGTACAGGAAACCCCTCCGCGCGGAACTGAAAGGCACGGAGGGGATTTCCTCGAGGGTGCATGTCACAGATCTGTGAAGGTAGCAGGCCAGGTAGATAAGGTGATTAAGAAGGCATACAGAATGCTTGCCTTTATTAGCCTGGGCATAGAATATAAGAGCAGGTGGGTTATACTTGAACTGTATAAAACACTGGTTAGGCCACAGCTGGAGTACTGCGTGCAGTTCTGGTCACTGCATTACAGGAAGGATGTGATTGCGCGGGAGAGGGTACAGAGGAGATTTACAATGATGTTGCCGGGAGTGGAAAATCTTAGCTATCAGGACATATTGGATGGGCTGGTTTTGTTTTCTTTGGAACAGAGGAGGCTGAGGGGAGACCTCATTGAGATGTATAAAATTATGAGGGGCCTAGATATAGTGGATAGAGAGGGCCTATTTCCCTTAGCAGAGGGGTCAACAACCAGGGGCATGAATTTAAAGTAATTGGTAGTAGGTTTAGAGGGGATTTGAGGGGAAATTTCTTCACGCAGAGGGTTGTGGGGGTCTGGAACTCACTGCCTGAAAGTGTGATAAAGGCAGAAACCCTCACCACATTTTAAAAGTACTTGGATGTGCACTTGAAGTTCCGTAACCTGCAGGGTTACGGACCGAGAGCTGGAAAGTGAGGTTGGGCTGGGTAGCCTCTTGTTGGCCAGCGTGGACACGATGGGCCAAAATGGCCTCCTTCCCTGCTGTAAATTTCTATGATTCTATGACTTCACAAGATGGCTGACAAACCCAGGAACTTGTCAGGTGACCTGACCTGTTTATTCTTGTAAACAGCAATGGCTGCATTACCACAGTACTAAGTGGAACTATATTACAACTACCAAACAACTGCCACAAAATAAATGACTGTTGCAAGTATATCTGTTGTATCAGGACAGACAAGACTGTCAGCATTATTTGTATGTGCTTGATGCTTTTCTTATTGTTTATACATAAGGATATACAAAATAGAGTGAGAAAAGGTCATTGAGTCCATAATGGAGGAGAAGGAACATGTAGTACCTGTTGTATTATGTATATGGCTGTGATAAAGTCCTTTGCTACCAATAATTTGGGTGATTTTAAGACTTGCAAATTTCAAATGCTTCTTCAATCGGAGTGGCAAGTTTCATGGAGGGACCATCGGGTTGAAATTAAGCTATACCTAGCTGGGATCTGCAGTATTTTGCTTTTGTATACCTAGCTGGAATTGCCCTGTGCAGCCTGGGGTCTGAAGATGTGATTAAATATGTAAGGGCAGTATCCACCTTTAAGCCTAAAAGACTGTGTTCCGTGGAGCTAATAACCAAGAAGCACAAAAGTCCTGAGGGTAGAGTTTCCGTTTTGAGCACAATCGGCAATCCAAATGCAAATTGTGCTCAAAATTGCGTTAGTTTTCAGAAATTATTTTTTTGCTCAAGTTTCTGTTTAAGGTCATTTGCCAAACATAAAATCCGCCATGAACCGGCACAATCAGACATTGTTTTAGAACGGAATTTAAAAACAAATTGCTTTAAATATATTTCTTGATATACTTTAGAGTTGTAACCTGTGCAGTTTTATTAATACATCTGAAAAGGAGTTTGTCACAAAAAATAAGCATTTTTAATCAGAGGGGCCAAAATTGCTATCTGCCCCGTTTAGTAAAATTGTTTGGTGAATTACCCCCACAATCGATGGGGCGGGGAATAGAGGGACATTGCCCTCTTTTCTTGTAAAAAAAATCCTTGGGGTGGTGTTTGGGACGGCAGCGGGATGGAAGTGAGTCGGGAGTGGGTGGCAGACGGGCGGTGTCATCAGCGCCATGCCAAGCACGTTGGCGTGACTCTGATGACATCAGTGTGATGCGAACGTGCCGTGTCACACTAATGCTTAGCTACATCCCTCCCCATCACTTAAAGGGGAGGGACATTGCGAAGCCTACTTGGTGTTCACTGGGCCACCAGGGAGGGCTTCGGCCGGGCCAGCGGGCCAGCACCCAAGAGTGGGTGCCGGGCTGCCTGTTGGTGGCCCGGCCGAACCCATGGTTGTCATTGTCGGCCGACCGCAGAGTTGGCCGACAATTAAAATAAAATGGCGGCCGCGGTGGTGTGCCTTTCTGTTTAAGGGCGGACACGACGCCCAGCCACTGGCAGGATCCCACCGTGTGAAGCTGTCGGGGGCACCAACAAGCGGTGGAACGATTTTTTGAGGCTACTGTTGCTTCCGAGCGGGGACCAGGCCTCTTATGACGTCACTACTGCCGTTCGCACAGGAGCGGGCGGACAGGTTATGTGCCTCAAAAAATCAAGAAGGCAATGTCCCGATCGTCGGTAAGTCCGCCCTGTTACTAACTGGGACACTTTCGGCCCTAGGGTGTCTAGTCCACCGCTTGTGAGTGATCTGATTTTAAATCACTGAAAATGACTTTTAAAAAAATGTACAGAACCATTTATTACTTACATTGGCGTACAGTAGTCAGTTTCTTTGTAAATTAAAAAAAATATATTTGAAAGGTCTATTCGCGTCCTTGCACCTTAAAAAAAGCTTAATTTTAACGGAGTGATTATTTGCAACAACTTTCTGCGCATGGCCACCCTGGATTCCGCCTCCCGCTTTCTTGCATGCATGCTTGATCCAGCCGCACATGCGCAGTGCAATATACGAGGAAGCCAAAAGTGTGGCTCAACCACGTTCCACTTGGAGCTCATTGCCACTGGAGCTGCTTCTAGGGCATTTGATTTATTTCCAAGACTTTTGCGTAGAATATCACTGTGATTATCTACACTAACATTTTTGTGGCCTTCTGTGGGAGAGAAAAAAATCGGGGTGGGCAGAGAAAGTGAGACTGGGGTGGGGGGTAGAGAGAGACTGGGGTAGAGAGACTGGGGAGAGAGAGAGACTCGGGTGAGAGAGGGAGAGACTGGGGGAGAAAGAGAGACTGGGGGGGAGAGAGAGAGACTAAGGGAGAGAGAGAGAGAGATGGGGGGGAGAAAGACTGGGGGGTGAAAGAGAGACACTCGGGGAGAAAGAAACTGGAGGGGGTGGAGAGAGAGAGAGAGATGGGGAGAGACTGGGAGACTTGGGGGGGAAAGAGAGAAGGAGACTGAGGGAGAGAGAGAGAGAAGGCGGGGAGAGAGAGAGAGACTGGGGGAGAAAGAGAGACTGGGGGGTGGAGAGAGAGAGACGGAGGGAGAGCGCGCGACTGGCGGAGAGAGAGGGAGACTGGGGGAGAGAGACTGGCGAGAGAGGGAGAGCGAGACTTGGGAGTGAGACTGGGGCGAGAGAGACTGGGAAGAGAGAACGACTGGGGGAGAGAGAAAGTGGGGCAGAGAGAGAGAGAGACTGGGGGAGAGCGAGAAATAGCCTGGGTGAGAGAGAGAGAGAGACTGGGAGGGAGAGAGGGAGACTAGGGGAGAGAGAGAGTGGGGTGGGAGAGAGGAAGAGAGTCAGAGAGAGAGAGAGACTGGGAGGGAGAGAGGGAGACTAGGGGAGAGAGAGAGTGGGGGGGAGAGAGTCAGAGAGAGAGAGAGAAAGTGGAGGAGAGAGGGGACAGGGAAGAGGGGATTGCAGGGGAGAGAGAGAGGGAACTCAGGGAAGATAGATCTTGTTCTTCCAACCTCACCCGCTGTACTCCAGCACTACATTCTCCCTCTTCTCTCCCTATTTTCCTTGATTTCTCGGAAAGCTCGGTGCATGTGTGACAAGTGACATCATTGAAGTAGACGAAATCTGGAAGTTACGACACTGTCACTATTCATTTCATACCCAATAAACCTGTTAACAATCCATGACCCACACACAATGCCCCATCTATGGCGCGGGGGGATGAATAAGGTCATAAACTTGTTGGAGGGAGAAGGTCATGATTTCATAAGGGAGGAATTTGGGCAGAGGGAGCAGCTCAGGAGCTTGGACAGGAGGAGAAGGTCAGAAATTTGGGCCGGGTGGCGGGGGAGGTCAGACACTTGGGTGGGGGGGAGAATGTTAGAAACTTGAGGGGCAGAAGGTCAGAAATTTGGGGGAGGTCAGAAACTTGGGTTGTGGGGGGCAGAGGTCAGGCACTCAAACTGTGGGAGATTGGGGCAGAAACCTGTTTGCGAGGTTGGAGGTCAAGTGAGCTCGCTTTTGTCTGGAGTCGGCAGTCAGAAAGACTCGAATTACACTTTGCAAAGTCACTAATTGCGTGGGCAGGGTGGTTCCATTCCAGAGAAACTGCTGAGTGTGTCTTATTCTCCAAGGGGACCAATCAGTAATCAGATCTTGTGATCAAGGGGACCCAATCAGAGCTTTTCGGTGTTACAAATAAGTGCGTCCTAATTTTAAGAGCCATCTCGAAGGCCTGCAAACAGGCCCAATTAACGGAAACTCGCATGGTGATTAATTTGATCAGGGGTGTGGTCAGTTTTGTGGGCGGGGCCAGCTTCTAGCGCAATGTTTTTTAAACCAGCGTAAAAGATCGCGGAAACTCATTTTGCTATGGACGTAATTGCGTTTGAAATTCCACGATCATTTGTGCTGGTTAGGCCAATTTTGGATGAGTTGCACTGGGAAAAAAAAGCAATGCAACTGAGCGGAAACTCCTGGCCTTGGTATTTTACCTCTTATCAATGATGAGTTAAAAGTATGGATTTTCTCTCAGCAGAGAGAATTTTGCTAAGAACTGGCAGAAACCTCTCTGTATTTGATTGATATTTCTGCTAGATTAACAGTCTTATCCTACCCATACTATTTATACAAGTTGGATGATTTTGATTATTGCTTAATGTGTGGAAAGGTTTTGAAGTAATAACCTCTTAGGGCTTCATACTAGTATAAATAAATCCCATTCAAGTCCACTATTGGAAGTGTTTTATTACAGCTGTCTAATTGCATACTTTCTTATATTCTTATGAATTAATGAATAAGCACAGTGTAAAGCACGTATATGGCTGAATTATAAACCTTTACAATTTAAAAGTTTTCATCAACTTTTTTTCTCTCAATGCTCAACATCTATTTCTGGCAGGATGGGAGAGGGGTAGCCGACGCTGCTACTTGAAACAAGCAGAGCCCTAGCAGCATAAGTTAATGACACGGAGCACTCTTCTAGGGACTCTGGCACTTTGTTCCTGATGTCAACACCACATAGACAGCAGCAAAAAAACTATGCTCAGTATAACCGAGCATCCAGGATTACCAGGTGATGAGCAGTGCAAGGAACAACATTTAACTGGACCACAAGAACATTTCTGTTGGCTGTTCTGAGACCATATCCAGTCCATCTTTGCTCATTGTTTCTGATTAGTTCTCCTGAGCAATTGTACCAGTTGTTTTTTTTCCCCTCATGGCACAATTAGTGGGTTTCCCAAGGATATCCCCTGATGTCAATTGCTGGGAAGAAGAGGACCCAAAGTGATGGCAAGGAAGTTGTGATGCATGAGAAGTGCTTTGTGCCCAAACTGCACATCCATTTCTGCATACAGAGGTGAACAGATCTTGGTTTGGCAGAATATTGGTACAGATGAAGGTTCCAATGTATATTGTGACAACGGGCCCAATGGCACAGGTACCTGTGAAGGCCCGATTAACAATTATGCTGGATGATTTTTCACAATCCCCCAATCACAGCTTTATGTGGTACTGCATCAAAGAAGGCATGCCAGGTCATCAGTCAGCATGGCCTGGTTGGCTGTATCTGCCAAAATGCCACCAATATATTTTCAGGCATTGTTGCATTCACCTAGCAATAGCTGCAGGGAAGTGACTTCTTGGGCTCTGGAGCAGATGCAGAATTCTGCCATGCTGCTAACATGCACCATTGCATTGGCACAATAAGTGATGGAGCCAGTCAGCAGTAGCCTCAGGCAGGCACATGGACCTTCCTTTCCCTTCATTTTTGGCTGTCACACATCAATTCCCTGCCCCTTCAGCCGTGGCAAACCCAGCTATTAGGTTGAAAGCCTTTTGAATCTTTCTAAAGGCTTTCATAATTTTTGACACTCACTTTAATTGTCCCCATCTCTTTAAGTTCCACTTACAAAACTTTTTTTCTCCCCTATCACTGGAGTGTTTCTGCACTTAATGCAGTCTGCACCTGGATTTCTGAACAAAGATGTAAATGAACTCACTCAAGAATTGCAACTTAAGCAGATTTTTAAAATATAAGATAGTCACTAATAAATGCAATAGGGAATTCAGGAGAAACTCCTTTACCCAGAGAGTGGATAGAATGTGGAACTTGATACCACATGGAATAGTTGAGACAAATAGCATAGATGTATTTAAGGAGAAGCTGGATACGTACATGAGGGAGAAAGGAATAGAAGGATATGCTGATAGGGTGAGATTAAAAGGGGTGGGAGGAGGCTCGTGTGGAGCATAAACAGACTGGTGGAGAAATAGACCAGTTGGGCCGAATTGGCCGATTTCTGTACTGTAAATTCTATGTAAGAAACATGACTTGCACCAAAATAGAAAAATAAACCACAATGGGCTCAATTTTCTGCAGTTATCTGCACCATTTTTTTGGTGTGCGTTGCTTTTTTTGGCGTAAATTAAAATATCCAAGTTTCCCCAAAGATTATGCATCAACGTACGATTTTTTTAGGTTTTTTTTTGCGTCATAGTGGGCGTAATCTGATGTCTGCGCCAGCTTTTCACAGTTAAGCAAGTTTGGCCAATTTACATTTTCCCTAGGCTAGCGCATGTGACCACTCCCAAAAAACCTCCTGGGCACTTAAGAAAAACCAGCGCACTTTAAAAAATCGGCGCAGAAAGACACCATTGTTTTTAGGGAGTGAAGTTTTGGAGAGAGTCAAGAAGACATCATGAAGCTTAATTTTTTCAAAGTCAAAAGGGAGAAAATGGAAGTCTAATACAATTCTTGAATTTTTTATTTTTTTCAAAGTACCACGCCACCACCAAACGTCTCCTCATCGGGTTTGAGGGTCGGAGCATCGGCCGGCAGAATCAGTCCCTCATCCGGACACGGGCTCGGTGTCCGGCTTCAAAAGAAGCCCAGGTCGGTGGGTGGGAGGGGGGGCGGGAGTGGTGGAAGCTGAACTGAAGGGATGAGAACCCTTAGACATACAGCAGCTTCGAAAGAAGCCCGGGGTGGTGAACACCGAGCCCATGTGTCCAGGCAAGGGATTGATTCTGCTGGCCAACCCTCGAGCTCGGTGAGGAGATATTTGGTTGGTACTTTGAAAAAAAAATCAAAAATTAAAGAATTGCATTAGACTTTGTTGCCCCAAATGTCTTCATTGAATGCTTGGCTTCCCGTTCTAAGCAAGCCTATTGCTCATGTGCAGACCAGGGTGTGGTCCATAGTAGGGCATTGACCTTGGGGAGAGTGAGAGGATAGAATGTTTGAGTGCATTGTCCTAATGCTTTGAGCTTCTCGCAAAGCTACAATTTAATTATGGGGGCAATATTGACAATGCCATACCTCGTGCAAGCCTTCTGCATGATGGAGCAGCGGAGGAGAAGATTGATTCGACATCATTGCATGAGGAACCTCAGAGCATGAAGAAGATTGGCAGGAGGCCTTACCCACGTCGGCTATATTGAAACAGGCATTCATTCTTGCACCTGAGTGATGCAGACTGTGTGAAAAGGCTGCGTTTCCACAAATAAGTTGTAACCGAGATCTGTGAGTTAGTAAAAGCAGACCTGCAACCTAGAACTGCTTTGTCAGTTGAAGTGAAAGTTACAGCTGCACTTTCATTCTATACATCTGGATCATTCCAGGCCACAACTGGGGATATGTGCGCCATTTCTCAAAATGCAACACATATCTGCATTTGGCAGGTGACTGCTGCACTATATGCTCGGAGGAATGACGACATAAAGTCCCCCATGACCACCCAGGCAATGCGTGACAGGGCTGTGGGCTTCTCCAGGATTGCTGGCTTCCCTCCGGTACAGGGCTGCATTGATTGCACCCATATCGCCTTGCGAGCACCTTTGGAGGATTCCGAGATGTACAGGAACAGAAAAGGCTTCCACTCCATGAATGTACAGCTTGTGTGTGATGACATGCATCGCATCATGGCAGTTGATGTGAGATACCCCGGGAGCACCCATGATGCATTCATCCTACACGAGAGCACTCTCCATCTGCCATGTTTCAGCAGCAGCCAGAAGGGCAGAGCTGGCTGCTGGGAGATAAGGGGTACAGTCTCACCACCTGGCTCATGATGCCCTTTCGCATAACCCGGGCAGAAGCTGACAGGGAATACAACATGTCGCACATGAGGACCATTGGCATCTTGAAGCAGCGATTCCAATGCTTGGACCATTCCGGAAGCTACTTGCAATATTCCCCTGAGATTGTTGGTCAGTTCACTGTTGTGAGCTGCATGCTGCATAACTTAGCTATCATGAGGCAGCAGCAGCTGGTAGTAGAAGACCCACCTGAGGTGAGAGTGGCTGATGATGAGGAGGAACATGCAGATGACGCGGAGGGGAAGGAGGAGGAGAGGAAGCCATGCAACTACCTGAACCTGGAGCACGGCGGAGGAGGGCGGGCCGTCGTGCCCCTTTAACGATTGCCCGAGCCTTGTGCCAGCAGCTCATCCTTGAACGCTTTGCTGCCTGACGGCTCAGCGGCAACTATTCCAAATGGACCATGTTTACTGTTTGGACCTGTTCCGGAATGTTGTGTTGTGTTAATGGAACAAATAATGGAAATGATTCTTCTTTTGTTCAAAAAGTTGTGTTAATAATGGAACAAATAATGGAAATGATTCAGCTATAATTTAAAATATATTTTATTCAAAAGTTTAACACTTGTTTGTACGTAACTTAACTTTAATAAAAATATTCTTGTATCAAACTTTAAAGTTTTCAGTTTAGATCACTTGCAAACTTTAAGATTACTTACAAACTTTAAGATCATTTAAAAATGTTAAGATCACTTACACACTTTTAAACTTGTAAATTTACATCACTTACAAAAAACTTTTAATTTGAGAACTGTTACAACAGTAACAACAATAATAACAACAACAATAACAATAACAACAACAGCAGCAGCAAAGAAAGGCTACACCCATCTCTCCTCCACCTTATTCTAAGACCGCCTGCTGTGCTTGATCTTGGTGACTCCACTACCCCTGTCCGCAGGCAGTGGTGCAGCTTATCTCGGGTTGGTACCAAGCTTATTCTTTTGAGCATCTCGGGTAATGCGTACTTCTTGATGTGGGGGCGTGGGCAGGCGGTAATGTGGAAGATCTGGCTTGGGCCTCTTCAGAAGCTGGTCTGGGGATTGGAGTGGGAGTGGCAGTTGATTCTCCCAATGGCCGCAGGTTCTGGGCGTGTTCCCTTATTGCGGCAACTAACTCCGACATGCCCTCCCTCATGTGCCCTGACAGTGTGTCAACTACCTGCAACATTCCCTCCCTCATGTTCACCGACAGTGCATCAGCTACCTGCAACATTCCTTCCCTCATGTGCCCGGACAGTTTTCCCATTTCTCGTGAGAGTGTTGTTACTTCCCCCGACAGTCCCAATACCTCATTAAAGGTCAATGCTCTCCGCACTCATTGCCATCATCTGAACCACATCTGTTAGATCCTGCACCTCAGGAGAGCGCTGTCGAGCTCTCGTTTCCCTCCTCACCCTGGGTGTGGCTCGCTGCATCCCACTGGGAGCCGCAGCCTGGGACGGTGGGGCCCTGGATGTGCCTCGCTGCATCCTACTGGAACCCACAGCCTCAGATGGTGGGAAACCATGAAATGTCCCAACACTCGTACCACTCAGGAAAGGAGCTGGCACCTCAATGGGCGGCACCTGCACCTCCTCCAGAGTGAGTACAACAGTGGAGGATTCATCCATCCCCTCCGTCTCCCCCTCCCCCTCACCCTCACGCTCTTGGTCTTGAAGGTGGGATTGGAAGATGTTCTTCTCTTCAGGCTCGTCTGCATCTTCATCTTCTTCTGCATTGTCAGGGTTGGCCTCAAGTTGTGCAAAATATAACAGAACAGATAAATGGTTAACAGCAGAGGAGGGGACAGGGTGGGTGGCATGAGTAGGCTCACACAGCGCAGGCAGCAGGCTGATTTGATAGACCACGATGAATGATAGCACATTGCATCAACCGAAGCGTAGCTGATGGAGACATCCCCATGAACTGAAGCATGGCTAGCCCGCGCAGTACTTGACTTAGCAAAGCCAGACTGTGGAATTTGCAGGACTTACCCTCTCCTTCAAGTGTGGGCCCAGCTTGTGCAGTGGTGGTTGCTTTTCTCCAGGCAGGACTCATCAAAGCAGCGACCCTCTCTTCCAAGTGTGTCAGTGGCTGCAGATTTGCCAGGCCTCCTCCTGTTTGAGTTCTCTCTCTTTTGTTGTGTGCCACCTTCCTCTGCAAAGATGAAAATCTAACTTTTTAGAGAGTGTGTCTTTCTGTTGGGTGGGACATATATAGCTGGTCACATTTACAATTGCAATTCCACTGAATAAATAAAAATATTACTTACACTAACTACTTGACCAAGGTCCTGCCATTTCTTTTTGCACTGGCCTCCAGACCTCGGGGTGGTTGCCATTGCACAGTAATCTTCTGCAAGTTGGTTCCAGCGTTTCTTCATTTCTTTTGGTGAAACATTTATGTGACTTCTGCGGGTGTCCAGCTTGTGCCATCTGGCCTCAATTACAGTAACTAGTGCCTCCGCTTCATCCTGTGAGAAATTCTCGGTCCTTGAGCCGTGTTGCATTGCAGCTCTGATGTTTCCACTGAGAATTAACGTTCTCATACAGCACTCAAAGTTCCCGCACACAACTGGCTCTTTAAAAATGGCCAAATGCAGACCGGGAGGTGTACTGGGCATGCGCTCCCATATCAGTCATGTAAAAAACTTCATTTTTTTCGCGCATGCTCAGAAGGGGAGCTTCGTTTTTTTCATCGCAGACATTACGCTCCACCCCCCGAAGCTAAAGGACAGGCTGTGCGGCGCTAATTTCAAAAATTAGAATGGGGAAACTTGCAAGTTATTTTTTTGGAGTTGGTCAGTGCCAAAACAAACAGGCGTAACTCTTGAAATATGTAAAAAAATGGTATTTGAGAAAATTGTGCCCAATGTTTCAGTGAAAATCCATTGTAACTTCATAAATAATATATATGTATATATTAATAGGCTCAGTGCTGCATTCTTTGTAATACATACTGATAAACATCCTGCTACTGGCTCATTTCAAAGTTTTGTTAATCGAAAGTTGGTGTTACTGGGCCCATTAACCACAATCTTGAGTATTGCCAAGTTTAAGGCTATTGGAATAACAGGGCTGCTGTGTTGGTTGTGTTTTTTGTCACTAGCCGAATAAGTGCTTTGTGACTTTAAATGCAGTGATTGCCCTTTGAACAATCACACTGATGTATAACCCAATTTCCAACATGCTGCTTTTAAGTCTGCACTTTACATGGCTCGCTCCTTTGAATACCTGAATGCAAAATGAATCACATTATAAACTTTACAAAGCTTTAAAAAGTTAAGGACTGCTTTACCTATTAAACACTGCATCTGACTGCAATGATTTCAAGTTAACAAATAATGTAAAGGTTCAAAATTTGCTGAGCACTATCTTTCGTACACAGATAACCTGCTCATGTGAAACTTCAGTGTGTCTATTTTAACTAATTCATTAACACACAAAAGAATTTTGCATGAGCATGTTAGCCAGTAGGCTAAAAATAATGCTGAGTGGAATTTCAAGTCGATATTGAATATTCAGTTGCAAAAGTTGAAACATGAGCTGCGACATGTCATACCAGCATTGCAAATGGTGCAGCGTTACTTTAATTACATAGAAACATAGAAAATAGGTGCAGGAGTCGGCCATTCGGCCCTTCGAGCCTGCACCGCCATTCAATGAGTTCATGGCTGAACATGCAACTTCAGTATCCCATTCCTACTTTCTCGCCATACCCCTTGATCCCCCGAGTAGTAAGGACTTCATCTAACTCCTTTTTGAATATATTTAGTGAATTGGCCTCAACAACTTTCTGTGGTAGAGAATTCCACAGGTTCACCACTCTCTTGGTGAAGAAGTTTCTCCTCATCTCGGTCCTAAATGGCTTACCCCTTATCCTTAGACTGTGACCCCTGGTTCTGGACTTCCCCAACATTGGGAACATTCTTCCTGCATCTAACCTGTCTGAACCCATCAGAATTTTAAACGTTTCTATGAGGTCCCCTCTCATTCTTCTGAACTCCAGTGAATACAAGCCCAGTTGATCCAGTCTTTCTTGATATGTCAGTCCCGCCATCCCGGGAATCAGTCTGGTGAACCTTCGCTGCACTCCCTCAATAGCAAGAATGTCCTTCCTCAAGTTAGGAGACCAAAACTGTACACAATACTCCAGGTGTGGCCTCACCAAGGCCCTGTACAACTGTAGCAACACTTCCCTGCCCCTGTACTCAAATCCCCTCGCTATGAAGGCCAACATGCCATTTGCTTTCTTATCCGCCTGCTGTACCTGCATGCCAACCTTCAATGACTGATGTACCATGACACCCAGGTCTCGTTGCATCTCCCCTTTTCCTAATCTGTCACCATTCAGATAATAGTCTGTCTCTCTGGTTTTACCACCAAAGTGGATAACCTCACATTTATCCACATTATATCTCATCTGCCATGCATTTGCCCACTCACCTAACCTATCCAAGTCACTCTGCAGCCTCACAGCATCCTCCTCGCAGCTCACACTGCCACCCAACTTAGTGTCATCCGCAAATTTGGAGATACTACATTTAATCCCCTCGTCTAAATCATTAATGTACAGTGTAAACAGCTGGGGCCCCAGCACAGAACCTTGCGGTACCCCACTAGTTACTGACTGCCATTCTGAAAAGTACCCATTTACTCCTACTCTTTGCTTCACTCAGTTATGTTGGTACACTTGAATTGGTAGAATCACAGAATCCCTTGAACAATCCTTTCACAGTGAAGATTGTGCACTATGAAATGTTTAAGAGTTTCATACTGCTAACAGAGGAATGGCAGGAATTCCCTCCATCACTGTGAACTGAATTCTAACCGTGGAATGTAATATATTTTCTGCTCTGTTCTTGTAACACGGCAGTTTCATGGACTGCTTCCTGGTTCTTATCATCTTCTTTCATTTATGTCATTGCACTGGACTGTTCTTGAGTGAGTTTTTCTCAAGTACTGGAGTATTAGAACCATGGATGACACAAAAAAAAAACAATTAATACTACCTAGACCCGACAGGGAAATGTCAGTTTAATTGGCTAATTGTAGTGTTATGCATTTGGGAAGGGCTAATGTCAAGTATGTATGTACCATGCAGGATTCCAAATTAAAGTCTGTTAAGCAGAGCTGGAGGAGGTTACAGTGATAGGAAGGAGTGAGGCCATAGAGGGATTCAAACGCAAGGATGATCATTTTAAATTCGAGGTGTTGTTGGATCGAGAGCCAATGTAGCTCAGTGAGCACAGGGGTGACCAAGACTTGGTGCGAGTTAGGATAAGCGCAGCGGAATTTTGGATGAGCTCTAGTTTACAGACGGTGGAACATGGGAGGCTGGCTAGGAGGACATTGGAATCTGGAGGAAACGCAAGCATGGATGAACTGCTTCTAATCCTGCCAGAATGGTAATATGCTAATAGCATTCAAAATTTCTGGGTCAGGCCATTTGCCTAACTATTCACAGATCTAAGTGCAGATTTGGTGGTGGGAGTGGAAAATTGTGTGGAAGTGTTACTTAAAAAGATGGGGACAATTAAAGGATTAGGGTGATAAAAGTGCTGCAAGAGTCAAAAGACATCCCAATCTGTTAGCAACCTTTGCCAAGGCTGAAGGCAGGGGATTAAGAAAATACACCAAAAATGAAGGGAAAGGAAGTGTAAGATCCAGGCATGAATCAGTAGGCAAGTGAGAAAGCAGCCCAGTACTAAACCTGCTGCAGAAAGGGTGTCGCTGCATGAGGTGGTTTTGAGGAGCAGATCTCCATTGGCATTGCTCAGGGTAAGTCAGAGGATTTGCTTCTTGTGCCACCATCCCTATAAATCCACATTGCAGCATTCCTGGAAGCAGGAAGACTCAATGCCCCAGCTGACCTGTACTGTCACTGGCTGGCCCAACCTATGATGCATGTGAGCATCACACGTCCTTGCAACAGATGACCACAGTTCTGTATGCAGTAGGCACAATATCTGATCACTTAGCTTATTGTTACTACTCTTACTGGTCTTCCAGCTTTTATAGCACCACTTAGCAAAATGTTCTTAACTGATACTAATTTGTAAATAGAGATTTTATACAAAATTGTCATTGTTTTGTTTAGAATATGTGAATGTCATTATTTACAAGTGAAAAAAATCTGATATTTTTGCACATTAAAAATGGATTCTATGTAGTTCAGGCTATTAAAGTCATTTTTGCTGTCATCTCATTAAATAGCAAGTTTGATTACTTTTTCTGTGGCTTTTGGTAACCTTTCAAGACAACATGTGCTATGGACAGCATTTCTTCAGTCACAAGCTGCACCATAATGACTCACTCTTCTTGTGTGCCCATACCCTGACTCTGTGCAACGCACAACTTGTGGGTATGTGACCAAGGTGCTCAAACTCCTCAAGACAAGTGATTACAAATTATGAACATCTCTGACAGCTGCATAATCTTGTTGCAATTTGCATGCTTGCACATCCTCTTCTACCATCTCTTTGTTAGTATAGTTATGAAGAGGTGTCATAGTAATACCCTACAGCATTACTACATTATGCAATCCAGCAGACTACAAAGTATTTGTGTGCATTGCTAGTGCTGTATTGCAATCTGCCCTCTTATGGGGCTCAACTTTGGCCAAGAGTTGCTCCATTTTTTTTGGATTAGGCTGCTTTTTCTGGCGTAACTTAATAATCCCCAGTTTCCCCAATCAATTTGCACCAGCGTAACTAGTTACATTTTTTTTAGGTTCGTTTTTTTTCTCAAAAGGGGTCATTATCAGCCACGTACGCCAGTTCTGTCCATTTAGGCAACTTTGGCCAGCTAATAGTTACTCCATTTCTACTTAGGCCAGCGTATGTGGCCACTTGAGAAAAGCCTTGCGGAGAGATAAAGAAATCGGCGCAGGTCAGTACATCGGAGGCCATTCGGCCTGGGATAGGGGCGGGAAGCGGAGAGGACTTGGACCTAAACCAACAAAGCCTTACCCTTAGCAATGTTTGCAAACAAAAATTACTAACAATTCTATAAGAAATAAAAAATTAAAGTCCTACCTTCATCTTCAAACTGCAATTCACCTTTCTGCACTCGTCCCAAGAAGGTAGCGGGCTGGTGCAGGAGGGCACTCAGCCTGGGCTGGGTCGGAAGCGAGTGAACTGGCCGGCATCGGGATTCGACGGAGAGGCTGGGGGCGAGGAGCGACTGAACTGGCCGGCATCGGGATTCAATGGAGAGGCTGCAAGTAAATCAATGGAGAGGCTGGGGTGGGGGGCGGAGGGGTGGGGGGGGGGGAGGGAGGAAGCTGGCAAGCATCAAGGGCCACAGAGAGGGAGAGGCTGCAATTCAATGGAGAGGCTGGGAGTGGGGGGGGGCCGGAGGGAGAGAGGTCACAAAACTCAAGGGGGGAGGGGGAGGAGGAGGGAGAGAGAGGTCACAAGACTCGGGGGGGGGGGTAGAAGGAGGGAGAGAGAGGTCACAAGACTCAAGGGGGGAGAGGAGGAGGGAGAGAGAGGTCACAAGGGGTGGGAGGGCGAGAGGAGAGGACAAAAGACCTTTGGATGTGGTCCATCCATACAGACCTTGGGGGGAGAGAAAGAGTGAGTGAGAGAGAGAGAGAACTGCGAACCTGTTGTGCCTGCTTTCCTGCCGTTTTAACCTTGTTTGAAAGTTTAACTTTAAGTATGGGGGCAATACTGACAATTCCATACCTTTTGCAAGCATTCTGCGTCATTGTGCTACATAGGAGACAATTGATTAGAGCTCATCAGAGCCCTTAGGCTGCTGGGCAGGAGGCCTTCCCCACCTCGGCAATTTCTAGTCAGGTGTTCGTACCTGCACCTGAGTGATGCAGAATGTGTTAAAAGACTGCGTTTCCACAGAGAAGTTGTCCGTGAGATCTGTGAGTTGCTGAGACCAGACCTGCAGCCGAAAAGCATCAGGTGGACTGCTTTGTCAGTTGAAGAGAAGGTTACAGCAGCACTTTCCTTCTATGCCTCAGGATCGTTTCAAACTACAACTGGAAATGTGTGCACCATCTCTCAACATGCAATACATGTCTCCATTCGCCAGGTCACGGCTGCACTGTATGCACGGAGGAATGACTTCATCAAGTTCCCAATGACCGCCCAAGCAATCCATGACATGGCTGTAGGGTTCCCAAGGATTGCTGGCTTCCCAAAGGTACAGGGCTGCATTGATTGTACCCACATCGCCTTGCGAGCACCTTTGAAGGATACTGAACTGTTCAGGAATATAAAAGGCTTCCACTCCATTAATGTGCAGCTCGTGTGTGAACACATGCATCGCATTATGTCAGTCGATGCAAGATACCCTGGCAGCACCCATGATGCATTTATCTTATGCGACAGTGTTATATCTGCCATGTTTGAGCAGCAGCCAGAAGGGCAGAGCTGGCTACTGGGATACAAAGGGGACAGCCTCGTCACCTGGCTCATGACGCCCCTACGCGTAACCCGGATGGAAGCTGACCGTCAATACAACATGTCGCACATTATGTCGCGCAGCATCATAGAGAGGACCATTGGTATCTTGAAACAGCGTTTCCAATGCCTGGACCATTCCAGAGTCTACTTGCAATACTCCCCTGAGACTGTCAGTCAGTTCACTGTTGTATGCTGCATGCTGCATAATTTAGCCATCATGAGGCAGCAGCAGCTGGTAGTGGAAGAATACCCACCGGCGGTGAGAGTGGCTGATGATAATGATTTGGAAGATGCAGGTAATGAGCAGGAGGAAGTAGAGGAGGATGATGATGAGGATGAGGAGACCATGCAAGTGCCTGAGGCCGGAGCACGACAGTGGAGGAGCGCGGGCCATGGTGCTCCTTTAACGATTGCTCGAGTCTTGCGCCAGCAGCTCATCCGTGAACGCTTTACTGAAGCCTGAGGGCTCAGCGACAACTATTCCACATGAACATGTTTCATTTTTGGAGCTGTTCCGTAATGTTAATGGAACATGATTCAGTTTTAATGTAAAATATATTTTATTCCAAAGTTTACAATGTACTTAACTTTACTGGAATAAAATTATTCTTGTATCAAACTTTACTTTAATATGACTCTTCAAGATCACTTAAAAACTTTAAGATCACTTATAAACTTGTAATTTACATAACTTATAAAAAACTTTCAATTTTAAAACAGTTGCGCTCTAAGATCGTTTAAAAAGTTTAAGATCACGTATAAAGTTGTAAATTTACATAACTTACAAAAAACTTTCAATGTGAGAACATTTGCAACAGTAACATCAACAACAACAACAACAACAGCCGCAGCAAAGAAAGTCTGCACCTATCTCTCATCCCCCTTAGTCTAACACTGCCCACCACGCTTGGTCTTGGACTCTCTCCCGCTCTTGCCCGCAGGTGTTGGTGCAGTCATTTCCTTCTAACGTCAGCCCACTGATGATGTCCAGGAGTGATCGGGTAAGGTCAATCAATGCTCTCCACACTCAATGCCATGATCTGAACCACATCTGTTGCTTCCTGCATCACAGGAGAGCATGGCCAATTTCGCCTTCCCCTCACCCTGGGTCTGTCTCGCGGTATCCCACTGGGACCCGCATCCTCGGACTTTGGGGCCCTGGGTGTGCCTCGCGGTATCCCACTGGGATCCGCATCCTCGGACTTTGGGGCCCTGGGTGTGCCTCGCGGTATCCCACTGGGACCCGCATCCTCGGACTTTGGGGCTCTGGGTGTGCCTCGCGGTATCCCACTGGGACCCGCATCCTCGGACGGTGGGGCTCTGGGTATGCCTTGTACCACTGGGACCCGCATCCTCGGATGGTGGGGCTCTGGGTGCGGCATACCACTGGGACCCGCATCCTCGGATGTTGGGGCCCTGGGTGTGCCTCGTGGTATCCCACTGGGACCTGCATCCTCGGACGGTGGGGCTCTGGGTGTGCCTCGCGGTATCCCACTGGGACCCGCATCCTCGGACGGTGGGACCCACAACCTCGGATTGTGTGAAACCATGGAATGTCCCACCAGAACTAAAACCACTAGTCACGGAAGGGGAGAAACCATGGAATGTCCCACCAGTACTCAAATCACTAGTCATGGAAGGGGCTGGCAATTCCGAGAACTGCACATGCTCCATATTCAGTATATAAATGGTAGCTTCATCCAGCTGACACAACTCCCCCTCACCCCCTTGTTGATCTGGAGGGTTGGCTTGGAAGATGTTCTCGTCTTCAGGCTCGTCCGCGTCTGAATCTTCTTCTGCATCTTCAGGATTGGCATCAGGTTCTGCAAAATATAACAGAACAGTCAAATGGTTAGCAGCAGAGGAGGGGGCAGGATGGGTGGCAGGAGTAGGCTCACACATCACAGGCCAAGCAGCAGGTTGATTTGAAGGGCCACGATTAATTTTCAGGACTTGCCCTCTCCCTTGAGTGTGGGCCCAGTTTGTGCAGTACTGATTGTTTTTCTCCAGGCAGGACCCATCAAAGCAGTGACCCACTCTTCCAAGGGTGTCAGTGAGTGCAGATTTGCCGGGCCTCCTCCTGTTCGAGTTCTTTCCCTTTTGTTGTGGGACAGTTTCTTCTGCAAAGATGAAAATGCAACTTTTTAGAGCGGGTGTCTTTCTGCTGGGTGGGACATATACAGCTGGTCACATTTACAATTGCAATTGCATTGAATAAATGAAAATATTACTTACACTAACTACTTGACCAAGGTCCTGCCAGTTCTTTTTACACTGGCTTCCAGATCTCGTGGTGTTCACCAATGCACAGAAATCTTCTGCAACTTGGTTCCAGCGTTTCTTCATTTCTTTGGGTGGCACTTTTATATGACCTCTGCTGGTATCCAGCTCGTGCCATCTGTTCTCAATGACAGTAACTAGTGTCTCCACTTCTTCCAGCAAGAAATGATTTGTCCTTGGTCCACGTTGCTGTATTGCTGTATTGCTGCAGCTGCTCTGAGACACTCACAGCACTTTTCCAATGCTCTCTTAGACAAACAGAGCAGTACTTATTTTGCATGCAGCAGTGATTTCTCCAAATACAGCACTTCTTCTGGCACTCCTGCTGGCATGCAGCAGTGATTTTACCAACCAGAGCACTGCTCCTTGAATTCAGCAGTGATTTTCCTACCACAGCACTCCTTCTGGCACGAAGCCACAAGCAGCTCTTTAAAAATGGCCGATTGCCAACTTGCAGCACTACTGCACACACGCGGACATCACCATTCTCCACTGCGCATGTGCAGACGTCCCAGCACATTTTCCAACACAGAACGCAGGCTCCCCCCACCCCCCCCCCCCGAGTCGACTGCCCACGCTGCGCGACTGCAGTAAAGAGGCCAGACAGCGGCCAAAGTTGCAACATTTTTTTCCGCCGCACCTCGGAACGTACATAAGCGCTGCAACTCCGGTAAATGCGCCGAAAAACGGGCTCAGTCAAACTTGAGCCGATGATCCCTGAATATCAAAATCTCATTGTTTAAATTCCAATTATTAGCCTGGTGTTCTGCGAGACCCATTACAACTCCCTTGTGCCCAATTTTGAGCCATGATTCAGACTATAGTCTTTACGAATCTGTGAAAGATGGATGGGCATTAATGAAATAAGGACAGTGATAACCCTGCATTTATGTTATACTGAACAGCCAGCCGGCACTTCATTCTCCTTCTTAAACCTCCTACTTAGTTTCATATTGGCAGCGATAAAAGAGTTATGGGTGTTGCTATTGTAATTGGCACGTACATTAGCAATGTGATACCATGGCATCAAGGAGCGAATGTAGGCATGTACAACTTCAGCATATACAGGGATGGTTATGCGGGGAAGTGAGCAATGGAAATTGCCAATGAACTTACCCCCACCCACCCCCCCACTAATTTGGGCCAGAGGTCTGAACAACACTGGTGGTTCAAACGGTAAAGTGAGTTCCTTTATTGACATTGGCAAGATGTAATTGTTTTATAAGCCTGATACTCTAAATCCATGTTTAACAAGTTATAAAGTATAGGTTATGAGTACTTTTTTTGTATTAGATCTAAACATCCAGTGTCACAGCAATCAATAAAATGCAAGCTATGTCTATTAATGCCACAAGTGCCTCACTCATATGTTCTAACAACCTGTTCCACTGGATCAACTGGGTCTTTATACATTGGAGTTTAGAAGGATGAGAGTGGATCTCATAGAAACATATAAGATTCTGACTGGACTGGACAGGTTAGATGCGGGAAGAATGTTTCCGATGTTGGGGAAGTCCAGAACCAGGGGAGAGAGTCTTAGGATAAGGGGCAGGCCATTTAGGACTGAGATAAGGAGAAACTTCTTCACTTAGAGAGTTGTTAACCTGTGGAATTCCCTGCCGCAGAGAGTTGTTGATGCCAGTTCATTGGATATACTCAAGAGGGAGTTAGATATGGCCCTTACGGCTAAAGGGATCAAGGGGTATGGAGAAAAAGCAGAAAAGGGGTACTGAAGTAATGATCAGCCATGATCTTATTGAATGGTGGTGCAGGCTCGAAGGGCCGGATGGCCTACTCCTGCACCTATTTTCTATGTTTCTATGTTTCTATGGTCGTTATAAGCTATTGTAAAATCATCAAAACAATTCAACACCCTGGCCTGGAGTTTCTGCTCTAAGCGCTGTTTTTTTCAGCGCAATTCTCTCAAAATCGACCAAATACGTTTAACACAACTCAAGTTTGCATGATCATCTGGGCTAGTTTAAAAAATATTGCGCTAGAAGCTGGCCCCACCTACAACGTTGTCCACGCCTCCAGACAATTGCAGTTTCCACTAATTGCAACTGTTTGCAGACCTTTGAGGAGTCTCTTAAAATTAGGCTGATTTTCTTTAGGCGCAGGGGCACTAACAGGCATGTTTTAAAAGCTTTTGAATATATATATTTTTTCAATTTACTAACAAACTGACTACTGTGCACCAATATAGCAAATGGTTCTGTATTGTTCTTTGAAGTCATTTTCAGTTATTTAATATCAGATTATTCACAGGAATTGGACTAGACGCTCTGTTTAAAATGCTTATTTTTTGTAATAAACCCATTTGCAGCTGTATTAATAAAGCAGAACCAAGTTACCACTCTTAAATATCAAGGAATAGTCTTAATTTTTTTTCCTTAAAATTAAAGGAAAAAAAACGCTGCCTGATTGCGCTGGTTCGTGGCAGATTTTGCATTCAGTGATAGAACTTCTCAACATTTGTGCCCAGTTCGCCAATTGTGTCCAAAGCAGAAATTCAACCTCCCTATTTATACACAGCTTTAAGATTAACTTCATTGTGTAGTTAAAGGTCTTTAAAACCTGCTAGTAGATGTCCCTTGGCATTGCTTAAGGTGAATCAGAGGATTTGCCATTTGATAACAGTAGGGAAACATAGAAACATAGAAACATAGAAAATAGGTGCAGGAGTAGGCCATTCGGCTCTTCTAGCCTGCACCGCCATTCAATGAGTTCATGGCTGAACATTCAACTTCAGTACCCCATTCCTGCTTTCTCGCCATACCCCTTGATCCCCCTAGTAGTAAGGACCTCATCTAACTCCTTTTTGAATATATTTAGTGAATTGGCCTCAACAACTTTCTGTGGTAGAGAATTCCACAGGTTCACCACTCTCTGGGTGAAGTAGTTCCTCCGCATCTCGGTCCTAAATGGCTTACCCCTTATCCTTAGACTGTGACCTCTGGTTCTGGACTTCCCCAACATTGGGAACATTCTTCCTGCATCTAACCTGTCTAACCCCGTCAGAATTTTAAATGTTTCTATGAGGTCCCCTCTCATTCTTCTGAACTCCAGTGAATACAAGCCCAGTTGATCCAGTCTTTCTTGATAGGTCAGTCCCGCCATCCCAGGAATCA
Organism: Pristiophorus japonicus; assembly: GCF_044704955.1. Lineage (NCBI taxonomy): Eukaryota > Metazoa > Chordata > Chondrichthyes > Pristiophoridae > Pristiophorus > Pristiophorus japonicus. Next base: position 287,000,907 of record NC_091979.1, read on the forward strand.
GTCTGGTGAACCTTCGCTGCACTCCCTCAATAGCAAGAATGTCCTTCCTCAGGTTAGGAGACCAAAACTGTACACAATACTCCAGGTGTGGCCTCACCAATGCCCTGTACAACTGTAGCAACACCTCCCTGCCCCTGTACTCAAATCCCCTTGCTATGAAGGCCAACATGCCATTTGCTTTCTTAACCGCCTGCTGCACCTGCATGCCAACCTTCAATGACTGATGTACCATGACACCCAGGTCTCTTTGCACCTCCCCTTTTCCTAATCTGTCACCATTCAGATAATAGTCTGTCTCTCTGTTTTTACCACCAAAGTGGATAACCTCACATTTATCCACATTATACTTCATCTGCCATGCATTTGCCCACTCACCTAACCTATCCAAGTCGCTCTGCAGCCTCACAGCATCCTCCTCGCAGCTCACACTGCCACCCAACTTAGTGTCATCCGCAAATTTGGAGATACTACATTTAATCCCCTCATCTAAATCATTAATGTACATTGTAAACAGCTGGGGCCCCAGCACAGAACCTTGCGGTACCCCACTAGTCACTGCCTGCCATTCTGAAAAGTACCCATTTACTCCTACTCTTTGCTTCCTGTCTGACAACCAGTTCTCAATCCATGTCAGTACACTACCCCCAATCCCATGTGCTCTAACTTTGCACATCAATCTCTTGTGTGGGACCTTGTCGAACGCCTTCTGAAAGTCCAAATATACCACATCAACTGGTTCTCCCTTATCCACTCTACTGGAAACATCCTCAAAAAATTCCAGAAGATTTGTCAAGCATGATTTCCCTTTCACAAATCCATGCTGACTTGGACCTATCATGTCACCTCTTTCCAAATGCACTGCTATGACATCCTTAATAATTGATTCCATCATTTTACCCACTACCGATGTCAGGCTGACCGGTCTATAATTCCCTGTTTTCTCTCTCCCTCCTTTTTTAAAAAGTGGGGTTACATTGGCTACCCTCCACTCCATAGGAAGTTATGACAAAATGTTATGGGGAGAGTGTTAAGGCAGTAGGTGTGACAGTTCAAGGCAGGGTATGCTATTTGTATTTTTAATAAGTTGAAAATAGATAGCTGAGAGAGGTTAGGCAGCCTGGAAAAGGCTGAGGGTGAATATTTTAACAATAGGTAGAGCTGAGGAAAGGCTAGAAGCTGGAGGTAGAGAGGGAGAAAATGGAGGAAAGACCTAGCAAAACATTTATATTGAAATTCATGGGAGCAAGTAGATAGAAATGGGAAGGGTTGTGGTTGAACACTTAACTAGCAGGGAAAGGTTGGCAACTAGGGCAGGATGGAGGGACAATGGAGGAAAGGGAGGCAGTAGAAGGAGAGATAATGGGCCAGATGTCACTGTGAGTAACGAATGAATGGTGCCCTTCATTAGACGTGCACTTGCCTACAGAACTGTTATGAGGTTTTGCGGGGCAAGTTGCTGTCAGTGGGACATCGAAATGGCATAGTGCTCGCCAAAGCATCTGGGTCCTGTGTGAATAGGACAAACAAATGTGTATCTCTTTAACCAATCAGAATGAAGAATAATTAATAAGCAGCGCAGAGTCTGAACCAGGAAGTGTCAGTTAGAATAGTGAATTCAATGTCAAATCAGGTACAAAAAGTGAAAAAAAGAGAGGGAAAAAGATGTTGGATTGAGAGAGAGAGATATAAAAGACAGAAAGAAAAAGCAAAAAAAATGTTTTACCTCCAACAATAATTAAAAGCTGAAGGAACATAAGAACATAAGAAATAGGAACAGGAGTAGGCCATATGGCCTCTCGAGCCTGCTCCACCATTTAATACGATCTTGGCTGATCCGATCATGGACTCAGGTCCACTTCCCTGCCTGCTCCCCATAACTCCTTATTCCCTTATCAGTTAAGAAACTGTCTATCTCTGTCTTAAATTTATTCAATATCCCAGCTTCCACAGCTCTCTAAGGCAGCGAATCCCACAGATTTACAACCCTCTGAGAAAATAAATGTCTCCCCTTCGCCATTTTAAATGGGCGGCCCGTTATTCTAAGATTATGCCCCCTAGTTCTCGTCTCCCCCATCAGTGAAAACATTCTCTCTGCATGCACCTTGTCAAGCCCCCTTATAATCTTATACGTTTCGATGCAATCACCTCTCAATCTTCTGAATTCCAATGAGTCCCAACCTACTCAACCTTTCCTCATAGATCAACCCCCTCATCTCCGGAATCAACCTAGTAAACCTTCTCTGAACTGCCTCCGAAGCAAGTATATCCTTTTGTAAATATGGAAATCAAAACTGCACACAGTATTCCAGGTGTCGCCTCACCAATACCCTGTATAACTGCTTTTATACTCTATCCCCTTTGCAATAAAGGCCAAGATTCCATTGGCCTTCCTGATCACTTGCTGTACCTGCATACAAACCTTTTGTGTTTCATGCACAAGTACCCCCAGGTCCCGCTGCACTGCAGCACATTGCAATCTTTCTCTATTTAAATAATAACTTGCTCTTTGATGTTTTTCTGCCAAAGTGCATGACCTCACAATTTCCAACAGTCTACTCCATCTGCCAAATTTTTACCCACTCACTTAGCCTGTCTATGTCCTTTTGCAGATTTTTTGTGTCCTCCTCACACATTGTTTGTCCTCCCATTTTTGTATCGTCAGCAAACTTGGCTACGTTACACTCAGTCCCGTCTTCCAAGTCGTCGTTAATGCAGATTGTAAATAGTTGGGGTCCCAGCACTGATCCCTGCGGCACCCCACTAGTTACCAATTGTCAACCCAAGAATGAACCATTTATCCCGACTCTCTGTTTTCTGTTTGTTAGCCAATCCTCTATCCATGCTAATATATTCCCCCAACCCCATGAACTTTTATCTTGTGCAATAACCTTTTATGTGGCACCTTGTCAAATGCCTTCTGGAAGTCCAAATACAACACCTCCACTGGTTCCCCTTTATCCACCCTGTTCGTTACATCCTCAAAGAATTCCAGCAAATTTGTCAAACATGACTTCCCCTTCATAAATCCATGCTGTCTCTGCCTGACCGAATTATGCTTTTCCAAATGTCCTGCTACTACTTTTTTAATAATGGACTCCAACATTTTCCCAGTGAGACTTCACACTTATAAAAGTTAATTTTCAGTGCTAGGGAGAGTGTTTGGCAGTAATTAAGACTTAGCATGCTGTTAAAAGGGTACTTAGACTGGAATAGACAAGCATAAATTTTTGGAGGGCAGGGGAGAAGAAAAGTATTGGTTGGCAGCCTCTCGAAGATACAGTGGAGCAGTTACAGGGCAGCAGCCTTTGGGAACACAGTGGGGGAACAAGGACCAGAGTGTTTTGGAGGCACCACAGGGAAGAGAGGAGGGAGAGCCTTCAGAGGTGTCACAGCTTTTGGGTTTTAAAGCTGGATATTTTCTCAAGTCCAGCATCACTAGTAAATGGACATCATATTCCCAACAATCCAGAGTGCAACCTTTTTATGGTCCCATTTCGAAATAAGCAATAGCATTACCTAGAAATCATAACAGAGAACCTTCACTTTGTGGAATCTATCACGTTGTGTCATGTGAATTCTCCTTTCTTTACAAACAGTAGACCGAATAAGCTTTCTCATAGAACTGTGACACACGCTTTGAACCAACAAATGGTTTACTTTACATGAGATAAATGTACAAACAGTATAAAGTTTAACACAGCAAGAAGATATATATTTCCCTACACTCCTTAGTACATGAAAATATTAAAGATACAACTTGCTTTTTCTTTAGTCATGGGTCTGGAAACAGAAGATGACCTACTAATTTAAAATATAAACAGCAAACGCTGGAAACACTGAACAGGCCGGCTGAGTGTCTCCAGCATTTTCTGTTTATATTTAAGCACCCACAGTATTTTGCCTTTTACCATCTAATTTAACTTTTCCTTACTAAGTTGGTTCAGGCTTTTAAGCACAGACACGGTTTTCTCTGCTTGCTCTGCAATGAACACACCTTCTGACAAGAGCCTCTCGGTGACTGAGAACCACCACCTTAACTTGTAAGATGAAGGGCTGGATTTTCCTCTGCTATACTGAAATCAGGTGGTACAGTGACAGAAAACAGCCCGGGAATTCTCCTCCCTGCCAGCAAGCAGAGTACTCAGCGAACAGCCCCTTGACTGCCATCCTGCATTAACTGATGCCTGATTCCCCTGCCTCCTATCTCAATTGCCTAAATCCAGTGGGAACTGTTAGGAGATGGGTGACAGTACTCCTTGGGGCAGTGATGAAAATCCCACTAGTGCCATTTCTTTACTTGTTCTTGGGACTTTTGATTCATTCATTCCTGGGATGTGGGCGCCGCTGTCAAGGTCAGCATTTATTGCCCATCCCTAATTGCCCTTGAGAAGGTGGTGGTGAGCTGCCTTCTTGAACCGCTGCAGTCCGTGTGGTGGAGCTGCTCCCGCAGTCCCAGGATTTTGACCCAGTGACGATGAGGGAACGGCAATATATTTCCAAGTCAGGATGGTGTGTGACTTGCAGGGGAACTTGCAGGTGATGGTGTTCCCATGTGCCTGCTGCCCTTATCCTTCTAGGTGGTAGAGGTCATGGCTTTGGATGTGCTGCCGAAGAAATGTAGGGCCTGGTAATGGCCAGCTTTCCCACACTTCAGGCCCCTTAACTTCAGATGGAGGGCTTGTGGTTTTTCAAGCGCCTCTCTTCAACATTGAAATAAAAATCTTTGGGGTGCCTTTGCTGCCTTTAAATGCGGCACCTCCTCCTTGGCACACTGCAGCGGGTGTCCCACTGCCACCCATCTGCTGGGCTCCCTCTGTGTAGTGGGGATTCCACCAGGTCTGGCACACACATTTAATGAGCTCTGATCCAGGAAATCCAGTTAAAGTCCTGTCAGGGTCAGAGCAGCAGATCAAAGTGAAACCGCCCCAGAGAGAAAAAAGCCCAAAGGATCTGTCTGCCAAGCTATCAAAGGACTCAAAATAGCTGTTGTGTATCTGTAAAGCATGCACTCCCATGTTCTGCCACCAGGGAGCTCATCCCCTGAAATCCCAAGAGATCCCAGCATCCCTTGGGAGCACTGTATATAAGCCGGCCCCTAAGGCCTGTTCCTCACTCTGGAGAATCTTATTAAAGACTGAGGTCACTGTTACTTTAACCTCCCTGTATGCAGCATCATCTGTGTTAGGAACACAATAACTGTCGACGAGAATATGAATCTAACGCAAAGATACAGCAAACTGTGGGCATCCTGGAGAAGTTCTCGGAGGGTGAGGACTGGGAAGCCTATGTCGAACGGCTAGACCAGTACTTTGTAGCCAACGAGCTGGATGGAGAAGGAAGCGCTGCAAAAAGGAGAGCAGTCCTCCTCACAGTCTGCGGGGCACCGACCTACAGCCTCATGAAGAATCTTCTGGTTCCAGTGAAACCCACTGATAAGTCGTATGTGGAGTTGTGTACACTGGTTCAGGAGCATCTTAACCCGAGGGAGAGCGTGCTGATGGCGAGGTATCGGTTCTACACGTGCCAGCGATCTGAAGGTCAGGAAGTGGCGAGCTACGTCGCCAACCTAAGGCGACTTGCAGGACAATGTGAATTTGAAGGCTACCTGGAGTAAATGCTCAGAGACTTTTTTGTACTGGGCATTGGCCACGAGACCATCCTTTTGACTGCAGAGACACCGACCCTCAATAAGGCCAATGCGATAGCACAGGCGTTTATGTCCACCAGTGATAACACCAAACAAATCTCTCAGCACACAAGTGCTAGCAATGTTCATAAATTAACTGGAACTGTGTTTGAGTGCAGAAATGTACAGGGCAGAACCCACAGGTCTGCAACTGTCAGCAGGCCTCAGGTGACCCAGATGACTCAGAGTCCCCAACAAAGGATAAATGCAAGGCAATTCACACCTTGTTGGCGTTGTGGAGGCTTCCATTCAGCCTATTCATGCCGCTTCAAAGGTTATTTTTGCAAGAGCTGTGGAACAATGGGGCACCTCCAACAAGCTTGCAAACGAGCTGCAAGCTCTGCAAAACCTGCTAACCACCACGTGGCAGAGGAAGATCGGCCCATGGTGGATCAAAGCAATTTTGAGCCTCAGAGAGAGGAGGCAGATGCTGAAGTACACGGGGTGCACACATTTTCGACGAAATGTCCACCTATAATGCTAAACGTAAAATTGAATGGCTTACCCGTACCCATAGAACTGGACACTGGCGCTAGCCAATCCATCATGAGTAAAAAGATGTTTGAGAGACTGTGGTGCAACAAGGCATTCAGACCAGCCCTGAGCCCCATCCACACAAAACTGAGAACGTACACCAAAGAGCTTCTCACTGTCCTGGGCAGTGCCATGGTCAAGGTCACCTACGAGGGCACGGTGCACGAACTGCCACTCTGGATTGTTCCGGGCGATGGCCCCACACTGCTTGGAAGGAGCTGGCTGGGCAAAATCCGCTGGAACTGGGATGACATCTGAGTGCTATCACATGTCATTGAGGCCTCATGTACCCAGGTTCTTAACAAATTTCCTTCCCTTTTTGAGCAAGGCATTGGAAACTTTTCCGGGGCGAAGGTGCAGATCCACTTGGTCCCAGAGGCACGACCCATTCACCACAAGGCGCAAGCGGTACCTCACATGGTGAGGGAGAGAGTGGAAATTGTGCTGGACAAGCTGCAACGCGAGGGCATCATCTCCCCAGTGCAATTCAGCGAGTGGGCCAGACTGATTGTTCCAGTACTCAAAAGTGATGGCACGGTCAGGATTTGCGCCGATTATCAAGTAACTATTAATCGTTTCTCACTACAGGACTAATACCCGCTACCTAAGGCAGACGACCTATTTGCGACGCTGGCAGGAGGCAAGACGTTCACCAAGCTCGACCTGACTACATGACGCAGGAGCTGGAGGAGTCTTCAAAGGACCTCACCTGCATCAACACGCACAAGGGACTGTTCATCTACAACAGATGCCCGTTTGGAATTCGGCTGCAGCGATATTCCAGAGAAACATGGAGAGCCTACTCAAGTCGATACCACACACGGTGGTCTTTCAGGACAACATATTGTTCACGGTCGGGACACCGCCGAGCACCTACAAAACCTGGAGGAGATCCTCCGGCGACTGGATCGTGTAGAGCTGCGGCTGAAGAGGTCGAAATGCGTCTTCATGGCAATAGAAGTGGAGTTTTTGGGGAGAAAGATTGCGGCGGACGGCATTCGGCCCACAGACGCCAAGACAGAGGCTATCAGGAACGCGCCCAGGCCATAGAACATCACGGAGCTGTGGTTGTTCCTGGGACTCCTCAACTATTTTGGTAACTTCCTATCGGGTTAAGCACCCTTTTAGAGCCCCGACAAATGTTATTGCGCAAAGGTGAAAACTGGGTATGGGGAAAAAAAACAAGTAATTGCTTTTGAGAAAGTCAGAAACATTTTATGCTCCAACAAGCTGTTTGTATTGTATAACTCGTGTAAAAGACTTGTGCTAGCATGTGACGCATCGTCGTACAGAGTCGGGTGTGTATTACAACAAGCTAACGTTGCGGGGAAGTTGCAACCTGTCGCCTATGCTTCCAGGAGCTTGTCTGAGGCCGAGAGGGCCTACAGCATGATTGAGAAAGAGGCATTACCGTGTGTGTTCGGGGTAAAGAAACTGCATCAGTACCTGTTTGGCCTCAAATGTGAGCTGGAAACCGATCACAAGCCTCTCACATCCCTGTTCGCTGAAAACAAGGGATAAATACTAATGCCTCAGCCCGCATACAAAGGTGGGCACTCGCGCTATTAGCATATAACTATACCATCTGCCACAGGCCAGGCACCAAGAACTGTGCGGATGCTCTCAGTCGACTACCATTACCCACCACGGGGGTGGAAATGGCGCAGCCTGAAAACTTGTTGATGGTGGCGCAGCCCGCAGACTTGTTGATGGTCATGGAAGCGTTTGAAAATGATAAATCACCTGTCATGGCCCGCCAGATTAGGGCTTGGACCAGCCAAGATCCTCTGCTGTCCCTAGTAAAAAAACTGTGTACTGCATGGGAGCTGGGCCAGCATCCCCGTTGAAATGCAAGAGCCAATCAAGCCGTTCCAGCACCGAAAGGATGAGCTGTCCATTCAGGCAGACTGCCTGTTGTGGGGTAACCGCGTAGTGCTACCAAAAAAGGGCAGGGAGACGTTCATCTCGGATCTCCACAGCGCACAACCGGGTATAGTAATGATGAAAACGATAGCCAGATCGCACATTTGGTGGCCCGGTATCGACTCTGACTTAGAGTCCGGTGTATGGCAATGCAGTGTATGTGCTCGGTTGAGCAACGCGCCCAGAGAGGCACCACTAAGTTTGTGGTCCTGGTCCTCCAGACCATGGTCGAGGATCCATGTCGACTATGCGGGCCCGTTTCTCGGTAAAATGTTCCTGGTGGTGGTGGATGCTTTTCCAAAATGGATTGAACGTGAAATAATGTCGGGAAGCACTGCCACCGCCACCATTGAAAGCCTGAGGGCCATGTTTGCCACCCACGGCCTGCCTGACATACTGGTCAGTGACAACGGGCCATGTTTCACCAGTGCCGAATTTAAAGAATTCATGACCCGCAATGGGATCAAACATGTCACCTCAGCCCCGTTTAAACCAGCCTCCAATGGGCAGGTAGAGCGAGCAGTACAAACCATCAAACAGAGCCTTAAACAAGTCACAGAAGGCTCAATCCAAACCCGCCTGACCCGAGTTCTGCTCATACCGCACAATACCCCACTCGCTCACAGGGGTGCCCCCGGCTGAGCTACTCATGAAAAGGACACTTAAAACCAGACTCTCGCTGGTTCACCCCAACCTGCATGATCAGGTAGAGAGCAGGCAGCAGCAACAAAATGTAAACGATGGTCGCGCCACTGTGTCACAGGAAATTGATCGGAATGACCCTGTGTATGTGCTAAACTATGGACATGGTACCAAGTGGATCGCGGGCACGGTGATAGCTAAAGAAGGGAGTAGGGTGTTTGTAGTCAAACTAGACAATGAACAAATTTGCAGAAAGCACCTGGACCTAACGAGGCTGTGGTTCACAGACTGCCCTGAACAACCCACAGCAGACACCACCTTTTTCGAGCCTACAAGACACACCCAAAGGATCAACAACACCACGCCGGACCAGGAAATTGAACCCATCACGCCTAACAGCCCAGCAAGGCCAGGCTCACCTAGCAGCCCTGCAGGGCCAACAACACGCCAGCCCAGCGAGGGCACAGCCAACACACCAGAACAGACATTTGTACTGAGGCGGTCCACCAGGGAAAGAAAGGCTCCCAACCACCTCACCTTGTAAATAGTTTTCACTTTGACTTTGGGCGGGGGGGGGGAGTAATGTTGTGTATTTGTAAAGCATGCACTCCCATGTTCCGCCACCAGGGAGTTCATCCCCTGAAGTCCCAAGGGATCCCAGCATCCCTTGGGAGCACTGTATATAAGCCGGCCCCAAAGGCCTGTTGGCAGGTCCAAGTATCCCAATGGACACGATGTCCATTTCCCCACCGACTCAGATGCAGCCGATCGAAGAAGATTCTGCAGCTGTGGGACAATCTCACAGAGACTCTGGGCCCGAAATTCAGTACCGCTGGAAAGCTGATGCTCCCCCCCTGCCCCCCCCACTCCCCTATCTTTTTGGGGCCATTAGCGCCAAAACATTTTTGTGGCTGAGCCACCCCATATTCTGCTCCAAAAGTGGATAAATGGGTTCTAGCACTAATGAACCCTTCCAAAGTGGATTTTTCAGCGGTGTGGCTGTCCTCATTTTAAAGGCCAGGGTTTGCAGCAAGGCCCTGAGGGGAGAAGGAGGTTGGAAGAATGGCTGGTGTAAGAGGTGTAAGGAGAACCAACAGGTTCACTGATATGGAGCTGGAGACACTGATGGACGATGTGGAGGACAGAAGAAGAATACTGGTTCCTGACATGGGGAGACCTGGCAGACAAGCAGTACATAATGCATGGAGGGAGATTGCAGGGGAGGTGTCAGGCACCTCCATATATGTGAGGACCCACCCTCCCAGGAGGGTGCTGGGGCGATGGGATCCTCCTCCTCCTGCTCCTCAGGTGGTACTGCTGGTTCAACCTCCAACGGTTGTCCCCTCATGATGGCTAGGTTGTGCAGCATGCAGCAGACCATGATGATTATGGAGACCCGTTGAGGAGAGTACTGCAATGTGCCACCAGAGCAGTCCAGGCAATGGAATCTCTGCTTAAGGATGCCTATGCACTGCTCGATGATGCACCCGGTGGCACAATGAGCGTCATTGTATGCATGCTCTGGTGCTGTCCTGGGGTTCCGCAGTAGAGTGAGCAGCCAAGAGGACAGGGGATATCCCTTGTCCCCAAGCAGCCAACCGCAATCCTGATTCAGGCCGGTGAAGATGGCGGGCACACTGGTCTGGCGCAGAATGAATGAATCATGGCTGTCTGTCTGCATGGTGCTGACGGCAATGCCTTCTCCTGTGTGCTGCCCTGCTTCTGACCAGGTGTACCAGGTGTCGCCCTCCCAACACTCCTCCCATCCTCAGGGTGAACCCTGCCAAGCAGGTCTCTGCAGCCCACTGGCTTCCAGTATAGAGTCAGGCCTGAAAGTTGTAGAAAAGTATATAGAAACCTCCGAGCAGCACTCAGCAGGTTTAATGGAGCCAAAACAATAAATAAAACTATTTCAAAAGCAAAATACTGCGGATGATGGAATCTGAAATAAAAACACTAAAATTAATAAAACTATTTCCCTACCAAATGGACTCGATCGCGGCAAAACTCCAGCAGTGTCACGTTCATGCACCGACTGGAAAACCTCGCGGGGACACTGCTGGGAAAAATACTACCTTTTTATGCCTGAATTTCGCTGGCATGGCCGCTTGGCAGCAGCCCACACGCTACTGAGCTTACCGCTAAAAACCTTCCTTTACTGCGGCTTCGCCCTGCCATTTCCGGCGGAAGTGCGCACCGCTCAAATCCTTCCCCCCCCCCCAGCCGAGCTGAATATGGCTCGGGAAGGGAAAAACACCCGACCGTGGCGTCTGATCAATTTTTTTCGATTGGCCGCCCAAACCCCTTCGGGGACGGTGAATTTCGGCCTCGCTGTAACTTTCAAGGAACGAGGTGGAGTTGGGGTTCAGTTGAGAAGATCAATGAGAAAACGCAAACCAACTGACCAGGATATTGATAACTGGGAATATCAAGATCTTAGGAAGAAAGCTAACACTAGGACTGCTGTAAGGGTTTCAAGGAAACTCGAGAGGAAGATAGAGGTCAAGGATCCTGCAATACACGCCCTGAAAACAGAAATTCCCCAAGTTGGTCTCCTGAGCCAAAGGAGAATATAGAAGACGGGTAAGGCCAGCCAACTGCAAAGAAATAGATGTCTGAGGAGGAGGAAGCTAAAAGCTTACAACAAGATAATCAAGCCCACCAGTCGAATTTGTAAAACTGTAATCATGATGTAGATAAGTAATCTTTTCAAATAATGTATAAATAACTACAATGATAAATACTTTGCTTCTAAAAAAAAGGGGAAGCAGTGTAATGTATGCACCTGTGAGCATGCTCACAGGTGTGTGGAGCTGTTGGAGGCGTGGCCTGTTCATTTGGAGCTTGGAGCAGTGAGGGAAGGAGCTCCCTGCTGTAGCTCCTGCCTGGAGGCCTGTGTGACCCTGAGACCAGCCCAGGAAGAGGAGGAAGGGGCTTACTGCACATCCATTCATCCAGAGGGAGAGGAGGAGAGCAGAACTAACAACTTCTTTATTACTGCTAGAGAGTTGGAGAGAGGGGGAATAACAATAACATCCAGTGTGGAAGGAGGGAGAGCCATTACCATTCTTCAGGTGGGTGTATTGGTGCACTCCCTAAAGACTTTGTTTTATTGGTGGGGGGAGAAAGAAGACCTTCTCGAGGGCTGGAACATCGCGGGGATGTGTGTGTGTGGAAGTGTGTGTGGGGGTCTTGCCCACAACTAGGCCCCACACACCACTGAAGCACCCCTCCCCCATTGCCTAGCCTGGGATAGCTGGAGCTACCTGGCTGAAGACTCGTTAGCCCAATTAACATCGTTGGGAGGGCTGTGCCTGGGTGGCTCCAGTTGCCCCAGGTGAAGACATCTTCTCCCCCCACCCAAAGACCATCTATAAGACTGTTTTGCTTGCCATCTGGGGGGTGCACCCCAGCAACACCCACCCACCACTGTGAGGGGAGACCTCTTTCCCACCCCACTCTCTCTCTCTGTCACTCTCTCTGTCTCTCCCCTCTCTCTCTGAGAGCCCTTTCCTCCTTAATTAAAAAATTTACGACAACTGAGCAGAGGGAGCAAGGCCCCTCCCAAATCGTTAACTGGGGAGAGGTGTGCCTCCTTAAGAGCTCCTTCTGCTCAAAAATAACGAGGCCATTTAAGACCTTTAAGGCCTGTGACTTTGGGGTGGGTGTAGCCCTTAAAGGGACCCCGTGATGGCGACCCCATCCATGCCGGTGGCAGGGCCAGTGAGGACGTACGCGCAGGCGGCGTCCACATCCACGGTGCCTCCTGCTGCCCTGCCACCATTCAAACTGATTACCAAAAAACACGGGGTCAAGAGCTACACTCACCCCACTATGAGCATTGAGGAGTGCGTGCGGGCGATAGCTGGGGTAGTCGGCCCCTCGGCCATTGGCGCAGCCTCCAAAATGTCTGGGAAGGCTATGTTCTTCCTGGGGTCAGAGCGGGCGGTGTCCCTGGCCCTTGAAAAGGGGCTCACGGTGGGCGGGATGTTCCTGCCGGTGGACCCTCTCGAGGCCACCGCGCAGAGGGTCCCGCCCTTTGTTCCCGCTGAGCTCCTCCTCCCTCACCTACACCAACTGGGGGAGGTAAGGTCAGGGATTAACCCCATACCGCTCGGCCTCAGGAAGAACAGCCTGTGCCATGTGTTCTCCTTCCGCCGCCAGCTCTTTGTCCGGCTGGCGTGGGAGGAGACGACGGAGGGCACCTTTAACGTGGTGCACGAGGGGACTGCCTACCGCGTCTTCTGGACGTCGGACGGCATGCGGTGCCATGCCTGTAGGGAGGTGGGGCACGTCTGCAAGAACTGCCCTGCCTCCAAGGCCGGCAAAACACCAAAGGCGGCCAAGGCTGGCGCCGCCGCCGCCCCTCCCCCTAGTAGCGTCCGCGTACCGGGAGCTGTGGGTGCGCGGGCATCGTCGGAGGCCTTTGTTTTCACGGCCTCCGGCGGGGGGGAGGGAGAGCGTCCGGGCGGAAAGAAGGCGCGGAGGAAGACTAAACACCTCGAGGCGGGTCCCCTCAGTGCGCCAGACAGTCCGATCACCGCGCCTGGCCCAACCCTGTCACCGGTGAGCGCGGGGTGCCCTGAGCCCGTGCCTGAGCCCTCGACCAATACCGCAGAGGGGCTCGGGCGCGGGCAAGAAAAGAAAAAGGGGGGAGCGGAGCAGGAGGCCTCGGCAGACATGGAGGTCTCTCTGCCTCCGCGCCCCCCCAGGAACAAAAGGAGGCGCCGCTCCAATGAGGCGGAGGGGGAACAACATCCCTCCGCGGAGGAGTCGGTGCCGGCCGCGTGTCCCGCGTCCCCCACCAGCGCCCCCAAACTGCGCCGTAGGTGAGAGGAATCTGTCCCCGGGGAGGGTCAGACAGTCGAGGCTGCCCAGCCTCTGCCTCCCGGGGATGGCAAGGAAGATTTGCCTGTCGTGGGGGGCGTGGGGTAGACGGAGGAATGCGTCGCCGCCGGGTCGAGCGTCCCGGGGACTGAGGCGGGCGGGGCCGAAAAGGCCGAACCTGAGCCCGCCCAGCCAACAATCAACATTCCCGGGGACTTGCTCGATCCCACAGTCATAGAACATTTTAATCATTTTAATGTACATCCACACGCTGGGCCGGGGGGTGGCGGCGGGGAGGGGGAAGAACACCAACCCTCGCCCCCTACGTTGGAGCTGGGGGAATTGGAGGACCAGGAACATTTCTTTGACCAGGTCTCTCCATGTTCCCCGGTTCCTGGGGCGGAGGAGGAACCCCTTCCGCTGTCGCTTCCCGACCCAGCAGCACAAATAAAAGAGCCCAGTGGGGACTCCTCTGCCGACGATCCTGGAGGTGGGATCGGGGCAGAGCCAGGGCCGGATGGAGCGGCCGGGCCGTTTGCCGTACCTCGTGCGGTCGACGGGTCGGCTGCTGGCGGCGACCTCCCGGAGGGGGACGGGGACTCGGTGGAGGACGCGGGAGAAGATCTGGAGTCCATCGCCAGTGAGGCGGTGTTCTCCTCGCGCCCGCCGCTGAGTCCCCCCTCATTCCTGTAAAGGAACTCCGGGACTTTTTGGTCCAGAGCCAGGGTCGCCGCAACCGAGCCCATCTGGCCCTGGAAAAATGGTCCGAGCCAGTGCTGCTCATCGCGTCCGTCCGCGCCGCCGCTAAAACCATGGCCGCGGGCGGGCCCTTATCAAAGGCGCAAAGCCTTGAGCTGCGCCAGCTCAAAACGTTCCTCACTGGGTTGCTGAGGGAGTGGAGGTCAACAAACGACTCCACTTCCCCCCCACAATAGGTTAAGTAGAGGTTGCACTATGCTTTTGTCATGAAGATAACCATAGCCAGCCTCAACATCAACAGCGGCAGAGAGGCACACCGTAGATTTAACAATTTTTCGCTCCTGCGGGAGGGGAAATATGCAGTGTGCTTCCTGCAAGAAACCCACACCGTTCCGGGAAACGAAGCCACGTGGCTCCTGGAATGGCAAGGAGAGGTCCGCATAAGCCACCTCACCGCCACTTCTTGTGGGGTGGCCATCTTGCTGGCCCCGCATTTTCAGCCGGAGATCTTGGGGGTCGAGGAGCCCGTGCCAGGCCGCTTGCTGCAAGTCACGGTTCACCTGGGGGACGTGCCGCTCCATCTCGTGAACGTGTACGCCCCTCAGCCTGGCCCGCAGCAAACGCGCTTCTTCGAAGAAGTGTCCGCTCTTCTTGGCTCCGTCGACGTCGGCGACTGCATTATCCTCGGGGGGGATTTTAACTGCACCCTCGTGGCGAGGGACCGCTCCGGTGCCCCGCAGTCCATGACGGCGATCGAGAAGTTGAGGGACCTGGTCGGGTCCTTCGACTTGGTGGACGTCTGGCGAAATCTCCACCCCGACTCCAGCGCCTTTATTTGGGTGAGGCCTGGAGTAGGATGGTCCAGAATCGACCGCCTTTACGTGTCTCGGGCGTACGTTTCCTGCGTCCCGGCGGCCTCCATGCGGCCAGTGCCGTGTTCGGACCACCACCTGGTGTGGGCGGAGCTCGCTTCGCTCCGCGCGAGGACGGGGTCCGCGTACTGGCACTTTAACAACCGGCTGCTGGAGGACGTGCGGTTCCAGGACTCGTTCCGTCGATTCTGGTCCGACTGGAGAAGGAAGCAGGGGGGCTTCCCCTCCTTGAGGCTATGGTGGGACGTGGGCAAGGCTCACGTCCGCGTCTTCTGTCAAGAGTACGCGAGGGGGTCGACCAAGAGGCGGGCGGCCAGGGTCGTGCGCCTAGAAAAAGAGGTGCTCGACCTGGAGTCCCGTCTCAGTCAAGTCGTCGAAAACCCGGCCCTGCGGACGGTGTACAAAGCGAAGAAGGCCGCGCTAAAGGACCTGCAGTTTGTCAGGTCCCGAGGGGCGTTCGTGACGTCGCGGATCCGGTTCCTGCGGGATCTGGACCGCGGCTCCCCCTTCTTCTACTCGCTGGAAAAAAGACAGGGTGTCCGTAAGCAGCTCTTGACGCTGCTGGCCGACGACGGCTCTCTCGTCTCAGATCCGGAGGGCGTCATCAACAGGGCCCGAGACTATTACGGGGCTCTGTTCTCTCCGGAGCCGTCCAGCGAGGAAGCGCGTAGAGTTTTGTGGGAGGACCTGCCGAAGGTCGGCCCGGAGGGCGCCGAAAATCTGGAAGCTCCGCTAAGCCTGGCGGAGCTGACCGGTGCCCTCGACCGGCTCTCGAGGGGAAAAGCCCCGGGGCTGGATGGGTTGACCGTGGAGTTCCACAGGGCGTTCTGGGACGTCCTGGGGGGCGACTACGCGCGGGTCCTGGGGGAAAGTCTGATGACCGGGGAGATGCCCCTCTCTTGGCGCAGGGCAGTCATCGTCCTGCTGCCGAAGAAGGGCGATCTCCGCCTCCTTAAGAACTGGCGCCCGGTCTCCCTCCTCAGCACGGACTACAAAATCTTCGCCAGGGCGATGTCTGCTCGCCTTGTCGCCGTGCTGGACCACATGATCCACCCCGACCAGTCCTACATGGTCCCGGGCCGAACAATCCACGATAACATCCATCTGGTCCGGGACCTCATCCATCATTCTAAGGAGGCTGGTCTGTCGGTCGCCTTCCTATCTCTCGACCAAGAGAAGGCGTTCGACAGGGTGGATCACGACTATCTGTTCGGAACTCTGCCCGCTTTCGGGTTTGGGACGCATTTCGTCGCCCGGATCCGACTTTTGTACGCCGCCGCGGAGTGTCTGATTAAGGTTAACGGGTCCTTGACGGCGCCCCTTCGCTTTGGGAGAGGGATATCTCAGGGATGCCCCATGTCCGGCCAGTTATATGCCATTTGCGTGGAGCCTTTCCTAAGCCTCCTGCGGACGAGGTTGACGGGACTGGCTCTGCAAGGGCCGGGCGTGGAGGTTGTCCTCTCGGCTTACGCCGATGACGTGCTCCTCACGGTAGAGGATCCCGCTGACCTGCGGAGGATGCGCGAGTGCCAGGAGATTTACTCGGCCGCATACTCCACCAGGATCAACTGGGAGAAATGTTCCGGACTCCTGGTGGGTCAGTGGCGGGTGGACTCCCTGCCAGAGGAGCTCAGGCCTTTTGCCTGGAGCACGACCCATCTCCTCTATCTGGGAGTCTACCTTAGCCCTGACGAGGAAGAGCTGGAGGCCAAGGTCGCCGCTCGCCTAGGGCGCTGGACAGGACTGCTCCGAGTGCTGTCCTACAGGGGTCGAGTGCTAGTCATAAACCAGCTGGTGGCCGCTATGCTGTGGTACCGGCTGGTCACTTTGACCCCTCCCCCTGCGTTTGTCACCAAGATACAGAAGAAGCTGGTGGACTTCTTCTGGAACAACAGGAAGCACTGGGTCTCTGCCGCGGTCTTGAGTCTCCCGCTTTGGGAGGGCGGTCAGTTGTTGGTGTGCGTCAGCACCCAGCTGGCGACTTTCCGTCTTCAGACCCTGCAGAGATACCTTTACGTCGAGCCCCGTCCTAGGTGGCGTGCGCTGGCGACGTATTTCTTCCGCCAGCAGCACGGCCTCAACTACAACATGCAGCTCCTGTTTGTGAGCTTGGGGGGGGCGTCAGGACCGCCTTCCAGGAGCTGCCTGTCTTTTACCAGGAACTCACCAGGGTCTGGAACCAAGTCTCCACCAAGCGCAGCTCTCCACCGGCTGGAGTGGCGGCTGTCCTGCAGGAGCCGCTGCTCGGGAATCCGTACCTCCACGACCGAGGTTTCAGGTGGCAGGCGGCCGAGAGGGCTGTGGCTGGTGAGGTGACCAGGGTCAGGGACCTGCTCGATGGCGGAGGAGCGGGCTGGATGGCGCCAGACGTGCTGGCAGGGCGCCTAAATTCGGCCGACATCCGCCACGCGGCCGATGCCATCGAGTCGCTAAAAACAGCCTGGACCCTGACACAGTTAGATGTGTCGAGCAGGCTCAAGCACGTGGGGAGATCCTGTCCGAACTGACCCCCGTCCGGACTGAATTCTTCATCGGCGCCAAACCCCGGAACCTCCCTCGGGAGCCGGCGCCTCACAACTTGAGCTGCCTCGGGGATATTCCCTCCATGCCTTTCAGTTCTGCGCGGAGGGGTTTCCTGTACGGGCTGCTCCTGCACACTCTCAACCTTGCCATCCTCGTCTGCCGTCTGGACACGCCATGGCGTACCATCTTGCCGTCCGGAGGAGGCTGGGGTCCCCGATGGAGTGCACTCTACGCGGGAGTCCTCCCACTATTTATCGGGGACTTGGCCTGGAGGGTGGTGCACGGAGCAGTCCCGTGCAATACATTTTTAAGCCGGTTCACGGGCTCCCAGGCTGCCTGCAATTTCTGCGGTCTGGAAGAGTCCATGTTCCATGTTTTTATTGAATGTACAAGGTTGGAGCCCCTGTTTCATTATTTAAAGGGGCTGCTCCTCAATTTCTGGCTGCACTTCAGTCCCACACTCCTGATCTTTGGGCACCCTGTACGAAGGGGAGCAGGTAGGTCCGAGGGCCTCCTCTTAGGACTGCTCCTGGGCACGGCCAAGGGTGCCATCAGCTGGTCCAGGCAGCGGGCGGTCGAGGGGGTCGTTCAGCCTGACTGCCTGCCTCTCTTCCGTGCGTACATCCGGGCCAGGGTGTCTTTGGAGATGGAGCACGCGGTGTCCACCGGTACGCTCGCGGCCTTCCGCGAGAGGTGGGCGCCGGAGGGACTGGAGTGCATCGTTACCCCCGGCAACCAAATTTTAATTTGATTTTATATGTTTTAAAGTTTAATTTGTTTTAATTGCCGGTTTTAGTGTCCCCCTCCTCTTTTATAGGGGGAACTTGTAAAATTTATGATTTTAAAGCCCAAAAAAAAATCACAAAAAAAAACAAACAAAAAAAAATGTTTTTGAAAAAAGGCAGTTGAAAAGTGTCTGCAGTTGAAAAATAAACTAATGTTTATTTTTTCTCCAATCAAAAAGAGTTGTGGGGCGGTTGCTGCGCCTCTTGCAGAAGAGGTTGACAGGACTGGCTCTGCAAGTGCAGGGCATGGAGGTCGTCCTCTCGGCTTACGGCGATGACGTGCTCCTCATGGCCACTGATTTCCTTGACCTGTGAAGGATGAGTGAATGCCAGAAGATTTACTTGGCCTCATCCTCTGCCAGGATCAACTGGGAGAAATGTTCCGGACTCCTTGTGGGTTACTGGCGGGTGGACTGCCTGCCGGAGGCGTTCAGGCCTTTTGCCTGGAGTTCAAACCATCTCCTCTATCTGGGAGTCTACTTTCGCCCTGCCGAGGAAGCTTTGCTGGTGAACTGGCAAGAGCTGGAGGCCAAAGTCACCACTCACCTAGGGCGCTGAACAGGATTACTCCGAGCGCTGTTCTACAGGGGTCGAGTGTTAGTCATAAACCAGCTGGTGGCCGCTATGCTGTGGTACCGGCTGGTCACTTTGACTCCTCCCCCTGCGTTTGTCACCAAGATACAGAAGAAGCTCGTCAACTTTTTCTGGAACAACAGGAAGCACTGGGTCTCTGCGGCGCTTGAGTCTCCCGCTTAGGGAGGGTGGTCAGTCGTTGGTGTGTGTGAGCACCCAGCTAGTGACTTTCCATCTTCAGACCCTGCAGAGATATCTTTAAATCGAGCATCCCCCTAGAGGTGTACGCTCGCGACATATTTCTTCCGCCAGCAGTACTGCCTCAATTATGACATGCAGCTCCTTTTTGTAAACCTGGGAGTTGTCCAGACCGCCATGTGGGGGCTGCCTGTCTTTTATCAGGAACTCATCAGGATCTGGAACAGAGTCACCACCAAGCACAGTTCTCCCCCGTCTGGAGTGGCGGCTGTCTTTCGGGAGCAGCTGCTCATGAATCTGTTCCTCCACGAGCGCGGATTTAGAAGGCAGGTGGACGAGAGGGCTATGTTTGGCAAGGTGACCAGGGTCAGGGACCTGCTGGATGGCGCCGGAAGAGCTGACACGGCGCGAATCCTGGGCCGACATCCGACGCGCGGCCAATGCCATCGAGTCGCTAAAAGCGGCACTGGGTTTTGACTCTACTAGGTGCGTCGAGGAGGCTCAACCACGTGGGTCTGCCATCCGGACACGCCATGGCGCACCATCTTGCCGTCCGGAGGAGGTGGGGGTCCGCAATGGAGTGCTCTCTATGCGGGAGTCCTCCATTTATTTATTAGGGTCTTGGCCTGGAGGGTGTTGCATGGGGCAGTCCCGTGCAATCGTTTTTTAAGTTGGTTCACGGACTCACAGGCCGCCTGTAATTTCTGGAGTCTGGAAGAGTCTGTGTTCCATGTTTATGTGGAGTGTGTCAGGTTGCAGCCCTTGTTCCAATATTTGAAGGGGCTGCTTCTCAAATTCTGGTTGCACTTCAGTCCCACGCTCCTGATCTTTGGGCATCCTCTGCGAAGGGGGGTGGACAGGTCGGAAGGCCTCCTCGTAGAACTGCTCCTGTGCCTGGCCAAGGTGGTCATTACCGGTCCAGGCAGCGGGCGGTCGAGGGGGTCATTCAGCCCGACTGCCTGCCTCTCTTCCACTGTTACATTCGAGCCAGGGTGTCCCTGGAGATGGAGCACGCACTGTCAACTGGTACGCCGTGGCCTTCTGCGAGAGGTGGGCGTCGGAGGGACTGGAGTGCATCATCACCCCCCGCAATCAAATTCTAATTTGATTGAAGGTTTTCGTTAAAATTTTAAATTGTTAATTTGTGGGTTCTCGTGCCGTTGCAAAAAGGGAGCATTTGATTTATGTTTCAGCTAAAATAGTTGTGGAGCTGTTGCACTGTGAGTGACTAGTCAGTCCTGTGATGTTCACAAGACTCAATAAAATCCCAGTTAATTGAGTTCAGGTTCTTCATGATGAGGCATGCAGTTGTGAACCTGGTGGATGGACTGGTAGTGTTCAGTTTGATGGTTAAACCTTTGATAATAAAGCAGCTAGTTTTTTACAGCAAATCTGTAACTGTGAATTGTTAAAGAACCCATGAAGGTAATACACTACAGGTGGTAGGAGTAATGAACTCTTTCCCACAAAATGTAGTAGATACTATCTCAATTAAATGTTTTAATCTGAGATCAATAGATTTTTGTTAGCCAAGGATATTAAAGGATATGCAGCAAGGCAGGTGGATGGAGTTAGGTCACAGATCAGCCATGCTCTCATTGAATGGCAGAACAAGCTCTAGGGGCTGAATGGCTTCCTCCTGTCCCTATGTTCCAAATGCACTGAAATGTCTAAATTATACAGACAAAATTCAGAAAATTGAAGATGAAAGCGATGTTTTCTGAAAGCTCAACCAGTGCGAGAAATCCTGCCTGTATTTAAAACTAGTTTCTCATCAAGAATCAAGGCAATTAGATTCTACAATTCAATATTGGGAAGACTGAAGCCATTGTTTTCAGTCCCCGTCACAAACTCTGTTCCTTAGCCACTGACTCCATCCCTCTCCCCAACATCTGTTTGAGGCTGAACCACACTGTTCGCAACCTTGCTGTCATATTTGACCCAAAAATTAGCTTTCAGACCACATATCCGCAGCATCACTAAGACCGCCTATTTCCACCTCTAACATCGACCGTTTCCACCATTGCGTCAGCTCATTCGCTGCTGAAACCCTCATCCCTGCATTTCTTACCTCTGCACTTGATTATACCAATGCACTCCTGGCTGGCCTCCCACGTTCTACCCTACGTAAACTTGAGGTTATCCAAAACTCGGCTGCCTGTGTCCTAACTCTCACCAAATCCCGTTCAACCATTAATCCCATGCTCGCTGATCTACATTGGCTCCCGGTTAAGCAACGCCTCAATTTCAAAATTCTCATCCTTGTTTCAAATCCCTCCATGGCCTCGCCCCTCCCTATCTCTGTAATCCCCTCCAGCCCCACACCCCCTCGTGATATCTGCCATTGGTGGCTGTGCCTTCTGTTGCCTAAGCCCTAAGCTCAGGATGCTGCACTTTCGACTCGGGGTCAAGCTTAAAGGGAGTGCACACTAGAGATAGGGCTACATCACTGCTGAGTAATTCTCCAACCCGGACTCCCTTTCAAGTGCAGCTCCTCACTGGGATCAGAAGGTCAATAACTTTACCCTTATATGTATGTATGTGAAGGAGGGAGGGGTTGGAGAGGTGGTTGGTGCAGAGGTCATTCAGATTCTGATCATTTTTTTATGTGCAGATCAGCAGTAAGTGTGCTCTATGTGCTCTCTGCCGATGATCCTGATGAAATTTACACGAAAATTATTGTGACAGTACTACTGCTGGTTTATTGAGAAATAATTTGTAGTTGGTTCCACATGTATGCTGATTACACCCAGCTCTACCTCACCATCACGTCTCTGATTTGTCACACTGCTTGTCCGACATCCAGTACTGGTTGAGCAGAAATTTCCTCCAACTAAATATTGGGAAGACCGAAGCCATTGTATTCAGTCCCCGCCACAAACTCCGTTCCCTAGCCATCGACTCCATCCCACTTTCTGGCCACTGTCAGAGGCTTAACCAGACCGTTCTCAAACTTGGTGTTGTATTTGACCCCGAGATGAGTCTCCGACTACATATCTGCTTCAGCATCAAGACCGCTTCCTACCAGCTCTGTAACATCAAGGACCAGGTGGTTTTCATCCCAGGGTTGTCAAGGAAGTAGGTGAGCACATTGCAGATGCCCTAACAATGATCTTCCAAAGTTCTCTCGATTCAGGAACTATTCCTTGAGATTGGAAAATTGTACGTCACTCCACTAGCTAAGAAAGATGAGAGAGGGAAACCAGGGAATTATATGTGGATGAATTAACTGTGCAAATAAATGTTAACCATCATTTGTATGTGATGTGATTGGGATTACGGAGACGTGGCTCCAGGATGATCAACATCCAGGGGTATTCAACATTCAGGAAGGATAGAATAAAAGGAAAAGGAGGTGGGGTAGCATTGCTGGTTAAAGAGGAGATTAATGCAATAGTTAGGAAAGACATTAGCTTGGATGATGTGGAATCTATATGGATAGAGCTGCAGAACACCAAAGGGCAAAAAACGTTAGTGGGAGTTGTGTACAGACCTCCAAACAGTTGTAGTGATGTTGGGGAGGGCATCAAACAGGAAATTAGGGGTGCATGCAATAAAGGTGCAGCAGTTATAATGGGTGACTTTAATATGCACATAGATTGGGCTAGCCAAACTGGAAGCAATACGGTGGAGGAGGATTTCCTAGAGTGCATACGGGATGGTTTTCTGGACCAATATGTCGAGGAACCAACTAGCGGGGAGGCCATCTTAGACTGGGTGTTGTGTAATGAGAGAGGATTAATTAGCAGTCTCGTTGTGCGAGGCCCCTTGGGGAAGAGTGACCATAATATGGTGGAATTCTACATTAGGATGGAGAATGAAACAGTTAATTCAGAGACCATGGTCCAGAACTTAAAGAAGGGTAACTTTGAAGGTATGAGGCGTGAATTGGCTAGGATAGATTGGCGAATGATACTTAAGGGGTTGACTGTGGATGGGCAATGGCAGACATTTAGAGATCGCATGGATGAACTACAACAATTGTACATTCCTGTCTGGCGTAAAAATAAAAAAGGGAAGGTGGCTCAACCGTGGCTATCAAGGGAAATCAGGGATAGTATTAAAGCCAAGGAAGTGGCATACAAATTGGCCAGAAATAGCAGCGAACCCGGGGACTGGGAGAAATTTAGAACTCAGCAGAGGAGGACAAAGGGTTTGATTAGGGCAGGGAAAATGGAGTACGAGAAGAAGCTTGCAGGGAACATTAAGATGGATTGCAAAAGTTTCTATAGATATGTAAAGAGAAAAAGGTTAGAAAAGACAAACGTAGGTCCCCTGCAGTCAGAATCAGAGGAAATCATAACGGGGAACAAAGAAATGGCAGACCAATTGAATAAGTACTTTGGTTCGGTATTCACTGAGGAGGACACAAACAACCTTCCGGATATAAAAGGGGTCAGAGGGTCTAGTAAGGAGGAGGAACTGAGGGAAATCCTTATTAGTCGGGAAATTGTGTTGGGGAAATTGATGGGATTGAAGGCCAATAAATCCCCAGGGCCTGATGGACTGCATCCCAGAGTACTTAAGGAGGTGGCCTTGGAAATAGCGGATGCATTGACAGTCATTTTCCAACATTCCATTGACTCCGGATCAGTTCCTATCGAGTGGAGGGTAGCCAATGTAACCCCACTTTTTAAAAAAGGAGGGAGAGAGAAAACAGGGAATTATAGATCGGTCAGCCTGACCTCAGTCGTGGGTAAAATGATGGAATCAATTATTAAGGATGTCATAGCAGCGCATTTGGAAAGAGGTGACATGATAGGTCCAAGTCAGCATGGATTTGTGAAAGGGAAATCATGCTTGACAAATCTTCTGGAATTTTTTGAGGATGTTTCCAGTAGAGTGGACAAGGGAGAACCAGTTGATGTGGTATATTTGGACTTTCAGAAGGCTTTCGAAAAGGTCCCACACAAGAGATTAATGTGCAAAGTTAAAGCACATGGGATTGGGGGTAGTGTGCTGACGTGGATTGAGAACTGTTTGTCAAACAGGAAGCAAAGAGTAGGAGTAAATGAGTACTTTTCAGAATGGCAGGCAGTGACTAATGGGGTACCGCAAGGTTCTGTGCTGGGGCCCCAGCTGTTTACACTGTACTTTAATGATTTAGACGAGGGGATTAAATGTAGTATCTCCAAATTTGCGGATGATACTAAGTTGGGTGGCAGTGTGAGCTGCAAGGAGGATGCTATGAGGCTACAGAGTGACTTGGATAGGTTAGGTGAGTGGGCAAATGCATGGCAGATGAAGTATAATATGGATAAATGTGAGGTTATCCACTTTGGTGGTAAAAACAGAGAGACAGACTATTATCTGAATGGTGACAGATTAGGAAAAGGGGAGGTGCAATGAGACCTGGGTGTCATGGTGCATCAGTCATTGAAGGTTGGCATGCAGGTACAGCAGGCGGTTAAGAAAGCAAATGGCATGTTGGCCTTCATAGCGAGGGGATTTGAGTACAGGGACAGGGAGGTGTTGCTACAGTTGTACAGGGCCTTGGTGAGACCACACCTGGAGTATTGTGTACAGTTTTGGTCTCCTAACTTGAGAAAGGACATTCTTGCTATTGAGGGAGTGCAGCGAAGGTTCACCAGACTGATTCCTGGGATGGTGGGACTGACCTATCAAGAAAGACGGGATCAACTGGGCTTGTATTCACTGGAGTTCAGAAGAATGAGAGGGGACCTCATAGAAACGTTTAAAATTCTGACGGGTTTAGACAGGTTAGATGCAGGAAGAATGTTCCCAATGTTGGGGAAATCCAGAACCAGGGGTCACAGTCTAAGGATAAAGGGTAAGCCATTTAGGACCGAGATGAGGAGAAACTTCTTCACCCAGAGAGTGGGTGAAATTCTCTACCACAGAAAGTTGTTGAGGCCAATTCACTAAATATATTCAAAAGGGAGTTAGATGAAGTCCTTACTACTAGGGGGATCAAGGGGTATGGCGAGAAAGCAGGAAGGGGGTACTGAAGTTGCATGTTCAGCCATGAACTCATTGAATGGCGGTGCAGGCTAGAAGGGCCGAATGGCCTACTCCTGCACCTATTTTCTATGTTTCTATGTTTCTATGTTTCTATATCCAATTTGCCTCACATCTGTTGTCAGGAAATTGCTAGAGTCTATAATTAAGGATGGCGTGTCTGAACATTTTGAGAATTTTCAGCTGTTAGAGAGAGCCAGCATGGATTTGTAAAGGGCAGGTCCTGCCTGACGAACCTGATTGTATTTTTTGAAGAGGTGACTAAAGTAATGGACAGGGGAATGTCTGTAGATGTATTTTGAATGGATTTCCAGAAGGCATTCGACAAGGTTCCTCATAAGAGACTTAAAGATGGTCACGATCACTGCATCTCTGAGATCTCCCGGCATGCTCTCCTCCCTCCAGATGAGAGAGATGAGATCATGTGTTTGCGCCAACAATGCCTCTCTGCCATACTTCAGTGCCTCAGCCGGGATTTCATCCGCTCCCATAGCCTTGTTGTTCTTAAGCTGTCTTATGGCTTTTTCTACCTAGTGCAGTGCTGGGGTTTTACTGAGGTGGTGACGAGTAGCATGCTGTGGGATGGAGTCGAGAACACTCGAGTTAAAGGGAGAGTCCCGATTGAGGAGATCTTCAACCTCTGTCGTCGAGCTACAGTACACGGATGACGCCTTTGTCTGCACACATACAGAGGCTGAACTCCAAGTCATAGTCAACATATTTACTGAGGATTTACTGTACGAAAGAATGGGCCTTACGCTGAACATCCGTAAGACAAAGGTCCTCCACCAACCTGTCCCCGCCACACAGCACTGACCCCCAATCATCAAGATCCACGGCTTGGATCTGGACAACGTGGACCATTTCCCATACCTCAGGAGTCTCTTATCAACAAGAGCAGACATTGACGACGAGATTCAACACTGCCTCCAGTGCGCCAGTGCAGCCTTTGGCCACCTGAGGAAAAGTCTTTTTGAAGACCAGGCCCTCAAATCTGCCACCAAGCTCATGGTCTACAGGGCTGTAGTAATACCCACCCTCCTGTATGGCTCAGAGACATGGACCATGTACAGTAGACACCGCAAGGCGCTGGAAAAATACCACCAATGATGTCTCCGCAAGATCCTGCACATCCCCTGGGAGGACAGACACACCAACATTACCATCCTTGACCAGGCCAACATTCCCAGCATTGAAGCACTGACCACACTTGATCAGCTCCGCTGGCAGGCCACATTGTTTGCATGCCAGACACGAGGTTCCCAAAGCAAGCGCTCTATTCGGAACTCCTTCATGGCAAACGAGCCAAAGGTTGGCAGAGGAAACATTACAAGGACAGCCTCAAAGTCTCCCTGATAAAGTGCAACATCCCCACTGACACCTGGGAGTCTCTGGCCAAAGACTGTCCTAAGTGGAGGAAGTGCATCCGGGAGGGCACTGAGCACCTCGAGTCTCATCGCCGAGAGCATGCAGAAATCAAGCGCAGGCAGTGGAAAGAGAGTGCGACAAACCAATCCCACCCACCCTTTCCCTCAAAGAATATTTGTCCCACCTGTGACCAGGACTGTGGTTCTCATATAGAACTGTTCAGCAACCTAAGGACTCATTTTTAGACTGGAAGCAAGTCTTCCTCGATTTCGAGGGACTGCCTATGATGATGATCATAAGAGACTTAACTAAAGTTGAAGCTCATGGAATTGAGGGCAAATGATTGACCTGGTTGGGAGATTGGCTGAGCGACAGGAGGCAGAGAATAGGGATAATAGGCAGGTACTCTAATTGGCAGGATGTGACTAGTGGTATCCCACAGGGATCTGTGTTGGGGCCTCAACTATTCACTATATTTATTAACAACTTAGATGACTGGATAGAGAGCCACATATACAAATTTGTTGTTGACACAAAGATAGGTGGCATTGTAATCAGTGTAGATGGAAGCATAAAATTACAAAGAGATATTGATAGATTAAGTGAATGGGCAAACCTGTGGCAAATGCATTTCAATATAAGCAAGTGTGAGGCCATCCACTTTGGACCTAAAAAGATCAGAGTACTTTCTAAATGGTGAAAAGCTAGAAGCAGTGGAGGTCTAAAGAGATTTAGGACCCCATGTACATAGAACTCTTTTGGGGGAAACGAAAACATTAAATCGTGGCCCCCTGATCTGGGGGACGCACCAAACATTTACAAGGCCCTTTTTTTCGTTTTTTGTATTTTTTTTTTTGTTTGTTTGTTTTTTTTAAAGTTTTTTTTTGGGCACTAAAATCATATTTTTTCTCCAAGTGCCCCCTATAAAAGGGGAGGGGGACACTAAAAACACCGGCAATTAAAACAAATTAAACTTTAAAACATAAAATCAAATTAAAATTTGGTTGCCGGGCGTGATGATGCACTCCAGTCCCTCCGGTGCCCACCTCTTGCGGAAGGCCGCGAGCGTACCGGTGGACACCGCGTGCTCCATCTCCAAGGACACCCTGGCGCGGATGTACGCGCGGAAGAGAGGCAGGCAGTCAGGTCGACCGCCCGCTGCCTGGACTGGCTGATGACACCCTTGGCCATGCCCAGGAGCAGTCCTATGAGGAGGCCCTCGGACCTACCCGCTCCCCTCCGCACAGGGTCCCCATGTACATAGATCATTAAAATGTCATGGATAGGTGCAAAAAATAATCAAAAAGGCTAATGGAATGCTGGCCTTTATATCTATAGAGCTAGAATACAAGGGGTTAGAAATCATGCTGCAGCTATACAGAGCCTTAGTTAGACCACACTATGTTCAGTTCTGGTCACCACACCTTAGGAAG
This sequence comes from Pristiophorus japonicus, assembly GCF_044704955.1. NCBI lineage: Eukaryota > Metazoa > Chordata > Chondrichthyes > Pristiophoridae > Pristiophorus > Pristiophorus japonicus. The sequence goes on from NC_091979.1 coordinate 287,028,949, forward strand.
GATATATTGGCCTTGGAGAGAGTGCAGTGTAGATTTACCAGAATGATACCTGGTCTTCAAGGGTTAAATTACGAGGAGAGATTACACCAACTATAGTTGTATTCCCTGGAATTTAGAAGATTAAAGGATGATTTGATCGAAGTTTTCAAGATTTTAAGGGGAACTGATAGGGTAGATAGAGAGAAAATATTTCCGCTGGTTGGGGGAATCTAGGACTAGGGGACATAGCCTAAAAATTAGAGCCAGGCCTTTCAAGAAACATTTTTACATGTAAAGGATGGTAGAAGTTTGGAACTCAGCTTGATGCTGGGTCAATATTAAATCTGAAATTGATAGATTTCTGTTAACCAAAGGTTTTAAGGGATATGTGGCAACGCGAGAGTTAGGTCACAGATCAGCCATGATCTCATTGAATGGCAGAACAGGCTCGAGGAGCTAAATGTCGAGGCGCTAAGTAGGAACTCCTGTTCCTATGTTCCTATGGCCCGACTTCACCCCTGCCTCAGCTAATCTGCTAGAACCATCCTCTCTCTCTCTCCTCCTTTAAGACGCCCTTAAAACCTTCCTCTCGTCACCTATCCTAAAATCTCCTTATGTGGCTTGGTATCAACTTTTATTGCCCCTGCCTCAGCCCATCTCCTCCTGGAACCATCATCCATGCCTTTGTTACCTCTAGACTGGACTATTCCAATGCTCTTCTGGCTGGCCTCCCAACTTCAGCCCTACAAAAACTTGAGCTTATCCAAAGCTCTGCTGCCCCTGTCCTAACTCGCACCAAGTCCTGTTCATCCATCACCCCAGTGTTTGCTGACTTACATTGGCTCCTGGTTAAGCAATGCCTTGATTTTAAAATTCTCATCCCTGTTTTCGAATCCCTCCATGGCCTCGCCCCTCCCTATCTCTGTAACTCCTCCAGCCCTACAACCCTCCAAGATTCTCCATGCTCCTCCAATTCTGGCCTCTTGCTTATCCCCTATTTTAATTACGCCACCATTGGCAGCCATGCCTTCAGTTGCCTAGGCCCTAAGGTCTGGAACTCCTTCCCTAAACCTCTCCGCCTCTCTCTCCTCCTTTAAGACACCCTTAAAACCTACCTCTAGTCACCTGTCCGAATATCTCCTTATGTGGCTCGGTGTCAACTTTTACTTGATAACACTCCTGTGAAGCACCTTGGGACATTTTACTACGTTAAAGGCACTATATAAATGCAAATTGTTGTTTATGGTTATCATCCATCTATCTTACAAAACACATGCACCTTCATCCACTTCTTGTATGTCATATTTCTAATGTCATGCTCTGACATCACTATTTCCTTTATTACACTCTGGTGTCACACTCTGTTAATTGGCTCAAAGTAAAACAAAACTAAGGAGATAAGGATAAACCAAGATAAAGAAAGAACTTGCATTTATATTGCACCTTTCACAACCACAAAACACTCCAAAACGCTTTACAGCCAATAAAGTGTAATCACTGTTGAAATGTGGGAGATGATTTGTGCACATCATCATCATCATCATAGGCAGTCCCTCAGAATCGAGGAAGACTTGCTTCCACTCTTAGCATGAGTTCTTAGGTGGCTGTACAGTCCAATATGAGAACCACAATCTCTGTCACAGGTGGGACAGACAGTGGTTGAGGGGAAGGGTGGGCAGGGAGCCTGGTTTGCCGCACGCTCCTTCCGCTGCCTGCACTTGATTTCTGCATGCTCTCGGCGACGATACTCGAGGAGCTCAGCGCCTTCCCGGATGCACTTCCTCCACTTAGGGGGGTCTTTGGCCAGAGACTCCCAGGTGTCAGTGAGGATGTTGCACTTTATCAGGGAAGCTTTGAGAGTGTCCTTGTAATGTTTCCTCTGCCCGCCTTTGGCTCGTTTGCCGTAGACGAGTTCCGAGAAGAGCGCTTGCTTTGGGAGTCTCGTGTCTGGCATGCGAACTATGTGGCCTGCCCAGCGGAGCTGATCAAGTGTGGTCAGTGCTTCAATGCTGGGGATGTTGGCCTGGTCGAGGACGCTAATGTTTGTGCGTCTGTCCTCCCAGGGGATTTGTAGGATCTTGCGAAGACATCGTTGGTGGTATTTCTCCAGCGACTTGAGGTGTCTACTGTATATGGTCCATGTCTCTGAGCCATACAGGAGGGCGGGTATTACTACGGCCCTGTAGAGCATGAGCTTGGTGACAGTTTTGAGGGACTGGTCTTCAAACACTCTTTTCCACATCAAGGTCCCATGAACAGTAATAAGATAAATGATCAGTAATCTGTTTTGGCGGTGGTTGATTGAGGGATAAATGTTGGTCAAGGCACCAGAACTCCCCCAGTTTCAGTGCTAACGGATCCAGAACACATAAGTCACCCAGACCCTCAGAACTCCCCTGGGACACCCTAGGTCCTCCAGTGAACCAAACCTCACAGTCTCAGGACTTATCCAGCTCTTTTGCTGGACAGTACAACACTTAAATACAGAGCTCTACTCTGGCTGCTGGCTTCCAGAGAAATACAATCCCAACTCCTTTGAAGTTATACAGAAACAAAAGCAATGGACTCCTGCATCTCATCATTACTTCACATCAACAGCCATTCATCAATATTGAATGGATAGCCAAACTTTGACAATGGCAAAGAAATGTGGGATTGAAAGCAATGGGTCCAGCCATTTCAACAAATTTACACCTTAGGCACCCCATTGTGCTTGTCTTAGAAACTAACACCTGGTATCTGGCCTGTCTGGTCTCTGAGCTTTTCTGTTGAGATGCACCCCGTACCTGCCTGTGAGATTTTAACCCCTTATGTGCTGATTCTATCCATAAAACATCCGAATCAGAAATTTAATACAGACAAAATGTACATTTTTGTAACAGCTGGGTACAGTGGACCAAGAAGGGAAAAAAAACAGGGTATCATCACAAATCTGCCTCTGAGATCTGGTATGGCCTCCAATATCAACAACTTGTATTTATATAGTGCCTTTAATATAGCAGAACACCCCAAGGCACTTCACAGAATTAGTATAAGACAAAAATTTGACACAGAGCCACATAAGGAGAAATTAGGGCAGATGAGCAAATGCTTGATCAAAAAGGTAGGTTTTAAGAAGCATCTTAAAAGAGGAAAGAGAGGTCGAGATGCAGAGAGGTTTAGACAGGGAGTTCCAGAGCTTTGGGCCTAAGCAACTGAAGGCACAGACACGGATGGTTGAGCAATTATAATCAGTGATGCTCAAGAGGGCAGTGTTAGAGGAGTGCAGATGTCTTGGGGGGTTGTGGGGCTGGAGGAGATTGGATCCTAATGCAGGATCTGCAGAGCTTGTTCCTCATCAGAGTTTCCTACATTACAACATGAACACTTCAAAAAAGTACTTCATTGGCTGTAAAGTGCTTTGCGATGTCCAATGGTCGTGAAAGACACCATATAAATGTAAGTCTTTCTTTAAGGGGTAGAGGTTTGTAATATGTCCTTACTATACAGTATAAATGCAGACGAGGCCCATACTTGAGAGAAGGTCACTCTGTGACCAGTAACCTTTATTAGCTAGCACTCAAGTGATGAAGGTGGGTGGAGCTTCCCCTTTTATACCTGAAAGTCCAGGCTAGGAGTGTCTCCCACAAGTTCACTACCGAGTGGTCATTGTTCTCACAGTGTACAACTTAGGTCAGTTTATACATGGGTTACAATGATGGTTGAATACATGACAGTTTGGGGTAGGGTTGTTCAACTCTGGTTTGACTTGTTGATGGAGGTTTCACCACATGACCTCTCGCCTCCAACTGCACCGCCCAGTCAAACAGCCCAATTTTCTCATCTCTAATAAATGAAGGGACTGACTATTTGTACTGTCGAGTTCCTGCCCATGATGCCTCCCACATGAACCGGAAGTGCTGGAATGGAAGTGTGGTCCCGAACCGGAAGTAGAACCCTGCAATCAGTCCGACCACATTCTGCGAGCCTCCAAGTGAGGGAGGAGGAGAGAGAGATCCTGCAGTGGGGGCGGGGGGTCGGGGGGTGGTTGTGGAGAGAGAGATGGCCAGGCGGGGAGAGAGATCCGGGGCGGGGAGGAAGACAGAGAGAGATCCTGGGGGGGAGAGAGGTGGCCGGGTGGGGGAGAGATCGGTGGGGGGGTGGAGAGGTGGCCGGGGGAGGGGAGAGAAACGGCCGGGCGGGGAGAGAGACGGCCGGACTGGGGAGAGAGGGAGAGAGAGAGAGAGATCCTGGGGGGTGGGGGGGAGAGAGGCGGCCGGACTGGGGAGAGAGGGAGAGAGAGAGAGAGATCCTGGGGGGTGGGGGGGAGAGAGGCGGCCAGGCGGGAAATGAGAGAGAGAGAGAGAGAGAGAGATCCTGGGGGGTGGGGGGGAGAGAGGCGGCCAGGCGGGAAATGAGAGAGAGAGAGAGAGGGATCCTGGGGGGCGGAGAAAGATGGGTGGGGGAGAGAGACGGCCATGTGGGGAGAGAGGCGGCCGGACCGGGGAGAGAGAGAGAGAGAGAGAAAGGTTCTGGCGGGGGGGAGGGGGGGCGGCGGTGGGTGAGGCGGGGGAGAGAGATGGCCGGGCGGGGAGAGACAGCTGCAGGGGGAGAAAGAGAGAGATCCTGGGGGGGAAAGGCGACCGGGGGGGGGAGAGAGAGAGAGAGATCCTCAGGGGGGGGGGGGAGAGAGAGAGAGATCCTCGGGGGGCGGGGGGAGAGAGGCGGCCGAGTGGGGAGAGAGATCCGGGGCGGTGGGGGGAGAGGGAGGCGGCCGGGGGCGGGGGAGAGTGAGAGAGTTCCTGGGGGGGTGGGGAGAGAGAGATGGCCGGGTGGGGAGAGACAGCTGCAGGGGGAGAAAGAGAGAGATCCTGGGGGGGAAAGGCGGCCGCGGGGGGGGGAGAGAGAGAGATCCTCGGGGGGGAAAGAGGCGGCCGAGTGGGGAGAAAGATCTGGGGGGGGGCGGGGAGGGAGGCGGCCGGGGGCGGGGAAGAGTGAGAGAGATGGCCGGGCGGGTAGAGAGATGGTCGGGAGGAGAGAGAGAGTGAGAGAGGGACCCTGGGGAGGAGAGGTGGCCGGGGGGAGAGAGATCCGGTGGGAGAGAGAGAAGGGCCTGAGAGAAAGAAAGAGCTCAGCCATAAGCTGCTGAGTCGCGGTGGCGGCAGTCGGCAGGGGTGGGGGAGAGAGAGAGCCTGGGGGAGAGAGAGCTTGGGGGATGGAGAGAGAGAGCTTGGGGGGGGGAGAGAGATGAGCTTGGTGGAGAGAGAGAGGACCTGGAGGGGAGAGAGACTGAGGGAGCGAGAGAGCTTGGCGGGGGGCGGTGCGGGGGGAGGCGGGTGCAGGGGGCCGAGAGAGAGAGAGAGCCCCACAGGAGGGAAGGGAGCTTGGGGGGGCAGAGAGAACGCCTGGAGGGGGGAGAGACTGGGGGAGCGAGAGAACTTGGCCGGGGGGGGAGGGGGAGGGAGGAGGGAGGTAGAGAGAGAGAGAGAGCTGAGCCGTAAGCCGTTGAGCCAGGACGGTCAGCAGGGTGGGGAGAGAGAGAGAGAGCCTGGAGGGGAGAGAGATTAGGAGAGCGAGAGAGCTTGGGGGGTGGGGAGAGCGAGCTTGGAGGGGAGAGAGGCTGGGGGAGAGAGAGAGAGTGCTTGGGGGGGGTGGGGGCGGTGGGGATGCAGCGAGAGTTTTGCGGGGGAGTGAGCCTGGGGGCGGTGGGGGGGGCGACGGGGGGGGGGGTGGCAGTGAGAGACACGGGTTGGGGGATCAGAGGGAAGAGAGATTCTTCCAATGCATAAGTCAAGACACTGTCACTATTCACTTCATACCCAATAAACCTGCCAACAATTCGCACACAATGCCCCATCTATGACAGGGGGAGGAGGGGTCATGCACTTGCACTGGCGGGGCAAGGGGCTTTGGCTGGTGGGGAGGGGTGGACTTGCACTGGGGTAAGGGACTTTGGCTGGCACTTGGTGACTTCTGGGGAGATCTATCCGCTGTGGCTTCCAGAAGTCAAAGTGGATCAAGTTACAATTTGCGAAGTCAGTGAGAACTTGGGTTGGGCGGTTCCAGTTACACATTCCAGAGAAACTTCAGGGTGTGGCTTATCCTCCAAGGGGACCAATCAGAGACAAGGGGCGGACATTTTTACAGTACAAATAAATGTGTCCATAAACGAAAGGATTCATAGAAAATGAAAAAGCACATTTTTTTCAATGCCACTATCATTTTTCTCCCGGTTTGATCGCAGGAGTGTCCTGGAGATTAATCTTTAATTCCTGGAGACTCCCACTCCAGGGACCTAAGCACATAAATCTAGGCTGACACTCTAGTGCAGTGCTGAGAGAGTGAAAAGCGAGGCCCCGTCTGCTCTCTCAGGGGGACGTAAAAGATCCCTTGGCACTATTTTGAAGAAGAGCAGGGGAGTTATCTCCGGTATCCTCACCAATATTTATCCCTCAATCAACATAACAAAAAAACAGATTATCTGTTCATTATCACATTGCTGTTTGTGGGAGCTTGCTGTGCACAAATTGGCTGCTGCGTTTCCCACATTACAACAGTGACTACACTTCAAAGGGACTTAATTGCCTGTAAAGGACTTTGAGACGTCCAGTGGTCGTGAAAGGCGCGATATAAATGCAAGTCTTTTTTTTCTTTTCCAGGACAACCATCGAGGGTTGGGAACTCTAGTTTACGGGGGCGGGGGGAGTTGGGGGGGGGGGAGGCGCGGGGGGCTCTGCTACTTATTCCTGTCCTGTCTCTGCTGTTTTGAGCTTTCTTGTGCTGTAAACATGAGAATTATCTTTACTTACAATGAGATACAGTAAAATGCTGATGTCACTTTGCATCCCTTAATGGATGTGCAAACAGGTGCGTGCACTAAGCAATTAGATTCCATGTAAGGCTTTTAGTTGGATGATTGTGTGTAAGGTTGTGAGTGATGGAACACTTTCAGGTGAAGGCTGGGTGTGTAAAGAGCACCATGCTGCCGCCTGGGCTTTGATGGTAAATAAGTCAAGCATTTTAAAACTGTGTGAGGGGAAGTCACTGTAAGTGGTTGACCTACTTAGTATTGGTGTTCTGGTAAGGTGCAGCTGGCTCCTCTTACCTTGCCTGCTTTGATCAGGTAATTGAACTTTTTGGCCTTGCTGCTCTCCTTGTGGGCCTGTGTCTCTTCATGCCAACAGTGCCTGTCTCCTCTGTTTGACTTCATGCAGAGGCACCTCTGCACCTGGAGGCTCTGGGCTTTCCATTAGGCTTGCAGGCCTCACAGATATTTTCAAAGTTGGTGTGTTTGTGTTGTGCTCCCTTTAAGCTGCTGCAGGGCTTTCAATCTGCAGCAGCACATTAAATTTTGCACCCAAATAGTGAGCTCCAAGAAACTGGCTTTCCTAAAGCTGGGAGTTTGCTGTCATTATATTAGTTTGTCTGACCCCAGAAATGGCAAAGGGATCAGACTACTTTTCATTGGTTGCGTAAATTATGTCCAAGTGGAAAATCCAGACCAGAGAGTGAGCATGCTTGCTTATTTGAATTTCATACCTACCGGTTGAGGGCAAAGATGTAATCTCAGGTCGAGTCCTTAACTACCAGAGAAGTTACGGAAAAAACAAAGAAAGCTGCAGCCACCATCAGAGCTTCAGTGTAATGGACAATCAGGTGGATGGGCAAAGGATTCCTGATTTGTTGTGGTCACTGCACCAGTTCAGTTGTGAAGGCAGGTGTTAGGGGTGTGGTATAAGTGGATAAGTTGCCCCCGTCTGCAGATTGTACATGGGGTTGTATAGTTCTCTATTAATTGTGTAATTCTGTGTATGTTGTGTAGTTTGCAGAATAATATTGTTGTATAGTTTTGCGTCATAGTGTGGTGATGTGAGATTTGCGGTTGAGCACAAGGACCTTGAAGTGGTGTGGGTCAGGGAATGAAAAAGGAACCTAAATGTTTAGGAGCAGTTCCCAGGACATTGGAACAAGTTCTCGGCCAGGGTGAAGCGGTTCAGATGGATAGGCATCCCCTAAACTGTATCAATGTCCTGGTAGAGAGGGTAAATAGGGAGGATTTAACCTGATAAGGCAGGAGGGAAGAGGTAAACAAAACAAAACAAAACAAAACTCAAGACTCAACAGCTTCCACATATTGTGTTAATAATGCAACCGGATGAAGAGTGTTGTTTTACAATAGCACAAGTCAAATGTGTGTCAACATTCTCCTATACATTGATTTCTGAAACACTAGTACCAATGGTGTAGCCTTGGAAATGCACTGCTAGAACTATTGCCCCTCAGGTGCTGCACACATGAGCTGACCTTGTCCAATAATGCATGGTCAGCTCATTTTGGACATTTTTCTGGTGCTCACAGCACGTTGTTCATGTTGCACTGGGAGCCCTAGGATGCTGAGGCTGGAATTTCAATAGTTGCTGGCTGCCTGTACAGCGCTGACAGTTTTTTTCCCCCTGAGCAGCAGGTAAAAAAAGGGATAAGGTCCTACGAGACGAATTTAAGGAGCTAGGAGTTAAATTAAAAAGTAGGACCACAAAAGTAGTAATCTCGGGATTGCTACCAGTGCCACGTGCTAGTCAGAGTAGGAATCGCAGGATAGCACAGATGAATACGTGGCTTGAGCAGTGGTGCAGCAGGGAGGGATTCAAATTCGTGGGGCATTGGAACAGGTTCTGGGGGAGGTGGGACCAGTACAAACCGGACGGTCTGCACTTGGGCAGGAACGGAACCAATGTCCCAGGGGGAGTGTTTGCTAGTGCTGTTGGGGAGGAGTTAAACTAATATGGCAGGGGGATGGGAACCAATACAGGGAGACAGAGGGAAACAAAAAGGAGACAAAAACAAAAGAGAGAAAAGAGATGAGTAAAAGTGGAGGGCAGAGAAACCAAAGGCGAGAAACAAAAAGGGCCACTTAATATAAAAGGGCTGCAGGAGGCGTAAAAACTAAAAATCATGGTTTAAAAACTAGGATGAAAACACTCTACCTAAATGCACGCAGCATTAGAAATAAAGTAAATGAGTTGACGGCACAAATCATTACAAATGGGTATGATTTGGTGGCCATTACAGAGACATGGTTGCAAGGTGGCCAGGACTGGGAATTAAACGTACAGGGGTATCTGACAATTCGGAAAGATAGGCAGGAAGGGAAGGGAGGTGGGGTAGCTCTCTTAATAAGGGATGATATCAGGGCAGTTGTGAGGGATGATATTGGCTCCAATGAACAAAATGTTGAATCATTGTGGGTGGAGATTAGAGATAGTAAGGGGAAAAAGTCACTGGTCGGCGTAGTTTATAGGCCCCCAAATAATAACTTCATGGTGGGGCGGGCAATAATCAGGGGAATAATGGAGGCATGTGAAAAAGGAACGGCAGTAGTTATGGGGGATTTTAACCTACATATCGATTGGTCAAATCAAATCGCAGGGGGTAGCCTGGAGGAGGAATTCATAGAATGCATACGGGATTGTTTCTTAGAACAGGGAGCAAGCCATTTTGGATCTGGTCCTGTGTAACGAGACAGGAAAAATAAACGATCTCCTCGTAAAAGATCCTCTCGGAATGAGTGATCACAATATGGTTGAATTTGTAATACAGATTGAGGATGAGGAAGTTGTGTCAGAAATGAGCTTACTATGCTTAAACAAAGGGGACTACAGTGGGATGAGGGCAGAGTTGGCTAAAGTAGACTGGAAACAAGGACTAAACAGTGGCACAATTGAGGAACAGTGGAGGACTTTTAAGGAGCTCTTTCATAATGCGCAACAAAAATATATTCCAGTGAAAAAGAAGGGCGGCAAGAGAAGTGATAACCAGCCGTGGATAACCAAGGAAATAAAGGAAAGTATCAAATCAAAGACCAATGCATATAAGGTGGCCAAGGTTAGTGGGAAACTAGAGGATTGGGAAGATTTTAAGCAACAGCAAAGAATGATTAAAAAAGCAATAAAGAAAGGGAAGATAGATTACGAAGGTAAACTTGCGCAAAACATAAAAACAGATAGTAAAAGCTTTTACAGATATATAAAACGGAAAAGAGTGACTAAAGTAAATGTTGGTCCCTTCGAAGATGAAAAGGGGGTTTTAATAATGGGAAATGTGGAAATGGCTGAGACCTTAAACAATTATTTTGCTTCCGTCTTCACAGTGGAAGACACAAAAACCATGCCAAAAATTGCTGGTCATAGGAATGTGGGAAGGGAGGACCTTGAGATGATCACTATCACTAGGGAGGTAGTGCTGGACAGACTAATGGGACTGAAGGTAGACAAGTCCCCTGGTCCTGATGAAATGCATCCCAGGGTATTAAAAGAGATAGCGGAAGTTATAGCAGATGCATTTGTTATAATCTACCAAAATTCTCTGGACTCTGGGGAGGTACCAGCAGATTGGAGAGCAGCTAATGTAACGCCTATGTTTAAAAAAGGGGGCAGGCAAAAGGCAGGTAACTATAGGCCGGTTAGTTTAACATCTGTAGTGGGGAAAATGCTTGAAACTATCATTAAGGAAGAAATAGCGGGACATCTGGATAGGAATAGTGCAATCAAGCAGACGCAGCATGGATTCATGAAGGGGAAATCATGTTTAACTAACTTACTGGAATTCTTTGAGGATATAACGAGCATGGTGGATAGAGGTGTACCGATGGATGTGGTGTATTTAGATTTCCAAAAGGCATTCAATAAGGTGCCACACAAAAGGTTACTGCAGAAGATAAAGGTACGCGGAGTCAGAGGAAATGTATTAGCATGGATAGAGAATTGGCTGGCGAACAGAAAGCAGAAAGTCGGGATAAATGGGTCCTTTTCCGGTTGGAAATCAGTGGTTAGTGGTGTGCCACAAGGATCAGTGCTGGGACCACAACTGTTTACAATATACATAGATGACCTAGAGGAGGGGACAGAGTGTAGTGTAACAAAATTTGTAGATAACACTAAGATTAGTGGGAAAGCGGGTTGTGTAGAGGACTCAGAGAGGCTGCAAGGAGATTTGGATAGGTTAAGCGAATGGGCTAAGGTTTGGCAGATGGAATACAATGTCGGAAAGTGTGAGGTCATCCACCTTGGGGGAAAAAACAGTAAAAGGGAATATTATTTGAATGGGGAGAAATTACAACATGCTGTGGTGCAGAGGGACCTGGGGGTCCTTGTGCATGAATCCCAAAAGGTTAGTTTGCAGGTGCAGCAGGTAATCAGGAAGGCAAATGGAATGTTGGTCTTCATAGCGAAAGGGATGGAGTACAAAAGCAGGGAGGTGTTGCTGCAACTGTATAAGGTATTGGTAAGGCCGCACCTGGAGTACTGCGTGCAGTTTTGGTCACCTTACTTAAGGAAGGATATACTAGCTTTGGAAGGGGTACAGAGACGATTCACTAGGCTGATTCCAGAAATGAGGGGGTTACCTTATGATGATAGATTGAGTAGACTGGGTCTTTACTCCTTGGAGTTCAGAAGGATGAGGGGTGATCTTATAGAAACATTTAAAATAATGAAAGGGATAGACAAGATAGAGGCGGAGAGGTTGTTTCCACTGGTAGGGGAGACTAGAACTAGGGGGCACAGCCTCAAAATACGGGGGAGCCAATTTAAAATGAGTTGCACTGTTTTTCTTTTCTGGTGTATCTTTTTAGTTGCCAATATGACCATTTAATTTGTGCCAGTGTAAGTGAGTTAGTTAGGTTTTTTGTGAGGTCAGTTTTTATTTCAAAAGGGGGCGTTCCCAGCCACTTACACCATTTATGCCAATTTGGCCAGAAAAAAGTTGTATTAAACTCAGTTAGGGCAACATATGTGTCCACTTTTGTCTACACAGAAAGACCTTACTTACAGTTAAGGAATCGGTGCAAGTAACAACATTTCAATCACCACCAAGCACCAAACAAAGCACAAGCAGTAATAACCATTCAATAAAAAATAAAGAAGTGAAGTAAAGAATTAAATGAACAAATAAAAGTACTGAATCAAATCCTAACTTAAACTGAACTATACAGTGGCTGGCCATGCGGGAGTCCATTCGGCCAGGGCAAGATGCGGGACACCAGCAAGCCCTTCGGCCAGGGCAAGAATCGGAGAACGCGGCATATCAGGGCTGTAGGAGGGAGGAGTATCAATGGAGAGCGTGGCAGGCTGGTGGGGTGCGGGGCGGGGGGAGAAGAGTATCAACGGAGAATGTGGCAAGCTGGTGGGGGGCGGGGGGGAGGAGTATTGCCCCACTGAGCATGTGCGAACGCTGCAACGTGCATGCGTGTGCTGCCGACACTTTCACAGGCACTCCGATCAGGCCCCGCCCCCCTGCCGGCTCTGTGCGGCCAGCACGGACCTAGCTCCGCCCCTCTCTCTGCATTCTGCGCCACGACACCTCGACAGGTGGCCTGAGAATCGGCCATAATTGCAAGTCTTTTTTTTGCCACTGCTTTTGCTCTACAATGTCGGCGGGAGGCTCGGAGGTGCGCCGTTTTAACTTTGTGGCGAAATTTGGGCCCATAGTCGCAGAATAAGGGGCTGCCCATTTAAAACTGAGATGAGGAGGAATTTCTTCTCTGAGGGTTGTAAATCTGTGGAATTCTCTGCCCCAAAGAGCTGTGGAGGCTAGGTCATTGAATATGTTTGTGGAATCTATATGGGTAGAGCTGCAGAACACCAAAGGGCAAAAAACGTTCGTGGGAGTTGTGTACAGACCTCCAAACAGTAGTAGTGATGTTGGGGAGGGCATCAAACAGGAAATTAGGGGTGCGTGCAATAAAGGTGCAGCAGTTATAATGGGTGACTTTAATATGCACATAGATTGGGCTAACCAAACTGGAAGCAATACGGTGGAGGAGGATTTTCTGGAGTGCATAAGGGATGGTTTTTTAGACCAATATGTCGAGGAACCAACTAGGGGGGAGGCCATCTTAGACTGGGTGTTGTGTAATGAGAAAGGATTAATTAGCAATCTCGTTGTGCGAGGCCCCTTGGGGAAGAGTGACCATAATATGGTGGAATTCTGCATTAGGATGGAGAATGAAACAGTTAATTCAGAGACCATGGTCCAGAACTTAAAGAAGGCTAACTTTGAAGGTATGAGGCGTGAATTGGCTGAGATGGATTGGCGAATGATACTTAAGGGGTTGACTGTGGATGGGCAATGGCAGACATTTAGAGACCGCATGGATGAACTACAACAATTGTACATTCCTGTCTGGCATAGAAATAAAAAAGGGAAGGTGGCTCAACCGTGGCTATCAAGGGAAATCAGGGATAGTATTAAAGCCAAGGAAGTGGCATACAAATTGGCCAGAAATAGCAGCGAACCTGGGGACTGGGAGAAATTTAGAACTCAGCAGAGGAGGACAAAGGGTTTGATTAGGGCAGGGAAAATGGAGTATGAGAAGAAGCTTGCAGGGAACATTAAGACGGATTGCAAAAGTTTCTATAGATATGTAAAGAGAAAAAGGTTAGTAAAGACAAATGTAGGTCCCCTGCAGTCAGAATCAGGGGAAGTCATAACGGGGAACAAAGAAATGGCGGACCAATTGAACAAGTACTTTGGTTCGGTATTCACGAAGGAGGACACGAACAACCTTCCGGTTATAAAAGGGGTCGGGGGGTCTAGTAAGGAGGAGGAACTGAGGGAAATCCTTATTAGCCGGGAAATTGTGTTGGGGAAATTGATGGGATTGAAGGCCGATAAATCCCCAGGGCCTGATGGACTGCATCCCAGAGTACTTAAGGAGGTGGCCTTGGAAATAGTGGATGCGTTGACAGTCATTTTCCAACATTCCATTGACTCTGGATCAGTTCCTATGGAGTGGAGGGTAGCCAATGTAACCCCACTTTTTAAAAAAGGAGGGAGAGAGAAAACAGGGAATTATAGACCGGTCAGCCTGACATCGGTAGTGGGTAAAATGATGGAATCAATTATTAAGGATGTCATAGCAGCGCATTTGGAAAGAGGTGACATGATAGGTCCAAGTCAGCATGGATTTGTGAAAGGGAAATCATGCTTGACAAATCTTCTGGAATTTTTTGAGGATGTTTCCAGTAGAGTGGATAAGGGAGAACCAGTTGATGTGGTATATTTGGACTTTCAGAAGGCGTTCGACAAGGTCCCACACAAGAGATTGATGTGCAAAGTTAGAGCACATGGGATTGGGGGTAGTGTACTGACATGGATTGAGAACTGGTTGTCAGACAGGAAGCAAAGAGTAGGAGTAAATGGGTACTTTTCAGAATGGCAGGCAGTGACTAGTGGGGTACCGCAAGGTTCTGTGCTGGGGCCCCAGCTGTTTACACTGTACATTAATGATTTAGATGAGGGGATTAAATGTAGTATCTCCAAATTTGCGGATGACACTAAGTTGGGTGGCAGTGTGAGCTGCGAGGAGGATGCTGTGAGGCTGCAGAGCGACTTGGATAGGTTAGGTGAGTGGGCAAATGCATGGCAGATGAAGTATAATGTGGATAAATGTGAGGTTATCCACTTTGGTGGTAAAAACAGAGAGACAGACTATTATCTGAATGGTGACAGATTAGGAAAAGGGGAGGTGCAAAGAGACCTGGGTGTCATGGTACATCAGTCATTGAAGGTTGGCATGCAGGTGCAGCAGGCGGTTAAGAAAGCAAATGGCATGTTGGCCTTCATAGCAAGGGGATTTGAGTACAGGGGCAGGGAGGTGTTGCTACAGTTGTACAGGGCATTGGTGAGGCCACACCTGGAGTATTGTGTACAGTTTTGGTCTCCTAACCTGAGGAAGGACATTCTTGCTATTGAGGGAGTGCAGCGAAGGTTCACCAGACTGATTCCCGGGATGGCGGGACTGACCTATCAAGAAAGACTGGATCAACTGGGCTTGTATTCACTGGAGTTCAGAAGAATGAGAGGGGACCTCATAGAAACATATAAAATTCTGACGGGGTTAGACAGGTTAGATGCAGGAAGAATGTTCCCAATGTTGGGGAAGTCCAGAACCAGGGGTCACAGTCTAAGGATAAGGGGTAAGCCATTTAGGACCGAGATGCGGAGGAACTTCTTCACCCAGAGAGTGGTGAACCTGTGGAATTCTCTACCACAGAAAGTTGTTGAGGCCAATTCACTAAATATATTCAAAAAGGAGTTAGATGAGGTCCTTACTGCTAGGGGGATCAAGGGGTATGGCGAGAAAGCAGGAATGGGGTACTGAAGTTGAATGTTCAGCCATGAACTCATTGAATGGCGGTGCAGGCTAGAAGGGCCGAATGGCCTACTCCTGCACCTATTTTCTATGTTTCTATGTTTCTATGTTTCTATGTTTAAGGCGAAGATAGACAGATTTTTGAGCGATAAGGAAGTAAAGGGTTATGGGGAGCGGGCAGTGAAGTGGAGCTGAGTCCATGATCAGATCAGCCATGATCTTGTTAAATGGCAGAGCAGGCTCTAGGAGCCAGGTGGCCTACTCCTGCTCCTATTTCTTATGTTCTTATAGTGTGGGCTGGAGTTACATTTGGCCAGACCAAGCAGGGGTAGCAAGCACCCTTCCCTGAATGACATAGTGAACCAGTTGGATTTTGTGGGGCTGCTCCACAAATGACCAGACTTATTGCATTCAATTTCACAATCTGCCATGGTGGGGTTTGAACACGCGACTTCTGGGTTTGTGGTCCAGTACCATAATCATCATACCTGCACAAAGCATACATACAACAACAACACAACAACTTTTATTTATATAGTGCCTTTAATATAGCAAAACGTCCCAAGGTGCTTCACAAGAGCGTTATCAAACAAAATTTAACACCGAGCTACATAAGGTGATATTAGGGCATATGATCAAAAATATGGTCAAAAAGGTAGGTTTTAAGGAGCATCTTAAAGGAGGAAAGAGAGGTAGGGCATTCCAGAGTTTAGGGCCTTGGCAGCTGAAGGCTCGGCTGCCAAAGATGGAGCGATTAAACTGTGTAATAGAGACCAAAAGTGGAGGAGCACAGACATCTCGGAGGGTTGTAGGCAATGCTCCCTGTAGGCTGCGCTTTGTTCTGCGCGGCCTGTTTCTTTTAATGTGTGGTCCCTTTAAATTTCTGCGCTTGTGAGGTATTTACAATGGAAAAGTCAGTGAGCGGCCTGCACAGGACCTTTGAGATTACTGCGCGGCCAGGCACCTTAGCAGGGACATTATTTGTAGGGCTGGTGGAGGTTAAAGAGATAGGGATGAGTGAGGCCATAGAAGGATTTGAATATTAGGATAAGAATTTTAAAATAGAGGCATTGCTCAATGTTGTTCATTCAGAATGATAATCCTAATGTAAAGCAGGGAGACAAAAGTGAAATTATGGCAGGTGTTTTAGTGCTGACCAGTTATTATACTATCATATCACTCTAATTGTTCCAATGAAGATTAGAACCTTGAATGGTCCTGTTGTACTAGACTATTTGCAAAAGGAGCAGTGTGCTGTACAACAGAATCTTAATTTGCATATAGTAAATGAGCCTTCCTGCTTAAAATTTCTAATTTAATATTATAAGACTCCTGAGATTGTCTAAGTATTTGATATTTTTCCATCATGTTTAAGAGTACTGATTGAGGATGTCAGTAGTGGTTTGGAATATACCAGTTTGGCAAAAAACACAAATATTGTTTAAAATATGTAGGGCACGGTAGTATAGTGGTTATGTTACTGGATTAGTAACCCAGAGGCCTGGACTAATAATCGTGGAGGTTATGAATTGTGAGTTCAAATCCCACCATTCCAATTGGGGAATTTAAATTTAGTTAATTAAATAAATCTGGACTAAATCAGTATTGGTGACCAGATTATCTTAACCCACCTAGTTCACTAATGCCCTTTAAGGAAAGAAACCTACCATTCCTTACCCAGTTTGACCTATATGTTGACTCTGAACTGCCCTCTGAAATGATGTAGCAAGCCATTCAGTTCTATCAAACCGCCACGACAAAGCATAATAAGAATAAAACTGGACAGAGCACCTCTGCATCGACATAGGCATCGGGTTTGGACAGAACAAAGGCACATGAAACCGTGCAATGAACCATGGACCCTGCTAAATCCTCCCCACTAACATCTGGGGACATGCCAAAATTGGGACAGCTAGCCCACAGATTAGTCAAGCAACAACTTGACATAGTCACACTCACAGAATCATACCTTTCAGCTAACGTCCCAGATTCCTCCATCACCATCTCTGGATATGTCACTTTGTGAAATGTCCTAAGACATTTTGCCATATTAAAAACACCATTTAAGTAAATGTTCCTGCTGTGTATAATCACCCTCTGTCAGAGATAATTACAGTCAGGAACACATTCAAGAAGTCTCTTTACACCACTTTACAAAAGCGTTCGATATATGGAGAGTTTCCCCATTGTTATGCATCCTATGTATAATCCATCATTTCATCTATCCAGTCATGTGTCAAATTGTGACATTGCTTGGGACAAATAGGATAGCAAGCTTGTGCACTGATTGGTTCACTGTGAACAAACAGCTGGGAAGGGGGTGGAATTGGGAGTTAGTGGGTGGGGAGTTTTTGACAAGATCTAAATAGAATGGCTTCAAACGAGGTGATCGTAAGCTTGAGAAATGTTATGTTTTATCTGTGATTTGATGTCACGCAAGCAGTAAGACAGCACAATAACATTTATGCAGTGGGGGGTGGTGGTGAGGTAAAGCTGGGAAATATTGGCATATGTGTGGAAGCTGACCCCATGCTTTTGGATAATATTATGAAAGGACAATGTGTGGATCACAAATGAGAGGGGCCAAGGATGGAAGATATGGTGAGTGTATAGAAGGGGATGCCATTCCAAATATGTTGGAATAGATCAAAGTGAAACCATGACAGGACAGTTCCATGCAAATGGACCATTGAGGAGAGGTGGTGGAGGAAAAGGTGGAGTGTGCCAGTCAAAGTCACACAGGATGTTATTGCCAAACGCAAACCACATACAATAAACAACATTCTTTTATTGAACTTTTTGTGCATCAACAAATGTAACATATTAATTGAAGTTTCAGTGGCGAGTAACAAAAATTAAGCAAGTAATATATTGTTTTTAAGTGTCCAGCACACACTACTGCAGGCGGAACTGCTGAAGCTAAGCAGGTATAAATCTTGGTTTAGAATCCAACATGAAAGTGTAATGTTCCTGATTGGGAGCACAACAACTGCCTGGGCATTTATTAAGTAGTTTTTAAAGGTAATTACAGCGGAGTATTTTTTTAAATGAATACTGAAGGATTGGGCCATATCCTGGTATGTTGCTGCCACCATCAAGATCCTGGGGGGGTCACCATTGGCCAGAAACTTAACTGGACCAGCCACACAAATATTTAGAATCTGGGTATTCTGCGGCAAGTGCCTCATCTCCTGACTCCCCAGAGCCTTTCTGCCATCTACAAGGCACAAGTCAGAACTGTGATAGAAGACTCTCCATTTGCCTGGATGAGTGCAGCTCCAACAACACTCAAGAAACATAGAAAACATAGAAAATAGGTGCAGGAGTAGGCCATTCGGCCCTTCTAACCTGCACCGCCATTCAATGAGTTCATGGCTGAACATTCAACTTCAGTACCCCATTCCTGCTTTCTCACCATACCCTTTGATCCCCCTAGTAGTAAGAACCTCATCTAACTCCTTTTTGAATATATTTAGTGAATTGGCCTCAACAACTTTCTGTGGTAGAAGCTCGACACCATCCAGGACAAAGCAGCCCACTTGACTGGCATCCCATCCACCACCTTAAACATTCACTCACGCCATCACCGGCGCACCGTGGCTGCAGTGTGCACCATCTAACAAGATGCACTGCAGCAACTCAACAAGGCTTCTTCGACAGCACCTCCCAAAGCCGCAACCTCTACCATCTAAAAAGACAAGTGCAGCAGGCGCATAGGAACACCACCACTTCCAAGTTCCCCACCAATCACACACCATCCTGACTTGGAAATACATTGCCGTTCCTTCATCGTCGCTGGGACAATATCCTGGAACTTTCTACCTAACAACACTGTGGGAGTACCTTCACCACATGGACTGCAGCGCTTCAAGAAGGCTGCTCACCACCACCTTTTCAAGGGAAATTAGGGATGGGCAATAAACAGGGATATCCACATCCCATGAATGAATAAAAAAAGAGGAAGAGGAATGTTTTCAAAGAATTGCACCATTGCAAATTAATCGCATTTTAGCTTTGCTTTTTTTTCTCTTTGGACCGTTTAGAAGTTTAAGAAATTTATTTTGGCAAAAAATTATCAAAACAACAACGTTGGCAATGGTAAATTAATTCGCTTGCAAAGTGAGCAAAATATGCTGGTGGGATCACGGCTGGCAATTATGAGTGACATGTACTGGAGCCACAAGAGGACGCTGTCTCGTGCTTCCGCAATTCATCGTTTGCAGCGCCTTATTAGTCATCTTGCTCATTAGGCCACTGTGGGGCGTTTGGTGCTGGAAGCTTTAAAGACTTCAAATGGTGTACCTTCAGGAAACCGGCTACGTGTAGTGTTCAGTCGGTGAATTCTCAGGTATTATTTATTGCTCTTTTTACGGGAAGGTGCTATTAGCTTTTAGATGTGTTCTAATGTGTTGTTTCAAAGTAAAATCTCTTGTATTTCCTCTTTCTGATTTGTTGAAGGTACATCTATATCTCAGTCTCAAAATGACCAGTTTAAAGTTTCTTGTTAATTGTAATGACTTGGTTTATGTGCTTCGTAGGCCAACAGTGTGGATTTATTGACTTGTTCTAAAATAAATGAGTAATTGAAGCCTATCCCTATAGGATTGAGGTAGGAGATACATGCATTGTACTTGCACAATTTATTTAAAAAAAATATCTAAAGGGGTACCTTAAAATCATGTTGGTGGTTGACTATGCACGATTGTTTAACCCTGCTTGCAGTATTCAATAGGCCTGTGACCTATGCAATAACCACTTTTTTACTGAGGACGAGATATTTTACAGTATTTATTGAAGATCTTGGAACACTAATGGTTATAACCCATAATTGAAAGGTATCTGCTCAAATAGTCAAACGCTAGCAGCTGTCTAGAAGTGCAATGTATATGATTTCCATAATGAAAAATAATGAACACAGCTGAATCCTAATTAAGCGTCTCTCTAATTTCCCCTGAACAATTCTGCTTGGATGAGGATTATGTTTTTAATGGTGTAAATTGGAATGAAAGCCGAAGGAAGTGGATCAGATGCGTTTAATCTCTTCTTCATTATATTGGGGGTGGGGGGCGTGAAAGAGGAAATAAACATTTTTAAAAGTGTGTTTTTTAATTTGCAAGATTGTTTGATATTAAATGAAGGCTATATTGTGCTGTAACGTGTGCCTTTTTTCTGGTTTCTTTGCAGGGAGGAGCTGTGCTGTGTTTCATGGGAGTGCTGTCCAGCCTGTGGTCCATGCTGCACTGGTGATTGTGCAGTTGCTTGTGTCTCGAGCTCCGGGATCGGCGATGGGACGCATGCGTCTGCCGCCCGCGCTGCGCTCCGCTCCAGGCCGTGTGACTGAGCCAGCCTTTGATTGACAGGTTGAAGGGCGAGGCGCGGGCACGGAGCAGCGCTCGCTCCCGCCGCCGCCGCCACCACCGCCGCCTTCCCGCAGCGTCTCCCTGACCCCCTCCCCCCACCACTCCGCCCCGCACCCCGGCGTTGCCCCGCCAGCAACATGGCGGCGCTCATCCCCGAGCCCGGAGCCGCAGCGGGTCTCCGAGCCGGCGCCCAGCTCTCCGTCACGGTGGAACACGTCGTCAGCGGCACCTTGGTGGTGTCCACCAACTTCGGAGGGAGCAGCTTCACCGGGATCCTGATAGACATGGCCAAGAAGTAAGTCCTCTCTCCCTCCCTCCCCCTGGTTAACGCACATTATAAACAACCCGAGTTGGCAGCCAGCTGGGAGTCACCCACGCTAAACTATGAGCACTAGGCCTTCAACACAAGGGGGATGAGTGATTGGCGTCAGATCAAACACACACTCCGTTGTGACCTCCTTGTAAAATTGGGGGAATTAAAATATTAATTCGTGAGTTCTATCTAGTTCATAGCAACATGGAACTATTTAATGACATCCAGTACCACCATTCCACATAGCCATTATATTATTGGCACTCCTGTTGATTTGAATCCTATATTTTAGAAATGTCATCCAGACAAGAATAATTTAAAGATTTGCTGTCCTCTGCAGTTTATAATTCAGTGCACTTTCTCCAACACAACACCTTTTCAAAACAGTACTCTGCATCTTTGCACAGTAAACAACTGTAGGAATGAAGCAATGTCCTAAACTGTAAGTGTACCTGTTAAATTACTTTTCCTATTGATTGACACCATTATCTTCAGTTTGCAACAACATCTTAACTTTTTTTTACAGATGATTTAGTTCAAATTACATATATATATAGAATTTACATTGCCACATACAGTATGCAGACATCACCCTTCATTTAATAAAGACCGGGATAAAAATCCATGTGCATTTTCACAAGGCACTGGTTAACTGGTGTAATATTTTGTAAACCTAGCACTCAAATTTTATATGGTCGGTTTTTTTTTAGATTGGGACGTTTGAAAGTCAATTTGTATCTCTCTCATACATTTCCCTAACCTAAAATTACAGTGGAAATCACAAGATCAAGTGCTCCACATGTAAAATCTGTGTCTTTTTATTGTAGCATGAACATGATGGTGTGTTATTCTGACTGGCTGGTCGCTATACGTTCCAATTGATTAAGGATAGCTAGGCCTGATTGGGATGCTCACAAGATGTCTGACATCCTGTTGCTCCCTTCATGGTCTGTGGTAATGGAGAGCTTTTTGGGGGAAATTTTTTAGCCAGAGCAAACAAAAAAAGTAATGGCTCAAGCTTTAGATAGTAATAGTGGGCTCTGCCTGTATAGTTCAAGGAAATCGAGCACAAAAAAATGTCCGAAGGACTTCACCTGTTTATTTTCAACTCCCCTGTACAGTAAAAATGGTTCTCCAATATTAAATTAATATGGTTTGATTCAGTTCAAGTTGTACTTGAAAAAGGCTTTTAGTATTGGGTAAGTACACAATATGTACTTGCCCTACCATCTTTGACCCCTTTGGGATGGGGGAGGGGGACAGCGGCAAAGTATCAGCTTTTGCATTTTGCTTCATGGTATTAAAAAGAAAGACATATTTATTATATACAGTGTAGCGACTTTCACGACCACCGGATGTCCCACAGCGCTTTACAGCCAATGAAGTATTGAACCATTGAAAAAGGTCTCTTGTTTTGTCTCGGGCCTTTTGTTTCCCCTTTCAAATCCTCCTCTTTAGAACAACAAATATTTGTGAGGGCAAGAAAATATCCACAACAAAATCAAACATAAACATTTCATTACTGTGGAGCAGCTGCAGTGCAATTGCAATCCTTTTCCCTGGTGAGTCCACTCCATTAAAATTAAAAGCATGCCCTCGGTTCAATCTCAATTTGTGCAGGGCTGACGTTGACTAGAGTGGCAATAGGGAAACAAATTGTTTGGCATTAAAACAAACTGGTTTCCACTCCTGATTGATATTAGGGATCCATGCGAGAATTGTATAGATGTCCAGTGATGACCGTTGCTTGTCTGTGAAGCTGCCACCCTCTAGAGATTTGCACATGTATAATGGTTACTTGGGTGAGATGTCCCTTCTTTCTCTTCCTGCTCCTCCCCACCCCCCTCCATATTAACTCTCCCTTATTGTTGATTTTGGTACAGGGAGGCAGAAGCTGGTGGGATTATTTTGTAAGACACTACAATTTGAATTTGTGCAGGACACACAACATTTGTGAGGTGAAAAGAGAAACTAGTGGTATTTCTCCTTTTTTCAGACTAGAAATTTACCCCACTATCACTTAAGATCCACCACCCGTCCCAACATAAGTCGACCAATTAATCATTACTGGCTTATTCCAGCCGCATACCATGACTTGGATTACTTCTAGGAAGTTATCGTTTACACTTTTTTTTTTAAACTATATTGCTTGGGGTAAGTAAATCAGTAAAACCTTTTAAATTGCAGATTCAAAGAATAACATTTTAAGCTTGTTTTACTTTGCCGTTAACAGGAATACTGTATTTGCAAATATGATCTGATGCATGTTTAGTTCAGCTTCCTCCCTAATGTTTGCAGGAAATTGAATGTTGTAGAGAAGTTTAAGAAACCATTGTGTTCTGCTTCTGTGTTTTTTTTAGTAACTTTTACTTTCTCAATTTTAGTCTGCTATCCGCCCTTGGAATAAATTGCTTTGCCTTGCTTTATTTTAAATAAAATTCCCATTTTGAAAACATTTAATCATGTGATGTTCAATATTATGTAACTAGTTAGTTCTGTATGCCATCATCTCATTGGATTCAAATTTCTGCACAACTGTTTTCTGACTCTCTTCTTTAACCCCACCCCAACTGAAAGAAAAAATCCAAGCCAGTTTAGTGAATCAAGACTGTAGGATATTGAAAATATGACTGAGCAACCTTCAGTGACAAAATATGCTATGTAATCAAATTAATTAATTATTTTAGTTATACTATAACAAAACCTCAAGCCTTTACAATTGGATTTTAGTTAAAATAAAAGGAGTTCAGATATTAGAAGTGAGGAATTTTTCTTGAAGTGTTAATGTAAGTGATGCAATACACAAGCTGTATGCCTTATGTTCAGAGTCAGGCTGGCTTTTAATTTTTTTTTTTGTTTCTTGAATACTTGTATCTGCCAGGTCTGGTTTGTATGGTTTTCTACCAAACCAGTTTCCCAAGCAAGATGAGTTTCCTGCAGAGTCATGCGCCACTGAAGTCCTTCATGGTAAACAACAGTCAGTTTGCCAAACTGAATCACAGCCCTGCAACCTGCAACTTCCCAAGATGCCAGGCGGAGAACAAGTTTCACCTCTTCAGCCATTACCAGAAACTGTGCCTTGTTTTCCACCTTATTGTGAAGGTGTACCTCTACCACAACCTTTAGTATTGAGACAGACTTACAATCAATGGGTTCCCCAGCCACCACCTCGGACAATCAAGCGTACAAAAAGACGTCTATCAAAGAATCGTGATCCTGGTAAGCTTATAATGAGCACCATTAGATTGCGGCCTAGGCAGGTACTTTGTGAAAAATGCAAAAACACGCTAAATCGGGAGGAGGAGGAGGACGATGATGACAAAGATAGACACAACATTAAGAGTGAGAAAAAGACTAGCATGGAGGAAAATGAAAAGAGGAAACCTGAGGTAATGTGCTGTGAAAATAGGAAAATAAAAAAGGAAAAGAGAGATGATACATTTTCTGCTGAGCTGGTTCATCGAAGCCCAGTGATAAAAATATCATATAGCACTCCTCAAGGTAAAGGGAAGGTTGTGAAAATTCCCTCGCGGGTACATGGCTCAATTGAGCCCTTTTGTCCTAAACGGTTAATGCAAAATGAAAGTGTGGACCAGGACAAGAATACAAATTGTGAGGAGATGGAGGTTCTTCCAGAAAAGTCATTCTCTAGTCCACCTGGAACCATTCCAAAGCTAAAACTGACTAGACCTTTGCATTCCAGTGCAGACATCCCACCACCTAGAATTCGATTAAAACCTCATCGGCTCAGTAATGGGGACAGTGTTGCAATTTATAAGGCTGAGCTAGTAGATAATGTAAATACAGGTTGTGATGTGCAATCTACAAGGAGATCAGATCGTGGTACACTTCATTCTGAAGAATCTACAGGAAAGAGTTCAGTAGAGACATCGGGGAGTTCTGGAGAAGAGGACCAATGGAGGTACAAAAGGAGTCGTCGAAACAATGATCAAGATGATCTGACTGTCTATTTAAGTTATAGGAAAAAAAGAGCAGATTCATCAAGTTTATCAGTCTGTAGTAATGATAGTCTAGATGAATCAAAGTCTTCTGGTTCAGATATGACTTCACCAGAAATATGTGATTTTGCACCTGGAGATGATGCATCTGTGTCATCTTCTTCCAAAGAAGAAAAGACTGTGCCACCCTTAACTGTGAGACTTCATACCAAAACTGTCACAAAATGTGTAACAGCTGAAGGCAGGACTATATCTGTCGGAGATATAGTATGGGGGAAAATTCATGGTTTCCCCTGGTGGCCTGCACGCATTCTGAGCATTAGTATTAACAAGAAGGAAAATGGGGCTCCACTGTGGCAGGAAGCTCGAGTGTCTTGGTTTGGATCACCTACAACATCGCTACTTTCTGTATCAAAAATCTCCCCATTTTTGGAGTATTTTAAGTTGAGGTTCAACAGAAAGAAAAAAGGAGTATACCGTAGGGCGATTACAGAAGCTGCCAAGGCAGCTGATCACCTGACACCTGAAATCCGATCTCTTCTTTCACAATATGAAACTTAACTGAGCCGCAGCAGGTGAGTGATATTAAAACAAAAGTCTCTTGAATTTTATTGTGTGAATTTATGAATAATTCTCTTTAATGTATGATTAAATATTTCAGAAGCAAGACTATTGACTCCAATATTGAGAATTGTTCCCTGTGTAACTAAGAATCAAGTAAACCAAGTCTGCAGATTGAACAGTATGGAGAGAATTGTAGTGCAGTATGTTTCTGGCTAAGAGCATCAAGTCATACAAAACGTAGGAAAATTATAGCAAAAGACCTTTTGATCCATCAAGCCTACCCCACACAGTCTCGATCACCTGGGGAGGCAAAAAAAATTCAAACCAAGGCCAATTGTGCAGGGAGTGGGTGGGAGAGAGAATTTGGAAAAAAATTCTTCCTTCGATGAACTAGTAGACAACATTGACCATGCTTATTGCCTGTTGTTTCACCTATCTTTTACAAACCGTGATTTCTGCCCCAGCCAGGAACTGGTACAACTCTTTAAGATATGCAGCAAATCATCAATTGCCACACTAGCTGGCAACTTGTTCCATAGGTTTACTATCCTGCGGGGTTTTTTTTGGGAGGTTGGGACCAAACATCTAACCTGGATTTATCATTGAGCAACTTGTACACAGGACCCCTAGTCTTCCCTCACTCTATTGAAATAATCTATCAAGAGGTACACAATCTCGTGCTTTAACTCTTTCATATACCTTTATCAAATAGCTCCAACAACTATGCAACAGTAAAATGAATGGACCTAACTTTTTAAGCCCGAGAGTGAATAAGGTTGTTTAAGCTAGGATTCATTCTTGTGGTTCTCCTCTGAACCTTTTCCGAAGTCTCTGTTTAGTCATTCATTCATTCATTCATGAGAGGACCAAAACTGGATGCAGTATTCTTAATGTGATCTAACCAAGATCTCGTACAGGACAAAATGGTGTGCTTTGTTTTATATTTGAATAGGTTATATTAATAGGTCTTTTTGCTTTGGCTATAGCTTCTTGGCATTGGTCATAAACCTTTCATATTAAAAATAGGAACTATAATGCTAAGATCCTTTTCTCTCAATCAGTTTCAACGCTGTTAAAGTGTAAGCATACTTGGTGTTGATCCTGCCCAAATACATAACACTGCACTTATTTCCATTAAATAACATTTACCAGAGTTTGGCCCATTTACCCCAGTGAATCTAAATATGCTTGCAGAAATTTTTTCCCATCCACTGTCCCAAAACTGGCACAAATTTTTGTCATCTGCCAACTTGTGGACCATTTCCCAACTCCTATATCTAGATCTTTTATGGAGATAGGGCCATTGAGTTTTACAAGCATTGATCCCTGTGGGATACCACTGATAACTGGTTTCCCAAGAAGATCCACAGCCATTAATAAGTTCCTGCTTATGGAAATGCAGCCAATTCTAAATCCATTTAACTGCCCACAGATTCCAGAAGATTCTGTCTTGTATAGTAACCTATTGTGAGGTGCTTTATCAAAGGTGTTATGAAATTTCCACATCCACTATCTGAGTGACTTCTTCAAGAAATTCTACCAAATTAGTATGACTCTGCATTTTTTTTCAGAAGCCGTGCTGAGTGCATCTGGCTCCTTCTATTTCCAGTTGATCATAAATAGCATCTCATCATCCTTTCAAACATCTTGTCTATAACAGACGTCCAACTAATGGGTCGATGGTTCCCTGAATCTGACTTGCCCTTTGAAAATCAGAGCTAGAAGAGCATCTTTCCTACTCGAGGGAACAATCCCAGAGTCTAGTAGCGAACTGTTAAAGATGTTGGCAAGGAGTTTGAAAAGCACATTTCCCATCACTTTTAAAATCAAGCTCAGGTGGATGCTGTCTGGGCCAGCAGTCCGATCTACTTCATGGTTCCTTATTCTGTCTAAAATGTAGCTATTTTAATATTTATAATGAGCTTGTCTACAATGCAACCCATAGCTGGCCGTTGAGCAGTGTCCACAGGATTGAAGACTGATGCGAAGTCATCATTTAACACCACTGCCATACCTCGAGTCCATTTCAGTCTGCTTTAAATGACCCTATTCAATCTTTAACAGTCCTCTGGCGCCTATCCTAGTTGGAAAAGCTTTTGTCATTGCTAACACAATTTTCTATCTTCTCCTCCATTAATCTCCTCCCCTAATTTCACATGGTTTGACCATTCTTCTGTGAATTATATTCCTTTTAATAGTATTTTTAAGTCTATATCTGTCCTTGCACATTTAGCCATTTTGGTTTGTTTAGTTCCATGTGTTCTTTTTCCCCAAAAGCTTGGGATATGGATGGTGACTTTACTTTAGAATGATATTAGACTACCCATTTCCCTGCCTAATAGCCTCGCCCAATTGCTTTTTCCTGAATTTTCAGCTGTTTTTATAAAATTAGCCCTCTTGAAATGATACTTTGTACAAAGGTTGTCAGCACTAACAAATAATGTTGTTCTGAAAGAGCCACATCCCCTTCACCTGTTGTGCAACACACACAATATTTGTTCCCCCACCCCCCAATTTTTGATCTCAAATGTGATCCAGTCACCTGTGTTCTGCAAAGTCGGCAGTCAAAGCAGACCTGAATTTTTAAAAAAATTGTATATATTTGTAGGGCTACAGCTGTTGCGGTGTATTTGCACCTTCTATGAAGATGACCTGATGAGGATTTCTGGCTCATTAATGTAAAATTTGAATTAATTTGGCCAAGTAAAGACAGTCACTCTTGCTTTTCATAGTTTTCTGTGAATTTAGACTCTGGTGCGGTTAGCTTTCCCTGAATAACTCCAGTGCATTGAAACTGTTCACTTCAGGCTTTTATTCTGGTTAGTGACTAATGTAATTCAAAATGTTGCTTAAAATAAACAATGCCTTAAATGTCAACTAAAATGAAGACTTGTATTTTATACATTAAATGTTGCTGATCTTGTAAAATTTTCTGTAAATGTTTTGGTTGTAAAAAAACTACATGCAATATTTAAGATTATTGTACTTGGATTAAAAATTTCTCTCGTATCTACATTTTACAAATATATTACTATATGCTTTATTATGGTAGCCAAGGTATCAATATTTACTTGTTTTTAGGTTTGTATGGGCTTAAATTCCATGAATTTGAAGTGGAACAATATTTAATGGTCCCCAGATTTAAAACTGAAGCTATTCATTGAACTTGTGATGGTTTTCAGAGTTTTAGCTGAAAATAATTCCTAATGGATGTCTTGAGTTTTAACCAAACTAACTTAAATAGTTTACTTCTGATACCACATGGGCTATGTTTGTGCTTTGCAGTCACATTGCAGTGGTCAGTTCCATATTTTGTGAAGGATGCAGCCTCTGGAATAGCCTTTAAAATGCCATGTCTATATTTAGAATAATCTCTAAATAGGTTCTGATTATGTTGCGTTGAAAACATCTGTTCAGTGTCTTAATGTCAGGTAGCAAGATACTTTTGCCATACAAGATAATTCACCTTGTAAGAATTTAATGCATGCCAACTTTCTCAATACCATTCTTTTTAACCCTTTATTATTCACTGGGCTCCTAAAAATGATTTGTTCACTGACAGCAAATGGCGATAGTGATGGATAAGGACTCTGCCCTGCATCATAATTTGTTTCTATTCTTCCTTTTATATGAATGTTGGCTAAGCCAGTGCTCTAGGATTTTTAAAATTGAAGCACTGACAACTGCTGATGACTTCTATCCTTTTGTTCTGAACCTGTGAATGTACAATTCAGTCTGGAGCTATTACATACTAATGGCATTTTTTTTTCTTTCTAATTTTGTGACATCTTGTAGCCTGTGATGGTGAGCTGACACACTTTTCACAAAGGGTTTTCTACCAGATGTGAAATTTCTAATGGGCTTTGCCGATTTGTAAACAACTCATTCAGATTTCTTTCTACATTCAATTTACATGGGTATATATTCGGAGCTTCTTACAAGACATCTGCCTGTTGCAAAGCTTTGTTTTTGATCTTGAACCAATACATGTTTTACTGCAGCCTTTCTCCATGTCTTTAGTTAACTTTGTTTCAGTGATCTGTGGTCTTCTAGTCAGATGGCATTCGATACGGTGTGTTGAGGCTATGGTATAAGAGGAAATGTATGAGTAGAAAGTTGTGTAACTGGAAACGAGAGGCAAGGTTAAATGGATGTTGCTTGGATTTAGGGGTTCGAAATTATGTACTTTAGTGCTCAGTGCTGGGGTCCACGCATTTTTATCGATAATTTGGATTAGGGCAAAAAGAGTGCAGCCTTAAAATTTGACACATAGGGGGTTTGGGAAGACTTCAAAAGGGCATAGACAAGTTAGTTAGGCAAAGATGTGGACGATGCATTTTAATATATGGAGATGTATGATTTAAGAAATTAATGGGTTGGAAAAATAAGGAATGAGATACTGAAGAATGTAAGTGAACAGAGAACTATGGATTGAAATACATCATTCCCTGAAAAGTGAGTCTAGATTGATGAGTCGTCATTTTTGGTTTTTATAAATAAGGGCATTGAGTGCAATAATACTTCAGTTGGGTCACAGTTCAAGTCCTGTGTGCAGTTTTAGCACTAAAGCCATAGAGGTTACACAACAGAAAGAAAGACTTGGATTTATATAGCGTCTTTCACGACCATTGGACAGTTCTGCTTTACAGCCAATGAAGTATAGTCACTGTTGTAATGTAAGAAACATGGCAGCCAATTTGTGCACAGCAAGCTGCCACATACAGCAATGTGATAATTTCCAGATAATCTGTTTTTTGTTTTGTTGATTTGAGGGATAAATATTGGCCAGGAGACGGGGGATAACTCCCCTGCTCTTTTTCGAAATAATGCCATGGGATCTTTTACGTCCACTTGAGAGCAGATGAGGCCTCGGTGAACATCTCATCCGAAAGACACCACCTCCGACAGTGTAGCACTCCCTCAGCACTGCACTGGAGTGTCGGCCTAGATCGTGTTTTTTTTTGTGCTCCAGTCCCTTAAGTGGGACTTGAACCCACAACCTTCTGACTCCGAGGCGAGAGTGCTACCCACTGAGCCACAGCCGACAATGATAGGTTTATCAAGATGGTGTG
Source organism: Pristiophorus japonicus (assembly GCF_044704955.1). Lineage (NCBI taxonomy): Eukaryota > Metazoa > Chordata > Chondrichthyes > Pristiophoridae > Pristiophorus > Pristiophorus japonicus. Next base: position 287,059,326 of record NC_091979.1, read on the forward strand.
TGGGATAGAAAATTATATGGAAGAGACTTTAGATGCCGTGACTATTTTCACTGGAGCATAGGAGGAGGTTTAATGATTTTTAACTTGAGGGGCTTTAATAGGCAGACAGGAAAGACTTTCTTCAGGTTGGGGAGTAACTGATGAGGGATCATCAATTTTAAAATCAGGAAGGAGACATTTCTTTCCTCCGAGGTTTGTTAAAGCATGAAATGCTTAGTCATGGAAAATGGTTGCGGCAGAGATTGCATCTTTTTAAGAAAGAATTGGATGAAAATACAAGGCTATGGGGAGAGAATAAACTAGTGGGGGATTAGTTTTGAATTGATTTAGCAAAGAGCTGATGCAGGCTGAATGGCCTTGTGTGCTGTAAACTTGTGTACTATGTTCCATGTCTTAATGCAGGCTGAGGTGCTCTTTGTAAGCAACTTCAACATTTTCAAGCATTTTATTGAGTCTTAAAATATGTTTACAGTCTGAAATATATGGTCAGTCGGTGGTGGTTTACTGGCCACCCCGACCTGCGAGTGAACATCTCCATAGGTCGGGGCTACAGAGCTGGAGCATGCCACTGCAGCTTCCAGTGCGAGCTGACACACGTGCGATGGCTTTGAGCTGGGTGACGTCATCAGGACCCAGTTTGCCATTTGGAGCATGGGCAGGAGCATCAGCGGGGCCCTGGTACAGCAGAGAAGTGGGAAGGTCGTGGCGGACTTGCGACGAGAGATCGTGGCTGAGATTTGGTGGGTGATCATGATTGAGGTTCGGCCAATGTTTGGTGCAGAGGGAGATCGTGGCGGAGGTGCGGCAAATATTTGTGGCCGAGGAGCGGCAAGAGATCGTGGTGGAAGTGCGGTGAATGAGGGTACGGGGCCCAGGCAGGGGCAGCACGGGTGTGTGCGCACTAGGTCCGTGCAGCAGAGTAGGTCTCCAGTCGTCCTTGCCACTGGATAAAGGCCTAGCTTTGTCAAGCCCATGTGGTGGCTGGTGTGCAACAGTCACCACATGTTAAAATCCACGCACTGGCATCTTCCACCCCCTCAATTGGAATTCAGGACTGGAACATCGGGTGCTTCATTGAAACATCTGTGAACTCGTGTGGAAGCAAGTCATCCTCGTTCGAGGGACAGATGATGATGATGATGATGACCAGCAATCAGAGGTCTGGAAGGTGGGCAGTCATAATATCTCTGGCATATACCTGAATAATGGAAGGTTAGATTATTGCCCGAGGGATACTATTCCAGTCATTTTGCACACCAGGTTGAGTTTTGATTCATGAGCACAGGCCTGGCTATGGAAGCTGTGTTTTTGTGGTGAACATAAATTTTTAAAAAAACACTGGCAGTCCAAGTCATTTCCAAGAAGTTAAATCCAAGAAGATGTAGATCTAATTTTTGTAATGGCCATCATCTGTCCCCATATTTATGGCTGCCGTGACCCACTTTTGAGGTTGGCTGTTGCCACCAAAAATTGATACTTCCCCATTGTGAGAAGAGCTTAACATACTATGGACTTGAAATTGGGATGTGTAATATTAGCTTGCGCATACCTAGTATTTGCATGGAATCCCTTTTGTACATTTTAAAATCACCTAAGTTCCCATTCCTGATTTTGGCTGTGTGAGCAACAAGACAGAGTTGAGCTATGCTGTTTTGCCCACCAGAGTTCAATATTCTGCCAATGTTTGCTGTCAAGGTTTGCAAACAATGACTGCTTGGGTAAGGTACCAGAGGCCACTGACACCCATGGAACTATACTCTAGCAAAGAGTTGACGTTTGCAAAAAAACACATTACTTATTTTCTTGCTATAGTCTGTCCAGTATAAGTAATTGCTGCGCTCAGTGCGTCTTTGTGATGATGCACTGTTACGATTTTGGATTTTTACACTAGGTGTTCTACTCCAGTTCACTGCGTACTTCCGTAAGAAGACCTTACGCTTGTCTGCCCACTATCTTGATTTTAGAGAACCTTTATGGAATATATAGTGTGCTGCCACGTGCCTGTTTGTCTTTGGTAGACAGATGAATGTATACTGTCAGAACAAGGCTGAGGATCGAATTTAAACAAATGAACAGTAGTTAGTAAACCCACACTTGTTCCTAAACAGTATGGGCCAGATTTTGCAGTGGGGATCGAATTTAAATAAATGAACAGTAGTTAGTAAACCCATACTTATTCCTAAACAGATTTTGCAGTAGAAATAGCAGTGAGATTAATAACTTTCACCGTTATTTAAGTAGAAATCAGATAGCAACTTCTGGCGACCGCACATGCAGAAATGAGGAAATTGCTCTCTCTCCCGGGATTCCCTGCTCCTCCAAAGCTGCGCTTTATGGTATATTTCCATCTGGCTCGCCGCTCAAATACATTGAACGGCATGAAGTTGCTCTACTTACCTTGGAGAGAGGCGCTAAACTTGCCAACAGTTAGGGCCTGTCCTTTTCCAGAGTAAGTATCCTTTTAACTATAATTCTTAATTACTGCCAAACAACCTCCTCTGGCATTGAAAATTAACTTACGAGTGTGGTGTCTCACTCCTTCAGATTTTTATTATTTCTATCTATCTAGTTTAGTTAGTTAGTTATTACCTGATTTAATATTCTAACTGAACGCTGTGCTGTGCTCATTAATGATTCTGTAGAGGGCACTGCACTTTTTGCGTCGTGCAGTAAGTTCCAGTGCAAGTGTAATGAATGGCTGGCCACATTCATTTGCTGCTGAGAGAAAAATCTGGCTCCATATTTACAAACTTTATTGTTCTCTTTGATGTCTGGGGATGCTTCTCCAGCACTACCTTGTATAACAAAATTGATCATTGAAACATTCACTATGTGACAAAAATACCATTCGGAATAGCCCAGCCTTTCTCTGGGCTCATCAACCAAATATAAGTTCACCGTTGGAAGCTCCTGGCCACAGAACTGTCTGTCATAGGGGCTATCAAAAGTCTTTGGCCTTGCCTTTCTCTCCCACTTGCACTCTTAAACCATTACCCCAGCTGATCCCCAGTATGTCAATCCGATCCCAACCACTTTGTACAATGAGATGAACTTAAGAAATAGAAGTAGGCCATAAGGCCTCTCGAGCCTGCTCCGCCATTAATACAATCATGGCTGATCCGATCATGGACTCTGGTCCATTTCCCTGCCTGCTCCCCATAACCCCTTATTCCCTTATTGTTTAAGAAACTGTCTGTCTTAAATTTAAGACAATGTCCCAGCTTCCACAGCTCTTTGGGGCAGAGAATTCCACAGATTTGCAACCATCTGAGAGAAGAAGTTCCTCCTCATCTCAGTTTAAATGGAAGGTCCCTTATTCTAAGATTATACCCCCTAGTTCTAGTCTCCCCCATCAGTGGAAACATCCTCTCTGCATCCACCTTGTCAAGCCCTCTCATAATCGTATGTGTTTCAATAAGATCACCTCTCAATCTTCTGAATTCCAATGATTAGAAGAAGCCCAACCTACTCAACCTTTCCTCATAAGTCAACCTCCTCACCTCCAGAATCAACCTAGTGAACCTTCTCTGAACTGCCTCCAAAGCAAGTATATCCTTTTGTAAATATGGAAACCAAAACTGCACGCAGTATTCCAGGTGTGGCCTCACCAATTCCAGGTACAACCCTCTCTCTTTCCCCCCCCCCCCCCCCCGCATTCGGTCGGCTCCCGCGTTTTGTGAGGCTTGCTGCACCATTCTTCCTGGCTGAAGCACTTTCACACAGGTAGGAAGATGGTTTCTTTGCTTATAAATGTTTATTCAGGTTGGATTTATTTGTATAATATTTGTAGAAGTATAAATAAGGATTTATTGTAGAATTTAATGAGTTCCCTTCCCCCCCCCCCCCCCCCATCTTGTTCTGGCCGCCTGATTTGTAACCTGCGCCTGATTTTTTTAATGTGTAGAACAGGTTTTTTCAGTTCTACAAAAATCTTCACTTGCTCCATTCTACTTTAGTTTGGAGTACATTTTCACTGTGGAAACTTTCAAATCAGGCGTCAGTGGCCGGATACGCCCCCTTTTGAAGAAAACATTCTGTTCCAAAGTAGAACTGTTCTACCTGACTAGAACTGCAGGAAATAAAAATGTGGAGAATTGCAAATTCTAAGATAGTCCGTTCTCCACCAGTTGCTCCTAAAAAATCAGGCGCAAATCATGTGGAAACTTGGGCCCATAACTCCATCTGCCAAATTTTTGCCCACTCACTTAGCGTATCTATGTCCTTTTGCAGATTTTTTGTGTCCACCTCACACATTGCTTTCCCTCCCATCTTTGTACCATCGGCAAACTTGGCTGCATTACTCTCGGTCCCTTCTTCCAAGTCGTTAATATAGATTTTAAAGAGTTGGGTATTTAAAGAGTTGCCCGGCCAGCAATCAAGGAAACTGTTCAACAGATGGATATAATGACTGCATCGTTTTGACAGCAATTAAGCCTCCGATGCATATTAATACCTTTATCCTGATGGGTATAATGTATATTTCTGTAGTTTACAGAAAGCAACATTCATCTTGCGTGCCACCATCAGCAAGAAAAATCTTAATTGTTTTTGTTTTGGGCATGTCTCCAGATCCTCCTCTTGCATCATTCAGCATTACTTTATAAAAAAATATATAAATGCAGTGGGACTGCATTAAGTGTTTTAAATAATAAAAAAATGCAATTTGTGCTAAGGAATGGTGTATTTCCCATATTTTTCAGCCAGTGTATGCTCATACCCATGTCAGTTGCACCATAAGCAAACGTAATACTATCTCAACACTAACATTGCTTGGACTTCAACAGCTGCAATAATTTGAATTTTCCCTCCTCTTCCGTACGCTAGGACACTGCTGATAATTCACCACCTAACCTACTTGAGGAAGCTGAAGGAGCAGACTTGTCATTCTGTAACATAACCCTGTAAGATGATGCCCTAATGGGATTCTGGCAGGAAAAACAGCAGTATGTTTACCATGTGCTCTACTAGTAAACTGAGCAGTTTTAGCTGTTTAAAACTGTCTTCTGACTCCCCTGCTTCCTCCATCCTTCCTTTTAAACAAGTGTGAGGAGCTCATGAATTTCTTTGTCACAAAGATTGAGATCATCCATCCAGCTGCCCCTGCTGTTTCCCTCATTTCCTCTCACCCATCAGGCCAGCTTTACTTTCCCTAGCCCCTCTGCCCTCGCCCTGAACTTGCATCTTCCGCTAGTTTATCTCCTAGCTCACCTTGTCCATGAGACCCACGTACTGCTCGCTCAACCCTGGGTTGACCACCAAACTTCCCTTTCTGGGCCCCATGTTAGCTGATAACTGTCACCCTCCCCTTCAAATCTGCCGTCATTACCCCTCCTCAAAAAACCCACCATTGACCTCTCTGTCCTTCAAACTACCACTTCATCTGCAATTTACCTATCCTCTCCCAAATCCTTGAACGTGTTGTCGCCTCCCACAGTTTGACTGTGACCGTGGTAAACTATCCTTCTCAACCTGTCTGCAGCCTTTGACACTTGCCCACACCATCCCCCTCCAACGCCCCTCCAGTCATCCAGTTGGATGGGACTGCCCTCTCCTCATTCCATTTTTATTTATCCAGTCGTACTTAACATTACGGCCCCTCAAGCCTGCTCTGCCATTCAATAAGATCACGGCTGATTTTCGACCTCCACTCCTGCCCGATCCCCATATCCCTTGATTCCAGTCGTAACTGGGGAATCACCTGCAATGGCTTCTTTACCCGCATTGTTGCCTCTGGACTCCCCCCAAGGATCTGTCCTTGGCCCCCATCTATTTCTCATCTACATGCTGCCCCTCAGCGATATCATTCGAAAACGCATCAGGTTTCACATGCACGCTGATAATACCTGGCTCTACCTCACCACCACCTCACTCGATCGAACCCTCCATTATCTCTGATTTGTCTCACTGCTTGTCTGACATCCAGTACTAAATGAGCAGAAATTTCCTCCCAACTAAATATTGGGAAGACTGCAGCCATTGTCTTCAGACGCCACCACAAATCCGTTCCTGGCCACAGTCTGAGGCTGAGCCAGACTGATTGCAATCTTAGTGTTGTATTTGACCCTGAGATTGGCTCCCGACCACATAGCTGCTCCATCACCGCCTACTTCCACCTCCATAACTTCGCCTGGCTCCACCCCATCACAGCTCGCCTGCTGCTAAAACCCTCATCCATGCCTTTGTTATCTTGACTTGAGTAATTCCAATGCTCTCCTGGCCAGCCCCCCACAAAAACTTGAGCTCATCCAAAATTCTGCTGCCTGTATATTATGTCCCATTCACTTATCACCTCCATTAGCTCCTGGTCTGGCAACGCCTCAATTTTAAAATTCTTCCCTTTGTCTTCAAATCCCTCCATGGCCTCGCCCCCCTCCCTATCCTGTAACCTCCTCCGGCCGTACTACCCTTTGAGATCTCAGCGCTCCTCCAATTCTGGCCTCTTGTACATCCCCAATTTTAATCGCTGCACCATTGCAGCCATGCCTTCAGCGGCTGAGGCCCAAAGCTCTGGAATTCCCTCCATAAACTTCTCTACCCTCTCTCCTTTTTAAAACCTACCTCTTTTTGATCATGCTTTTGGTCATCTGTCCTAAAATCTCCATCTGTGGATCTTTCAAATGTTGTTAATGCACTTGTGAAGTGCCTTGGATGTTTTACTATGTTAAGGCGCTATATAAATGCAAGCTATTGTTAAACTGCAGCGGTACTTTCACACACAATTGGGAGGAAGAAGAAGGGTTAATCCTTGGTGTTGCCAACCTTGGTCAAGCTCTCTGGTCTTGGGTAAATAAAGTGTGTCCCTAATGGGGAAAGTGTACATTTCATACAGAGCAAACAAACTCTACCTTTTGTGGATTTTTAAGTAACTTGGTTTGGAGAATTGAGTATGGTAAGTTTTCTGTATGTCACACCTGACTGACCACAAAAATAAGTGAGCAGTACCATCTGGCAGTAATAATTTTTGCTGCTGCTTATGTGATCAATTAAATATCTTGGGCAAGATGTTTCGAGTCTTCAGTGAAACTTAACTTTTAACTAAATGCTGGTTGCTTTAGTTCCTGATTTATGGTAGCCATCAATGTTTTCACAAATCTTTTCCTTTTTTATCTGTTTGAAATGTAGACTGGAAGCCATCCTGAAGTAAAGCCTGTCTCCATTTTACGGACCAGGAATGACTGCTTCCATTCCTGGTCTATATTATGTTATCTGATCTTAGTAAGGTAGTAGCAGGAGAAGTACAATTGACTGTAGCAACTCCTGGGATAGGACACTCGGGGGCTGTTTATGATTTGAGGGTGTGCACGCACTTCAAGGCTGATGTATAGCTGCTCTTTGGGGGAATGGAGCCTTTTTTAGGCTCGATGAGTGTCTGCTCTCCTATCCTAGCTCTCCCATTGCAGCACCCAATAACTCTAATGTTACATTTATATCTGGCATATCTTTCCAAATCTTTTTTGAGTAAATCGTTTTCTAATAATTGGTTTTAAATTTCAACTTTTGCTAATCTCGATGTCCTCTGTTCCCAACTTTCCTTGCCTCATTTGAATACAAATTGTGGAATGGTAGAAGGAAGAAGGGGCGAAACATATAATTAAAGTCTGATGGGCACAATCGCACAAGACCGATTCTTTAACTCCATCTTTCTATCGTAAGGGCTGGATTTTCGGCAGGTTTTCGCCGCGATTTTATCCTCTGTGGTAAAAACCCGGTTGCAAAGCCTGGGCAGGATCCTCTGGTACCTGTTTGCGGTAGTGCTTCCAAGTATCGCCGGGGTGAGGTGCGCTGACGTGCAGCGACTCTGATAGCGTTTGCGTCCAAGTTAAGGCACTCTCCCAACCCAGACCCGTATGCTGCGCCCAGAATAGCGGTCAGTGCAGCCCTGCTAGCAGCGGTTAAGTACAAAATCCTGCAAAAAAAGGCAAGTTAAAATGTTAAAAAAAAATTTCGCAGCGATTAGATAGTTAAGGGTCTTGTAAATGTTTTTTGGAATTTCGTTTTTTCCCCCTCCCTCTCAAGGCACCTCTCTCAGCGCTCCCAGCCTCGGACTAAAGTTGCCGAAACACTCGTTTTGCGCCATGAATGCTTTCCTTACCGACGTAAAGGCCGAATGTTTGACCTAAAAACAGTAGAGCAGCAAAAATGGTAAGTTTCACGTATTGCTACCGTTTTCGCCGAAAAACCGTGAAAGCCAAAAATCCGGCCCAGAACAAGGCAGCCCACCCGCAAAAGGCTGTGGATGCTGGGTCAATTTGAGATTTTTGTTGGGTAAGGGCATCGAGGGATATGGGACAACGGTTGATAAAATGTGTCTAGGTATATATCAGTTATGATCTAATTGAATGGTGGAGCAGACTTGAGGGGTTGAATGGACTACTCCATGTTCCTATCTTCCCATGTTCCCAATTCTTTATTAACCAGACCTTTTTTTTTTAGTATGAAAGTAGGTCTTCAGTGCAGTAGTGAGGGAGCGCTGCATTGTCAGAGGTGGTCTTTCAGCTTCGATGTTAAAATTAGGCCCAATCTGCCACTCTTGTTTGACAGAGCTTTCCATGACATTACTGTTGAGTGGTACGGGGAGTTCTTGTATCCTGGTAAACTTTCTTCCCTCATTCAACAGATCCAAAAACAGATTAACTGGCAGTGCATCTTATTTGCTGTTTTGTCGGATCACGTTGCATGCAAAATTTACTTCTACATTTGCCTAACTTCTTCATAAGTAACTAATTAGATGTGTTACAATTTAGGATGCCCTGAGGATTCTAAGAGGTGCTATATAAATCATTTTTCTCCCCCTAAATTGCTCTTAATTTGGCCACAGTACTGTCTGGATAATGGTGCTAGGTTACAACCTAGATGAGTTTTTTTTAAATTCAGTGACGATCCATTAAAATGGACCAATTTTATTGGTGCCTTGGCTATGTTGAATTAGGCAAGTTCAGTGTGGTGTTTGTGGAAAATGATGGTAATGGTAGATGGTGCTGTGTTGTCCATTGGGGTGGCTGTGCGATTTTTTTTTTTGTCGGATACCTGTTAATAACAGTATGTCCCTTTTATTCCACTTGTAAAGGACTAAATTGCTTAAATCCCTTTTCTGTCATTGAATAAACTGGATACTCTCTTCTGATGATAGAAATATCCAAGCATATGGGATCAATTATCGCTGACGCAGGCAAAAATCGTATCACTAACTGCATACATTAAGAACTACTCTGACTAGAGCACTATATATTTTAAGCATGACTTCAGATGGATTATAATGTGGGGAAATGTGAGGTTATTCACTTTGGCAAAAATAATAGAAAAGCAAATTATAATTTAAATGGAGAAAAATTGCAAAGTGCTGCATTACAGAGGGACCTGGGAATCCTTGTGCATGAAACACAAAAAGTGAGTCTGCAGGTACAGCAAGTAATCAGGAAGGCCTTTATTGCAAGGGGGTTAGAGTATATAAGCAGAGAGGTCCTGCTATAACTGTACAGGGTATTGGTGAGGTCACACCTGGAGTATTGCATACAGTTTTGGTCTCCATATTTAAGGAAGAATATAGTTGCATTGGAGGCTGTTCAGTGAAGGTTCACTAGGTTGATTCCGGAGATGAGGGGATTGACTTATGAGGGTAGATTGGGCATATACACATTGGAGTTCAGAAGAATGAGGTGATCTTATTAAAATATACAAGATAATGAGGAGGCTCAACAAGATGGATGCAGAGAGAATATTTCCACATATGGGGGAAACTAAAACTAGGGGACATAGTCTTAGAATAAGGGGTCGCCAATTTAAAACTGATGAGAAATTTCTTGGGGTTGTAAATCTGTGGCATTCTCTGCCCCAGAGAACTGTGGAGGCTGGGTCATTGAATATATTTATATTTAAGGCGGAGATAGACAGATTTTTGAGCGATAAGAGAGTTAAGGGGCGTGGGCAGGGAAGTGGAGCTGAGTCCATGATCTTATTGAATGGCGGAGCAGGCTCGAGGAGCCAAATGGCCTGCTCCGGCTTATGATCTTATCTGACCTGTATTTTACTGCTTTTGTGTAGTTTCTTTTTACTTTGATATTTGCTCTTCAGTAATTGGATAAGTTTTCTTATTGAGAATTAATAATAATTTAGAGTAGAATATCTAATGACCCTGATTTTGGGCTTGTAATGATGGTGAAACTGCCAGCATTTGCAGTCATTACTATCTGAAACTGACACCAACTTCTGGCATCCGCAGATGCACTATTAAACTTGGAAATCCAGAAGTTGCTGTCAGTGATTCCCTGCTGCTCTACAGGGTACTCTATTGAAGTCCCTGCAGACGGAAATCTTCAGAAATCACTTGAATTGCCGTGAACTTGTTTTTATGCTCTAATCTCACCATTGTTGAATGAGCTGTAAATGGGTTTTTAAACCGTGTTCTGTGTCATACTGCTAACCAACCTCTCTGGCCCTGAAAAATTAACTTATTTGTGGAAAGTCAAATTTCTCCATATTTCAGCTTCTACTTTTAATCCCATGTGTATGTTCCAATCTTTGTTTTGCTCTCTCCATCACTTTTTAATCATTTTACAATCAGTGCATTTTACTTCCTGGTTTGCTGTCTGAGAACTCTTCAATGTGATTGACTGCTTAGCCTGCTTGATGACATGGCTACTGGATGCTGGAAATCCCCTATGGGTGACGCCAGAATAAAATTAACGTCGGAAAAGGTGAAATCCAAGCCACCACCATGGGCAGCTTTCTTTTAAGGTCAGAGGTGAGCGCTGTCACTTTGCCGCTGACTGCAAAATCCAGGCCAAATATATCTAGTGATATTTATGAACATTTTAAAATTTGAGAAACAAGTTGCAATGAGAAGTAATGGTCAAATAATGCTAAACTTGGGGTTTTAGAAGCCTGAAGATGATGGATGGAAAAGAAGTCTGTGAGTAAAATAGTAATTGGCTGGATGGAGAAACAAAAGGTGGAGTCAAAATTGTTCATAGGAGTGTGGGTGGAAGGGGAGGAAGCCACAGTATTTAATCTTGTTGAAAGCAATTATGTGAGTCTATAGCCATTGTAAAAATACCACTGAAAGGGTTGTATGGCTATTTGACTCCAGGGGCTAGAAATTGGCCAGGTTTGCGCCCGTTTTACCGCCATTTTTTGCGGTAAAAGTGTGTTTTTTGGCGCCAAAAATGTTTTCCATCATTTTGCAATATTGGCCAGCGGCTTACCACTGGTTTTTTAAAAAAAAAGGCCGGCCTTTTTTTTTTTTTGGACCGTTTTTCTAATGTCACGCAGCGTCAAATGTTCCGATACTGAAAAAATTGGCCAATACAGTCATTTTTAAATCGTGGAAAAGGCCCAAAATCGCAAGCCTTACCAGATCGATTTCGTGACGAAACCGGCGTTAATGGCGCTATCTTGAAAAACGGAGCTACAGTTCAGCGAATTAAAGCATTTGATGGGAAGGCTGCGTTTTGCACTGAGCCTTTTGTGAGTTTATACTTTGTTTTTAAGGACATTTAAGGACATTAAAAAGAATGTGGCCTATGCTATCTCTGCCATTATTGCTGGTTGCTTTTTCTATGAAGCAGAGACCTGGAAGAAGGCTTATTCAACAGGGGGTAAGGCCTCCTCCCCATAAGTTTTCTGGGAACATTGCTCATAGCTGCACCTGTCTGAGGTAGTACGTTAGAAAGCTACGCTTTCGAAAAGAGGTGGTCACAGAGATATGCCAGCTCATAAAGGCACAGCCTACAAGCGTGAGGAGGACTGCACTGCCCTTCGAGGTGAAGGTGACTTGCCTTCTATGCCTCCGGTTCCTTTCAGGCATCAGCAGGGGACATATGCTCCATCTCGCAGTTCGCTGCATTCGCCAGGTGACTACTACACTGTATGCACACAGGAAGGAATTCATAAACTTACCAATGGCCAAGGAGGCACAGAATGAGAGAGCTTTAGGCTTTGCACGAATTGCTGGCTTCCTGAAGATACCGGCTGTCATTGACTCTACGCGCATCACCCTGCGAGCACCTTTTGAGGATCCAGACGTTTACCAAGACCGAAAGGGATTCCACTCGCTGAACGCACAGATTGTGACCATACTCAGCGCATCATGGCAGGAAATGCACAATTTTTTGCACATGCACAGTGCGTTTTTTTTTAAACCACTGAAAAATTGAGTTTCGGCGCACAAAAGTTTTTTAAAACAATGCACTTTTACCACTATAGCGATTGACACACACGTTTGGCCAATTTTGCACGTTTATTTTTTGACTTTCGGCACAAAAAAACGGCAATAGCGGTATTTAGCCAATTTCAAGCCCCAGGTGTCTAAACAATAAGTACAGAACCTTTTAATCTCTGCTGGACTGACTTATCTTTCTGATCATTTAAACTCTATTCTGCAGATTATTTGTCTAATGAAACATTGCATTACAGTAGAAATGAGTGTGGCTTATCTCTAGTTGTATGAAAATAATCAGAATTCAAAGAACATTACAAATGTTCACTGGGTTGTGCACTAGATTTAGGAAAAGATTTTTCTGCCTGATGAGCTTTCTACATAGCATTCATCTCTGAAATTCTCCATCACTTGCAGACTAAGTGTCTAATCAGCATCTGAGAAAAATGTGTTGGAATTCATACTATGGGTGCTTTGTGTTAATGTTAATAAAGAAGGAATGTGAGAAACTTGAATTTCCAGAGATTCACGTTTTGGGCTGGGGAATGATTACCCTTTTAACAAGGTGATTAGTCAGCCGAAAATACATCTGAGTCTGCTTCAAAATTCAAGCTGCTTTCTTTCAAATGATTCCTTGGTAAAGGCATTTTGATCAATTGCATTCTTTAGATTTCAACTTTCTCCAGACATGCTCAAACTGTAACAACAACTTGCATTTAATATAGAAAAAATACCCAAGGTGTTTCAGAGGCATAATCAAACAGAAATAGATGCCAAGCCACTGGAGGTATTGGGGGTGACCCAAAAGCTTGGTTGAAGTTGGGTTTTAAGGAGGGTCTTGAAGGCTGAGAGGCAGGTGGAGAAGCCATTGGTTTTAAGGCTGGACGGCTCAAGGGAGGGCAGATGCACAAAAGTTAGAGTCTGGAAAAGTTTTTTGGGGGGAGGGGGAGAAGGTTGGAAGGGTTGTAGAATTGAAGGAGGTTAGAGATGGGGAGAGGCAAGGCAATGAAAGGATTTAAAATAGAGGATAAGAATTTTAAATTTGAGGCATTGGTGGAACCAGGGCCCAATGTAGGTCGGCAAGGACAGGTGATGGTGTGGGATAGAATACAAACAGCAGAGTTTTGGATGAGCTGAAGTGCATGGAGGAGGGGAGGCAGGCCAGGAGAGTATTTGAATAGTGAAGTCTGGGTGACCAAGGCATGGATGTGGGTTTCAGTGACAGGTTGAAGTAGTGGTGGACATCACTGATCGAGTTCGAAGTAGGGTTTCTTTGTGATAAAGGGTATGGTGCCTGAAGCTCAGCATGTGGTTAGTTAGGATGGCCTGATTCACTGAGACTGGCTCGGGAGGGGGATGGAATTGGTGGTGAGGGTACACGCAGTGTTGGCTTCCCAGTGTTTAACTGGAGAAAATTGAAGCTAGTCCTGACATGCAGTCTGACCGAGGCAGTGCAGGGGTCGAGAATGGCGGCAGAGATTGGGAGTAGGCTATTCAGCTTCTTAAGCCTGTTCTACCATACAATTAGATAATGGCTAATCTGTATCTTAGCTCCTTCTACTAACCTTGGTTCTGTAACCCTTAATACCATTGCCTAACAAAAATCTATCATTCGGTTGTGAAATTTAATTGACCTAACCTCAACAGCTTTTTGGGTGAAAGTGAGTTCCAGATTTCCACTACCCTGTTTGTGAAGAAGTACTTTCTGACGTCATCCCTGAATGGCCGAGCTCTAATTTTAAGGTTCTACCCCCATGTTCTGAATTTTCCCACCAGAGGAAATAGTCCTCTACCCTCCCTCTATTCTCCCTCATAAACTCCCTTAATCATCTTGAACACCTCAATCAGATCACCCCCTAAACTTCTGTATTCAAGGGAAGCCTGTCCTCATAATTTAACCTCTGGCCTGGTATCATACTGGTGAATCTGCGCTGCACCCGCTTCACGGCCAATATATCCTTCCTGAGATGCGGTGTCCAGCACTGGACGCAGTACTCCAGATGGGTTCTAACCAGAGCTCTGTCATGACTAGCTTCAATTTCCTTCAGTTAAACATTGGGAAGCCAACACTGCGTGTACCCTCACCACAAATTCCATCCCCCTCCACAGCCAATCTCCAAGTGAATCAGGCCACCCTAACTAACCATATGCTGAGCTTCAGATACCATACCCTCGATAACAAACTTTCAGCTCTTTTGTATTGGAGCTCTGTTGGGATATATGCCAACATTCCATTAGCCTTTTAAATTATCCCCCCACTCCACACGTATGCCAGTTGAGCTAAGCATACATGTGGAAGCTCACCCCATACCTGTGAAGATTGTTGCCAAGGGGGAACATGATGAGGAAGCAGGCACTAAGGAAAGATCCCTGGGGAATTCTTGAGGTAATAGGACAGAAAGCGAAGCTTTTGCTGCAGGTGGGGGGGGAATAGGGTTCATGGTTAGGATAGGAGTAGCCATGGGGGAGGTTTAGCTGAGGGAAAACAGTTGAAGTGTGCTCTCAACTGGGGAAGAGAGGTTTAAGAAGATGGTTGGTAGTGGAGAAATGAAGTCAGAGGGCAACGATTACTCTCCAGGATGATCCTGGATTAATGGGTGGTTATGGCAGAGGGGAGTGAGGAAAGTGACACTTGATGTGGATCAGGTAGATCTAGTGATGGAGGGCTAAACCAGTTGTGTGTCAGATATACCCAAGTCTGTGCCCCTTGGATGCAAGGTAGTGAAATGGGGGACTTACCGGGATATTGACTAGGATATGAAGTTAAAGATGTTGATGGGGGACAAAGGTATCAAATTTGGACACGAGGGAGTGGTGCAGCAGATGCATAGCTGCAGAAGTAAGATGATGAATTGAGGGCCAAAGGCCAAGCATAAGTACATAGAATGGAACTTTGTCCTGAGCAAAGGCTCTTCGTATTTGGAATAGGATTCTAGTAATCACATGCACTTTGTGTTCACAAACTTTACTTCCTGTTGTCGGGATTTTTGGTAATGCTTTCATATCACCATTTTAGCTTTGAAATTGTACATGGGAATTTCCAGTGTAAGCAATTGTTCATGGTTTATTGATCAAAAAAGGTTTGTGAAAAGATAGCAGTCAATTTAGTTTCAACAATTAAATTTATAGGCCTAAGGCTTTCTGACTTCATCAGTGGATCTGGGCATGTCTTTTGGACGCGTTTCACCGTGAGCAAATCACAGCCATGTTTCCTGTCATTTTCTTCCAATTGAATATTTGGATGTAGGCCCTGGCATCCAATGTTCAAAGCTCAGCGGAGGGACAAAGGACATGTTATTGGTAAACAGGTCTCTGCTGTGGTGCTACAAGTGTTGCTTTGCATAGATGCCAGGAGAGGGCAAAAAATTTTAAAATGTTATTTAGCTGGCAGCTTTTAGACTGGGTCAAATTGGCAAACTCGCCTAATAGTGTACTAATTGCTTTAAGGTAGAATGTAGAGACGAGAACGAGCTGGTAATGGAGAAATTAGTGGCGTGGATTCTTGGCCATGCAAAAGGGGCTACAGACAGGTTGGGGAGGAGACTGACCAGTGGAACTGCAACAAAAGGCCATTTGAATCACATTCTCTGGCCCCCACCCACACTCTGCCCATGAACCCCCTCGACTGCATTCTAAGTGGTGCAGAATCACTGAATACCTCTCTCTACTCCTAGATCGTGAGGTATTCCACAAAGCATCGTTAGACCCCAAGACACAAATTACAGCCAGACCCTGGGCCGCCCCCAAGCTGATAACCCGGGTACTACTATTTGGCATGATACTCCTGTTCTGACTCACTGAGTAATGCCACAGGAAAGGGACTATCTATTTGTACTGCACTTTCTTTGACAGACGGGTGTCTGTCCAGCCCCCCACCCCCACCAATGCCGGTACTGCACTTTTTTGACCGATGGGTGATGAGCTCCGCTCCTCTTCCCTCCCACCCCCCACCTCCCCGGCTGAATCATTCCATCCTCGTGGTTCCTGAGTCACGACACTCTCACTATTCACTTCATACCCAATAAACCTATTAACAATCCGTACACAATGCCCCATCTATGCTGTGTGTGTGGTGGGTGGGGGGCGGGGAAGAGAGAATGCACTTGCGCTGGGCTATGGCACTTTGGCTGGGGGAGGGATGTATTTGGACTGGGGTAAGGCACTTCGGCTAGGGCAGGCATGCACTTGCTCCTGGGGTACAGGACTTTGGCTGGGACAGGCATGTACTTTGGCTGGGGTAGGCATGGACTGGGGTAAGGCACTTTGGCTGGGGGAGGGATGTACTTGGACTGGGGTAAGGTACGTCTGTGTCACTTCAGGAAATCAAAGTGGATCGAGTTACAATTTGCAAAGTCAGTGAGACCTTTGGATTGGTGGTTCCAGTGACTCATTCCTGTGAAACTTCAGGGTGTGACTTATCCTCCAAGGGAACCAAAGGGTGGATCATGTTGGCCATTTAGGCAGAACAAATAAACACATCGACAGGAAATTAGCTAGTCATTTTATTTTAAATGCAAATCTGTACTCTCAAATTTTAAACGCGCTCCGGAGGGACTAGAATACTGTAGAAGATAGTGGTGGTTTTGCAAGCAAATAATACGACCGGTGCCAAATTAGGTATATTTACTTCCTGCCGATATATGTGCACAAATCGTTGAAGGTGGCAGAGCATGTTGAGAAAATGGTTAAAAAAGCATACAGGACCCTGGGCTTCATAAATCGAGGCATAGAGTACAAAAGCAAGGAAGTTATGATGAAATAAAAACTGAAAATGCTGGAAATACTCGGCCAGTCAGGCAGCATCTGCGGAGAGAGAAACACAGTTATCGTTTCAGGTCGATGACCCTTCATCAGAACTGGAAAAAGTTAGATATGTAACAGATTTTTAAGCAAGGGGCAGAAGGAACAAAAGGGAAGGTCTGTGATAGGCTGGAAAGCAGGCAGGAGTGATTAAAAGACAAAAAGGAGATGGTAATTAGACAAATTAAGAAATAAAAGATGACTAGATGAGGTGTAAATAAGAATGCTAGAATCAACAACCGCTGCCACGTGTGAGGAAAATAATAGGAGAAGAGGTTATGTATGGTCTGATGAATCTTTTTATAAAACATTGGTTAGACCTCAACTGGAGTATTGTGTCCAATTCTGGGCACTGCACTTTAGGAAGGATGTGAAAGCCTTTGAGATGGCGCAGAAAAGATTTACAAGAATCCAGGGATGAGGGACTTCAGTTATGTGGATAGACTGGAGAAGCTAGGGTTGTTCTCCTTGGAGCAGAGAAGGTTGTGAGGAGATTTGATAGGTATTCAGCATCCTGAGGGGTCTAGACAGAGTAGATGGAGAGAAACGCTTCCCATTGGCAGAAGGGTCAAGAACCAGAAGACACAGATGATTGGCAAAAAAACCAACGGCGACATGAGGAAAAACTTTTTTACGCAGTGTGTGGTTAGAATCTGGAGTGCACTGCCTGAAAGGGTGGTGGAGGCAGATTCAATTGTGGATTTCCAGAATGGAATTGGATAAGTACCTGAAGGAAAAAACATTGTAAGACTACGGGGGAGTGGGAGTAGCTGAGGTGCTCTTGCAGAGAGCCGCCATGGGCTAATGGCCTCCTGTGCTGTAACCATTTATGATTCTATTTATGTTTCATTATCTCAAGTTTAAACATATACATTAATGAGATAATCGATGTTAACACTGAGAATGTAAGTGGAACAGTACATGTATGCCTGTAACATTTCACATTCTGCGCACAAAGATTTCAACTACTTAAAGGCTGCCTCGATTTTTTTTATTTTTTAATTCTCATCCTTATTTTCAAATCCCTCCATGGCATCATTCCTCCCTATCCTGTAATTTTTGAACTATCTGCGCTGGTCCCAGTTTGGGCCTCTTGAGCGTCCTGTATTTTAATTGCTCCACCATTCTCTGCAATACCCTCCCTAAACCTCTCCGCCTCTCTTTCCTCCTTTTAAAATGCTCCCTTAAAACCTACGTCTTTGACCAAGCTTTTGCTCATCTGCCCTAATATCTCCATGTCTGGCGTGGTGTGAAATTTTGTTTGATAACTCTCCCGTGATGCACCTTGGGATATTTTACTACGTTAAAGGTGCTATATAAATACATGGTTCTGCCACCACTGCCCACTGTTACATGACGTCCTAGCAATGTGCTGTAAAATACAGCCTAATTATATTATGTCTATCACAATCACCTAACTTTTTTGTGGAAGGAAACCAAAGCTTTTGATGTTGATCATCAGTACTATTGTTTACTACTGCAACAGATAGTAATGCAATCAGCAACTTGGAGTCCGTGGAAAGGGACGGCAACATGGAAATGTCTGGTTCAAAAACCTAGGGAATGAGTTTCCGGTCATTTAATAAGAACATAAGAAATAGGAGTAGGCCCCATGGCCCCTCGAGCCTGCTCCGCCATTCAATAAGATCATGGTTGATCATCGACCTCAACTCCACTTTCCCGCCTGATCTCCATATCGCTTCATTCTCCTAGACTCCAAAATTCTATCTCTCTCAACCTTGATATATATATTCAGAGACTCTGGATCCACAGCCCCCTGAGTGAAGAAATCCCTCCTCATCTGTCTTAAACGTCCTGCGCCTTATCCTGAGACTGTTCTAGACGCTCGAGCCAGAGGAAACAACCTCTCGGCATCTACCCTGTCAATCCCCTTCAGAATCTTGTATGTTTCAATGAGATCATCTCTCATTCTTCTAAACTCCAGCGAGAATAGGCTCATTCTACACAATCTCTCATCATAAGACATCCCTCTCATCCCAGGATTCAATCTAGTGAACCTCCATTGTACTGCCTCCAAGGAAAGTATGTCCTTGGATAAGGAGACCAAAACTGTGCACAGTAATCCAGGTGTGGTCTCATCAAGGCCCTGTACAATTGTAGCAAGACTTCCTTACTCTTGTATTCCAACCCTCTTGCAATAAAGGACAACATGCCGCTTGCTGTACCTGCATGCTAGCTTTCTGTCTTTCTTGCACAAGGGCACCCAAATCTCTCTGAACACCAGCATTTAAAAGTTTCTCAACAGTTAAAACAATATTCTGTTTTTCTATTCTTCCTACCAAAGTGAATAACCTCACATTTCCCTACATTATACTCCATCTGCACCTTACTGCCCACTCACTTAGTCTATCTATATCCCTTTGCAGACACTTTGTGTTCTCCTCATAGTTTACTGTCCCACCTCGTTGGAAGAAGGGAGGCCAGGTTATCCACCAACGATGTCTCCGCAAGATCCTGCAAATCTCCTGGGAGGACAGACACACCAACATTAGCATCCTCGATCAGGCCAACATCCCCAGCATCGAAACACTGACCACACTCGACCAACTCCGTTGGGCGGGCCATATTGTTCGCATGCCCGACACAACACTCCCAAAGCAAGCGCTCTACTTGGAACTCCTACACGACAAGCGAGCCCCAGAGGGCAGAGGAAACGGTTCAAAACCTCCTTGATAAAATGCAAATCCCCACCGACACTTGGGAGGTCCTGGCCAAAGACCGCCCTAAGTGGAGGAAGTGCATCCGAGAGGGCGCTGAGTACCTCGAGTCTCATCGCCAAGAGCCGAAATCAAGCTGAAGGAGTGTGTGACAAACCAGTCCCACCCACCCTTTCCTTCAACGATTGTCCCACCTGTGACAGAGACTGTAATCCCTGTATTGGACTGTTCAGTTACCGAAGAACTCACTTTATTTAAGAGTGGAAGCAAATCTTCCTCGATTGCGAGGGACTGCCGATGATGATGTCCCACCTAGCTTTGAATCGTCAGCAAACTTGGATTCATTACACTTGATACCTTCATCTAGGTCATTAATATAGATTTGTAAACTTACTGATAACATCAGCGTATTCTGGGCGGAATCGACCGAACCGGCGCAAAAGATTGTGGAATTTCCAGATTGCCACTGCTATCGTTTGCGCTCCATGTACTGCAGTTTTTTCCCAGAACTCAGCGACATCATGACTCCTTTGTAAGCTTTCTTGGCCCTGGAGTGGGGGAAATTTCTTTTGAATGCAGCAGCATTGCGATGTAAATTTAGATTTTTTTCACTTTTGGTATAAATACAATGAGTAATAGAAAATTAGTGATCACCTGAATGTTAACCAGCATGGACAGGCAAATTTAAGATTTTTTTATGATTAAAATCTAATTTATCTTCCATGACCTCGACCCTCCCTATCTTAAATCTTCTCCAACCCGATAAACCTCCAAGATCTCTGTGATCCTCCAATTCTGGCCTCTTGCACATCTCTGTTATCTTCACTCTATCATTGGCAGCTGTGCCTTCAGTTGCCTAGGACCCAAGCACTAGAATTCTTTCTCTAAACCTTTCCGTCTCCTACCTCTATTTTGAAGATGCTCCTTAAAATCTACTACTCTGACAAGCGATTGGTCACCTGTCCTAATCTTATGTGGCTCAATGCCAAATTTTGTTTGCTCCTGTGAAGTACTTTGGGGTGTTTTACTATGTTAAAGGTGCTATATCAATGCTTGTTGCCATGGCTGATGTGGGAGAGGGAAGAGAAGTTGCATGAGAGTGGTACGATCAGCAGTGGGTTTTATGGTTGGTAGCTGCAAGGCCTCTTTCACGGAATGGTAGAGCAAACTTTCTAGTATGTCACTCAGCTAAAATAATGCATCCAGTCAGGAATCTAGGTTAACATTGACCCCTCTGTTCTTGTGTGTAGGTGAAGGGCTTTGTTGCCATTGTTGTAGCAAGTCTTTAATGGTAAAAATGCTAACCAGAATATCAAACTCTTTGTTGTAAATAGGTTATTTTTGTGATTCTTCGAAGAATGTAATTATTAGATCAGTCCTTCCAAAAGGCTGCTTGTTTTTATGTGAACGATGATCTCATTATATTCTGCTACTGCTGCAGTGCCTTGCTTGGAGAGGTGTGGTTCAAGGTCATGTTTCGAAGCAGGAAGACCTCATTCTGAGTACTCCGTGTCCATTTGCCTATCTCCTTCAGTTTGCTGATTGGAGAATTCTGCTGAAGTTGGTTGAGGCATTTAGAGTTTGGATTTTATATTTTTATATCTTTTTTTTATGTTTACATTAGGCTTCCAAACGATTGCCAGTGCTGTTTAAAATCTCTTAAAATTTCTTTACAGGACAATTGGCTTTTTCATTTAGGTACAACAGTGTATACACAGTGAATAAAGCAATGGTGCTGTTGTGTAGAGTTTGATGAGTTATGAGCTGTTCTGTTAACACAAAGTTTTGCAGCATTAACTTTAAAAGTTGCCAAAAGTCAGTTGGGAATTGAAATTACCACGTATAATCTTTCTGGCTTAATTTGTGTGAAGGGATATACAATATCGAGTGAGAATGATTTATAAATCAGTGGTGAGTAACCTCAGTCAGCTGCCGTGCCTTGCTCCCTGTCCGAGCTGATCCGATTTGGGGGGGTGGGGGCATCAGCCCGACCCTGGAGGGAGTGGAGGAGGAGGAGGAGCCAGCCCCAGGTCCGCAGTACCCGGTAGGTCTGGGGCTCGGCGTGACCTCCCGTGGTCTGGGAAATTCTATGCTCTGGCACCAGTCGGGTCCCATGGGTGCCGGACTGGAGAGGTTCCTGAGTAAATGGAGGGGATTTTTTTTTGTAATTCTGGCTTCACTTTTTGCTATGAATATTTTGCAATGTTAACTCAACTTATCTAAAGAAACATGTTTTTCCAGTAACAACTTTTATTCCAACTACTTTACCCTCCTTTTGTAACCAATAGAAGGAACTTGAAAAGTTTAAAAGACATTCAAGGGATCCTATACTTGTAAACTTAGAAATCTCAATATATTTGGATTCATTTGTTTGCTTAATACTGTCAAGCTTGAAATTTTAGTGCTGTAACTATAATTCGACATCCTTGCCATTTAAGGTTATATATTCAGCAACAATGTCTGGATAGTATTGGATTTAGAAATGTGCTATTTACTTACTTAGCATTTATGTTTAAGACATTTTTAATTCTTATGCCAGTTAAGTTGCAAAAACAATCAGATTTTATAAAGCCATCATAAGAAGTATGAGGTGTTATTGATATTTTTCTGTGACATAAATTTGTATAGCCTGGAGAAACAGTCTCTAGTCTACTTGCAAAGTCTTTTACTATAGTTGGTGTTGCTCTTTGATGTGCCTTCATAAGGAGATCCGATGCATTCCAAGGTCATATGCATATTTCACTCAAATAACTGGTAGGCCAAGTTGCTTTTATGCCATGTATTTTACTAATTGTCTAATCTGGTCATGGATTCTACATAAATTTATCTTGCTGCATCTTTTAATTTGCGCAATTTTTTTTTGTGTGCATTGCAGCTCTATTGTAATATTTTTCATTAGAATCGGACTGCACAGACAGAGACCATTTGGCCCATAGTGTCTGTGCTGGCTTTCTGAAAGAGCTACCGATTAATCTCGCTCCCTTGCTTTTGCCCCATAGCCCTGTATTTCTGTTCCTTTTTTAAATATATATCCAATTCCCTATTGAAAGTTACTACTGAGTATTCTGCAACCATCCTTTTCAGGCAGTGCAATCCCCCTCTTTTTCCCCCCCCACCCCCCCCCCTTGCTTTTTTTGTTGCCAATTATCATCAATCGTTTTTTCCTCTGGTTACTGACCCTTCTGCCAGTGGATACAGTTTTGCACTATCAAAACCCCTCATAATTTTGAACACATCCATTAAATCTCACCTTAACCTTCTCTGCTCTAAGAAGAACAGATCCATTTTCTCGAGTCTCTCTACATAACTGAATTTCCTTACCCATGGTACCATTCTAGTAAATCTCCTCTGTACCTTCTCCAAGCCTTGACATCCTTCCTTTCCAAAGTGTGGTGCCAGAACTGGACACACTACTCTAGCTGCAGTCCAACCGATGATCGATTTATAAAGGTTTACCAAAGCTTTGAGTATTCCCATGGAGAACATCTAACATAACTGTGTCTTTGCTAATAATCTGGACTTTATGGGCCCAAGTTTCCACACGCGCCTAGAATGGCGCAGTCCCGACCTGGACGCCCGTTTTTCGCGCCACAAAGTGCGCCTAAAAAAAAAATCCTCGGTATTCTCCACCTACTTGCAGGTCCTCTGGCCCTCGGCGCAGCCAGCACGAGCTGTGGGGGGCGGAGCCAGGTCCCTGCGCTGAAAACAGTGCCAGGACCACGGCACATGCGCGCTACAGTGGGCACGCAAGTGCAGTAGCTCCAGGCGCCGAACTGTGTGGGAGGGGCCCGAAGCACGCAGCCCCTAGCCCTGGCTGAATGGCCTCACTGGGGCTGCGTGAATAAGGCTCCTCCCATGGCCAGCTCCTGCTCCCGCCCCCCCCCCGACCAGACCAGACCCGACACCTGCGCTCCCCCACCCCCCCCCCCCCCCCCCCCCCCCCCCCCTGCCTCCGGACCAGACCCGACACCCGCCCCCTGCCTCCGGACCAGACCCGACACCCCCCCCCCCCAACTGACCCGACGCAACCCCCGCTACTGTTCCCGCCCCCCCCCCCCCCCCCGACTGGACCCGACCAGCGCTCCTGTTCCCGCTCCCCGACTGGACCCGACCCGACCCGCGCTCCCGCCCCCCGACCCGACCCAACTGCCGCTCCCGGACTGGATCCGACCTGACCCCTCTCTCTCTCTCTCTCTCTCTCTCTCTCTCTCTCTCTCTCTCTCTCTCTCTCTCTCTCTCTCTCTCTCTCTCTCTCTCTCTCTCTCTCTCTTTCCTCCCCTCCCTGACCCAACCCAACGCCACCGACCTGTAAATCTGGTGCTGGGGATGGGCCCGGCCCGTTCAGCCTTCGGTCCCGAAAGGCCTGCCTGAAGCACTTTTACACAAGTAGGAAGATGGTTTATTTAATCTTTTCTTTGCTTATAAATGTTTATTCAGGTTGGATTTATTTGTATAAGTATAAATAAGGATTTATTATAGAATTTAATGACTTCCCTTCCCCCCCCCCCACCTCGTTCTGGACGCCTAATTTGTAACCTGTGCCTGATTTTTTAATGTGTAGAACAGGTTTTTTCAGTTCTACAAAAATCTTCACTTGCTCCATTCTTCTTTAGTTTGGAGTACGTTTTCACTGTGGAAACTTTCAAATCAGGTGTCAGTGGCCGGACACGCCCCCTTTTTGAAGAAAAAATTCTGTTCCAAAGTAGAACTGTTCTACCTGACTAGAACTGCAGAAAAAAAAATGTGGAGAATTGCGATTTCTAAGATAGTCCGTTCTCCACCAGTTGCTCCTAAAAAATCAGGCGCAAATCATGTGGAAACTTGGGCCCTATATGCTGCTGCTAGATTATGGTACCTAGTTTCAGTATAATACGTCACATTAGTCATTAAGAGCTGGCTAGTAAGCAAGTGAAACCCTTGCTATAAACAGATGTGTGCTTAGGGCAAGTTTTGCACAAGCCATTAAAGGGCTGCTTTTCTCATTTGTCATTGCTAGTTGAACTAGGGTTTAGTAAAGATTTGATTTCCTGAAGAATGTGATGGTCTATGGAGCACTGTGGTATGTTGAAGCAATGCTCAAGGGAAATATCCAAATCCAATTTAAGCCTTACTGCAGTGATTTCAGTCATAAATTTTTATCTATTTGGTTTTAATATGTGGAGAGACTAGAGAAGCTGGGATTGATTTCCTTGAAATTGGGAAGGTTAAGGGGAAATTTAAGAGGTGCTCAAAATTATGAAGGGTTTTGATGGGAGTCAGTAACCAAAGGGCACAGATTGGCAAGAGTCAGAAGAAACCCTTCACTGTACTGGTTTTGACCAGCTCTTTGAGCTCCTGCTAGGGTTTTTTTTTCTTTTTTTAACACAACAAATTATGATGACCTGGAATGCACTGCTTGAAAGATGCTGGAAGCAGATTCAATAGTAACTTTCAAAAGAGAATTGGATAAGTACTTGAAGGGGAGAAAATTGCAGGGCTATGTGGGAAAAGCAGGGCAGTGGGACTAATTGGATAGCTTTTTTAAAGCGAGGCACGATGGCCACCTTCTGTGCTAGGATTTTGATTCCTGACTCTCCATTCCTTCTCTGGTCCGAAGTTTCGCCAAAATTATTTTTCACTTTGGCGCAGTGCAGAAACACCTGGTTTTGAGGGTGGAGCTAATATTTTGCACGTTTTTAAAAAAAAAAATTGAGGCCCATTCTGCGCATGCTCAAGCATTTAGATTTCCAGGGTAACGCGAGGCACAATGGGAGGGAAGGAGCTTGTCACTCTCTGGTTCCCGGGTGTGGGAGGAAGGAAATGTGGACTGAGGGCTGTTTTTATATAATTCTGTAGAGGGAACTTTACTCTGTAGCTAACCCATGCTGTACCTGCCCTGGGAGTGTTTTGATGCTGAAACATGAACACTCTGTCCGAGTCGCTGCACTCTGCCGACGGCTCGCAAATGGCCCGCTGTGGCCGCCCCTATCCCTGGCCAAATTGCTCCACCGCGGCCGTCCCTATCCCTGGCCAAATGGCCCATTGAGTGTTTTATCACAGTAAATGTTAAGTCCTAAAAATAAAAACTTTTTTGTAATGAAGTAATTCAAAGTTAATATTGCATCACTACATTCAATTGGAGCATAATAAATATAGATTAACATAAATCAATCCTAAGCCCCTGTTAATGTCGCTTTCGATAGGACTCCGACTTGGTATGGTAAGGTTTTTAAAAGTAGTCGTTGGCGCTGTCCTTTTTATTTAAAAAAAAAAAAAAAAAAAAATCCTTATTGACATTATGGGTGGGTTTGACCCTAAGTAACGTCAGAAAAACGGTACTTAACAGATAACAGCCGTTTTTTTTCAGGACGGCGTTCTACCATTGGTGAAACTTGCAAAATTAAGTTGACTCCAAATTAATGGAGCTAAATGATGCTGAACTATCTAAATCAGTTTATCCCATCACAGATCTTCAGACTTTTCAACTGTTTCATCTCTCTCTTGTGTCTCACTTTTTTCTCTTTTCCGCTTCCTTAACTACATTCACACTAAACAACCAACCAACCAACCAACTTCCCTTCTGCCTTCCCGCCCATGCCAGCTGACTTTATAAGTGGTTTTCCCTATTTTGTTGTAGGGACTGTCCCTAACATCATTAGCCCCTTATCAAACAACCCACCCTCAACCCCCTCTACTTGCAAACTATTTCCCATTCTTGCGTTATTGAACTTGTTGTCTCCTCCCATATCTCCCACAATTTTGTTTGAATTTCTTCAGTCATCAGCTTTACATCCCTCCCATAGCATTTGAAATGGCCCCAATCAAAGTCACAAACAACATTCTGTTGTGACCATGGGATATTCTCTCTCCTTCCAGCTCATCTGCTGCTGAAACACTCATCCATGCCTTTGTTACCT
This sequence comes from Pristiophorus japonicus, assembly GCF_044704955.1. Taxonomy (NCBI): domain Eukaryota; kingdom Metazoa; phylum Chordata; class Chondrichthyes; family Pristiophoridae; genus Pristiophorus; species Pristiophorus japonicus. Next base: position 287,085,854 of record NC_091979.1, read on the forward strand.
CTAGACTATTCCAATGCTCTCCTGGACAGCTTCCACCCTCCATAAACTTGAACTCCCAAACTCACTGCCTGTATCCTTACTCGCACCAAGTCTCTCTCATCCATCACCCCTGTGCTCACTGACTTACATTGGCTCCTGGTTTGGCAACGCCTCGATTTTTAAATATTCTCATCTTTGTTTTCAAATCCCTCCGTGACCTCGCCCTGCATCAACCCATCGTTGATCCTTCCTCTTCCTGATCTACATGCAGCGCCTTGGCATCATCACCCACAGACATGGGGTCAGCTTCCAAACGTATGCTCACTGCATCCAGCTCTACCACAACACTCAATCTCTCCACTGACTCTACTGTCACACTTTTCCAACATCTAGTCTTGGATGATTTGTAGTTTCCTCGATCTACACATTGGTAAGACCGAAGCATCATCATTGGCCCCACCGCAAATTCAGACTCCGCTCTCGCCCTTGGCCACTGTGTCTCTAAACCAGGTTATCACAACGTCTCTGTTTGACCTTGAGCTGAGCTTCAGACCCGATTTTCTCCACCACAAAGACAGCTTACCTCTACTGTGTCAGCTGTGGCTCACCTGAGTCCGAAGATTGTGGGTTCAAGTCCCACTCCAGGGACTTGAGCACAAAAATTCTGGGCTGACACTCCAGTGCAGTGCTGAGGGAGTGCCGCACTGTCAGAGGTACTGTCTTTCAGATGAGATGTTAAACCAAGTGGACATAAGATCCCATGGCACTATTTCGAAGAAGAGCAGGGGAGTTATCCCTGGTTTCCTGGCCAATAATTATCCCTCAATTAACATAACAAATAGATTATCTGGTCATTAACACAATGATGTTTGTGGGAGCTTGCTTGTCTGCAAATTGGCTGCCACGTTTCATCCATTACAACAGTAACTGCATTCAAAGTACTTCATTGGCTGTAAAGAGCTTTGAGGCATCCGGTGTTCACGAAAGATGCTATATAAATTCAAGTCTTTCTTTTTACTACTAAAACACTTATCCATGCTCCTGCCACCTTTTATTCTCCACCATTGCAGTGCTTTCCTGGCTGGCTTCCCATCCTTCACACTCCATAAACTTCAACTGCAAATCCTTTGTCTATATTCTCCCCCATACAAAGTCGTCTTGTCTGTCATCCTGTCCTTGCTGCCGTACATTGGCTCCTGGCCCCTAATACCTCAAATTTAAAACTCTCACCTCCTCCAGCACTACAATCCTTTTCCCACCCCTTACATTTGTCCTAGCATTGGCAGCCATGTCTTCAGCCGCCTAAGCCCAGGCTACATTGGATTTCTCTCCCTAAACCTTTTTTTCACCCCCTATACTCCTCCCTAAAGCCTCCTTTGGTTTGTGCATCTATGAAGCCCTTTGGGATGTTTTTCTACGTTAAAGGCACTTGATTTTGAATATTTGTTGCTTCTGCTACTGGGATTTTTCTTTATTTTAAAGGGAAAGATCACAACGTTTTAAATCTGAATTTAGTAAGTTTCTTCAAGTTAATGGTTTACAATTTAACCTGACTATTTCCTTTTTGTTTTACATTGTTGTGCAATGTAATTTCCTGGTCAAAGTGAAGATAGTCCCAGTCTATTAGTGGGAAATTGATTGGAGCATTTGTACTATGTCATTTATAACTGATATACCAGTCTGAGTTTCTACTGTTGTATGTTTTCATGTCATTTTTGTAGTTCAATCCAAAAATTGTTTTTAAAGTAATTCTGTTGAAGGGTTGTTAACCCAGGCCTTAAAGTGGATTCTGTGAATTGTGAAAATTATTAATAATTTTTTTTTAATCCCCATGTTTGTTCTCTTCTGTCAATCCTACCACTTGTTGATTAGATTGAGATCATTTTGAATACTGGAGGCTAATGATTTTGTAGTGGAAATCGATTCTTTACTTGCATTAGGCCAGCACTACATTAAGTTCTTGTGTATCTTATAATTGGGAGAATGCCTTGCTTTCATAAGAGATGAACCAACTTCACAGTGCAATGTATTTGACCTTGCATGTTTTTAAAATCGTGTCCGTTGACTTAAGACTGTTAACTAAAACATTGCTATAGCCTGCGGATAAAAGCATAAATAGGAGCAGGAGTAGGCCATTCAGCCCTTCGAGACTGCTCCGCTGTTCAATAAGATCATAGCTGATCTTCTACATCAACTTCAACTTCCCACACTATCCCCATCCCCCTTGGTTCTCCTAGTATCCCCCTTGGTTCTCCTAGTATCCAAAAATCTCGATCTCTGACTTGAATATGCTCAACGACTGAGTAGCCACAGCCCTCTGTGGTAGAAAATTCAAAAGATTCACAACTCTTTGAATGAAAAAAATTCTCCTCATCTCAGTCCTAAATGGCTGACCCCTTTTTCTGAGGCTGTGACCTCCTAGTTCTGGACTCACCAGCCAGGGGAAACCTCCTCCCAGCATCTGCCCCTTAAGAGTGTAATAAATCTATTCCAGGTTTCCACTTCATTCTGTTAGCTAAATTTTATTGGCCCTTGGATTTCCAGATAGTGATTTGAAATAAAGCTTTGCATTACAAAGCAAAGAAATGGATAGGTAGTCATCATTTGCCTTCTCTTAACTGGTAGAATTGCCCTATTTCAATTTCTAACCACATAAATGTGTGTGAATGTAAGAGACCTGTGTAGAGGGGCCACATGAACTGAAATTGACCACAGTGCTTTCAGTTAGATCTAAATGTTCACGCAACACTGGCTTTAAAATTTGAGATGTGCTGATGAGGCTCCACTTTTTATAGGATTCATTTTTTGAATTGGAAGGAATTTAAATTTTTTAATTGTGCAAATTACTGACTTTTGTGCGTATATAAGCTTGCTTTTTATTGAAAGCCGCCTTATTTCATTTTCATGTCATTTTCGCTCCTAACTCTGACTGTTTACAGAGGGCTATAAGTAAATTATTCATTCGACGGTGATTCAGACAGACACTTACTGTCTAGCCAGGTTGAATGGTTTGGTTTCCAAAGGGATTTATGTGCATAGTTGCCATAGAAAGTTGATGTGGTTAAACTGAAGTATTTTGCTTCACTGAAGATGTCTGTCACAGAAAGTATGATTTTGCACATATACCTTCCTGCAAGCCACAATGCAATGAGTTTTGAACATTTACTAATGAAATGTTTATGGTCTTCACTTTATTGTAAACTTGCTTTTAAATATGCAAACGAGCACAGCAGGGTCAATGTTTATTTTTAAAAATCTATTTCAAAATGTAGACGAATGCTCTGGTTTCGCATCGTACAGAATCTAGGTGACTAGAATGCCACACTACACCAGACGTTGTTTGGACAATGCCTTGTACAGCAACTATATAACTTTAGGTTTGCACTATAAATATGTAATTTGCCACGTTTTTTTCGATAGCTGAGGACTGTGGTGATGGTTGAAATGATGTATCTGCTGTAACCCAAGACCTCTGTGACCAGCATGCTATGCTATCCCATTGTTTTATTCAACACTTCCTCGTTCAGTTCCTTTTTACATTTATCCATATTGAAGTGTATCTGTCACAGATTGGCCCAGTTGCCTAAAATATCTAAATCCTTTTGAATCATTTTACATCATTCCTACAACTAAAGCTAATCTTGCTAATCTATTGTTTCCAAATTGTTTCTCTAACCTTTGTTAATGGTCCTGCATTAGCCACTTTCTAATCCTCTAGAATCGCTCCCCATTTACTGAACCTGCACCCATAAGAGGAGATGGGACCTAATACAAGTGGGAATTGTCAGAAGCAGGCACTTGAGCCTCTTTTTCAAAAAACGTTAAACTGAAGTATTGTTTACCCGCTTCGACGGATGTAAAAAAAAATCCCATGGCTCTTTTTGAAGAGGAGGGTAGTTCTCTTGTCCTGGCCAGCATTTTTTTTCAAAGCAATCTTGAAACCGACTCTTAATAAATCCTTTAAATACTGTCTGAACAAGATCATCAATAATACATATTTGCTAAAGTTTAATTGATTTAGGACATTACATAGTCAGAGCATTATATTGGCAACAGATGCTGTATATGCATCAAAGACTCTAGTAGTTGGTTGTCTTTGTCATCAATTTTCTTTAGCAGCCCACAGAAGTGTTGGAAGTTGTTTTGAGCTGTTGGTGGTGGGTTTTTTTTAAATCAGCAAACTCGCTATTAGAAATTCCCTTGTATTTAAATCCACAAAATTGCAGTTGGTGAATGAAACAACTAGGATTTGTACAACAACTTTACGTTCCAAAAGACTTCACATACAATGGATTACTGTCAAGTTGCTGTTATAGAAGCATTTTATAATGTCAAAATCCAGTAGCTGAAATGTGTTTCTTCAATGCAGCTACTTGTTATTATAACCTACATTAATCGGCCTGTGATGCAGTAATTTTCCTTTCTTCTTTTTTTAAGATAGCCGAAATCAGGGGGAAAAATGAGTGGATATCGTTCCTATGTTTTAAATGGCTGTGAACTTCAGCCAATACTCCATTGGAGAATTTTGTATGGCTTTCGGATCCTGGTGAATTCTGCCAACAGTTATCTTGAAGGAGCTGAAGGACTGGGCTTGAGCTATGGCATGCAAGAGTAAAGGACCGAGCAGCAAAGAAGTCTGACTTTTTTTTTGGACTATTAATGGTTGTGATGTAGCCCATATTCTCATGGGTGGACGGTGAATAATATAATTTGGAATGTAGCTATTTAAGTCACCACTTTCATTGTCTAAGACATGTCTCAATCAAAATAAATTTACTGTATTTAAAAAAAAAAAAAAAAATTTCCAGAGTGAGTAATGGATAAAGACTAGAGCCTTTTTTATTTTGATTCAAGAAATGATTTTTTTAAATTATGTAGTGCAGTAGTTTTAATACAGTGAGTATAAAATGTCTTTTAAATACTGCAGTTGCTCATTTGTCTTGATAATTGCAAGGCATATTGGGCATTGTTTGCAACTTCATTAGCATTTAGCAGCATATGATTATCACAGTGTACTAGATGCAAGGCTTGCAAAAGGCTTATGTTACCTCTTCCTCCAGTAGCACTGACTGGATATGTTCCTAATGCACCAGTAGTTCTGAAGTAATAATGCATTTAAAGTAGTTCCACAGTCTAATAAATCTGAAGATTAAATTTACAGTGGAGAAAAGTTACTTCCTGAAAGATCCAAGTAGCTAAGAGGAGCCCATATCGATCAGCATTGAATGTTGGCCCTTTCATTTGACACAGCATTATTATGGATGGCATTAACCTGTATTTCCAATTACATCATCTTTCAGTGTAGCCATTAAAGTTAGTGTTAATGGTGGCTCGCTGTAATATACGTTGTGCACAATTCTGCTGAAGTAACTGAGCAAATCATGATATCAAGTTAATTTTTGAAGTTCTCAGATGTGCTATTAGCACTAGACATGTAACCAGACTCTATTGGAATATTTAAAATATAGTCTAGGCCACTGTAAATCAGTTGACCTCCTCTGGGTTATTTGTTCCACCATTAAATTTTCACTCCTAGTACTATTGTGTGCATGAAGTTTACCAAAAACTGAAGTGCTTCCATAGAAATGAACCAAAATTATTTAATAAAAAGGAGAGTGAAATTTAAAGAGAATCTTTCCATATTACGATTGGTTGCATCATAATATTTGACTTGTTGAAAGGGTTAACAGCTTTGTGGAGTGCATTGTTTTTGTCTTTTGAATGGTATGTGTCTCTAGTATGTTATAAATCTTGTATAAAGAAGCTGACTAACTGTAATTGAGTCCAAGTCCTTTTACAGGAACAGTGGTTTATCTCATCCCATCATCACTGTTGAAAGCAATACCTGCATGCTTACCAGTGTGTCTTTTACCCTGTTTTATGCTTTAAAGTTGCCTTTTAGAGCACTTCCACAATGTGCTATTTGGTAAATGCACCTCTGCAATATTGAGCCATACACATCAGGAAGGCGCTAGGTTCTGTACAGATTTTAGTCAGGGGTAGTGTTTGTAACTGTACAGGTAGACATGGTGGCTATGGCTAGGAGGGGTGACAATTTGTTCCTGTTCCTAACTGCAGTGCGTTTGATCCTGTTGCAAAATACTTGTGTGCAGATATCAAACAAGGACCGAAATGGGCTCAGCATAAATGCTCCCTCCAGTTGAATAGCACATGTTGATGGACACTTGAGGTCCTGGAGGTTGCTGGTGCCCTGCAGAACTGTACCAAAGCATGAGTTGGTGCCTTCGGAAGGGAAAGGGAGAATCGGAAAAATGGGATGAAAAATATTTGGAATGTACATGCGTGTGTGAAGCTAGTGGATCGGCAACAATTTTCTGCCATGATTTCACTGGAGCTGAGTATTGCATGAAGGGACATTCTAGACAAAATATCTGCTTCTAGGCTTTCTCTAATCCATTACGAGCGTTACAAAAAACATGTGCAGGTGACCTATTAGCATAACAGGATAATTAAAATGGTTTTGTCAATCTATTTATATATCTCGGCAGCCAGAAAACTCCAGCTGTTTCCACTGTTCCCCAGTACCCCACCCATTTTTGTTACAAAATCCCATTTGAGTGTGAAGTATGTAAGGAAACCTAAATGATCAGTGTCCTACAGATGTATTTAAATTGCTGATCTTCAATGTACATGACTTGTTTTATAGATTTTGTTAACCTGTTCCTGCAAAAATCATCTTTTTGCCTTTTTCATCTTTTGCCGTACCTTCTGAGAAGGAATGTTAAAGATCTCTTCCAAAACATGATTGACTTGTTTCTTTATCCTATTTATAGTACCAGCTTTAAAACTTAGCTCTGCACATTCATACTTTTGATTAAAACCACCCTTTTTAATGTACAAAGTGGTTTTAGCAGCAAAAAAACATGGGTGTTGCTGGTTTGAGTGGATAACTCTCTTCAGATCTCCTCTTGTGCTAGTATTGCAGCTGTGGGAGCTTTTATTAAATTAAAGCCTGCATGTAAAAGGTTATTCCAACAACAATTTGCCCAATTGTTTACAAAACTCTGTACAGATGATAAATGCAGAAGGCGCCTTCCTACCTAATACAGGGACAATTTCAGCCGCTCTGCCTGCTGCCAGCTAAACGTCTTTTCAGTGACTCCTCTGTTTATAGTGCTGTGGAGACAAAAGACTGGACTCTTGTGTGCATCTGTGAAAGACCCACCCTGCTATGTTGAAAGCAACAAATTATAGATTTTAGTACCAATCTGCTGCCATTTGAAATGGTTAATTTCTTTTTCTTTATAAAAGGTGGAACATTTGTGAGGCAAATTGAATCCTGAGGTAACGCTCTGTTTCCTGCTTATTGTCAGTTTTAAATACTGCACCTTTTTAAAGACAAAGAGTTCCACTGTACTAAAATATGCAGTGACATTAAGATGGTCAAAGGTTTTTTTTGTGTGGCTCTCAACAGTTATAGACAAAGTCTCAACATCCCCCACTTACGTTAGCATGAGCAAACTAAATGGATTTAGGTAAGATGCAGGTATTAAACGACTCCCTGGAATCATTAACAAGCTGTGACACGTAGGGGACAGCATGGAACCTCAACTTCAATGACCCTGCACTGAGAATGTCAGTCTTAAATTGGATTTGATTTCCTGGGTAGTAAACTGCAGTGAATGGTAATAGTTCATATACTGTACAGGAGAAATTTTATTTTAAGTGATTGTATCAGTTAATTTTAAAATGTGCTCTGCTGTACTTGTAAATGCTAGTGAATTGTATTCAGTCTCTGTATAACTTGCTTTACAACAGATTGACATTGTGTATTTACTAGTGCACTTCCACTGTACAAACTGCTGATATATCGGAAGTAGCATCAGCAAGGTAAAAGGCTAATCAGCAATAAAGTCTATTGAAACACTTTGCATTTCATTCATTTTTGTGACACTGCATCTGAATTGTAATAACTGCAACAAAGCCTATGTTTGAAATGGAATTTCTATTGTGTAAAATCTTTGCATCATCCACCATTCAATGATTTAACGAGGGGAGGGAGGAGGAGGAAACACAAGATACCTAATAAAATAGGGGCTGACTATTTGTACTGTACTTTTTCAGTCGAGTCCATGCCTCCCACCTGAAACGGAAGTGCGACCCCGAACCGCAAGTAGGACCCTGCAGTCAGTCCAACCACATTCCATGAGCCTCCGAGTGAGGGAGGGGGAAGAGAAATCCTGGGTAGGGAGAGAGAGAGAGAGAGAGAGAGAGAGACAGGTGGGCAGAGAGAGATGGAGCTGAGCTGTCGCTGCGGTCAATGGGGATGAGGAAGAGAAGCAAGCCTGGAGAGGAGAGAGACTGAGGAGCGAGAGCGCTTGGGTTGGCGGGGGGAAACGAGGAAAGTGAGAGCTTTGGAGGGGGGGGGAGGGAGAAAACAGGAGCTTGGGAGGGGGGGTGGAGGAGGTGCGTGAGCTTGGGGGGGGGGGGGAAGCAGGTGAGCATGCTTCGGGTGGGTGAGGGGGGAGGAGCGAGAGAGCTTGGTTGGGCGTGGGGGGAGAGAGAGCGCGAGCTTGGGCATGGGGGAGGAGAGAGATGGGGGTTAGAGAGAGGTGAGGGGTAAAGAGACGGGGGGGGAAGAGAGGTTCTTCTAATGCAGAAGTCACGACATTGTCATTATTCACTTCATACCCAATAAACCTGTTAACAATCCGCACACAATGCCCCATCTGTGGAGAGGATGCACTTGCGCTGGGGGGGGGGGCAAGGGACTTTGGCTGGGAGGGAAGGGTGCACTTGCACTGGGGAAAGGGACTTTGGCTGGCACTTGATGGCTTCTGGGGAGATCTATCCTTTGTGGCTTCTGGAAGTCAAAGTGGATCGAGTTGCAATTTGCGAAGTCAGTGAGAACTTTGGGCTGTGCAGTTCCAGTTACACATTCCAGAGAAACTTCAGGGTGTGGCTTATCTTCCGAGGGGACCAATCTGAGGGGTGGCCATTTTTACAGTACAAATAAAAGCGTCCAATAAAATAGCACAAAATAATGACTTTGACATCCGGTGAGATTTGTCAGTATCTGAGCATTGAATTAGATAGTTAAGCCATTTTATGCTTGGATCATGATTTTTTTTCCAATTCTGTGTTATGCTTGCTTCAGGAATTTTATTCAATAGGAAATATTGAATACAAGATTTTTTTTTTGTTATTTACTCAGGAAGGCATGGTTTCCTGTCACTCCCCTCACTTTTGTAAAAGGTCAAAAATAACGACATTTTTGTATGGATTTTTAAATGAAATGTTCCCTTCTGTAAACTTTTATAGCAAAACTCATTTCATAGAGAAAGGCAATGTAAAAGTGCTCTAGTGGTCGGCTGAGTAGTACTTTAAATGGAGCAAGAAAGCCTGAAATTTACTTGGCCAACAAGATAGTTATTGCTGGGGTTGGAAGAAGTTTCTTTTGTAAGAGGTTAGCTTTTGTTGTAAGTGCTGCTCCATACTAGATGAAATTAAACACAGGATGGCAAAGTCATTGGCAAATTCTGTCCTTTAACTGTTGGGATAAAGATTTTGTGGAAATGGAGTACAGGCACATTTCCAGTGTTGCGTTTTTGGCTATCTATTCTTTTTTTATTTTCTACAGCTCTTGACTTTTTCTTAGTCGGACACTGCTTGCCAATTGAAAATGGCTTCGCTGAAAATAGTGTGCAGCAACACGCATCAATAAATAAAATGCCAACTCTGTCTTAAATGTTTTTTATTAAATAATTGAGCAATTGTTAAATAAAATTGACAGAAACTAAGAACACCTCACAAATTTTGGTGACAGCTATCAGAGTCTCAAACCACAAAAACAAGTGTGTGTTCTAGCGTTCATTTTAATATCCCCATTGAAATCATACTCATTTACTGAGTTGCCAAATGGCCTGAGTACTGACATCAGGAGACGTAAATGCAACATTTTTTTTTAGCAGTGCCAATGAGCAGGGAACCAAATCCAAATTCATTCGAGTTCCCTATTAACTAATGTTTGTTTGACTTGTATCAAAGCACCCCACATAGGCTAGGAATTTTGTACTAGAAATGGAGTGCTATGCTACCAAGCTATTTTGTATTACTGTGTCTCAGATGTGATCAGATTGTAGGGCTAGTATTTCCCACACAAAAAATGCATTGTAACTGAGTATGCTTTGGTTCATTGCTTCTAATGAAAACTAGTCACCTTGAGCTAGAAATTCGGTTCTCAGCGAAAATGGTATTTTTCTGCCAAAATTACCATTTTCGCTTCACTATCACTATCAGGCCGTAAATTCAACCTTTAATTTGCACGGCGGTAAAAATTGGCGTTGCACGAGGATTTGTAGCGCAAACCGCGAATTTCGGCAACTTTAGTCCGAGGCTGATACCGCTGCAAGAGGCCTTGGGAGGGCGGAAAAACACAAAAAAAAAAATTGGAAAAAAAAATAAATTCATAAAACATTTACAACACTTATCTATTGATTTGCTGCAAAAGAATTAAAAAATAAAAACTTTAACTTACTTTTTGCAGGTCCTAATACTGCTGCTGGCAGGGCTGCTGCGACAGTTTTTTTCCCTGTCAGTATTCTGAGCATACGGGTGCGAAGAGAGCCAAATTTCTGGTGAAACCGCTATCTCGACTGTTGCATGATGGCGCTCCTCTCCCAGCGGTACGTGGAAAGCGCCAGCGCACAAAGGTCACTGAATTTCCTGCTGACTGGGTTTTCGCCAAAAATGGTGAAATAACACCAAAAACGCGGTTGCAAAATCGCCGAATTTCTACCCCATTTCATTTCTCTGCAAAAGCACTGTTCTGGATTATAACATCACTGGTGTATCTAATCAACAGACTAAAGCTATGATTGTTAGTGCATTTTTAAATTCTTGAGATAGGGAATAGATAATTTGTTTATTTGATCAGCTTCACATAGCTTGATGTTTGAAAAGACCAAATTACCAATTTATGTAAATACTTTTTACTTGACATTAAAGGGTGACAAAATATTCTGTAAAGCCCAATACAAGTTTTAAGGAATATTAATTTATTGAAACTTAGCAAAAGCAGTTTTAAAAAAAAAACTTTTACCACAATTCCTATGTTTACATTTTTAAACCAGGATATTGTCCGTTGAGATAGCAAGGCATCTGTTCTTGATGTGAGAATGTCTTCGCAGTAGATAAATGGATTCAAGAACAAAGGAATGAGCCTTCAGTTGTCTGGTCAGCTTAGTGGGTTAACGGCTTGCAAGTGTTCAAGTACAAAGAGGCACCATTTCTTTTCTTGTTTCAATGCACATCTAAGTTAGGCATGGACAGCATGGTTACAAATGTGTAAATCTTAAAAACCACCTGCTGCAGGGAAAACGATTTGAACATGCAACTGACCCAAATCTAAACTTGTACATCACACATTCCATAATCTAAGCCAATCAAAAAAGGGAGTACATGAGGTCGACCTGGAGAGGAGAAAGGAACTGATTTGGTTATAAGAAAATCAAAAGCTGAATTGAACTTAAGTAGCTTACAGAATGGACTACATCTCAACACAGTGAATATGGAATCGGTTGAAGTTTAATTTACGTATTGATTAATTCTTGAGATGTAGTTGCCACTGGTAAGACAGCCATTTATTGCCCATCCCTAGTTTCCCTTGAGAAGGTGTTGGGTGTGATCAGTATTGGCAACCAGTCTAGCTAGTTCTTCAACAGTGTACTCTGCTTCACCATTTGTGAAATATGTCACCCATAGGTCAGGTCTCACTTGTTCTTGTAAATAATTAAGATTTATTTTTTAGAGAAGAAAATAATGAAGCAAACAATTTTAATAGGATTTGACTACAAAGCATACAACTGTAAGGAATGGAGGTAGTAAATCTATTGACTCAGATCTCAGTATTGCCATATAGTTGAAAAGCGTCAGTGCAATTGCACAGGTGAGGAGAATCTGCCTCAATAACCACCTTCACAAACATAACCTATGGATTCCAATACACAGTGGAAACTTATCAGAATTCTGTGCTGGGCACCAATGCTGTCAGTTTTAGTGATGTGGCATGCTGCAAAAATGCAGTGCAACACTGTTGGGGTTGTAACAGAGCGCACATCAAATGGTCATCTTGCATTGGTATAACTAGTGTGAAACCTGTTAGAAAGAACTCTGGCAGCCTCCTGTACTGTCGTTCTATCTTGTTCTGATAAAGCTGATGTTGGCTGTTCATTCAGATAGCACAAAATACACCAGCAGTTCAGGATGCAAATAAATAACACTAGCGATGCACCTGAACAAACATGCAGAATTCACCATAGGGGAGTAATGGATATAATTAAATGATTCCCACATGTACTATTGCACAAATTATTCTGGTCCTGCCAATTGAAATTCTCAAGACAGATAGATTTTTGTTGGATAAGAGTATCAAAGGATATGGAGTAATGGTAGGCAAATGGAGTTTAGGTGCAGATCAGTCATCCATTTTAATGGCAGAACAGGCTCTAGGGGTTGAATGACCAACTCTTGTTTCAATGACACCATCAAAATATATGTGCTTCTTGACTCCATTAATCTTGTCAACTGTCACTACAGCCTTGGCCTGCGGCATACTGCTTGACCCCAAGTTCAGCTTTCTCTCCCACATCCACTCTTACCAAGACTACTTTCTTACACCTCTGTAACATTGCCCACCTCTGCCCTTCCCTTCCCCACCCCGGCCCACACCAAACAAAAGCCAATCTAAGTGCTTTGGGATGTTTTACTAGGTTAAAGGTGCTATATAAATGCAAGTTGTCATAATTTCATAGCTTGATTTCTCTTAATATTTTTTGAATTGGGTTTCCCACCTCAACTCTTCACAAATTACAATTCATTCAAAATGCCTCACCTGCATAAAGTCTCATGCTCCAATTACACTATCCTCTAAGCACTACTGGTCCCCCGTGCTTCAAGTTAACTTCAATGTTCATGTCTTTACTTTCCAATCTCTTTTTCCCTACCGCAATGCTTTGCCACTCCCTACCATGGCAATCTCCAACATTATGCCCACCCCTCCTCTAACACTATTCCTGGTACTTTGCTCCACCGCTGGAAACTCGTTCAGCCATTTTGCTCCTGTCCTCTTCAACTCTGTCTCGAATCATAGAATGATACAGCACAGAAGGAGGCAATTCAGCCCATCATGTCTGTGCCGGGCTTTGGTAGAGCTATCCAATTAATCCCACTCCCCTGCTCCTTTCCCATAGTCCTGTAATAAAGATTTCCCTTCAAGTATTTATCCAATTATATTTTTAATGTTACTGTTGAATTTGCTTCCGCCACCTTTTCAGTCAGTGCACTTCAGATCACAACAACTCGCAATGTAAAAAAAATATGATTCATAGAATGGTTACAGCACAGAAAGAGGCCATTCAGCCTGTCGAACCCATTTCAGCTATCTTCAAGAGCAATTCAGCTAGTCCCACTCCTCCCCCCTTGCTCTGTAGCCCTGCAATTGTTTTTCATTCAGGTACTTATCCAATTCCCTTTTGAAAGCCATGCTTGAATCTGCCTCCACCACTCTTTCAGGCAGTACATTTCAGATCCTAACCACTCGACTCTTCTGCCAATGGCAACAGTTTCGCTCTATATACTCTATCTAGACCCCTCAGGATTTTGAACACCTTTTATCAAATTATCTCCCAACCTTCTCTGCTCTAAGTTGAAATGTGGAATGTGAAACTCGCTACCACAGGAAGTGGTTGAAGCGAATCGATACATTTAAGGGGAGGCTGGACAAGTATATGAGCGAGAAGGGAATAGAGGGTTACGCTGATAGATTTAGATGAGGAAAGACATGAGGAGGCTCGAGTGGAGCATAAACATTGGCATGGACTGATTGGGCCGAATGGCCTGTTTCTGTGCCGTATATCCTATGGAATCCTATGAGAACAACCCCAGCTTCTCCAGTCTATCCACATAACTGAAGTTCCTCATCCCTGGAACCATTTCTGTAAATCTTTTCTGTACCCTCTCTAAGGCCTTCACATCCTTCCTAAAGTGCAGTGCCCAAAATTGGACGCAATACTCCAGTTGAGGCTGAACCAGTGTTTTATGAAGGTTCATCATAACTTCCTGGCTTTTGTACTCAATGCTTCAATTTATGAAGCCCAGGATCCTGTTTGCTTTTTTTTCCGCTTTCTCAACCTGCCCTGCCACCTTCAATGATTTGTGCACATATATCCCCAGGTCTCTCTGTTCATGCATCCCCTTTAGAATTGTACCCTTTAGTTTATATTGCCTCTTCCCATTCTTCCTCCCAAACTGTATCTCTTCATACTTTGCTGCATTAAATTTCATCTGCCATGTGTCTGCCTATTCCACCAGCCTGTCTATGTCCTCTTGAAGTCTATCACTATCCTCCTCACTGTTCACTATACTTCCAAGTTTTGTGTCATCTACAAATTTTGAAATTGTGCCCTGTATAGCCAAGTCCAAATCATTAATATATATCAAGAAAAGCAGTGGTCTCAGTACTGACCCCTAGGGAACACCACTGTATACCTTCCTCCAGTCCAATAAACAACATTCACCACTACTCTCTGTTTCCTGTCACTTAGCCAATTTCGTATCCATACTGCCACAGTCCCTTTTATTCTATGGGCTTCAACTTTGCTGGCAAGCCTATTATGTGGCACTTCATCAAACACCTTTTGGAAGTCCATGTACACCACATCAACCGCATTGCCCTCATCAACCCTCTCTGTTATCTCATCAAAAAATGTTTCCATCATGTCGCCTCTAGTACTTTTGCAAAATCACCTTAAATCTGTGTCCTCTGGTTACTGGCCCTTCTGCCACTGGAAAGAGTTTCTACTTAAAAAAAATAATAAAGAGAGAAGATAGTTTATGAGAGTAGATAAACAAGAAATATAAAAACAATAAGAGCTTCTACAGGTATATAAAAAGGAAAAGTAGCTAAAGTAAACGTTGGTCCCTTAGAGGATGAGACCGGGTAATTAATAATGTGAAACAGGGAAATGGCAGAGACTTTGAACAAATATTTTGTATCGGTCTTCACGGTAGAAGACACTGAAAGCCTCCCAATAATTGATAATCAAGTGGCTATTGGGAGGGGGGAGCTTAAAACAATGATTATCACTAGAGAAAAAGTACTGGGCAAACTAATGGAACTAAAGGTGGACAAGTCGCCTGGACCTGATGGCTTGCATCCTAGGATCTTAAAAGAAGTGGCTGCAGAGATAGTGGATGCATTGGTTGTAATCTACCAAAATTCCCTGGATTCTGGAGAGGTCTCAGCGGACTGGAAAACGGCAAATGTATCGCCCTTATTTAAGAAAGGAGGGAGACAGAAAGCAGGAAACTATAGACCAGTTAGTCTAACATCTGTCATTGGGAAAATGCTGGAGTCCATTATTAAGGAAGTGGTAGCAGGACATTTAGAAAATCATAATGTAGTCAAGCATGGTTTTATGAAAGGGAAATCATGTTTGACAAATTTGCTGGAGTTCATTGAGGATGTAACAAGTAGGGTGGATAAAGGGAACCAGTAGATGTGTATTTGGATTTCCAGAAGGCATTCAATAAGGTGCCACATAAAAGGTTACAACAGAAGATAAGAGCTCACGGGGTTGGGGGTAATATATTAGCATGGATAGAAGATTGGCTAACGAACAGAAAACAGAGAGTCGGGATAAATGGGTCATTTTCAGGTTGGCAAATTGTAACTAGTGGGGTGCCACAGGGATCAGTGCTGGGGCCTCAATTATTTACAATCTACATTAATAATTTGGATGAAGGGACTGAGTGTAATGTAGCCAAATTTGCTGATGATACAAAGATAGGTGGGAAAGCAAATTGTGTGGAGAACGCAAACAATCTGCAAAGGGATATAGATAGGCTAAGTGAGTGAGCAAAAATCTGGCAGATGGAGAATAAGGTTGGAAAAGGTGAGGTTATCCACCTTAGTAGGAAAAATAAAAAAGCAAATTATTATTTAAATGGGGAGAGATTACAAAATGCTGAGGTACATTGGGATCTGGGGGTCCTTGTACATGAAACACAAAAAAGTTAGCATGCAGGTACAGTAAGTAATCAGGAAGGCAAATAGAATGTTGGCCTTTATTGCAAGGGGGATGGAGTATAAAAGCAGGGAAGTCCAGTTACAACTGTACAGGGCATTGGTGAGACCACACCTGGAGTACTGCGTACAGTTTTGGTCTCCTTATTTAAGGAGGGATATACTTGCATTAGAGGCAGTTCAGAGAAGGTTAACTTGGTTGATTCCTGAGATGAAGGGGTTGTCTTATGAAGAAAGGTTGAGAAGGTTAGGCCTAAACTCATTGGAGTTTAGAAGAATGAGAGGTGATCTTATTGAAACATATAAGATTCTGAAGGGGCTTGACAGGGTAGATGCAGAGAGGATGTTTCCCCTCGTCGGGGCATCTAGAACTAGGGGGCATAATTTCAGAATAAGGGATCACCCATTTAAAACGGAAATGAGGAGGAATTTCTTCTCTTAGATGGTCGTGAATCTTGGAGTTCTCTTCCCCAGCAAGCTGTGGAGACTGCGCCATTGAATATATTTAAGGTGGAGATAGACAGATTTTTGAATGATAAGGGAGTCAAGGGTAATGAGAAGTGGGCAGGGAAGTGGAGTTGAGACCAAGATCAGATCAGCCATGATCTTATTGAATGGTGGAGCAGGCTCGATGGGCCTACTCCTGCTCCTATTTCTTATGTTCTTATAATCTTATTTACTCTATCAAAGCCAGTCATGGTTTTGAACACCTTTATCAAATCGCCTTCTCTGTTCTAAGGAGAACAACACCAGCTTCTCCAGTCTCTCCACAAAACTGATGCCCTTCATCCCTCGGACCATTCTAGTAAATCTATTCTGCACCCTCTTCAAGACCTTAACGTTTTTCCTAAATTGTGGAACCCAGAATTGAACACAATGCAGTAGCTGAAGCCAGTGGTTTATAAATGTTTAGCATATCTTCCTTACTTTTATACTCTATTCCTCTATTAGTAAAGCCAAGGATCCCATATGCTTTTTTGACAGCCTTCTTAACTTGTCCTGCCGCCTTCAGTGATTTGTGTACATACACCTCCAGGTCTCTCTGTTCCTGCAGCCCCTTTAAAATTGTACCATTTCGTTCATATTGCCTCTCCTCATTCTTCCTACCAAAATGTATCACTTCATACTTCTCGGTGTTAAATTTAATCAGCCATACATCTGCTGATTTTACCAATCTGTCTATGACCTCCTGAAATCTGTTACTATCCTCCTCATTGTTTACTACATGTCCAAGTTACGTATAATCTTCTAACTTTGAAATTATGCCATGTATACCCAAGTTCAGGTCATTAATATATATTAAAAAGATCAGTGGTCCTAATACCAATCCTTGGGGAACACCACTGTACCTTTCATTCCAGTCTTAAAAACAGCAATTTCCCCTGGATGGAGAGTCTAGAACTGAGATGAGGAAAGTCTTTGGAATTCTGTACCTCAGAAGGCTGGTGATGCTCGGTCGTTGAGTATATTGAAGACTGAGATTGACAAATTTTTGGACACTAACGGAATCAAAGGTTATGGGGATAAGCCGGGAAAGTAGAGTTGAGGTAGATCAGCCATGGTCTTATTGAATGGCAGAGCAGGCTCGAGAGGTCAAATGGCATACTCCAGCTTCTATTTCTTATGTTCTTATGTTCATACTCTGCTTTCTGCCCCTTAGCCAATTTTGTGCCCATGCTGCTACTGTCCCTTTAATCTCATGAACTTTAATTTTGCTAACAAGTCTATTATGTGGTACTTTGTCAAATGCCTTTTGAAAATACATATACACAATATTAACTATATTACTCTCATCGACCCTCTCTGTTACTTCATCAAAGAACTTTGATCAAGGGGTTAGTCAAACACGATTTGCCTTTTATAAGTCCATGCTGACTTTCATTTATTCATCCATGCTTTTCCAAATGCCTATCAATTTTGTCCCGGATCATTATCTCTGAAAGAATCCCAACCTCTAAGATTAAGCTGACTGGCCTGTAGCTGCCAAGTTTATCACCCTCTCCTTTTCTAAACAGAGGTGTAACATTTGCAGTTCTCCAGTCCTCTGGCACCACCCCCATATCCAAGGAGGATTGGAAGATTGTGGCCAGAGCCACCGCAATGTCGACCCTTACTTCCCTCAGCAACCTAGGATGCATCCCATCTGGAACGGGTAACCTTTTGACTTTGAGGACTGCCAACTTTTTAATTACATCCTCTTTATCTATTTTTATCCTATCTAATATCGCTACTGACTCCTTCTTTCATCAAATCATAGGCAGTCCCGTGAACGAGGATGACTTGCTTCCATACCAAAAGGGATGAGTTCATAGATGTTTCAATGAAGGGCCCAATATTCCAGTCCTGAACTCCAGGGGTGGAAGATGCCTGTGCATGGATTTTTTTTAATGTGTGGTGACAGTTGCACATCAGCCACCACACGGGCTTGACAGAGCTAGGCCTTTATCTAGTGGTAAGGGTAAACCAGGACGACTGGAAACCTGCTCTGCTGCACGGACCTAGTGCGCACACAAATCGCAGTGTGGGCTGGCCCGAAAATAATAGTCATATATTCAGTACTTGTCTACTAATCACTATGTATGTCTCAGAGACATGGACTATGTACAGCAGACACCACGAGTTGCTGGAGAGATACCACCAACGATGTCTCTGCAAGATGCTACAAATCCTCTGGGAGGACAGGCGCACCAATATCAG